>NC_083726.1:21717884-22329807 GCF_028564815.1 Eubalaena glacialis | reverse complement strand
AGTTTGATAAAACTTTGATAAAAAAGTTTGATAAAATCTAAAACAGAAATATTTCTAAGCTGGTTTGGGGTATAAGGTATTATGTATTATTATTTCTGTGATCAATCTCTGTATAAAAGCCATTATATTTGGCATATTTATATTAACATTTAAATTATAAGGGACTGTGATTCAAAAAGAATAATATGATTACTAAAAAAACAGTGATACAATTTGGGCCTTTAGAAGTTCATTTCAAGTTTGACTTTGCTATAGACGCAAAGTTTATAACTTGTTCCTAAATAGAAGTTAAATAATATCAAAACAAATGTGTAAGTAAGAACAGAAAGTATGAACATAATCAGCTCAATTCTCTGACAGGTGGGTTGGAGCCTGGGATGCATAAAACAGTAAGGAAAGTCCTCTATGGGATAATGTGGGAGAGATCATTTGGCTTCCTCTCTCCACAGGCAGATGGAGGCATTTTTCCCCTGCATGGTTACTGAGAAGGCAATAAGGAGGGATGATTGCGATGCTCATGTGGAACAAGCATAGTATTTGGCTTAGATTAAAAATAGAATGAGATGAGTTTCCCCAGGGAGAACTAACTTACCCAAGACAAGACACTTCAACATTTCTAGACTTGCTTCCTTGTTACTGGGCATACAATAGGTACTAATATATAAATATATTTAAAAATATATATTTTAACAGAAACTGTGCCCATTTCTAAATAAAGCAAAATTATATTCCCATTCTGCTTCCTCTCATCAGGAAATGAGGTTCTCCAGCGTAGTACTGGCATTCCTAAGCCAGGCCAAGAAACTGGGAAATAAAAAGCTGTCTGGTAGCTCTCCAGTTAAATCTCTAGAAGGGTACTACATCTCTGATATCCCTTCAAATTAGAGGACATTTCCAGGACTTGACGGAAAAATGGCAGATTGAAACACACACACACACACACACACACACACACACACACCCCTACTTTCCCTTCCTCCCAAAATGCCATTCAAATGACAGAAATGTATTTGTAATAGCACGAACACAAAGATAAGCAGAACAAGAGAGGAAACTAGAGTAACAAAATTCTGGAAGCTGTAAAATAGATACATGATGAATGACTAAACAGACTTGAGAAAACAATTCAAAGCAGGTCAAAGGAAAAATGAAGAATCAACACTATGATACCACAAAAGTCTCATGAATTTCATACCAGATATATCTAGAAGAAGAGGTGAAGAAAAAGGCAAAAACTGAAGTACTATCTGAAAGTATATTTAAACAGCAGTCAGATTTCCATATGCTATCCCCACTCTTTATAGCCTTATGACTCTCTCTCCCTCAATCTTGCAAAAGACTGAAAGTTTATTCTCTGAGGACAGTAAAATAATTGTCTAAACCAGTCACAGTTTAGGGTAGGATAACAAACCGACAATAGAGTGACAAGAAAACACAGGCATACTGAGTGCTGACATCCCTGAACCCTAAGTGGCCCTAAGAACTTCCAATTAGGAGCCTGAAAGAGCGATCTTCTAGGATTTATGTCTATCTCAAGAGAAAAGAACTAAAGATACTGACATCAAAGTTTCCCCAACAAAACAGCTCAACTGGATCAACCTAAAGGAAAGCTCACAATGGTATCTAGAAGACAATGTGATAACTGCTTTAAATTTCTCAAGAAAATTTATTTCCAACTCTAGAATTGTATACCCAGTCTAAATATCAATCAGGGGTGAGGACAGATTAAAGACATTTTCAGGAAATTACTGGAAATATGCTCCATCAAAACAAGAGAAGGCATGAGATATATAAAGAAGGAATCCAACACAGGAGAGAGGTGATAGGATTCCCTGGACAGTCGATGGTGAAGAGAGCTCTGAGGTTGATACTTGTGCAGAAGGAGTAGAAGGTGAACAGTCCAGATTTGAGCAAATAGAAAGGCTTGGGTGATATTCTTCAGAGATGTAAGATGTATAAAATACCTGACAGATCCACATATGTTGAGAAGATATGAGCTTAGACTTGTATTGACTATATATACATAGAAAATTAATCACAATGAAAAAAAGACAATTATTTACTAGAGGGAAAACAAAAAATTGGAAAAGGAATCAAATTTTAATATATAGGTCAGTAAACACTATAATGTTTGTCAACAAACATAATCAAGTAAATGGAGAAGACTGATCTTACTCAAATTATGCAATTAATATATTGGAGAGACAGTAATTGGACACATGTGTACATACATATGCATGCTTGTGTGGTGTGTAGGGAAGGAGATGAATCCTCACATTCCACAGCAGTAAGTCAACAGATACTATCTAAAACTGAAAATCTAAGTAGCAAAACAAACAGGTTAGAACAAAAGGATAAATACTAAGATATTCAAATAAAACAAATGAAAGTGGATTGGTTCAAGATGGCAGAGTAGAATGACGTGCGCTCACTCCCTCTTGCGAGAGCACCAGAATCACAATGAACTGCTGAATAATCATCAACAGGAAGACACTGGAACTCACCAAAAAAGATACCCTACATCCAAAGACAAAGGTGAAGCCACAGTGAGATGGTAGGAGGGGCGCAATCACAATAAAATCAATTCCCATAACTGCTGGGTGGGTGACTCACAAACTGGAGTATAATTACACCACAGAAGTCCACCCACTGGAGTGAAGGTTCTGAGTCCCACTTCAGGCTTCCAAATTTGGGGGTCTGGCAACGGGAGGAGGAATTCTTAGAGAATCAGACTTTGAAGGCTACAAGGGATTTGATTGCAGGACTTTGACAGGACTGGGGAAAACAGAGACTCCACTCTTGGAGGGCACACACAAAGTAGTGTGCGCATCGGGACCCAGGGGAAGGAGCAGTGACCCCATAGGAGACTGAACCAGACCTACCTGCTAGTGTTGGAGGGTCTCCTGCAGAGGCAGGGGGTGGCTGTGGCTCACCGTGGGGACAAGGACACTGGCAGCAGAAGTTCTGGGAAGTACTCCTTGGCGTGAGTCCTCCCAGAGTCCGCCATTAGCCCCACCAAAGAGCCGGGGAGGCTCCAGTGTTGGGTCACCTCAGGTCAAACAACCAACAGGGAGGGAACCCAGCCCCACCCATCAGCAGACAAGCAGATTAAAGTTTTACTGAGCTCTGCCAACCAGAGCAACACCCAGCTCTACCCACCACCAGTCCCTCCCATCAGGAAACTTGCACAAGCCTCTCAGATAGCCTCATCCACCAGAGGGCAGACGGCAGAAGCAAGAAGAACTACAATCTTGAAGCCTGTGGAACATAAACCACATTCACAGAAAAACAGACAAGATGAAAAGGCAGAGGGCTATGTACCAGATGAAGGAACAAGATAAAACTGCAGAAAAACAACTAAATGAAGTGGAGACAGGAAACCTTCCAGAAAAAGAATTCAGAATAATGATAGTGAAGATGATCCAGGACCTCGGAAAAAGAATGGAGGCAAAGGTCGAGAAGATGCAAGAAATGTTTAACAAAGACCTAGAAGAATTAAAGAACAGACACCTAGAAGAATTAAAGAACAAACAAACATAGATGAACAATACAATAACTGAATGAAAAATACACTAGAAGGAATCAATAGCAGAATAACTAAGGCAGAAGAACGGATAAGTGACCAGGAAGACAGAATGGTGGAATTCACTGCCACGGAACAGAATACAGAAAAAAGAATGAAAAGAAATGAAGACAGCCTAAGGGACTTCTGGGACAATATGAAATGCAACAACATTCGCATTATAGGGGTCCCAGAAGGAGAAGAGAGAGAGAAAGGACCCAAGAAAATATATGAAGAGTTTATGGTCAAAAACTTCCCCAATATGGGAAAGGAAATAGCCACCCAAGTCCAGGAAGCGCAGAGACTCCTAGGCAGGATAAACCCAAGGAGAAACACGCCGAGACACATACTAATCAAAATGACAAGAATTAAAGACAAAGAAAAATTATTGAAAGCAAGAAGGGGAAAACAACAAATAATATACCAGGGAACTCCCATAAGGTTAACAGCTGATTTCTCAGCAGAAACTCTACAAGCCAGAAGGGAGTGGCATGATATATTTAAAGCGATGAAAGGGAAGAACCTACAAGCAAGATTACTCTACCGAGCAAGGATCTCATTCAGATTCGATGGAGAAATCAAAAGCTTTACAGACAAGCAAAAGCTAAGAGAATTCAGCACCACCAAACCAGCTCTACAACAAATGCTAAAGGAACTTCTCTAAGTGGGAAACACAAGAGAAGAAAAGGACCTACAAAAACAAACCGGAAACGATTAAGCAAATGGTCATAGGAACATACATATCGATAATTACCTTAAACGTGAATAGATTAAATGCTCCACCCAAAAGACACAGGCAAAAACAAGACCCATATATCTGCTGTCTACAGGAGACCCACTTCAGACCTAGGGACACATACAGACTGAAAGTGAGGGAATAGAAAAAGATATTCCATGCAAATAGAAATCAAAAGAAAGCTGGAATAGCAACACTCATATGGGATAAAATAGACTTTAAAATAAAGAATGTTACAAGAGACAAGGAAGGACACTACATAATGATCGAGGGATCAATCCAAGAAGAAGATATAACAATTATAAATATATATGCACCCAACATAGGAGCACCTCAATACATAAGGCTACTGCTAACAGCTATAAAAGAGGAAATCGACAGTAACACAAAAATACTAAGGGACTTTAACACGTCACTTACACCAATGGACAGATGATCCAAACAGAAAATTAATATGGAAACACAAGCTTTAAATGACACAATAGACCAGAGAGATTTAATTGATATTTATAGGACATTCCATCCAAAAACAGCAGATTACACTTTCTTCTCAAGTGCACCTGTAACATTCTCCACGATAGATCACATCTTGGGTCACAAATCAAGCCTCTGTAACTTTAGGAGAACTGAAATCATATCAAGCATCTTTTCTGACCACAACACTAAGAGATTAGAAATCAATTACAGAGAAAAAAAACATTAAAAACACAAACACATGGAGGCTAAACACTACGCTACTAAATAACCAAGAGATCACTAAAGAAATCAAAGAGGAAATCAAAATATACCTAGAGACAAATGAAAACAAAAATACGACGATCCAAAACCTATGGGATGCAGCAACACCAGTTCTAAGAGGGAAGTTTATAGCAATATAAGCTTACCTGAAGAAACAAGAAAACTCTCATATAAACAATCTAACCTTACACCTAAAGGAACTAGAGAAAGAAGAACAAACAAAACCCAAAGTTAGTAGAAGGACAGAAATCATAAATATCAGAGCAGAAATAAATGAAATAGAAACAAAGAATACAATAGCAAAGATCAGTAAAACTAAAACCTGGTTCCTTGAGAAGATAAACAAAATTGATAAAGCTTTAGCCAGACTCAACAAGAAAAAGAGGAGGAGGACTCAAATCAATAAAATCAGAAGTGAAAAAGGAAAAGTTACAGTAGACACCACAGAAATACAAAGCATCCTAAGAGTCTACTACAAGCAACTCCATGCCAATAAAATGGACAACCTGGAAGAAATGAACAAATTCTTACAAAGGTATAACCTTCCAAGACTGAACCAGGAAGAAATACAAAATATGAACAGACCAAGCACAAGTAATGAAATCGAAACTGTGATTAAAAATCTTCCAAGAAACAAAAGTCCAGGACCAGATGGCTTCACAGGTGAATTCTATCAAACATTTAGAGAAGAGCTAACACCCATCCTTCTCAAACTCTTCCAAACAATTGCAGAGGAAGGAACACTCCCAAACTCATTCTATGAGGCCTCCATCACCCTGATACCAAAACCAGAAAAAGGCACTACAAAAAAAGAAAATTACAGACCAGTATCACTGATGGACATAGATGTAAAAATCCTCAACAAAATACTAGCAAACAGAATCCAACAACACATTAAAAGGATCATACACCATGATCGAGTGGGATTTATCCCAGGGACCCAAGGATTCTGCAATATATGCAAATCAATCAATGTGATACACCATATTAACAAATTGAAGAATAAAAACCATATGATCATCTCAATAGATGCAGAAAAAGCTTTTGACAAAGTTCAACACCCATTTATGATAAAAACTCTCCAGAAAGATGGCATAGAGGGAAGCTACCTCAACATAATAAAGGCCATATATGACAAACCCACAGGAAACATCATTCTCAATGGTGAAAACCTGAAAGCATTTCCTCTAAGATCAGGAACAAGACAAGGATGTCCACTTTGCCACTATTATTCAACATAGTTTTGGAAGTCCTAGCCACAGCAATCAGAGACGAAAAAGAAATAAAAGGAATACAAAATTGGAAAAGAAGAAGTAAAACTGTCATTGTTTGCAGATGACATGATACTATACATAGAGAATCGTAAAAATGCCACCAGAAAACTACTAGAGCTAATCAATGAATTTGGTAAAGTTGCAGGATACAAAATTAATGCACAGAAATCTCTTGCACTCCTATACATTAATGATGAAAAATCTGAAGGAGAAGGAAGCACTCCCATTTACCACTGCAACAAAAAGAATAAAATACTTAGGGATAAACCTGCCTAGGGAGACAAAAGACCTGCATGCAGAAAACTATAAGACACTGATGAAAGAAATTAAAGATGATACAAACAGATGGAAAGATATACCATGTTCTTGGACTGGAAGAATCAATACTGTGAAAATGACTATACTACCCAAAGCAATCTACAGATTCAATGCAATCCCTATCAAATTACCAATGGCATTTTTTTACAGAACTAGAACAAAAAATCTTAAAATTTGTATGGAGACACTAAAGACCCCGAATAGCCAAAGCAGTCTTGAGGGAAAAAAAAGGAGCTGCAGGAATCAGACTCCCTGACTTCAGACTATAGTACAAAGCTACAGTAATGAAGACAACATGGTACCGGCACAAAAACAGAAATATAGATCAATGGAACAGGATAGAAAGCCCAGAGATAAACCCACGCACCTATGGTCAACTAATCTATGACAAAGGAGGCAAGGATATACAATGGAGAAAAGACAGTCTCTTCAATAAGTGGTGCTGGGAAAACTGGACAGCTACATGTAAAAGAATGAAATTAGAACACTCCCTAACACCATACACAAAAATAAACTCAAAATGGATTACAGACCTAAATGTAAGACCCGACACTATAAAACTCTTAGAGGAAAACATAGGAAAAACACCCTTTGACATAAATCACAGCAAGATCTTTTTTGATCCACCCCCTACAGTAATGGAAATTAAAACAAAAATAAACAAATGGGACCTAATGAAACTTAAAAGCTTTTGCAAAGCAAAGGAAACTGCAAACAAGACGAAAAGACAACCCTCAGAATGGGAGAAAATATTTGCAAACGAATCAATGGACAAAGGACTAATCTCCAAAATATATAAACAGCTCATGCAGCTCAATATTAAAGAAACAAACAACCCAATCAAAAAACTTGCAGAAGACCTAAATAGACATTTCTCCAAAGAAGAAATACAGATGGCCAAGAAGCACATGAAAAGCTGCTCAACATCACTAACATTAGAGAAATGCAAATCAAAACTACAATGAGGTATCACCTCACACCAGTTAGAATGGGCATCAGCAGAAAATCTACAAATGACAAATGCTGGAGAGGGTGTGGAGAAAAGGGAACCCTCTTGCACTGTTGGTGGGAATGTAAATTGATACAGCCACTATGGAGAACAGTATGGAGGTTCCTTAAAAAACAAAAAATAGAATTACCATATGACCAAGCAATCCCAATACTGGACATATACCCAGAGAAAACCATATTTCAAAAAGACACATGCATCCCAATGTTCACTGCTCCACTATTTACAATAGCCAGGTCATGGAAACAACCTAAATGCCTATCGACAGACGAATGCATAAAGAAGATGTGGTACATACATACAATGGAATATTACCCGGCTATAAAAAGGAACGAAATTGGGTCATGTGTAGAGACGTGGATGGATCTAGAGACTGTCATACAGAGTGAAGCAAGTCAGAAAGAGAAAAACAAATATCGTATATTAACGCATATATGTGGAACCTAGAAAAATGGTACAGGTGAACTGGTTTGCAGGGCAGAAATGGAGACACAGATGCAGAGAACAAACGTATGGACACCAAGGGGGAAAGTGGTGGTGGGGGGCGGGAGTGGTGGTGTGATGAATCGAGAGATTGGGATTGACATGTATACACTAATATGTATAAAATGGATAACTAAAAAGAACCTGCTGTATCAAAAAATAAATAAAAGTCTAAAATTCAAAAAAAAAAAAGATGAAAGTGGTGGGGGGATGAGAGGAAGATGGGCAGGAGACTGCCATTTTTAATAACAATAAATTTTATAGAAATATTTGACACTTTTTTAAACATCTTTATTGGAGTATAATTGCTTTACAATGGTGTCTTAGTTTCTGCTTTCTAACAAAGTGAATCAGCTCTACATATACATATATCCCCATATCTCCTCCCTCTTTTGTCTCTCTCCCACCCTCCCTATCCCACCCCTGTAGGTGGTCACAAAGCACTGAGCTGATCTCCCTGTGCTATATGGCTGCTTCCCACTAGCCACCTATTTTACATTTGGTAGTATATGTAAGTCCATGCCACTCTCTCACTTCGTCCCAGCTTACCCTTCCCCCTCCCCGTGTCCTCAAGTCCATTCTCTACGTCTGTGTCTTATTTGACACTTTTAATCATATCCTTTAAAACTCAAAATACTGACTAAAACTAAAAGACAGAAGTGTAACTGCTATGGCAGAATGGGCTTGAGAAATCCAGCCTGGCTGGGGTCCACTGGAACATCATGGCAGCCTCCTCACATTTCCAAATGACCCAGGGGAAAATTGTTGGAAGAAAGGGCCCTAAATTTGGATCCTAACTTTAGTAGTAACTAGTTTTGTAACCATGATTTTCTACTTCTCTAACATACGAATGCCTGCCTTATCTCCCTCACAGAGCTGTTGAGAGGAAGAAGTAAAATAATGTCAGTGAAAGCTCTTTATGTATAAATGGATTTGCAAATATACCATAAGTTTTATTCATCAAACATTCATTGAGTCCCCACCACATATCAGGTATGGTTAACATTATTATTCCTTTTCATATGTTATTATATAACTTGCCTAAATATAGTGTCAATTCTTACTCATGAATACTCTTGGGTAAGTTACAAAATGGAATACTCAGTAATCCCTTATAATTTCCATCTGTGTTGGGGATCTGTGGCAAACAGACTCTAAGATGACCCCCAATTAACCCTGCCTTGTGGTATTCATGCCCTTGTGTAATGCCATTCCCTTGAGTACAGGCATGACCTATGATTTGCTTCTGACCAACAGAATATGGCAAAGGTGGTAGGATGTCACCTCCCAGGTTATGTTACATAAGACTGTAACTTCTCTTTCGGTAGCAGATTCTCTCTTTTGACACTCTCCCTTTCTGGCTTTGATGAAGTAATAACCGGTCCTATGAATAGGCCCATGTGGCAAGAAACTGAGAGAAGCCTCCAAACTGAGCCCCTTAGTCAAGGAACTGAGGGCAGCCAGCAAGGAACTCACACTCTCAGCTGACAAACCACAAGGAGCCAAATCCTGCCAACAAACATGCACACTTTGGAAGTGGATCGAGTCAGAGATGAGACTCCATCCCTGGCTGACACCTTGATTACAGCCTTGTGAGAGACCCTAAAGCAGGGGACCCAAACCAGGCTTGGATTCCTAAGACACAAAAACTGTAAGATAATAAATTTTTGCTTTAATCCACTAAATCTGTGGTAATATTATCAGATTAATATAAACCTAACCAGAAGACACCATGACTAGAACCTCATCGACTCTTGAATGTTGTAAAACAAAGATTGCTCTCTTTTGCTTGTCACAGAGGTAGAAAACTTAATTGTGAAGGCCCAGCCTCTGGCCTTTTTGTGTCATTCAGCCTCATAAGTTGCTACTGCTACACCCAAGGATCAGCATGACAACTGCAGCTGACTTCATTCTGAGCTACATCATCCAATCATCCGGAATCATAAAACTACCTCCCAAATACTAAAGAATTTAAGCAAGTTACTATTTTAGCAGCATCAATCAAATGTCACCCAAAAGGTAAAGTAATATTCACTTCAGTATTTTAGACGGAAAAGTCATAAAAGGTACACACTAACAGATATCTTCTATTTAATAAAACTATAAAAAATGATCAAGTTTTTGACCCTCCAAAAAGTATACACTATAATTCTAACACATAAAATATTTAATAAACTCTGGTTTCTGGGTAAATGAAAAGGAAATTTCCTTTGCTTTTAATCTAGAATAAAAGGTGATGTGTGGGTGGCAAAATGGTGACGCTTACAGAGCATACATTATTATAAAGGAAGGAAGGGCACCAGGGAACTAGAATTATAGAAGCAGAAAAAATTATGTGACAACTAGGTAGGCAGCAGTAGCCATTTGACTCTCCACCTACCAGCTCTCAGACACTTTCTTGCTTTAGAGTTATCATAATTACATTGTTAAAGAAAAACTGTAGTTATTTGTTGTTTAAATGTCCTTATCACACTGACTCAGGAATTCTGTGAATGTGTGGGAAAACTTTCAAAAGAGAACCCACATACAGCTATGATTCATTCACCTGAAGAACTATGAGCTGAATGGGCAATCACTGAGACAGACTGTCACTTATCAAAATTTCCATGAGTGATGTAAAGGTTAACGTGGGGGTCTGAATATTTCAGCACGCAGTTTCTTGCAGCTGTCAAAATTGGACAAGCTGTCTCCATCATAAAATAATGCTTGCAAGCTAGATTCAATTGAGTGGGTCTTATAAGAAAAATCCAAAATTTGACAACAGCAGCTTTGCTATCTAGAAGGTTTCATAATAAAGATGGTGACAAGGGGTTGGAAATGACAGACCACATCATCATGGAAGTCTCTCATTAATGACCTCAAGTCACGAATAAAGCATAAAGAGCAAATAACTAAACACATATTGTTCTTATTTAACATTGTATTGAGGGCTAATACAGGCTTAAATTTTTCTCACCAGGCACCATTTAGATCTTATACTACTTTACTTTGCTGCTGTCAAAAATTACCACAAATTAGGTGGCTTAAAACAATGTAAATTATCATAAAGATCAGAGCAGAAATAAATGAAATAGAAACAAAGAAAACAATAGCAAAGATCAATAAAACTAAAAGCTGGTTCTTTGAGAAGATAAACAAAATTGATAAACCATTAGCCAGACTCAACAAGAAAAAGAGGAAGAGGACTCAAATCAATAAAATTAGAAATGAAAAAGGAGAAGTTACAACAGACACCACAGAAATACAAAGCATCCTAAGAGTCTACTACAAGCAACTCCATGCCAATAAAATGGACAACCTGGAAGAAATGAACAAATTCTTACAAAGGTATAACCTTCCAAGACTGAACCAGGAAGAAATACAAAATATGAACAGACCAAGCACAAGTAATGAAATTGAAACTGTGATTAAAAATCTTCCAACAAACAAAAGTCCAGGACCAGATGGCTTCACAGGTGAATTCTATCAAACATTTAGAGAAGAGCTAACACCCATCCTTCTCAAACTCTTCCAAAAAATTGCAGAGGAAGGAACACTCCCAAACTCATTCTATGAGGCCTCCATCACCCTGATACCAAAACCAGAAAAAGGCACTACAAAAAAAGAAAATTACAGACCAGTATCACTGATGGACATAGATGTAAAAATCCTCAACAAAATACTAGCAAACAGAATCCAACAACACATTAAAAGGATCATACACCATGATCGAGTAAGATTTATCCCAGGGATGCATGGATTCTTCAATATACGCAAATCAATCAATGTGATACACCATATTAACAAATTGAAGAATAAAAAACATATGATCATCTCAATAGATGCAGAAAAAGCTTTTGACAAAATTCAACACCCATTTATGATAAAAACTCTCCAGAAAGTGGGCATAGAGGGAAGCTACGTCAACATAATAAAGGCCATATACGACAAACACACAGCAAATATCATTCTCAACGGTGAAAAACTGAAAGCATTTCCTCTAACATTAGGAACAAGACAAGGATGTCCACTTCGCCACTATTATTCAACACAGTTTTGGAAGTCCTAGCCACGGCAATCAGAGACCAAAGAGAAATAAAAGGAATACAAAATTGGAAAAAAAGAAGTAAACTGTCACTGTTTGCAGATGACATGATACTATACATAGAGAATCTTAAAGATGCCACCAGAAAACTACTAGAGCTAATCAATGAATTTGGTAAAGTCGCAGGATACAAAATTAATGCACAGAAATCTCTTGCACTCCTATACATTAATGATGAAAAATCTGAAGGAGAAGGAAGCACTCCCATTTACCACTGCAACAAAAAGAATAAAATACTTAGGGATAAACCTGCCTAGGGAGACAAAAGACCTGCATGCAGAAAACTATAAGACACTGATGAAAGAAATTAAAGATGATACAAACAGATGGAGAGATATACCATGTTCTTGGACTGGAAGAATCAATACTGTGAAAATGACTATACTACCCAAAGCAATCTACAGATTCAATGCAATCCCTATCAAATTACCAATGGCATTTTTTTACAGAACTAGAACAAAAAATCTTAAAATTTGTATGGAGACACTAAAGACCCCGAATAGCCAAAGCAGTCTTGAGGGAAAAAAAAGGAGCTGCAGGAATCAGACTCCCTGACTTCAGACTATAGTACAAAGCTACAGTAATGAAGACAACATGGTACTGGCACAAAAACAGAAATATAGATCAATGGAACAGGATAGAAAGCCAAGAGATAAACCCACGCACCTATGGTCAACTAATCTATGACAAAGGAGGCAAGGATATACAATGGAGAAAAGACAGTCTCTTCAATAAGTGGTGCTGGGAAAACTGGACAGCTACATGTAAAAGAATGAAATTAGAACACTCCCTAACACCATACACAAAAATAAACTCAAAATGGATTACAGACCTAAATGTAAGACCGGACACTATAAAACTCTTAGAGGAAAACATAGGAAAAACACCCTTTGACATAAATCACAGCAAGATCTTTTTTGATCCACCCCCTACAGTAATGGAAATTAAAACAAAAATAAACAAATGGGACCTAATGAAACTTAAAAGCTTTTGCAAAGCAAAGGAAACTGCAAACAAGACGAAAAGACAACCCTCAGAATGGGAGAAAATATTTGCAAACGAATCAATGGACAAAGGACTAATCTCCAAAATATATAAACAGCTCATGCAGCTCAATATTAAAGAAACAAACAACCCAATCAAAAAACTTGCAGAAGACCTAAATAGACATTTCTCCAAAGAAGAAATACAGATGGCCAAGAAGCACATGAAAAGCTGCTCAACATCACTAACATTAGAGAAATGCAAATCAAAACTACAATGAGGTATCACCTCACACCAGTTAGAATGGGCATCAGCAGAAAATCTACAAATGACAAATGCTGGAGAGGGTGTGGAGAAAAGGGAACCCTCTTGCACTGTTGGTGGGAATGTAAATTGATACAGCCACTATGGAGAACAGTATGGAGGTTCCTTAAAAAACAAAAAATAGAATTACCATATGACCAAGCAATCCCAATACTGGACATATACCCAGAGAAAACCATATTTCAAAAAGACACATGCATCCCAATGTTCACTGCTCCACTATTTACAATAGCCAGGTCATGGAAACAACCTAAATGCCTATCGACAGACGAATGCATAAAGAAGATGTGGTACATATATACAATGGAATACTACCCAGCTATAAAAAGGAACGAAATTGGGTCATGTGTAGAGACGTGGATGGATCTAGAGACTGTCATACAGAGTGAAGCAAGTCAGAAAGAGAAAGACAAATATCGTATATTAATGCATATATGTGGTACCTAGAAAAATGGTACAGATGAACCAGTTTGCAGGGCAGAAATAGAGACACAGATGCAGAGAACAAATGTATGGACACCAAGGGGGGAAAGTGGCGGGGGGTGGGGGGTTGGTGGGATGAATTGGGGGATTGGGATTGACATGTATACACTAATATGTATAAAATGGATAACTAATGAAAACATGCTGTATAAAATTTTTTTAAAAACATTATTTATATACATACAATAAAAATAAAATAAAATAAATGAAATAAAAACAAAAACAAATATTAGAGGTGAATAGTTGAAGGATTCCAATGATACCTATAAGCTCTATGCAAGGAATGATTCATGCTTTAATAAAAACTGTAAGTACTGGAAAATACATCAGTAAGCATCAGGCAATTTTAATCCAAAATACTTTGAGCAGATTTTGAAGCAGTTGCTCTGACACCTGAGGGTGTAACTATATTTAAAGGTGTGTGGGATGTGGAGAGGAGAAGAAACTAACTTTTATTAAATGGGTACTATGTCTCAGGCACAAAGATACAGGCATTACAAATTTTAATGTTAATTAAATTAAGGCTCACAACAACAGGTAATGTAGGTATTAAAAGAAGAGGAAAATAATACCCAAAGAGAATTAGGTAACTTTCCCAAGTTTGCCAACTAGCAAGTGGTATAGCTAAAATTCAAACCTACATTTGTTGAACTCTGAAAATCCATAATGGTCTTTTCACCATATTATAAGAGATACAAAAGAGGTCAAGAGTCAAGATAATAACAATGTTTCTTTCAGAAGAGGTTCTCCTCCCACCCCCACCCCCACCAAAAAAGGATGAGATAAGAGAAATTTAAGAAGTATCATCACACAGGCAACAAGCTGACAATAGCAGTAGCTCACAATGGCTGCATAACTATGTTAGACCCCATGTACTGATGACATCACAATACACAACTCTAAGTAAACAGTGTTTCCCACTTCTGGGTTCCTGTTTCACTGTTCTGACCCTCCCTCTTACCTAGGCACAGAAAACTCATGGTATCATTTCTCCCTATAAAATGGACTCTACAACCAAGCCTGATTTCTCACTCCATCTCAGATGTAGTCTTATACCTTTAATTGAACTGAGATTAACGCAATGGATTTTCCATAGTGGGACTCGTGCATTTTTCTCTATTATGGAATTTACTTTCTAAAGCTGATTCAACTGAGATCTAATATTCCAGCTCAGGCTACTATAGAGACAACTACTATCAACTTCATCCAGTAGGAATTTGAGTCATTACCACAATGGGAAAGCATTTTATTCATGATGTTGACATTGTACCATAAAGACTGTCATTTCACCAGACTGCCCTGTGACTTTAGGCCAGCATTCTTTGTCAATGATGGGATATTTGCAGTTCACTAACTGGAAGAAAACTGAAGACAAAACCATCAAGAAACAGATAATTCCCTGGTGCAACAAAAGCCTTAGGGTCCATCCCTCCAGGGACAATTAAAGAAACTGTTTGAATTTTGATTCTGTTACTGAAGGTAAGTCTGTGTGCCCGTTGCACAGTGAGGCCAAACAATACCAAAATGTCGGAGTTTGGAGAGAAAGGTTTGTTGCAGGGCCACGCAAGGAGACGGGTGGCTCATGCCTTGAAAACCCCAAACTTCTGGAAGCTTTCGGCAAAGCCCTTTTATAGGAAAGGTGAGGGAGGGGCGTGGTTGGTTGTTGTAAACCTCTTGTCAGATCCTTTGTTCTTGAGGTCAGGTCACCATATTCCTGTAAACCTCCACCAAAACAAATGTTATTCTCTTCTGACCAGAAAAGGCAAGGTCCCAAGGCTTGACTTTTGCCCTCCGAGGTCCAGGCCCTGGCTAAGAGGAGGGGCTCCAGGCGCAGGCCGGTTACCCTGCGCAGGAGCACTCGTCCAGTTTGGGTCCTCCTGCCAGTGCCCAGGCCCACTGAAGCGGCAGATCTCAGCTGACAGCACCCTCAGGGCCAGGTCCCCAGACCCTGCCCAAGCATCAACACTGAGGGAGCAGCTGCCCAGGACCCAGCCGGCCCTCGGGCTTTTCACTTAACCTGGAGAGAACCATTTGTATAGGATTGATAGGAATACATGTTGTAGCAAATACCAGTCAGGTTAGTTCGCTGCTCACAATTGCCCTTTGACAACAGCCCCGACCACACAGGTGGGCCTCAAGTAATGATGTGCAATGTCCTTGCAGCTTAACCCAGACCTCTGGCCACCTCCTAGGGGTACCAAGTATTGCAACCTGAACAGAGAGACTAAAGCTGGTTGAAGCTGTTACCTTAATGGCAGTGTCCGTATACTCCAGTTGCCGAGGCCTCCATGGACTGCGACCCATGGAGGCTGCCTCCGCCATTAGGTCACGAAGGTGGGGATGGGAGAGACGTTCGCTGCTGCTTCAAGGGCTGGGCCCGGCCAGTGGGCAGCCGTGGTAAGGGCTCTGGAGCTCTGCAGGACACAGCCCTCAGCCTGTCCCCGGGTCCCCCAGCTCACCCGCCGACCCCGAGGCCGGAAGGCCTGGAGAGCCCCAGGGGAAAGGCCGGGATCCCCTCCTCTCACCACACTCTCTGCGGTGAGGACCACTGCGCGGCTGACTGCTGGCGGAGCGGGACCTCTAACCACCACGCGCTAAGGGTCACGCACTAACAGTCGCGTGCTAACTGGGCGCGCATGCGCTCGAGCGCTAACGGTCGCGTGCTAACAGCTGCGCGCCTGCCCCGCCCCTAGTACAATTCTGCTTCGCTAAACTTTCCCGGACAAAAAAGACAGACTAGGTAATAAGTCCAAGCCAAGCCTTGCTTGCCTGAGATCTCCAGTCGATGTATCTGTGTATATGTGTGTTTCGTTAGGGAATGGGTTAGGTAAGGCATGTCATAAAAAGAAAAACTAAGAGCCAATTTTTCTTTCTTTATAATGCCTCAATAGCAAAAGTCACCTCCCTCACAAAGAGGGGTCCTTTCATACTCTGCACAGTCATAAGAGAGAATAGATCTCTGGTCCTTTCAGTCAACATCTAATAAGATCTGAAAGTACGGTGCAAGTAAGAATTGCTTCCCATAGGTCCTGTTTGTATTTCAGTTTATTTGCATGTGTACCTGTAGAGCCATACAGACCCAAAGCAACCTGAGATAAATGTCACTCATATCTGTATCCCCCAAGCATGCATCCCAATCAATAAAAACCCATATATCTGAACTTAACTGATTAATCACCATCTTTCCCCTACCTCCTTCAATTATAATTCGGCTTGCTTTATGTTAATTGCTATTTTTATACCCTCCCAACTACTTTCTCTGTGATGAATGAATGAAATCATCACTACCCAAAACACCCAGGCTGAAAAATCTGGGAATCAACGATCACAGCCCCTCTTTTTCAAGTCTCATAACCAATGACGAGTCCAGCAGAATCTATATCCAACTTCCTTATTCTACTTTCCCAGATCTGGTTGGGTTTGTATCTATAATAAAGTCACAAAGGGTCAAATAAAAGGACTAACATCCTTACACTAAAATAACCTTGTAAACTAGAATGCACTGTGCTAATTTTGCTATTTTTATCTTTCCTTGAAAAGTATTTATTGATTTCCTCAATATAAAATACAAGACCTTGGGGATACAGATAAAATGGGAATTCAGTTGTATCTCTATTTACTAAAGACTTTTTAAAGAAAAAGCTCTTTTTAAAAGACTATGTTAGAGAACAGGATGATTAAGTGGTATCTGCCATATGATACTTGTGTGGTATGTGAAATTTAGCCATAACATGTATATTTATGTATATTATCTAACTAGAGATAAGAGAATGCCAAATCCTCTAGGCTAAAGCTAGTCAATAAATTTACAGATTGTGTTTATTTCTCTATTATTAATAGCTTTACTGAGGCATAAAACTGTACATGTGCAAAGTGTTAAATGTGACAGATTTTGACATATGTATACAAACCATCACTATGATCAACATAATGAACACATCACCCCTCAAAGTTTCCTCATGCCCTTTTGTAATATCTCCCTCTCTCCCTCCCAACTCCTCTCCTACCTCCCCGTCCACAGATAATCACTGATTTGCTGTCACTATAGATTAATTTTCATTTTCCAGATTTTGATATAAATTGTATTATACAGTATGTACTCTATTTTTCCTGACTTCTTATTTTGAAAATAAAAAACTATTTGAGGTTCATCCATGTTGTTATGTATATCAATAGCTCATTCCTTTTAATTGCTGAGAAGAATATCACAATTTTGTTTTTATCCATTCATCTATTGATAGACATTTGGGTTGTTTCCAGTTTGGGACTTTTGATAAGCTGAATAACAGCCCTCTGAAAATGTCCACATCCTAGTCACCAGAACTTGTTGGTATTTTACCTTACATGGCAAAGGGACCTTTTCAGATATGATTAATTTAAGGATCTTGAGATTATTCTCCAATGTAATACAATCACAAGGGGAGGCAGGAGGGTAAAGAAGTCAGAGTCAGAGAAGGTGATGAGAAGAAGGCAAGGGCCCCAGTAGTCTCAGCCCATTATAGCATCTACAGCATCAATTCAAGTCTAAAAATCTCATCTAAGTCTTATCAGCTCAAAAGCCCTAAATCTCATCTATGAAATTATCTATGCATGTGTCTCTGGATTTAAGCCATCTGGGGCAAAACACCTCTCCCTCTATGGGTCCATGAAACTAGAAAAAAACTTATCTTCTCTGAAAGTATGATAGTAGCACAGGCATAGAATAACTAATATAGATATTTCTATTCAGAAAGGAAGAAAATAAAAGGAAACAAAAGGGGGTCACTACTCCCAAGCAATTCTGAAATCTAACAAGGCAAACTCCATTAGGTTTCAAGGCCTAAGAATAATCTTCCGTGGTGGGAGGCTCCACCTTCTGGGTCCATGGCCTTGTTCTACGGGCCCTCAGCTCTGACCTCTGAGTCATCCTTCTTTTTTCATGAAGGGTAGCATGTGTGTGCAACTGAGTAGTTCTACTAGTCTGTTTACTGCCTGTAAAATTTTGAAAGTCCAACAGCATTTTTTCAGTTCTTTCTCTGTCCCTTTCAATTCACACTGGCAGCACTTCTGCTGATATAAAAACCTTATGGGTCTCCAGGGTATATCAGAGCACTCACTCTGATATAAACAAGAGGCCCTTACACAAATATATACTAGATAATCCCACCTTTATTCCTGGTTTCTCCTGAGATATGTGAAGCGATCCATTAGTCATATGCTTAATTTCCTCAAACAGCCCTCTGTGTTTACTTTGGTGGGAATGTAAATTGGTGCAGCCACTATGAAGAACAGTATGAAGTTTCCAGGAAAAACTAAAACTAGAGTTGCCATATGATCCAGCAATCCCACTCCTGGGTGTATATCCAGACAAAACTCTAATACAAAAAGATACATGCACCCCAATGTTCATAGCAGCACTATTCACAATAGCTAAAACATGGAAACAACTTAAATGTCCATCAACAGATGAATGGATAAGGAAGATGCGGTATACATATGTGTGTATATATATGTATGTACACAATGGAATACTATTAAGCCATAAAAAAGAATGAAATAATGCCATGTGCAGCAACACGGATGGATCTAGAGATTATCATACTAAGTGAAGTAAGTCAGAAAGAGAAAGACAAATACCATATGATATCACTTATATGGGGAATCTAAAATATGACACAATTGAGCTTATTTACACAACAGAAAGAGACTCAGAAATAGAGAACAGACGTGGTTGCCAAGGGCGAGGGGGGATGAATTGGGAGTTTGGGATTAGCAGATGTAAACTATTATATACAGAATGGATAAACAACAAGGTCCTACTGTATAGCACAGGGAACTATATTCAATATCCTGTAATAAACCATAATGGAAAAGAAAAAAGACAGTTGACAAACATATTTTAGAAATGAAATTCAAATCAAATTTATAATGAAAAAGTTTCATGTATGTAGGAAATCATTTAATTATCAATAAAAGATCAAATAAATTGCAACAATTAAAGCATCCCCCCCCAAAAAAAAAACAGCCCTCTGTGTTTAAAACTCTGACCTTTATCTAAAGGCCTTCCAAGGCACTAGCAAAAGACTGCTTTAGCCACACCCTTGGTTTTCTCTTCAGAGCACACTTTCCTGACATTAAGTATTCTAGTTTTAGCAACTTTTGAAAGCTGGATAGACTGAGGACTTCTCAAATCACCAAGTCCTGGTTCCATTTTGTTTAATAGTTCTTTCTTCAATCTATCTCTTTCCTCTCACATTTTACTATAAGCAGAAAAAAGAAACCAGGCCACATCTTCAACACTTTGCTTGGAAATCTCATCTAAATATCCAAATTCATGGCTTACAAGTTCTGTTTTCACATTAACCATAGGATAAAATTCCACTAAGTTTTCTGCCACCAAATAACAAAGAGCCCCTAACTTCCTTCTGAGCCCTCATGAGCAGTTCCTTTAGCATCTATATTTCAATGGTTTGTTTATAATTGTTTAAGTGATCTCTAAGACAATACAGATTTTCTCTACCATGTTCCTCACTTCCTTCTGAGCCCTCACCGGCAGAGTCTTTACTATCTTTATTTCCACTAACAGTCTGTTCAAGGAAATCGATCATCATGTTCTTCAAAATTCTTCCAGCCTCTACTTACTTCCCAATTCTAAAACCACTTCCACATTTTAGGTATTTGTTAGAGAAGCACCTCACTTCCAAATACCAAAATCGATATTAGTTTCTTATTTCTGCTATAATAAATTACCACAAAATTGGCTTAAAATGTAAAATTATCTTACTATTCTGGAAGGTAGATATTAAAAATGAATTTTGAAGTATAATGACATTCATGAGTCTTACAAGGTTAAAATAAGGTGTTAGAAGATATTCATTCCTTCTGGATACTGTAGGAGAAAGTCTGTCCCTTGCTTTTTCCAGCTTCAAAAGGGTGACACTTCATGGCTCATGTTTTGTCACTCAAATCTCTGCTCCTGTTATTACATCTCTTTCCTGCCCTCTGCTTCTGCCATCACATTATCTTTTCTGACACCACCCCTCCTGCCTCCTTCTCATAAGAATCCTTGTGATTACATTGGGCCCACCTAGATAATCCCAGATAATCTGCCCATCTCAAAAACCTTAACTTAATCACATCTGTGAAGTCCCTTTTCTGTATAAGGTAACATATTCACTGATCATTAGTACACAGACATATTTGGGGGGTGAGATATGCAGAAATTCCTCATACTTTTTTATTATAAGAAAGTTTTATTGTCTTTATAGTTGAAAATTTTTTCTGAGTATAAAACTCTAGATCAATAACTATTTTTTAGCACTTTAAATACTGTCCATTGTCTTCTGGTTTATATAGTTTGTGATGAGAAGTCCACTGTCATTCATATTCATTTTTCTGTAAGTAGTAGTATTTTTCTCTTTCCGCATATAAGCTCTTCACCATAGCACTAGTTTTCGGTAAATCAAATATGATGTACTTTGGGGTGTTTTTCTTTATGCTTCTTCTTCTTGGGGTTTATTGATTGTCTTGTATTTATGGGTTTATCATTTTCATCAAATTTGGAAAATTCTGGCCATTATTTCTTGCCCCCCATCCCACTACAACATCAATTATATGTATGTTATACCATTTATATACAGATATCTATCCAAACAGATGAAGAATATACACTGTCGAGTGCACATGTAGTATTCACCACTATAGACAGATAGTGATTCAATAAAACAGATCTCAAATTCAAAAGGATAGGAATCCTACAGAGTATGCTCTCTGACCACAACAAATCAAAATAAAAATATCTGAGAAATCACAAAACACATGGAAATTAAACAACATGGTTTTAAATGACCCACAGGTTAGAGAAGAAATTGCAAATGAAATTAGAAATGACTATGTACTGAATGAAAATAAAAACACAATGTATAAAAATCTGTGAGTTGCAGCTAAGGCAGTGCTTCCAGGGAAATTTACATCATTACATGCTTATATTAGAAAAAACATATATTCTAAGCTTCAAACTCAGAAACTAGAAAAAGAAGAGCAAATAAAAACTAAAGCAATTTAAAGAGATAATAAAGAACATGAATCAATAAAATAGAAAACAGAAAAAGCACAGAGAAAATCAGTGAAACCAAAAAACCATTTCTTTGAAAAGATGAAGAAGTTGATAAATGTCAAGTCAGACTGATGAAGATAAAAGAAAAAACACCAATTAGCAATATCAAGAATAAAAGAGAGGTCATCAATATACATCCTATTGATATGAATAGGATACCTACAAAACAGAAGCAATTTTATACCAATAAATTCAACAAATCTGATGAAAAGTATAAATTCCTTAAAAACATGAACTTCCTAAGCTCACTCAAGTAGAAAATCCATAAAATGTATAGCCCCGTGTCTATAAAAGTCATTGAACTTGTAGATTAAAATCTTCTCAAAATTTATTCCTATTTTGTTCTTTTTAAACTACCATTAATGAAATTATTTTCTTAATTTCATTTTCCAAATGTTTATTGAAAAAAATGTATTTATGCTACCATTATACATTTTGTCATATGACTCATGTCTTTTTTGTTCCTTTATTCAACCTTTCTGGTTTTCTTTTACATTAAGTGAATATATTCTAATGTGGCATTTTAATTTCTTTAATTTTTTTACTGTATTTTTAGAGTATTTCCTTAGTGGTTGCTAGGGCTTACCATATACATCTTAATTTATCAAAATCAGCTTCAAATTTATACTAACTTAATTCTAGTGAGATATAAAAATGTTACTCCTATTCCTTTACCCCATTTTTGTGGTACTACTGTGAGATTATATATATACACACACACATATATAGTCCAAAAATATTACAAATCCATCAATAAATTGTTAAAATTATTACTTTATATAATTTTGTGTCTTTTAAAGAAGCTGAGAGAAGAAAGAAGAACAAGTATATATTTATACTTCTATATTTGTTACATTAACCTTCTTATTTCTGGTTCTCTTCATTTGTTCTGGTGGATTTCAGTTAATATTTGGAGTAATTACCTTAGACCAATACAGCTTTGCTCCTACCCACCTCTTTTGGTGTTATTGGCAGATATATTACATTTCTATGTCATATGCTCAATAATACATTATATACATATTGTTTTATAGGATTCCTTTTTAAATCAGTCATGAGAAGAATGAGAAAAACACGTACACTGTGTTTTATAATTATATATATAATTACTGTTACTGGTTCTTTGTTTTTTGCGTGGATTTAATTTATAATCTGGGGATCATTTCCTTTCAGCCTTAAGAACTTCCTTTAGTATTTCTTGTAAGCCAGGTCGGCTGGTGACAAATTCTTTCACTTATTGTTTATCATGGATTTTTTTTATTTTGCCTTAATTTTTTAAGGTAGATTTTTCTGATTGAGGTTTTGTTTTGTTTTGAAGTGTTTTTTTCTGTCACACTTTCAATATGGTTATCCCATTGACTTCTGACGTCTAATGTTTTTGATGAGAAATCAGCCATTAATCTTACTGGGTTCCCTTATAAATGACAAATCATTTTTCTCTTGCCACTTCCAAGATTTTCTCCTTGCTTTTGGCTCTCAGCATTTTTACTATGATGTGCCTGTTTATGGATTTCTTTATGTTTCTTACTTGAAGTTGGTCGAGCTTTCTGGATGTACAGATTACTATTTTTCAATACATTTGGGAAGTTTCAGCCATTAAGTCTTCAAATATTTTTCTCCTCTTTTCTCTCTTCTCCTTCTGATATTCCCATTACACATATGTTGGTGTGATTAATGATGTCCTACATTTCTCTGAAGGTCCATTCACTTTTCTTCATTCCCCTTTTTCTCTTTGCTCTTCAGACTGCATAATCTCTATCAATCTATCTTCAAGTTCACTAGTTCTTTCTTCTGATAGTTCAAATCTACTATCTAGCCCCCCGAGTAAATTTTTCTAGTAAATTTTTCATTTCAGTTTTTGTGCTTTTCAACTCCAGAATTTCAATTTGGTTGTTTATCATTTCTATCTTTTTATTGATATTTTCTATTTGATATGAAATTGTCATCATACCTTCCTTTACTTCTTTAATAATATTTCCTTTAGTTCTCTGAGCATATTTTACAACAGCTACTTTGAAGTCTTTGTCTGTTACAAAGACATCTAATCTGCCTCACAGGCAGTTTTTTATTTACAGTGTATGGGCCATGTTTTCCTGCTTCTTTGCCTGTCTTGCAATTTTTTGTTGGAAACTGGACATTTTGGGTAAAATACTGTAGAAACTCTAAGTACTCCCTGACCTCTCCACCTTGGGGCTTTTTACTGTTATTTGCTTGTTTAGTGACTGGCTGGATTATTTTAGTTAAGTCTATTTCCCCCCTGCAGTGTTATACTTCTGATGTTGCTCCTCAAGGAGGTGGAACTTTGCATATATTTGCCCACAGTCACTTTGGTATGACAGGGGTTTTGGCAGGACTCTGACTGTCTCTTTCTCTGGCCACACCCATTGTTTGCCTTCCCTGGGCCTAAATTGCTCTATAGATTAATACAATCAAATCCCAGCTCCTTCGAAGGAGGAACTGCCAAGGTCAGTGTTTGAGATTTGTTCTGAGCCCTCACAGTCTCCTCCAAGCTATCCCTGTTTCTCTGCTTTTCCTCCCAGGCAAAATCTCTGAGCCTAGGCTCTGGAGCTGGGGGTGGAGACAGTGACACACTTATGTCTGAGTTACACCTCCACTTCAGGAGCTGAGTACTCATTAGGAGGGAGGAAGAGGAAAAGATGGACAGTAGCTTTCAATCTTCTTGAGCTGCCTCACCTGGAGTGCAAATATCACCTTACAGGCCAGGGCAAGTGTGATCGGGGCCCCAGTATTCTCAGCAATGCCATACCCAAGACAGAGATTTCATCCTATGAGTTGGGGCTGGGCAGAAAAAGGTAGCCCCACTTCTTAGCCACAGTTTCTCAAAATTTAGTCTCAGCAACAGGTAGCTGGGAAAGGATGAAAAATACTGATGTCCTGTCCCTGCCGAAGGAGAGCCGTCTGACTGGGAGCTGCAGGAAGAGGGAGCCCTGTGTTTTTGCTTGCACCAGTCTGGAGTAGAGTTTCCATCTCACTGAGTTGGAATGGGGAAGTGAGGGAATAGGTCTCAGTTTACATACCATAAAGCTTTGCTGTTCTCACCAAAATACAAATTTTCTTGAATAAACATGATCTCAAAGTTTGTTTCAAAATTTGCAAGCATCAAGTGTCAATCAAAACTGAAGATGAAACACTAATGAATGTTGAATTCTCATGCTTTAGGTGTACTTCCTCATTAGAGTTTTTGGTTCTCTGCTATTTTTACCGTACTGTTTCATTTAAATTTCCTACATGCTAACTTCGTTTGTGTGATTGAAATAAAACTGCAGTATATAAAATATATATATATATATTTCTCCATTTACTGTTTATTTTAGGACTATTTCCAGAGATGTTAAATGATTATTTTCACCAGTTTTGCTGAGGGGTGGGTCTGCTGAGCCCCTCATGCAGTCATGCTGGAAGTCCCTCTGGTCAACTGATTAACAAGAGTGGCAAGGTAATTCAATGAGGTAACCAGAGTCTTTTTCAAACAATGGTGCTTGACAATGGATATGGAAAAAAATAAATTCAACCCTTCCTTATACCATGTACAAAATAATCTGAAATGAATCATATCCCAAAATGTAAAACTATAAAACTTCTAGAATAAAATACAGGAGAAACTGTTTGTGACTGTGACTTTGAAATAGGCAAAGATTTCTTAAATAGGGCACAACAAGCATAAATCATACACCAAAAAAAAAATGTTAAATTGGACTTTATCAAAATTTATTAAAGCTTGTCCTTCAAAAGACACTTATAAAAATGGAAAGGTAAGCCACAGACTGTGAGAATAACTTTGCAAACCATAAATCTGATAAGGGACTTATTTCCAATATATATAAATTACTATTTCAACTCAATATTAAGAACATAATTTTAAAATGGGCAAAAGTTTGAACAGATAACTTCACCAAAGAAGATATGCAAATGGCAAATGAGCAATTGAAATGATTCTCAATATTATTAGTCTTCAGAGAAATGCAAATTAAAACCACAATGAGATTCCACCATACACTTATTAGAATGGCTAGAATTCAAAAGACTGGGTATGGAGCAACTAGAATATTTATATATTACTGGTAGGAAGGTAATATGGTACAGCCATTTTGGAAAGCAGTTTGGCAATTTCTTTAAAAGTTAAACATACACGTAACATACAATGCAAAAATCCCACTCTTACACATTTACCACTCCTACAAAAGAAATAAAAACACAAAGACTTGCATGCAAATAGCTTTATTATTATAGCCAAAACCTGAAAACAACCCAAATGTCCATCAACAGGTGAATGGATAAACATATTGTGTTATATCTATACAAAAGAGTACTACTTAGCAATAAAAAGGAATTAATATATAAGTGAAAGAAGTCAGGCACAAAGGATTATAAAAATCTACTTATATGAAATTGTAGAAAAGACAAATTATAATGATAGGAAGCAGACTGGTGGCCATCTAGGGGTGGGACTGTTGGGTGGGAATTGATTGCAAAGAGAAATGAGGGATCTTTTGGGAGATGATGGAAATATTCTATAGCATTATTATAGTTCTGGTTATATTACTATACATTTGTCAAACTCATCTAACCATACCTTTAATGGATGAATGGTGAATTTTATTGTATATAATTTATACCTCAGTGAAGTTTTTTAGAAAGAGCAATAGGAAGAAAATATGGAAAAAAATCAGAGAGACTGAGATACTTAGTCCTCATACATTGAATAAGCTAACATACTGGGTATCAAGAGATTCTGAAATTATGTTAGCAGATACCAACTGAAAATTTTCTTTTGTCAGTCATTTTCATTCAGTTATAAAACCAACATTTCTTTTAAACCAGATTTGAAAAATCTGGTTTAAAAATAATCATATTATTTCAGCTGGATGTTATTTTTCCTTGCTAATTAAAAAAAAAAAGAGATGTCATGGCTAACAAAGCTGGGGTTTTATTTAGCAGAAATTCACTTACTTCTCCTTCTGGAGACAGAGTATACTTCCCATCCCTATTGCCTTTATGCTTGGCCATGTGACTTGCTTTGGCCAACACGATATAAGCATGCGGGATGCTTGCAGAGTTTTAACGTACTTGCATAGTTTGGCTTCCTCTTGAATTCATACATCAACGTATGAATACAACCAAGGTATCCAGTGCCCTTTTAAACTAGACCTCAAAATGAGGCATGAGGTACAAACCTGAACTTGCCTCAAAGCCAGGAACTTAACCACATCCTAAAGCAGAGCCATTTATGAGAGAAAAAATTAAAAGCCTGCCTTGGTATGACAATGAGTTTGGTGGAGGTTTGTTACACAATATTACTGTGGCAATAGTTGACTAACACAATAGCTAACATTTGTGGAGAATTCACAGTGCTCTAAGCATTGGGCTAAAAACTTCACATGTACTACGCATTTAATCACCACAATGATTCTGTAGGAGAGAATATTTTAATTGTCTTAACACATGATGAAACTGAAGAGCAAAGATGATAACCGCATTATCCAAGGTCTCAAAGCTAGCTGGTAACCAAGCAGGATTTAAACCCAGGATGTCATAACTCTAATACTCACTCTCTCATTCATTCTGCTGAGTTAGTTAGATGGAACATTTAATCAGTGCCCAAAATGTAATAGCAGAGTGACTGTTTTCAGTAATTTTAAAAGAAAATATTGCTCAAGATAATATTTTTCCATATTTAAGAAAATACTTATTATCAGACTACAGTGAACACACTGATTATCAAGACCCAATTGGGTTTAAAAATTCTATCCTTCTAGTTAATGGCTAATAACAGTCTAAATAATAGTTAAAGACACTCATCCGATTCCCACATACTCTTTCTATCTCCTCCACCTACTCTGCTATCTAAACAACCATCTATTTACTCTACCCCAGTTCCTGGGTTTTCAGTGGCTGGGAAGACGGCACTGCCTTGACTCTGTTACAGTACTTGTATTCAAAATGCTGATGGGACCCTCCATATTGCTTTGCAATATTGTGCTTCCACGTCCATTACCTTTTTCATTCCCCACAATAACCATTCCTAACTTTAATCACCAAAATAAGCTGAAGCTCCAGTATCATCCTTCACTCTCAGAGAACTTGCCTCCAATTTCACAGAGAAAAAACATTTTATGAGAGATTAAATGTATCAACTTTTCTCCTCTCTGCCTGAAATCCATCTTCACCTCTCATTACCCCTTACTCTCATGTTTCAGATAACTAATCCCACCCCCAAATTCTTGATTCTCTTTCTTCTACCCTCTACCCTTGTTGTATCCATTTAACATCTTTGTTAAATATGGGCAATTCTCTTCTCCACTTCCTAAGATTTCAGGTCAAATGATCAGTGAAACTATAAAAACCAGTACTCGAAACCACAAAGAATGACATATCACATCACAAAATTGAAGAACCTTTGCAAGCTATAGTGCCAACAGGACTTAATGGAAGGAAGGACTGGCCCAAACCAAGACTCAGTAGTTGTTAAGAAGTGATTTATCTGGGAGACAAGTAAAGAGAAACAGTAGAATCCCACAAATATGCTCAGATTTGGAGATATGAGGCTGAAGGTGAAAGCAGAGTGTGCAGCAACTGGGTAATTCAATATAGTACCACAGATGAGAGGTAGACATCAGACAGATACCAACTCTCTATGTCCTCTAAGCTATAAGGGCGGATATTAAGTCCTCTGGGTGGTCTAAGGAAGCCACCTTCCCCTAGACTTCAGGCAAAATTTAGGGACTACTTCCATCAACCAACTTGGAGAAGGTATTCACATACTGAGGTATCCCTTCCTAACATTTCTCTCCCAATGTCCTGGACTTCTTCTACACCTTCTATGTGTTTGGGGGTGTAAATGCTGTCCAACCCGTTTCACACTAACTTCTTTATAAACTCAAAATCATTGCGGCCTTCAACCTCTCTTTGAAGTATGGCATCTATTACATTGGATTTTTAAAAGAAACTTCCATTTTAATATCTTATTACTTTAATACTCTGTGCAATTCTCTCTCATTCAAGCCAGGCACCTTTTCACCTCAAGACTTTTGCTGTTGCTTTTTCTTCTGCCGGGAATACTCATCCCTCAGGTATTTTTTGGCTGACTGCTCCACGTCCTTCAGGGTTTTGCTCAAACATTACCTTCTCGGTGAGACCTTCTGTGAGCATCCGGTTTAAGCTTAAAGCCCTCATTCTACCTCAACCCCTTCTCTACTTTATTTTTCTCCATAGCACTTATCTTCTACGAAAAATTTTCATATTTTTATTATGTTTCTTTTTATCTCTCCTCCCACTTAAATATAAGTTCCATAAAGAACACTATCAACAAATATTGGTTACTATTATAATAATAAATATTATCGTGCAGCACCTCTGTGAAATATTCCAGGATTCAGATCCAGCAGCAGCACTGTTCCTGGCTTACACATAGCACGCCAGACAAAAAGGCACATAAGACAAGAAAATCACTGGCTAATATGAAAGCATACTGTAATTTACAAGAAAAGGACCAATGTGAGGGTAAGAAAAATATTACCCCATAAAATCAAGTTAATTTAAGAAATAAGAGAAAAAATCTGAACACATAAGATATGTGCTCTAAGACAGATTAAAGAGAAAACTGTTTTAGTGAAACAAAGATAAGCAATAACAAATGGGAACAAAGAAAGACTAGATTGTGACAAAAAGATCATCATCATGTAGAAATCACAGGGAAAGAATGAAAAGCAGGCTTTTGCCAAAGAAAATCAAATAAGTGAAGTAGAATATAGCTTTTACAACCGTAAATTAGCAAAATGATTACACACAGGAAAAGAGAAAATATAGAATACTGTAAGATTTCTAGCTTGCATGATTGTGTACATGGTGATAACCTCACCTGAATTAGAATTAAGTGAGGAAGAGCAGGCCAGGTTGAGTTAGGTTTTAAATTTATTTATTTATTTATGGCTGTGTTGGGTCTACGTTTCTGTGCGAGGGCTTCCTCCAGTTGTGGCGAGCAGGGGCCACTCTTCATCGCGGTGCGCGGGCCTCTCACCATCGCGGCCTCTCCCGTTGCGGAGCACAGGCTCCAGACGCGCAGGCTCAGTAGTTGTGGCTCACGGGCTTAGTCGCTCCGCGGCATGTGGGATCTTCCCAGACCAGGGCTCGAATCCGTGTCCTCTGCATTGGCAGGCAGATTCTCAACCACTGCGCCACCAGGGAAGCCCTGAGTTAGGTTTTAGAAATGTTGAAGTTTGAATGCCTGAAAACATGTCCAGGGTAAACGTGTAAGTATAAATATGGAACTCAAGAGAAGGCTGTGGCTGATGATATAGAACCGGGGATCTTTGATACATATGTGGTAGTCCAAGCCTCGAGTAGAGAGATAACCAAGGTATAACATGTAAGTTTAGACGACAGCTCAACAACGAAGTAGTTGGATAAAAAAGAGAAAGGAAGCGAAGCATGGCGTCACAGAAAACAACGGAGGTGAAATTCCCGGAGGAAATTCCTTTCAAAGTGAACAATGGCAAACAATAGCCCAATTACATAAGAACTAGAGAGAGGTCTTATTGTCCATATTTCCCTATTTTTATTCTTTGCTCTGGTGAAACCACTCATCATTCTCTAGATACAACCTTCCCTTTTCCTTTGGCCATTCCCTCCAAATAGACCACCCAGGCTCATTTCCCCCAACATTTGCCAGTTATTTGTGTCTATTCTGCAAGACCTCGTTCAAATACTTTCTTCCGATACACCTCATTTCTCGGCTCTACTTTTTTAGGGATAGTATTTGCTCTAAGTAAACAGAAAAGAGTGTCTCAAGGCTGATGTATCCTTAACTCTAAAACCCCAATGTCAATACAGATACAGGTACCGAGAGAACGGAGTGTAAATGGTAACTAAAGATAAGAAATAGTTTATCTAAATTTTTCTTGAAGTTTAGAGAGTCATAAAAATATTACAGAATATCTAAACATGAGTGGAACAGATATACTTTGTTAACACATTATAGGATATAGTTGGAGCTATATCAAGGCAGGGCATGGGCAGTTAGTGAGTTAACATGAGAACATACCAAGGTACATGAAAGCTGAGCAGCTGAGCGTATATTATGTGCCACCACCACAGTCTTTTTTCCACGCTAATTCAAGTGGCAACTAATGCTGCCTAGATATAATATCTTCTTTTTTACTTAAACTAATTTTTCTTTGAAACGGTAATATATGAACTTGATTCTTTTTAGTGCAGACAATACAAAAATGCATTAAATGTGTTCTCTTGCTAGAGACACCACTATTGAAAGTTTTCTTTACAAATATTTACAGAAATAGACAATGAACCATTAAATACCCCAGTCTCTAATATAGCCTGGTGATCCCCAGAAGACTACAGCTATTTGTAAATAGATTCTTGGAACTAACAAACATGGCCCTATGTATTTATTTGGATATATGTCATTACATGTACTAAGAATTTAAGTTCCTTTGGGAGAATGGCTGTATCTTATATATGCTTGCATTCCCAAAGTATCTAACATGTACTCATACCTTTGCAGAGAAAAATATTTATTTAAGGAAGTAATAAAGCCACAAAAATGAGAAATTTCTTAAGTTTTCATTTTAAAATTAGAGAAGCCAGAAATTATATGACAAGTAGAAAAATATATTTTAAAAACCTATCTACTTACTTTTGAACCTATTCCTTTCCTATATTTTTCCAATTGAAGAAGTAATTGATCAAGCTGAAGTATCACTTTAAATATTGAGCAAAGTGTGTATTTTCTAAATAGATATTTGAGCAAATCTAAAAATCGATTGTTATATGGCAGAAAGCCAAGGCTCTACAAACTGTGATGAGAATTTATATGCATTTTACTATAAATTTGATAATTCAGAAGATAAACCATAGAGTTGCATGCTGGTTTAGAGAAAGAGTGTCAAGACAAGCTGAATGCATTAAGAACTAAATTTTGCAATTTTAGGAAACAATATGACAAGGTCTGTGGTACGAAGGGTACATAATTTTAAAACCTAAGTATTTTGCTCTTTACTAAATTGGTAAAAATCAAATCAATAAAATATACATTAAAATGAACTTGTGCTTAAGTTCTTATTTTCTGATTGCTTTTATGCACAACCACAAATATTAGAAATTATTATTATTATTATTTTTTTTAGAAATTATTTTTGAGCATATCTTCACATCTTTGTACTTCTCCAGGCAATGGCTATCAATGTCTTTCTTTCTCCAAACTAACCTTGGTAACAAATCCTTTTGACCTCATGCTACTATATCAGCTTCCTCTAAGTACTTCCTAATTCATAGTCTAGCTGGCAGAAACTCTGCCTTAATTTTTCAGATAGTGTCTGATTTAAGTAACCTCTTCTAAGCGGATATTTAATTATAGTAAATGATTATATCAGAGTCTCGCTACAAAATAGACTTCTATTATTGTAAGCCTACAGATACGGGCAAAGACTTTCGTCCCAAGTACAACAAGATACTTGTTGTATTGGAAGAGCTTCATATATCTTGATAACTTTCCTAGCTTTAATTGTGTGATTCTGAAAGGTATGTCATTAACAATCCTAATGAGAAAAATGGTGATACTGAAAAAATACTAAAATATCTGGAAATAAAAGGCATTGGGAGTGACAAAGGAGAGAGAAAATGAGGAAAAGAGCTTCAAATGAATTAATTTTTACTTAAAAAATTCATAGGGTTAATTTCTCCTTTATGAGAGTCTATTAAATAATACCCTCAATGTAACATTTCTCAACATCCACTAAATAGTATTTTGCAGAAGGTACAAATTCCCTGGACTCAATCAGTAGAAGCTTCTAACTTAAAGCACAACCAGAAGATCATCACTAAAAGTTTCACTTACAACTGTGACCCCAAGAGAGAACTTATAACTTAAATGACCCAGTGATTAAAGACAAAAGCTTAAGGAACATTGATGTTGAACTATAACAAACTAATGAGAGCATAAAAACAATAAATGTACAAATTTGTTTCAAGCTCACCTTCACCAGATTTTGGGTTCCATTATTCTGCTCAGAAGTCATTAACAGTATATAAAAAAATATCTCTAAGTGCTTCAAAAAACAATATTAAAAAGAGTAAAATTAATGGAGATCCTATCCATGTGGCTTTTCATTTAATGAGAATAAAGTCTCTCCATGCTTGCAATTTGCAGATAAGTACAAACAACAGCCTCAATTTTCTATCTTATCGCATGGGGAAAAGAACTAAAATAATTTTTAAACTGTTCATTTTGTATGCACAACATGTAAGCATCATATTGTGAAAGTAGTGAAAGTACTTTGATGCTATAAACATAACAAAATTTAAATTCACATTTTAATATAAAAACATAAAATATAACCTGTCATTTTAGTCATTTTTAAAAATCTAATTTAAAGTAAATGCATGTATCATTTGTCATATCAAAAAACATAAATTCACTTTTAATATTCATAATTATACTTCAGGACACAATATTTAACTACTGATCTGAAATATATTATTTCTTATTTTTGAAATACATTCCATTAAAAAATGACAATACTTCATGGTGTTCAAGAAACCACACAGAACCATAATAGGAGCTCATGAGCCATGTACATTGGGAAAAGTATGTTTAGACAAACATGATTATTTCCATTCTACCAGTTATGAAAAAAATGACTCAGAAATACAAGTAATTTGTGAGCAACGTTACATAGCTGATAAGTGGCAACACTAGGATTTAAACCAGGGCTGTGAGACTCTAAGCTTATTCTATGAAATCATGATACCAATGAATGAATTTATGAATTTTATTAGCCCAAGGTTTCTAAATAAAAAGTTATTTTCATATCCAGTACATGGCTTTATTGAGCCAACATCAAATAATGATACTGATAATTAAATGAATAATTCAGTATAACAAATATTGTCTTTAATCCCTATCCATGTATTTAGTGTTCAAAAATAAAATACTGACTACATTAGCAATCTGGTCATCAACAAATCCAAACTAAAATTTATTTTCCCAATATCACCAATGACTTCCTAATAACTCCAAATGCCGTTTTTCCATTTTCACTGATTTTGTGCCTCTTCAGTGGGCCATTTTTGCTCATATGTTCTCATTGGTTCCTTTCGTATTATACTACCCTGAATTTTTTTTCTATTTCTTTACTCCTTTGTCTATACACAAACATTGTAGTGAAAAATGTCAAGAGTTAAGTTCAGATTGACAGAAACTCCAGATATAGATACTGCTTGATTAAATTAAATATAAATATTACAGAAAGGTATCAATGCAGCAAAAATGTGAGAGAGTCAGCAACATTATCCAGGATAGACACAGGTGTAAACTTCTAGGTTCCAAAATTCTCACTAAGGAATGCACAGTTGTGGAGGACTCTCCTAGGGACAGTCACATCAGATCAGACCTACAGGAAGCACTGTTGTCCCATCCAGGCTTAACATTATACACAGAAGCAATCCAGCCTGCTGCCTGAGATTACACACTGAAGACTGAAGGTACATCTCTTTAATCTTCAAGTTGTATGATATATAATATGATTGCAAGAGTACTATACATAATACAACTAAGTACTTTTTAAAATCCTTAATCTTCATCCTCAGACTCTCTAGTCTAGGAAAGCATAGTCAAACTGCAGGTGGAACTGACGTAATAATCTAATGATTCCTAGTTATTTCATTTAACATTTTCTAAAGCAAACATAAAAGCCTAGGAGTAAGAAGAAGGTTGCAGCCATCCTCAATAATTTGATATAGGAACTCTATCTTTCCAAGCTCTCTCTACCAGCGACAGATTCAAACTCAAAGCGAGTTTATATTGACCATGCAGAACACAAGCACATTTTCAAGGATACTGGGTACAGCTCAAAAAAAAACTCACTGAGATGTAACTGAACCCTTATGTTCAAGTAGGGATGACTCCACTGCCCAAGCTCTGATGTGGGCACATGATCCATGCCTGACTAATCAGTGTATACATCTCTTTGGGCACTGGGATTGGGCCAAGTGTCAAAATGTGACCAAAGTTAGAAATTTTGCTGGAATTTGCGGAAAGAAGACTTTTTCTCTGGCTGGGTTGTTGATCAAAACATTTTTTAAAATATTTGTCTACTTACATTCTTTGCCACCTGCTGGGGAAAGATTGCTTGAGAATGTGTATAGTATAATCTATATGGAACGGAGGAAAACCAAGCTGAGAGATGGAGAGAAACAGATACCAGATTACATTGTTTATTTTCATCCAGCCATACATAAAATCCTGGATTTTTCATTTATGTGAACTAATACATACCTTTTTTGCTTAATTTGAATTGGTCTTGTAGAAATACACAGAAAATTAGAAAATCATATACTACAGAAATTTAGAAAATTTTCTCTTCATATTTTCAACAATGACCTGGTTTAATCTACATATGGGTGTCACCTTGTTAGGAAAGGCAGCCTCATGTGCACAGTCATTTGCTCCCCATTCTGCACATAAGAATGGGCCTTGGGCCTGGAACACTTCCTTACCAAGAGATAAGAAGCTCATGCAGCCTATTCCAGGTTTATGTCCTTGTGTGGGAATATCTTGCCTGGTTTCAGGTTCACTTTGTTCTACTAAGTGGTGCATTAATGATCCTCATTAAACAATGGTCCTCAGCTTTCAGGATTTCAGACTCCACAGGGGAGTCGAGGTCCTTCTGCTGCACAAGATAGGTGCCTGATCTGTGTTGGCTGCTGGACATGGGGAACCAACATACTACTGGAGCTGATCTTCTGCTGTCTCTTCTCTATGTAAGCAAAAGTGTTATTCCATCCAGCCCTTGACAGAGTTGTGTTTTCTTTGGAGACTCCAATATCAAGATGCAATGGGCAGAAGCATTTGACTATTATTCCTAATGGTTGACATAGTGATGATCTCTGCTATCCTCCATGTAGCTGGAGTCCTTCTCTGGCATGGGAACCAGTGCACAGTGTTCTGTTCGACACACCTCTTTGATGGAAGTAGACAAAGCTCTACCATAAGGCCTAAAGTATGATCACAGGGCCATTTCAAAATAATGAAGTCTAATTCTCCTTGTCAATATAAATAAAATGAGGTCCAAGGCTATATTTCTGACCATAAGAAGCTAGTGTTGCAGAAACAGTCCCTCGAGATTTAAAGATCATGATGGCAAGATAGATAAAAATACTACTTTGGGGGAGGAATCAGTATATAGAATAAGGAATTTTAAAGCAAATCAAATGAAAGCAAATATAGTTAATTATAAGGAAAGTAAAGGAGTAAAACCAAAAATAGCATATCCAGGAATGCTGGATATCACATAAACAGGTGTATAATCCAACTTTTAACTATGATTTTTAAAAATAATTACTGACTTGTCTACCAGACATCTCGAAAATCATTAACTTCTATTTCATAGTGGAATATCTTAACATCAAAAAGAAACAAGTCAGGGACTTCCCTGGTGGTCCAGTGGCTAAGACTTGGCGCTCCCAATGCGGGGGGCCTGGGTTCGATCCCTGGTCAAGGAACCAGATTCCACATGTCACAGCCAAGAGTTTGCATGCCTCAACTAAAGATCCCACATGATGCAACTAAAAGATCCCGCATGCCTCAATGAAGATCAAAGATCCCAGGTGCCACAGCTGAGACCTGGCGCAGCCAAATGAATAAATGGAGAAGTGAATATTTAAAAAAAAAAAAAAGAAAGAAAGGGGGATATCTGTGCTACCCTTTAACAACAACAACAACAACAACAACAAAAAAGAGACCAGTCATTTCCATTTATTTTTTGGAAGACAAGATCTCAGATTCTTTCTCACTGTAGCATATTAAAATAGCTAATTTTGTTTATTTAAATGAGTAAATTAGTGACCAAAGCACTTATTTATAACATGATATGTGAGTAAATGCATCTAAAATTATATGTAAGTGTTCACAATAATCACTCTAAATATAAGCAAAGGACCTACTATCTATATAGCAAGCCAACGCTTAGAGATAACTATAACATTCTTTTGGAAGAAATTAAAACTTGAAATTATCACTCAGAAAACCATAAGACATTGATAAAAGAAATGGAAGACAACACAAACAAATGGAAAGATATATATATACCATGCTCATGGATTGAAGAACTAATATCATTAAAACGACCATACTTCCCAAGGCAATCTACAGATTCAATACAATCACTATTAAAATACTAACGACATCTTTCACAGAACTGGAACAAATAATTCTAAAATTTTTATGGAAACACAAAAGACCCCAAATAGCCAAAACAATCTTGAGAAAGAAGAACAAAGCTGGAGGCATCATGCTCCCTGATTTCAAACTATACTACAAAGCTACAGTAATCAAAGCAGTATGGTACTGGCACAAAAACAGAAACGTAGACCAACAGAACGGAACACAGAATTGAGAAATGAACCCACACTTATATGGAGACTTAATCTACAACAAACAAGCCAAGAATATACAATAAGGAAAGGCAGCCTCTTCAATAAACGGTGTTGGGAAAATTGGACAGCTACATGCAAAAGAATCAAACTGGACTACTTTCTCATAGACTACTTTCTCACAGCATATACAAAGATAAACTCAATATGGATTAAAAACTTAAATGTAAGACCTGAAACCATAAAACTGCTAGAAGAAAACATAGGCAGTATGCACTTTGATATCAGTGTTGTTTTTAGATATGTCTCCTCAAGCAAGGGAAACAAAAATAAATAAACAAATGGGACTACAGCAAACTAAAAAGCTTTTGCACAGCAAAGGAAGCTATCAGCAAAATGAAAATGTCATCTACTGAATGGGAGAAGATATTTGCAAATAACATTTCTGATAAGGAGTTAATAACCAAAACATATAAAGAACTCATACTACTCAATATCAAAAAAACAAACAACTGATTAAAAAATAGGCAGAGGGTCTGAATAGACATTTTTCCAAAGAAGACATACAGATGGGCAACAGGCACATGAAAAGATGTTGAACATCACTAATTATTAGGGAAATGCAAATCAAAACCAATGAGATATCACCTCACATCTGTCAGAATGGCTATCATCTAAAAGATAAGAAATAGCAAGTGTTGGCTAGAATGTGGAGAAAAGGGAACTGTCATGCACTATTGGTGGGAATGTAAATTGGTGCATCCACTATGGAAAATAGTATGGAGGTTCCTTACAAAACTAAAAATAGAGCTACCATATAATCCAGCAATTCTGCTCCTGGGGATTTTTCCAAAAAAAACAAAAATAGCAATTCAAAAACATATATGAACCCCCATGTTCACTGCAGCACTATTTGCAATAGCCAATATATGGAAGCAACCTAAGTGCCCATCCATAGATGAATGGATAAAGAATATGTGATACACACACACACACACACACAATGGAATATTACTCAGCCATATAAAAGAATGAAATCTTGCCATTTGCAAAAACATGGATGGACCTAAAGGGTATTATGCTAAGTGAAGTAAGTCAGAGAGAGACAGATACTGTATGATTTCATTTATATGTGGAATCTAAAGAACAAAAAAAATAAATAAAAATAACAGAACAGAAACAGATTCGTAGATACAGAGAACAGGTGGTTGCCAGAGGGGAGGAGGTCAGGGGGACAGAGAAAAAGGTGAGGGAGGTTAAGAAGTACAAACTTCCAGTTATAAAATAAATGAGTCATAGGTATGAAATGTACAGCATAGGGAATGTGGTCAATAATATTGCAATAACTATGTATGGTGACAGATGGCAACTAGACTTGTGGTGACCGTTTGGTAATGTATAGAAATATCGAATCATTATGCTGTGTATCTGGAACTAACATAGTGTTTTAGGTCAATCATACTTTTAAAAAAGCTTGAAATTATCTTTCACAAAGGCCTAAATTTTTGTTATATAAAAGATATTCCATAATTTTAACTAGGAAGATTTTAATTAATAAATGCACACTTAAATATGGGATGACCTATAACTAGCAGAAAACTTTCTATGAATTAGAACTATAAAAATCAATATATACATAAAGAAAAATTATTTAAATTGTAAAAGATATTATGCAGCCAATTCTGGTTAGGTGATTACCAACCTGTTTTCTCTACTTCTTGGATATGCAGCTAGACTATGTTTCTTATTTTCCCTTGCAGATTGGAATGGTAATGTGACAATATGAATGAGTACTGGTCAATGGAATATGAGCAGAAGTGATGTTTGCTGTTTCCAAGCCCATCCCCTACAACCTCCTACCTGTATCCTCCATCATGTTTACCCTTTGCCATCTTTTACAGATGAGCCAGGTGACCTTGGAAGCTTGTGCTCAAGATGTCAGAGCAACTAGATGGAAGGAATCTGGGTTCCAGAATTCCCACTTGGAGGAGGGCTACCTGCTGAACAGGAACACTTACTATGGACTTTAAATGAGTGAGAAATAAATGTCCATTATATTTGAGCTATCATATGATTTGTCTTAATTTTTTTAAACAGCTAGCACTACCTTAACTAGTATACCTTATTATATCACTAACATATGACCACTAATAGTCATGATTTGTTTTGTTGCTCTAATTTAAAAATTATAATATCCCTACAACTCAATATAAATACATTAACTTCAAAATGAGAAATATTTTAACGTTCATAGTCTACATTTTAAATAAAATTATTTTTCAAAGTTTATTCTTTGTTTAATCCAGCAGACCCTAAACTTCCTTTTAACAGTTAACAATTTTAACCTTATTAATGGCTTTAGTGATCAATTCGATCTTTAACTAGATTTAACTGGCCAAAAGATTTGTCTTTTTTTGGAAGTCAGGATAATGTAACCTCTTCTATTAAGACAAAAAATAAAAATAAGAACCAGTCTAATCAGTTTTATCACATAAAGTATCTCAAAAGTAACAAAATACTTCAAGAAAACTACCAGAAAATAAATTTAGAATAACTTTAAGAAGTAAAAATGGTCCCACCAGCATAGCCCTCATTTGGTAAGAATGAATGTGCAGTTATTCAGAACAAACAGATAAAAACAAAAGAAAACCACCCTTAGACAAGATTTTGAAGTATAAGTTTTTCTCAATTTCCAGTCAAGCATTTGTGATCACTTTTCTAACATTTATCTATCCACCCATCCATCCATCTAGTCATTCATTCTTTTGTCCATTGGTTCAATAAATATATATTGGTCTCCTTTTATGTGGCAGGCATAGTGTTAGAATCTGAGGATATGCCCTCAAGGAGTTCATAGTCTATTATTTTCAAAAATAAGAAACCAAAAAATTTGTAATCACTTACTATAATTAAAATCACAATAAGTACTCTTAAAGAGCAGTAGGACTCTGGACTATACGAAGCCTTTGGAGGAGAACCTATTCCAGACCAAGGAGAGGGTTCAAGGATGGACTAAGATTGGAAGGAGGTCACATTAGAGTCAAGTTCTGATGGATGATGAGAATTAAAAATGGCAAAATTGGTGTGGGATGGAGGAGAGTGTAAGAACTTCAGGCATGTAAAGACAGGTAAAAGAGAGTATGGAAAACTCATAGAGGTACTGGTTAGTGGGGAATGTAATGAGCGATGAGAACACAGAACTCTACAGGAGTCAATCCATGACATGCCCTTATTTCCTTACTCCATTATGAAGTGGTCATTGTCATTCCACATTTTAATGTCCCTCCCACACTGTATTCAAATAGGACAGAATTACCTTTTCATTTTCACAGCTATTTCTTTCTTTCAACACACTTTTTAAATTGAATAGCTACAATGTATCAGGCAACATACTAGATTCTGGGGATAGAAGAATAAATAGTTCCTCTCCCCCATTTTCCACAACACTTTATACTATCATTTACTGGATTGTTTGGCAAAATATTTTATCACCCTGTATTTCTATTATTTGGTAATATATATGCTTTCTCTGCCAAACTCCAAGCTCCTGAGAACAAAAAAAAAAAAACAAAACAAAAAATTGCCTTATTCACTTTTTATCCACCCTAAAACAGTAGCTGGTACATAGTAAAGGTACAATGAATATTTATTCATATTTATTGGATGAACTGAAGCAATTCAGAAAAATGGATCAGCTTTAAAACAAAAGGCTATCTTTTTTTTAAAGTAGACTTTATTTTTAAGAGCATTTTTTAGGTTCACAGTAAAACTGAGGACAAGGTACAGAGAGTTCCAAAATGCTATCATTTTAGTTTTTTCAGTGTAGAATGAGGCTTTTTAAGAATATAAAATATCATACTGTGTCTTTTCTATTTTGTAGAATACTTACATTAATTTATTGGTAAGGAATAATATTTTCTTAATGTAGAGCCCTTTCACAATATACCTTTATACATAATTTATAATTTTTTATATTGGAACCTTATTAATGTTACTAAAGATATGACTAGAATTCATTGTTTTATCCATACAAAAAATATTTATTGAGCACTTACTATTCACAAGGCCAAAAACTATGCGAATTGCTTACCATTTATACTTTATTGTCATGAACTATAATAATGATTATGTAATAAATAAAATATGTCAAATTAACTTCTCTTTGTCCTTAATTATAAGCCCTAGTCAGACCTTGTGGCAAAAGAACAATTTCACTCAACATCCTATTTCATAAGTAATATACTTTAAAATGAAGACTACTTAGTTGTTAAATTGTGTGATTACATAATATAAAAATTATAAATTTATTTGAAGTTCAGCTTTTTTAAATGTAAGATGTACTTTTCAATTCTGGAATTTCCATTTCATTTTTTAATAGTTCCTATTTCTCTTCTGAGATTCTCCATCTAGTCAAAGAAAAAAAATTGGTCTGAGCTGGAGTAACTAAGGAGGTTACTATATAGAGAAAGAAAGACTTGAAATACACCTTGTAAGATGAACAGGATTTAAACAAACAGGAACAACAGAAGAATGAAAGGGAATGAGCAAAGACACCAAGAAAGAAATGCCTGTGATATGTTTAGGTAAATGACACAAGAACAGGGTATATTGGTGGGAGGAGGGAGAATAGAAAGCAATATCATTGGATTAGGAAGAACAGGAGCAGAATGGGAAGATCTTGACATTCTTGAAGTCTAAGAAGAGGAATTTGGCCATCATATAGAAGTCATATAAGTCTCTCACCTACTTCTCGACAAAGGAAGTCGTGGAATACACACTCCATTTCAGGAAGGCTTATCTGGTAGTGTTATATAGGTGTGGGTCAGAATTAAGACAGATTGACTACAAAGGAAGAAATAAACATTGGTTCAGTATCTTCTATGCATCCAACACATTGCTAAACACTTTTTATACAATCGCACATATTGTCTTCCTGACAACTCGTAAGGTAGGAAATACCATGCTCATTTTATAGAAGAGGAAACTGAAGCTCAGAGAAAGTGAACAACTAACCCAGGCATATAGCTAGTAAATAGAAACCTCAGGATATAAATCCTATACTGTACAACTCCAAAATATATGCTCTTTCCACTACACAGATGACCAGCTCAGAAACTATATAATCCAAATGTAGAGAGCTGAGGGTCTACAGTAGAGTTAATTTATTTCATTCAATAAATATTTATCATGTATCTATCATGTGCCAAATATCATTTTAAACACTGGGATGACAGTAGTCAACATCAATAAAAAGTAAAAAACAATAAACTCTGCCCACAGTGAAGCTAATATTTTAATCAAGGGAGCCAAACAATAAGCACAATAAATAAGTAAAATGTATGGTATGTTAGATAATGATAAGTGATATGGAGAAAAATAAAGTGGAAGTGGGGATAGGAATTGCCAGGGTGGGTAATTTTGAATACGGTGATCAGGCAAAGCTACACTGAGAAATTGATGCTTGATAAAAACCTGAGAGAGTAAAGGATAAAAATACATGGGAAAGAGAGCTCCAGACAGAAAGAACAGCAAATGTAAAAGTTTTGAGGCAGGAGGGTGCCTGGTGTTTCACAGGAATGACAATGAACCAAGTATGGCTGAAACAGTGTGAGTGAGGGACAGAGTAGTGGAAAATGAGGCATGAGACGTAAGGATGGGGCAAGGGCAGGTATGCAGGTCATGCAGCACCTGCTGAACCAGTGTAAGGACTTTGTCTTTTCCTCAGGGCAAGATGAGAAACTGCAAGAAGGTTTTGAGTAGAAAAGTGACATGATATAACTTACGTTCAAAAGGACTTCTTTGGTAACTCTTTTGTGAATACACTGTATGGGGGTCAATGGTGGTAACAGGAACACAAGTTTGGAAGCCTCTCAAATAATCCAGGCAAAGGATGATAGTGTCTTAGACCAGAATGGCAGTAGTGGAGCTGGTAAAAAAAAAAGTGGTTGGATCCTGGACATATTTTGAAGGAAGAGCTGGTAGGATTTGAAGACCAACTGTCTATGGGGCATAAGAAAAGAATAGTAAAGGGGCACTCCAAAGTTTTTGGAGAGCAAAAGTTGGATGAACAGAGCTGCTATTTATTGAAATGGGAAAACTAAGGGACCAGCAGGTTTGAGGGGGAAATGCGAAACTTCATTTTTATTCCTGTTAAACACAAGAGTCTGGAGTCCAGAAGGGCATTCAAGCTGTAGCTATAAATGTGGGCTGTTCTGGTCCATAGTAGGTATTTAAAGCTGTGACAGTGTTCAGCATGCTTAGCCAAGAAATTCTGTACAGATAAAGAAGAGAAGTCTCCAGGGACTGAGCTCTGGGAACTTAGTCGGGGATATGAGGAGGAACCAGCAAAGGAAACTGAAAAGGAATAGCCAGTTTAATTGGAAGAAAACCAGGAGAATGTGATGTCTAGGAAGTCAAGCAAAGAAAGTGTGCATGTGAAAGAGAAGGGCATGATCAACACTGTCAAATGCTCCTCAAAGATCACGTAAGAAAAAGATTAAGAAATGTCTATTGGAATTAGCAATTGGAAGTCACTGGACACCTTGACAAGCAGTTCTGGCACCTGATGAAGAAGAAAGCCTGATAGGACTGGTTTTAATAGAAAATGGAGTAGAGACATTGGAAACAACAAGAGACAATTCTTCCAGAGTTTTTATCATAAAATATAAAATGAATAAAGAAATGAGGCAGTTCCTGGAAGGTGAAGTGGGGTCAAGCAAAGACAATGAGACTAAACAAAGGGGAACTCTCTAATAGACCAGGAGAATGAAAGAAATGGGAAAGAACTAAACATAATACCAAAGCTTTTGTCCTGGAATAATGAAATAACTGTTCTATTACTGAAAGAAAGATGGAAAATGGGAACAGGTACAGATTTGAGTGGGAAGATAATTAATTTACATTTTGACAGGTTGGGTTTGAAAAGACAGTGGGGGACTTCCCTGGCGGTCCAGGGGTTAAGACTCCACGCTCCCAATGCAGGGGGCGCGAGTTCCATCCCTGGTCGGGGAACTAAGATGCCACATGCTGCGTTGCGCGGCCAGAAAAAAAACCAAAAAGACAGTGGGATGTTTGTAGAAAGAGGTCTTTCTGGCAATTGTAATACAGAACTGGACAGCAGTGAGGAGGTGAGGATAGAATTGCAGATTTGGAAATAAATAACACTGAGTTGCTATCTGAACACAAAGAGCTGTTTCCTCTCCATGGAAGAGAATGCTCAATAAAGAACAGAAAAGGACTTCCCTGGTGGTCCAGTGGTTAGGACTCTGTGCTTTCATGGAGTGGACCTGGGTTCGATCCCTGGTCAGGGAACTAAGATACTGCAAGCCCCGTGGAGCGGTGTGGGGGGGAAAGAAAGCCAAGGGACTGTGAGAAGGAGGAGCCAGGAAAGGAAAACACAAACAACAAGGACAGTGGTTGCCTAGTTCAGCAGTCCCCAACCTTTTTGGCAACAGGGACCAGTTTCTTGGAAGACAATTTTTCCACAGGGGGTGCGGAGGGGAGAATGGTTCAGGTCGTAATGTGAACAATGGGGGGATGGTTCAGGTGGTAATGCCAGCAATGGGGAACAATGGGGAGCAGCAGATGAAGCTTCGCTTGCTGGTCCGCTGCTCACCTCCTGCTGTGTGGCCCAGTTCCTAACTGTTAAGCATATCATTAAATGTATTATTCTATAATATCATACAGACATCTGATACTAAAAAAATAGAATTAGCAGTGAATTTACAGGAAGCAGAAACTTTCCAACTTTGCTCCCATAAATCAGATCATATCAATTCCCCGCTTAAAAACTTTTTATTTAAAAAAACAAAATCAGACCACTTTCCATGACCTACAAGGCCCTGTCTAATCTGGCTTTCCGATCCCATTCCATTCTATTCTCTACATAGTTCAGTATACTCTGCTTTACCCCACTGCCCTCCTTTCTGGTACTTAAACATATTAAGCTCTTTCCCACCTCAGGAAAGAGTATTTAATTTTATTCCACATTTTCTTTCCTTGGTACTTTATATGACAGGATTCTTCTCTTACTTCAGATTACAGTTTATACATCACTCCTCAGAGAGGTCTCCTCTAGCCACTGTATATAAACAACCACACCACCCCCTAATTACTCTATCTCATCATGGTGTGTGAGTCAGAATATATTGGTTAAGTAAATATGCCTCCAGCTTTACGAATAATCAAAGTACCTCTTAAAATTACCTCTTACCTCTTACAGATAAGAATTTTGAAGTACGCCTTCTCATATCTGATCTATGAATACAGAATTTAATGCTTTGCACTGTGACATTACTATGTCTAGAAAAGATCAGATTCTTCAGTGTTTATGGCTACATTCTCAAAACCATAAAATGTCACTTGTTCTAAAGGATAGGATAAAATTAGAGAACTCTTAAATCAAAGGGCAGAGATACAAGTCCTTATTGATAATATTATGATCTCTCTCTTCTCCTCTTCTACTCTCCCTCTTCACAGGCACACACACACACACACTTTTCTCGTGTATTATGGTTATGTATTCTATTGGAAGAAGGATGACACCAGTAGAAGGAGAATTAATAAGTTATTGTGAACATGAAACACATTCAATCTCTGTGAACATCTCTCTTCCTGAGGTCTTATCTGGCACTTTGCTTAACTCCCATGAAGGATGCTTTGGGCCAATACAATCTTTGAAGATTATGTGGGAGAAATGACCTCATCTTAATTTATATTGCCCAGAACCTTGTGGGTTATAGTTATGAGGGAATGAAATGAGTTCTGATTAGATATAATAGAATGGATGAAAAGGAAGACATTGATAAAATCAAATTTTAAAAGAGTAGTTGAATATCCAGAAAAAATTTATTGAGCACTTACTCTATGCTAGGAATGATAACAAGCACTTGAAATAGACAGGTTTAGTTTCATTCCTACAGAGTTTTACATAAATAAGGAGGGGGGTCAGGGAGAAGCAGGCCAAAGTTGGGTTATAACAGAGAAGACAGAATTTTAAGGACAAGTGAGCAGCAGTGAGTATAGTCTATGAATTTGAAGAACTGAAAATGAAAGGATGATAATATATTGTTTTGAATAGCACTTTATACTTTACATGGTACTTTAACACCAGTTTTATTTAATTTCAAGAATAAAATATTATTAAAAGTTAAGTTACATAGAATGAAAGATAAAAATCATACGATCATCTCAATAGATGCAGAAAAAGCTTTTGACAAAATTCAACATCCTTTCATGATAAAAACACTCAACAAATTGGGTATAGAAAGAACATATCTCAACATAATAAAGGCCATATAAGACAAGCCCACAGCTAACATCATACTCAATGGTGAAAGGTTGAAAGCTTTTCCTCTAAGACTAAGAACAAGACAAGAGGGTGTCTACTCTCACTGCTCCTATTCGACATAGTACTGTAAGTCCTAGCCAGAGCAATCAGGCAAGAAAAAGAAATAAAAGGCATACAAATCAAAAAGGAAAGAGGAAAACTGTCTTTGCAGACAATATGATGTCATATATGGGAAATCCTAAAGACTCCACCTCCATCTGTGGCTCTCAGATTCCAATGGAATCCACCAAAAAACCTAGAACTAATCAATAAATTCAGTTACGCTGCAGCATACAAAACCAACATATAGAAATCATTTGCATTTCTATACACTAACAACAAAATATCTGAAAAATAAATAAAGAAAACAATCCAATTCACAAGGGTATCAAAAACAATACAATACTTAGGTATAAATTTAACCAACGAGGTGAAAGATCTATTAATCTTTATGATTAATTGAAAACTACAACACTTAAAAGAAAATGAAGACACAAACATATGGAAATATATTCTGTGTTCATGGATCAGGAGAATCAATATTGCTAAAAGTTCCATATTATCCCAAAGCCATCTATAGATTCAATGCAATACCTATCAAAATTCCAATGGCATTTTTCACAGAAACAAGAAAAGCAAACCTTAAAAGGTAAGTCATTTTGCCTTGATTACCAATCAAATTTGCATTCATAGGAGCAGAAAAAGAAAGTAAAGGCAAATTAGGGTCAGATCATTGGAATCTGAGATCCATAGATACATGTGGGTAAGAAGAAAATGGGTCTGAGTAGTTGACTCAAAGAAATCAACATTTTTAAAATGTTATAGTGCAGTTCACAAACAGCATAAGAATCACCTAGGGAGTTTTATTGTAAGTAATCCACCTCCAGACATTCTGATTCAGTAGGTCGAGGTGAGAAAGACCTTTTGCTGCAGATGAGAAACACTTTGCTGCAGATGAGAAATCTGAAGATCAGGGTAGTATTTATCTAAGGAGTAGAACTGGGATTCAAACACAAGTCTGTCTGAGTTCAAAGCTCCTATTTTCTACACTAAAATGTTACTCCAAGTTACAAATACATGTTATTGAAGAAATTAGTATAATTCCTTAAGCTGGGGACTCAGTAAGTTAGTGAAGCTGATGATAATAACTATGACAATAGAGATTCTTTAAATGTTTAGGAAAATGGCACCTTGCTAAGTAAAAGCAAGATTCTGGGGCAAAAAGAAAATCTTCTTCAAGGCTAGAATAGATTTATTTCAGCAACATAGAATGGATGATTATAGGAAAAGATATAACATATGTCAATGTTTGTCTCATTTATTTTGGGGGCAAGCTATTTCCACTTTTACTAATATACACTTCTCACTGGTTCATTACCTTCATTCATTTTAGGACCTTTCATTCCCCATCAAATTCATTTTCTTGACTACCTCATTCTTTCTCCAAATTAAGACTTTGTTTCTCATTATTAATGATTTGGTAGTATAGACTGTCAGCTATCAACTAAATGGAACTGTTGTGAAACTGCAAGCAACCAAAACATTTAAACTTTAAAAAGCATAGATGGTAGAAATAAAAATTCTGGCAAAAGCAAGTTTAAATAATACCAGACAATTTTAAAATTCTAATCCTGAGATTAAAGCAGGCCACACAGTATCTTTTCCATCTACTGTTACTGACTTGGATTGTATCGTAGAGAAATCTAATTCTTCATCTGTTAGAGGCTGAATTGATTCCAATATTCAGTAGTCATGTCCCAAATGGCCCCATGATAAAATATGTTAGAAGCATGAGCGATTTCAGTAATTTTTTCTTGGTTACTAGTCCAATAATCCATTAGTATTAATTTGCTCTTCAAGGTGAAAAACATTTCCCTGAACACGAAGATAAGTGATTATCGCCACTGACATGTCTCTTTAAGCTCAGGCTCTAGACTGATTTCCTTTGGCATTAGGAAGCAAAATGGGATTCCTTTATAATGGCAGGCTGTCCAAGGCCTTTACTCCAAAAGAGAATCAAGAACTCTCAAATGCGCACCATGAAACAGAATTACAAATCAGATGCGTTATGGCAAACGAACAAGGTAAATGTGACATGCGGCTAAGAGTTGTCAAAAATTAACTTCATCATCATCTGGAGAGTAAGATTAGAATAAAGTTGAATTATTATCAAATTTTCAACAAAATATTACAATTAACTCCTGAGTATAAAGTATAGATTCTCAGGGAAATCATAATAGGTGAGTTCTTCTGTTAGGAAGATTAAATTCAAGTTAGACATTAAAGAGAGATCAGAGAGAATGAAAATATCAAAACAAAAATTGGCTGATGTTGCATCTGCAGCGTAGATAAAATGATCACTTCACAAACTTCATAAAATTCAAATATATAAAAGTTTAATTAGGAAGGGAGTTTGCTGCCTTTGGATACCTTAACAGAATGCTCTTAGTATTAAGATATTTTAGTGTCAAACACATTTTAAAATGTGCACAAAATAATGCTATGCATCAGTTGAGCACATCATAATCAGCAAGAATCATTAACAATTGGGGGAAAACGTAGGGTGTAGGCTTAAGCCCATTTTCTTTATGATTAACTGAAAAAACTGCTTCAAAAATAGGCTCTCTCAACTTATACAGAAAGAATAACAGTGATGAATTCAAAAAATGTTTATCACAAAATTGAAGATTTGAAAATTTAATAATATAATTGAGACATATGTTCCCATATTCTTATAGTAGATTTCCTTTTTATATGTTATCAGGAATCAAACATGATCAGGAATCAAACATGGTATTTGCAATGTAAGACTTCTTTGTTATCAGTAAAAGAGATGCATTACTACCTAAGAAAGATATGACTTGACCTAAGATGTTTGTGATTTTATGTTGTGAGGAAGTTTATAATATAGTTTAACTGGGTATTTCACTTCATCTTCAAATCAAATGGTGAGGCATTCATTATTTGAAACATCAACCAACAGAGGAAGTTCTTCTGAGATTAAAAAGACTCCTTGTTAGAGCTCTTCCCATAGGTAGACAACTAAATTCAGTTATTAAACAGACGTTTGATGTCCATTGCTTATCATATCAATTTAACAAATGTTTATTAAGCATGTGAGTGAGGAACTATGCTATGGATACACACTCACACACAGAGATAAATATTTCCCTGTCATCAAAGGGCTTCTAAGCAAAGCCAAAAAAGAAGATTTATGCACCAATACTACACAGCAGACTATGAAATCTGCATAATAGATATATAAATAAAATTAATGATATCTGATCCAAATAGTTGGATCTAAATAGGAGGATCAAAAAAGGTTTTGTGAAGGATGGTTTTCAATAAGTAAAAACAATAGGGAAAAGAATTACACATGGATAAAACATGTGAGCATGAGCAAAGATAAGGAAAGACACACACTTGAGAATAATCTATTTTACCAAAACATTAAATTTATCTAAGACATTAATGGAAGAAAGCTGGAAATATATGATGAAGCTAGAACATGGAAGGCCTTGAATGCCAGAGTTAAAATTCTGTATTGAATTTGTATAGTGAGGACCAGTGCTAGCTTTGAGGAGAGTAAAATAATCAGAATTGCACTTAAGGCACATTGATTTGGCAAGAGTATCAAGAATAAATTGGGGCAAGTGAAGAGAGAAAACTAGAAGCAGATAGGATAAGAGGCTCCTGCAATAATTCAAGTGAAATTGCAAAATGGTGGGGATGATGAAAAGGTAAGGGTAGTCAATGTGGAAGATACTAATGAAAGACAGGCTGACCTAATGGTTAGAATCATGACCTTGTAAGATAGCAAACCTAAGTTCAGATAGCAGCTTTACTTTTTGATAGTTCTATGATCCTGGCCAAGTTATTTTACTCTTAATTTCCACATTGAGAATAATAAAACCTACCTCATGGCACTGTTGTGAGGAATAAAGGAGATAATGACTTTAACATGCTTACCACAATGTCTAGAACTTAGTTAAATCTTAGTACTTAATAAATGCTATTTTCAGAGACCATAGCTTGGCAACTGTTTATTGATTTTTAGCAGCCACATTTCACTGTTGGTTCACATTGCAATTGTGGTCATTTAAACACCCAGAACTTTTGCATGCACTATTCCCCCAAATTAAACCTCTCCCATCTTATATCACTAAATTTTTAGGAATCTAATTGGGGATTTTATATTAACTCCCATTGAATTCTGTGTTTTTACTTTGAGCCAAGAATCTGTTTATTGAAATAACATTTCATGTAAGATCAATTATTTGCCATGTTTGCTATTCCTCCCTAACATGTGCAGACCTGACTATAATAGATGATTGGTTTTTTCAAAGTAAAATACTGACTATGACTAATCCAAGAACTGAATATTTATTTAGCATTTCACTAGAGAAATCCCCTCTATGTTGACATTGAGTGATTATTAGAAAGTCTAGACAAAGCTGGACAAAGTCTATGAAACATAAAAATCAAGATGGCATGTTTTTAACAACACAAAAGAAAATAGCTCTTTTTCTGTGACTGACAGAAAACCATATTAAACTTTTTTTTTTTTGGTAATGAGTAAACTAAGGCTTGAAAAGATCAAGTATCTTCCAAAGGTCACTCTGCTAGTAAGTGGCGGAACAAGAATGCAAACCCAGGTTTATGCTAGTAACTGCTAGACTAAGTTACCTCCCTAAAAAAGATGGTTGAAACTCCATGCTTGATGGAAAAACACTTGTCCTTGTACTCTGAAATTCACCTCCAAATAATTAAACATGTTTTTCGATGATGATGGTTTATTTACAAGAAGATGTGCACTCACTAGCAGTGTCTGCCTTCTTATGTATTTATTCATTCAATGAACTTTCACTGAGAGACCACTATATTTGAGGCATTGTGCTAGGCAGGATGTGATTACAGAGGTCAATCAAATACAGATCATGCCATCAAGGAGTCTACAAGAAGTAATATTTTAAAATGTATAAACTTACAAGACAAAATAGAACAAAGAGATGTGACAGGAAAGGTAAAAGCAATTGTGTCTGAAATTCAGAAGAATGTCTCTTTTATCCTAGTAGCCATTTATCTAAAGGATCTTCTTAGATTCACTATAGGTACAAATTTTCTTCCTAGGGTAAAAATAGAGACAAAAATCTTACCATTCTGATTCTGGATTTTTCCTTGCGTGTACATATAGTACATATATATGGTTAATGGTATCAGTTTCAAAATACAAATATAGGTCAACAGAATCTATGCATTCCCTAAATCCTGGAGAATCTGTTAGGACAAACCAAACCTGGGCTTAATACACAGCAGCCTTGAGTCATCACTTCCAAAAAATTTGTTCAACTATGTAAGACATGAATTATTAAAGTTACAAATACCCTTCTGAATATTATATTCCCAATAAAATAATAGTTACCACTGCTTAAGATTTAGCTCCACTATTTAAAAAATTCATATATGCTACAGAATCACTTACAATCTTGTAAGAAGAACACTCTATATAGAAAATTCATTTCCCAAAGTACTCTGACAGGAACTGGATGAGATAGCCACTAAAGTCTCTCACAATTCTGAAATTTCTGCATTCCTGATATTAAGCTCTAGAATTGTGTTAAAATATGTTTGAAAGTTAACTTTGTATCAGAAACACCATTTGAATTTTAGGCAGCCTAATTTGAGTCTACTTTAAGACTTGAAAATTTTGGCACCAAATTAACTATATTTTCCTACAGACACCCCTCCCCACCACGAGAGTGCTCTCATGCAATTTATAGAAGCTTGGCATAAAAACTGAGAAGTTGAACCTGAAATCTTAAAATGCTAAATATCTCATACTTCAGAAAGCTTACACATAATTAAGGACTTTACATTGGACCGAAAGTGAAATAACATAAAAGAGATAAGTGAGAAGAGTTAAATAGCTCAAAACTTGTCAACACAACCCCTTTCAAACAATAACCCTTAGATGCTGCTTGTGTCTAGGTTTTCCCTCAGAAGAAAAATAATGCATTTCATCCCTGATGCTTCTTATTTATCTCTTAGAGACATAGGCTGATGAGGCAATAATGCCTTTTAAATTTTATATCTTAAAACACTGTTTTCCTGAAACCTAAATTCTGAAATTTGCTCTAATGATCTTATGTATGCTATCATCAAATTTCTCTAAGGCATGGTGTGTTCACATTTAAGAGTTGTGTATGTTGTTTACAAACATGGAGGGAAAGCTGCAAATATGACTTGGAAAAACAAATGAAGAGAACAGAACATTTTTTTCAGATAATTTTATATTCTTTCAAAAACCTAAATTTCAGGGGTTGATAAAGAATGTGAAGATATTTATATTTCTTCAAAATTTACATTCTAGATTATATAATGTCTTAATTCAACTTAGAAAATGATTCCATATGCATATTATAAAAGAATTTAAAACAGACTGACTTTTGAATTAAAATTTATGGAAAATAAAATGTAATTTTAACTTGAGATGCCCTTCACATTAAATGTAAAACCTTCTATCAAATAGATACAATCATAATAAGAATTTAATTTCTAATTCACTTATTTTAGTAAAATTATTCAAACTACCACCTTAAGGCTAATATTTTAATAAAACCAAAACCTCCAATTCAAAAATAAAAGCTCTTACATAAGACGGCTGATTTTGTATTTTAAATTACTGAATTAGAGCGCCCTCTATCGGAAGAAAAAAAGCAATAAAAGCTAAACTGATGAAGAATAGTTAAAATACCCACAAAATTCAAGCCAAATAATTAGTATGAAAAATACATTTATTAATAACGTAAATGCTACAAAACATATTTTCCTTACATTTTGATTTCTTTTAAATTTTGGAATTATTTTTCATATTACAATGAATAAGTTGAATGTTTCATATAATCTAAAATTAAATTTTAAATGAACCCAAAGGCCCATCCTCAGCCAATAATGTGAATAATAAACAAAACTGTTTTCCACATTTAATATTGCATTATAATATAGAAATAATTGTAATTTAGGACTATGGCTGGACTACACTTTGAATTTTCCTTAATGATAAACTAAAAACCTCCCTAATTCAAGAGAGCTCTTACACTGGAGAGTATGGGAATTAGGCTGGGCACCAGAAGATCTATCAGATTTATTTAGATCTAAAATTCTATAATCCTGTGGTGTTATGAAGACCTCAGTTCAGACGCATCATCCGAGGCCTGAATTACTTCAGTAAGGTCCCAGCAGATTTTTGGTCCTCTAGGCCAATAATGTGCATGTTAGAATAAGCTTTTTAAAAGAACAATGCTCAAAGAATCAACACTGTGAAAATGACTATACTACCCAAATCAATCTACAGATTCAAAGCAATCCCTATCAAACTACGAATGGCATTTTTCACAGAACTCGAACAAAAAATTGCATAATTTGTATGGAAACACAAAAGACCCCAAATAGTGAAAGCAATCTTGAGAAAGAAAAACGGAGCTGGAGGAATCAGGCTCCCGGACTTCAGACTATACTACAAAGCTACAGTAATCAGGACAGTATGGTACTGGCACAAAAACAGAAATATAGATCAATGGAACAGGACAGAAAGCCCAGAGATAAACCCACGCACCTATGGTCAACTAATCTATGACAAAGGAGGCAAGGATATACAATGGAGAAAAGACAGTCTCTTCAATAAGTGGTGCTGGGAAAACTGGACAGCTACATGTAAAAGAATGAAATTAGAACACTCCCTAACACCATACACAAAAATAAACTCAAAATGGATTACAGACCTAAATGTAAGACCGGACACTATAAAACTCTTAGAGGAAAACATAGGCAGAATGGACATATATACACCACCAAACGTAAAATAGATAGCTAGTGGGAAGCAGCCACATAGCACAGGGAGATCAGCTCGGTGCTTTGTGACCACCTAGAGGGGTGGGATAGGGAGGGTGGGAGGGAGGGAGATGCAAGAGGGTAGAGGTATGGGGACATATGTATATGTATAACTGATTCACTTTGTTATAAAGCAGAAACTAACACATCATTGTAAAGCAATTATACTCCAATAAAGATGTTAAAAAAAAAACAAAAAAAAACATAGGCAGAACACTCTATGACATAAATTACAGCAAGATCCTTTTTGACCCATCTCCTAGAGAAATGGAAATAAAAACAAAAATAAACAAATGGGACCTAATGAAACTTAAAAGCTTTTGCACAGCAAAGGAAACCATAAACAAGACGAAAAGACAACCCTCAGAATGGCAGAAAATATTTGTAAATGAAGCAACTGACAAAGGATTAATCTCCAAAATATACAAGCAGCTCATGCAGCTCAGTATCAAAAAAACAAACAACCCAATCCAAAAAATGGGCAGAAGACCTAAATAGACATTTCTCCAAAGAAGATATACAGATTGCCAAGAAACACATGAAAGAATGCTCAACATCACTAATCATTAGAGAAATGCAAATCAAAACTGCAAAGAGGTATCACCTCACATCAGTCAGAATGGCCATCATCAAAAAATCTACAAATAATAAATGCTGGAGAGGGTGTGAAGAAAAGGGAACCCTCTTGCACTGTTGGTAGGAATGTAAATTGATACAGCCACTATGGAGAACAGTATGGAGGTTCCTTAAAAAACTAAAAATAGAACTACCATATGACCCAGCAATCCCACTACTGGGCATATACCCTGAAAAAACCATAATTCAAAGAGTCATGTACCACAGTATTCACTGCAGCACTATTTACAATAGCCAGGACATGAAAGCAACCTAAGTGTCCATCGACAGATGGATGGATAAAGATGTGGCACATATATACAATGGAGTATTACTCAGCCATAAAAAGAAACGAAATTGAGTTATTTGTAGTGAGGTGGATGGACCTAGAGTCTGTCATACACAGTGAAGTAAGTCAGAAAGAGAAAAACAAATACCGTATGCTAACCTAGGGGCAGGACAGGAATAAAGACACAGACATAGAGAATGGACTTGAGGACATGGGGAGGGGGAAGGGTAAGCTGGGATGAAGTGAGAGAGTGGCATGGACATATATACACTATCAAATGTAAAATAGATAGCTAGTGGGAAGCAGCCGCATAGCACAGGGAGACCAGCTCGGTGCTTTGTGACCACCTAGAGGGGTGGGTTAGGGAGGGTGGGAGGGAGACGCAAGAGGGAGGGGATATGGTGATATATGTATACGTATAGCTGATTCACTTTGTTATACAGCAGAAACTAACACAACAATGTAAAGCAATTATACTCCAATAAAGATGCTAAAAAAAAAAAAAGAACAATGCTCAGAGTCAGCCAAAACTATTCTGATTTAGTTGGTCTGCCATGATACCTGAGGGTGTCAGTATTTTCTGAAGCCTTCCCAGATAAGTCTAATGTATGACCATTGCTGAGAGTCACTGGTTGAGTCCCTCCGCAGAACATCTGACATATAGTTACCACTTTTATCTTTTAAAAATGTCACCTTCATCAAAGAACTCCCATACTCAAAAGTTATTCTCCTCAGTATCAATATTAAACTTCTGAATAGCTTCCCAAATCTAATTATTTGTCCCTGTTCTCTAAGTAAATAGTTGAGTGGTAAGGGGTATGGCTCCAAGCCCCAGACTGCCTTTGTTCAGATCCTGGCCCTGGTACTTACCGTGTAAACTTGGGAAAGTCATACAAGTTCTCTGTGCCTCCGTTTTCTTATCTGTAAAATGGGAGGAATAATACTACCTATATCATAGGGTTAGTGTGAGGATTAAATCAGTTAATATAAATAAAGTGTTCCGTCAGTGTTAAATATTATCGTTACTTATCCAGCTTTACTCCCCACTACTTTTCAAAACAAATTCTTATGGTAAATCATCCTCATGTTAAATGCTAGGCCTCACCACTGTGCTTTTACACATCCTATTTCTGCAGGCTAGAATCCTCTCCCATTCATTCATTCATTCATTCCAATACAAGTGCAAAGAATGTCTCCCCTTCCTCCAGATCCCAGTTTAATTTCTCCCTACCTCCATGAAGACTTCAATGAATACCTATAAATCACTAACCTCTCCCTTTAAAAAAACATTCCTTTGGCCACAGGGTAGTTTATTATAAGAAATGTAGCTGGGAAGTAATGACATTGGCTCTGAGTTTGAATCCTAGATCTGCCAATTGCCAGCTGAGTCATTTCCCAAATCTTTAACTCCATTGTTAGGATTACTGTGTGGATTAGGTGGCATAAGTCATATAAAGCATTAGAACAGCAAATAGCAAGCACCTAATAAATGTCAGCTCTTATAATATATATTTGTTGTTTATATGTTAGTCTTGTCTGCACACTGCGATTGAAGGCTTCTTGGGGTAGAAATTTTGAACTCCCTGAAGTCAGAAACCGCATCTCATTATTGCTATTATAAATTCTATAGCTCACAACGTGGTAATGACCATCTATATCAGGTGATCTGTAAGTACTCAATTAAATTTTTTGCATAACTTGAGAGTATAATTCATTTTAAAAACTTGGAAAAACACTTTTGATAAATGGAAACAGATATTCAACAAAACAAGAATGAACCCAAATAAAACACAGGCTGTAGAGAAGGTTCTAAGAAGTTGCATTACTTTTTAAACATTCAATAACAAGTTTTTATCGGATTCAACTTCTGAAAGGCCACTTCCAATAAAGCCTTTTATGTGTCTAAAATCCTTTAGATTTTTCTCATTTCCTAAAAAATAAATACCAAAATTCTCACCCTGACATTCAAAATCATCCATGGACTGACCTTGACCTATCTTCTAATCTTATCTCCCATTGTCCCCCTTTATAAACTTTATTATTCCAGATAAATAGAACTGCTTGCTCTTACTCATATGTACCCTCTGCTTTTCTGCCTCATGTAACCTTTAATATTTTGTATGACAATATTTTCAAAGAACTCAATATAAAGTTTGTCACAGGAACAAACAGTGATTGCTTGTATGGAAGTACAACCTTGAATTTTGAACTTAACTTCAACTTATGAGCATTCATTTCTCCCTTACTACTATCACAATAACAGTCTTTGACTTACAAAAAAAATTGGCCATCATTTCCCCAAATTATGTCACCCTCTCAATGCCAAAAGCCCCTGCCATCACCACCCAAAAGCTGTAAGTTTGAATTACGTTCTCCAAGCAGATCATGTAGAGCCCAAAGTGCACAAGATACCAATTGAATAAAAGAAAAAAAATTAGATCTTCTATTTTACACTTATTCTTTATCCTCTTCATCTGAATTTCTCTTGTAGTATATGCCCCATAATTTATAGCATATATTCTTAGAATAAGTGTGTGTATGTATGTGTACATATATATATATAAAATTATAAATACATTTGGGATGTTTGCTCAAAATTTGTTTACTACTGGTACCTACAACAAGAAAAGTTTAGAAACCACTGGTCTAGAAAATTAGGGCTTTCAGAAAATCTATGGGTTAAGAAGTAGAGGGCCCAAAGCAGCCACTTAGTGGACCTGAACACCAAGTACTGTTTATGTAGGATAAATACGTTTTAATTTCTAACCAACTTTCAAGGAAATGTTGAAATGTAACTTGTTTGTAATTGGAGTTAGCATAGACCTGTTTTAGATTTATTTAAAACAAGGAGTTTTGTCCTAACATTAAAATTACTACAGTAAATATTTCATCAATATAAAAATTTCATTTGGTAAAACCTACAAGTATTTACTTCAGTATATATATAATTAATCATAATTATTCAAAAGAGCTTTTATTGGACCCAATAATGTGATGTTTTCAAAAGACAGGGCGGCAAAGGAAAAAAAGAAAAAACAGGCCTAGAAGGTAAGACTGGCCATGGACCTAGACAAGCAAATACTATCCTGGGAAACTGTCACTGCTCACATTAAGTAACTAAATGAAGTAAATGTTCTCATAACAGTCACTATACTTAGCAATTTTTTTTTTAGCTTTCATAAATAAAATGACATACTTAACACAATCCACTCTATTATGGGCTTTTGAAGAAAGTGTAATATTTCTATAATAAAATAAGTTCTAAAAGTAAGAAAAGGTTTCATATCATAATAATGCATTTCCTTTAATACCAATGCATCCTATAAATCCTTCCTCTATAGGATAAAAGACAGGTACACAAATCTTGACTTTAATCTGATTGATTCTCTATAGTTTTTCTTGCTATTGTGTTAACATAAAAATCCAAATAAGCAAGAATCTCTAACACATGATTTAAATTCTGAGCTTATAGGTTGCATGCAAATCCATTTGGATTTGCATAAGATTATAGAAATATGCAGGTCAAACTTTCCACAACGTCTCTCACCTATTATGACTTAACGGAGTGGCTGGGGAAGTATATACACATGGCTCAGCTTTGTCTTTCTTCTTCAAGATGGGGTTAGACTCAGATCATAGAGAAAACAGGGAAAAAAGACAAAAGGAAGGTTTTCTTTTTTCTTTGGAAACCAGTATCATTATGCCCAATAAAACTAAAAGAACATAAAGAAACTATGAATTCATGTGTTAAGAGGGTCTAACAGTGAGATCATCACAATCCATGAGCGATTTATCAAAGCATTTCTTCCCTACACATGCAGTGAGAATGAAACACCAATGAATATCAGGGCAAGAGCAACAGGAAGCTTGACATTTGACACTGGATAAATCTGAAGATAGGATAATGCATAAATCCTATGCCTCTCAGGTACACAACAAACTGGCAAAGACAGATGCATTGTCTTCTTTCCCCCCTTACTTACGACACTCTGGCTTCCATTTTTCCCAAGTTCTTCCTCTGAAATCTTGCTCAAATTATCTAAGTAGTGGTCTGATATTGTGTGGCACAAATCTTCAAAAGAATAATCCTTTTCTTGACAGAGCTTTATTTCATCCAAGAGTTTCGATAATTCTCCAGTCACAGTTTCACCTGTAAGAAGACAGTAAATTTTTCAAAAGTTTCAAGAAAGAATACTGCTAAAACTTGATGTTAAACAATAAAAATATAACTAGTATGGTGCTAGAACTCAAAATATGGCAAACAAGATTAAGTTGTCAGAAAATTTATTTTGCTGAAAGCAAGCTCTAAATCATAACTAGTACAATAATGTTAAAAGAAAAGAGAAATTCCAGTTTTGCCTATTTTTATTCTTTCTCAAAATGGAAATAAGTATTGAAGGTTTACATATATGTAATACATAAAAGCATCTGGAATTACAATTCCTAATGCTTCATTTACTATAGCATTTAATCTTCAATAGTCTTTTATGGGCATTATACTTCACTGACAGAATTCATTCAACAATTCATTAACAAATTTGAAATGGTGCTGGGAGCCTACTTCCTAGGTTCAATAAAAAGAAATAGAACGTATTTAAACAAGTAATTATGTAAGTAATTAATAAATTATGATATAAAGGGACAACAGGAGGAACAGATATATAATCTGCATCAACTGTCAACATGACTATTTTGTAGGCTGCATGCAAATATTCATTTTTTTCTAATTATTCTCAGAAAGGAACTTCATCCCAATAATTCATTCTGAAAAAAACCTAGCAGTTACAATCCAGACATAAATATTTTTATTCTACATTAAAAACATACCTTAGGAAAAAAAAGTCAACTGTGAAATACCCACTCCATGTAAACTTCATGACAGCAGGGATTGCTATATCCTTTAATCACCACTGTATCTCAGGACCAAGAATAGTGCCTGACAAATAGCAGGAGCTCAATAAATGTTGACCGAATAAATGGATAAAATATAGAGTATAACTTATTAGACCTGACATTTTCACAAGTATGAGCCTTTTTGTACATATAGGACAAACATAACAGTTTAGTACATAACAGACTAATATCATTTCAAGGGTTTTACAATTAGCTACTCACTTTTGGTCTTCTGGGAAGGAGACTCAACAGGAGATGAAATATGTGTTTCTTGTGTTGTATCTTCCTGTATGTGTGCTTCAAGGACTGTTGATCTTCCCACGTCTTCTAAATATTCTGTGTATATAAGTTTTTGAAATTACTTACTTGAATTCATTTATTTTAAAAACTTTAACTTTGTTTTACTTTTGATGGTCATTTTTTCATTTATTTCTTTATATGCTAAGTTTTTAAAGAACTTCAAAAAACCAAACAAACTGAAAAAACTTCATGATGAGCTATTAATTTAAAGCTTTTTAATTAAAACAGAAAAGATATTTTAGAAGAGACTCACGAATACTTTTTCTGAAAACTAAATTTTTGTCACAACCTTTCCTTAACATCCTCAGTTTCCGTAAATATATCCTACCTGAAGGTATAAAACTCTCTGAATGATGCTTTGAATAGACTTCATCCCTAAGCAGGGACATCAAATTCAGATGGATATAATGATCAGTCAGGTAACATACATGAATGAAGTGGGATAAGTTTAATTTATGATGGTGTTGTAATCTTGTAAGATAAGCACAATTGCATATTGAACTTTAGTTCAACAAAGAAATAATGTTCTTTCCCATTCTTTTTTTAAATTGACATTTATTTAATTTTTTTTATTTCATTTCATTTCATTTCATTTGGCCATGCCGCATAGCATGCAGGCTCCTAGTTCTGTGACCAGGGATCAAACCCAGGCCCTGGCAATGAGGGTGCAGAGTCCCAACAACTGGACCGCCAGGGAATTCTCTATTATTGACATTTTACCTTTTTTTTTTTTTTTTGTCCCACACTCAGCCTATCTCTCATTTTTCCAATTCTGATGAGGACATAAAAATAATAAAACTTAAATATTGCTTACTATGCACCCAGCAGTGTTCTAAGTATTTAATATAAATTAACTCATTTAATCTTCACAAAACTATGACATAGGCACTAGTACTGTCTCAGTTTTGTTTTTTTGTTTTGTTTTGTTTTGTTTTTTATATTTATTATTTTTGGCTGTGTTGGGTCTTCGTTTCTGTGCGAGGGCTTTCTTTAGTTGCAGCAAGCGGGGGCCACTCTTCATCGCGGTGCGCGGGCCTCTTCACTATCGCGGCCTCTCTTGTTGCGGAGCACAGGCTCCAGACGCACAGGCTCAGTAGTTGTGGCTCACGGGCCTAGTTGCTCCGCGGCATGTGGGATCTTCCCAGAACAGGGCTTGAACCCGTGTCCCCTGCATTAGCAGGCAGATTCTCAACCACTGCGCCACCAGGGAAGCCCCTATCTCAGTTTTAAAGGTGACAACTAACGGGGAAGGATTATTAACTTGGCCATGTTCATTCAGCTAATAAGTGGCAAAGCCAGGTAGATACAAGAAGCATCTCACTTTTCTCTTAATCATAAAGAAAACAGCATCTGAATGCAGGGATAAATGTCGACTAACATTCAACCTCAATGTAACAAAAAAATCCTGAAAGCCTGCAGAGCCTGGTTAACCAGAGAGGAGATGCCCCATCTAAAGTTCGGCAATGAAGTAAAACGAAAGCCTGCATTTTTTTGAGGAACCAAAACTCTGGGGAGTTAGCTGAAATCCTAGATTTTTAAATGCTGAAAGCTAATTCAATTTTTATAGAAACACAGTGTGAGCCAAAAGTATGTGATCTAAACAAAACATATCTGCTACCCGCCAAAAGGCATTCAGCCCACAGTGGATGGTTTACAGCCTCTGGCTAAGGGGTTAAATCAATACTAGCACTTCTTTATTCAGAAGGAACCCCTTCTTCTTGAAATTCACTTAAGAGACTTTGTGCTATCATGCCAACCACTTTTGTTTTCATACTATCCAAATAGTTTCTGTGTAAGAGCAATTCTACTAGGCAAATTCTAATAGGAAAAGAAAGCAACTTATGGGGTTTTATCCTGAAAATTTCTGACCCAGGCAGTAATTTTATCTACTATAAATTGTCTTTACTACAATAACAAGCTTTTTCATAAGACTTAAAATGTACCAGTGATTTGGGACTTCCTTGGTGGTGCAGTGGTTGAGAATCTGCCAGCCAATGCAGGGGACACAGGTTCGAGCCCTGGTCCGGGAAGATCTCACATGTTGCGGAGCAACTAAGCCCATGTGCCACAACTACTGAGCCCGCACTCTAGAGCCCATGAGCCACAACTACTGAGCCCACAAGCCACAACTACTGAAGCCCGAGCACCTAGAGCCCATGCTCCGCAAAAAGAGAAGCCACCGCAATGAGAAGCCCGTGCACCACAACGAAAAGTAGCCCCCGCTCCCTGCAACTAAAGAAACCCTGCACACAGCAACAAAAACCCAATGCAGCCATAAATTAATTAATTAATTAAAAATAAATAAATAATAAAATAAAACGTACCAGTGATTTGAAAACCAGGAATGCAGAGAATATAATGTGTTCACATTCTAAAATTTGACAATAATTTTTAAAATTCAAAGATGTCACAAATACTCCATCACAAATTGGCATACCTAATGAATCTTGACCATTTAAGAGAACAGAGAGTTACTCCTATATAATAACATTTTCATCTAAGTTGAACCAATGCAATACGTTAAAAATGTCTGTAATTATGTCATGCCTCTTTTTTAGTGGATGACATTTATTTTGCTTCTCCGAAAAGACATATTATGCACAAGTCTCAGTTTTTTTAAAGTTCAGTTAGAGGCAAAAATCCAATATGAAATACAAAGTGCCTAGAAGGGAAAGACTTTTTTAAATATTGTATATCACTCTTTTATTTTTCAGTTTTCATTCAACTTGATTTTAATTTGAATTAATATGAAGAGTCATACTTGTATTCGCCTCTGATTTATCTCTATATGTGCTTGACTTGCAATTAACTTCTTTATTGACAAGGAAATTGTAGGGGTTTGAACTTCCCTGAGAGGTTTCGGAAGTAAAGAAAGAAAAGAACATAATGACCTCCTGTAGTGCATCTATTCTCTTCCCCTCTTTGGCCTTTGTTGACTCCTGTATCTATTATGCATGTCTCCTGCTCAACATGGTTTTAATTCACCTATCTCCTTGCAGGACAAAGCTGCTCTTCAGCTTCTCAAATGATATCCAGTGACACCCATCCCACCTCCCTCTATTACATTCACAGCCAATCTGTAACAACTGTAGGGGATAATCCCCACTGAACAGTGCAGGAGCTAAGTGGAAAGGAAAGAACAAACAACTGGATTTTTAAGGGAACATGCTACATATCAGGCCTAATCACCAAGCAGAAACGGAAAGCACTTAAATCTAAATTTTTCATAAAAGTTTTAGATCAAATGGGGAAGTATGTAATCCTGCAAATGAAAAAGTAGTACCTAGATGGTTGTCAAACCTTCAATAGACCTAGTAATTGCAACTAACTACAAATGTACTTTAAATGACCTTTATCAAAACCAAAGGCTGGCAAGACTGAATTATCTTGTACTACTGGATTTGGTAGGAAATAATCTGTATTCTTTCAACTAAGTACAATTTTGTTGTTGTTAACCCAGCATTTACACACCAGTTCTACCACTTAGAATAGGATATATAAGTTTGAGCAAGTCACTTAGCCTCTTGGAGCTTCAGTTTCCCTCACGTGCAAAAAGAAGAATAACGATATCTGACTTATCTACCTCACAGTTATAGAAAACAGACAAAATAATAGAAAATCCCTGAAAACTCTTAAAGCATTATTCAAGTGTAAGATAATACCTTAGCATCATCACTTTACAGTCTTAATACCTTCAAGTTCATAACTACATATTTATTACATGTGTTTAATTAAAAACGCTTTTTAATATCATGTAAATAAAAAAAATTTTAGCTTTTTAAAAATTACTGAGCAGTTGAAAAACCGAAATAAAACATTAAAAAGTAGTAATTATTATTGAGTTTAAAAGTGTACCAGAAAAAAAAGCAAATAATAAGTTCATTCAAAAGAAAATGTTAAAACCCAAGAGAAAACTAGGACAGTTTTAATTTAATCTTAACTGTAACGCAAACTCATCCATCATTCAATACTCTTTACCTTGTAAGAGACTTGCAATCTGGAGAGATTTCTGAGATGGATGTTCTTTCAGAATGTCTAAGACAGTTCTACCTAAGCTATCTTTTATGTTGGCATCAATTCCTGAAAGAAAAAGAAAAACCCACTAGATGTACACAAGTGGGGTATCATTAGAAGATACAGTCAATACATAACTGCTGTAATTTCAAAAGTATACAGACCAAGCACTTAAGGTGATTTTTTTAAATTAAGACACACACACACACACACACACACACACACACACACACACGATTTTAGTAAGAAAGAAGGTGGGAGACCACTGATGCCAAAGATTAGGAACATTCTTGATAATGAATTAACTCTTAAAGGGCACTGATCCATTCATTAATATTGTTTTTTCAGATTATAGCTAGGTTATTATAATTGAGGTTATAGCTAGTTAACTAAATGGTAGACTATCAAGCTGAAAAATATTACTGATTTAGAATTTAAATTCCTAAAGTATAATGGTCATATGATTTATATATTCTGTATAATATGGTAAAAATAAAACTAATGTACCATGTAAGTAGTATAAGAACAGTCTTAGAATACTTTAGTATTCACAAAAGTTGAAAAAACAGGATTATTCTGAATTATTGTCCAAATACAAAGTCAAATATTTAATATTTATTTAGGCAAGATTATATTCAATGTCAGCAACACTAATCAAATACCTGGTGAGCAAACTTCTTGAAGTTTGTAACTGAAATACCTTTGGAGTTATTTTAATTCTGAAATGTTTATTGCAAAGAGTTTTTATTGTAAAGAGTTTAATGTAGCAAACAGCAAAAAGTTTATAAACTTCACAAATATCTAAGCACAAACAAAGCCAGGTTTCAGGATCTAGCCTCAACAGTTAGTTCATTATAATAAAATTATTAAGTATTTGCTTAAATTTGTATGGAAATGTGTTACCAGCACATATTTAATTGGTTGCCTCATTTATTATATCATTGTGTTACATATCAAAGTTACATATACATGAAATTTTAACTTCACATAAGAACAATCACAATGCAATAGTCTGCCAATACTTTTCATTTAACATTTTTACTGAGGAAAATAAACACACTAAATATAGTTTAAAACACAAAAGACTCAGGTCAATTGTTTACAAGTATAAATTTGTATCCATGCCTTATTTTTTTGAATTTTATTTTATTTATTTTTGTATACAGCAGGTTCTTATTAGTTATCCATTTTATACATATTAATGTATATATGTCAATCCCAATCTCCCAATTCATCACACCACCACCACACCCACCCCCCACCGCTTCCCCTCCTTGGTGTCCATACGTTTGTTCTCTATATCTGTGTCTCTATTTCTGCCCTACACACTGGTTTATCTGTACCATTTTTCCAGGTTCCACATATATGCGTTAATATACGATATTTGTTTTTCTCTTTCTGACTTACTTCACTCTGTATGACAGTCTCTAGATTCATCCACGTCTCTACAAATGACCCAGTTTCGTTCCTTTTTATGGCTGAGTAATATTCCATTGTATATATGTACCACATCTTCTTTATCCATTCGTCTGTCAATGGGCATTTAGGTTGCTTCCATGACCTGGCTATTGTAAATAGTGCAGCAATGAACATTGGGGTGCATGTGTCTTTTTGAATTATGGTTTTCTCTGGGTATATGCCCAGGTGTGGGATTGCTGGGTCATATGGTAATTCTGTTTTTAGTTTTTTAAGGAACCTCCATACTGTTCTCCATAGTGGCTGTATCAATTTACATTCCCACCAACAGTGCAAAAGGGTTCCCTTTTCTCCATACCCTCTCCATTATCCATGCCTTTTGATCTTAAAAAAATCTGACCTCAGTTCCAATTTCATTTCAATCATAATATACATATGGAGACAAATAAGCCTACTTTGTTGTTCCTTCAAAGCTTTCCCTCTAAAAGGTTCCCTTTAAATCACTGCAGCTTACAAACAATAGCTACTCAGTTGATGAAGTAACTAAAAGGAGAATTTACCTTAAGGACAGGGAACTCTAATTTCTGTTTACCATTATTCACAATATAAAAACCTAGGGAAAGTAGTACATTCTTTAATAAACCAAGCAATTGTCTTAACTTCACGGGGATCAGTTCCACCCTCCTATAGAAGGCAGAGATTTCCTTTTCTTTTTGGTAGTTTCTACTTTAATGTGATTTAAATGTATAAAATTATAATTTCTAAAAGCTTTCTATTAAAGTATCTACTGAGTAAAGGAAGGTGCACATTTTTATCAGTTTTTTTTCCTAAACACTGAGGCTCCATTCTACATGGTATGAATACGTACCTGCAATTTAGAGTGAAGGTAAGAAATAAGGGTGATTGTCAAGAAAAAAAAAAATGTGTCATTTTCCTTTGTCTACTCCTGAAATACAAATAGTTTTTGGCAAGATAAGCCCCATGGAGAATCAAGATAAGTTCCATGGAGAATCATGATAGTTACCTGTTTCTAACAGAACTCGCACAACATCTACCTTTCCAAACAAAGCTGCTTCGTGAAGTGCGCTCCCTTTTTCTGTCTGGAAAAAAAAAAAGAAGGAAAAAGAAGCACAGTTGTATTAGGAATGCTTAGGTTAAAAAATTCTGTCATTTTATGTATTCATACATATTCTCTGTAATCTTAGCACTCTGACAGAAAGGTAGTGTGAAATAAAAAAGAGATTCTAGAAACAAAACCCAAAAGCTTGAATTTGTGAAACACCTCTGCTTCTGTGTAGCCATTTGACCTTGTTATGTTGGTAAGCCACTCACCTTCTCTTAGTTCTCAAATATAAAGTAAGAGTACTAATGCCTACCTCACGAGGCTTTTGTGAATATCCAATAAGTTCACTCAGTTCAGCATGCATTAATACCAACTCTATACCAAGAAGAGTTGAGGGATGTTCTGAGGTATGGAAATATGATCCTGGCCCTTGTATATTTACATTCTATCTGAGGAAACAGATGTACAAATAAATATTAATGGTAAATGAAATCTAAACAATTTAACGTGGCTTACAAAACCTGGACAATCTTCTCCTTGCTTTTCTTTCCATATTCTCTCTTGCCCATCCCAACTCTCCCCAGACCTTCTACCTTATTTATGCTCCAAGCATACTAAACTTTTTTCTATTAGTGTCATTCTCTGTGTTCTTCCGTAAGGATCTCAAAAGCTGGTCTGGCAGGATCTAACTCCTAGCCCTCTTTATCTCGCCATCACCTATACCACCAGCTCTCAGTCTTCAGCATGAATCAGTTCTGGGTGCCACCGTGAGAAGTTCTGATTCGGTAGCCTGGGATGAGGCCCACAAATTTCCATTTCTAACAAGTTCCCACGTAATAATAAGGGTCTAGGGAGTACAATTGAGAACCACAGACCTATACTACATGTCAAATCTTCATTTTAATATAATTTCACTCAGGAAGATACTGCTTGCCCCTAAAGTCGAGCACTTTTCCTGTGTGTTCCACATCAATCTAATCTTCCTCATCATAGCACTTATAGTACTACATTATAATGTTATGTGATTGTCTATTCCCTTTAATAAACTGTAAGTTTAGTAGAAATGTAGACCACATCTATTTTTTTCATCATGGTATCACCAATGCCTAGAAAAAAGTACCTCAAAAATGTAGACATTTAAGAATTATTTTGAGGGCAAAAGGTAGGAGGAGGTAGGAACATAACATAGAAAACAAGAATTTGTGAGTATTGCAGGAAGAGATTGGTTTCTGCCTTGAGGAAGATCAAGGAAGATTTCAAAGAGGAAGCTTTTTCAGCTATATATTTAAAAAATTTTTTTTCCTCTCAAGAATTTAAAAATGTCTACCAGGTCTTTAGTATGTGCACATGTCTCTGTGTGTTAAACTGAACAGCGTCATTATGGCAACTTTGTCCTCTTGTACTAAAGTAATCTCTAGTATGGGATTTTCAGCTCAATACAAAAAAGAAATATCACTATAAAATAATATATAATTTTAAAATGTTTTTAATTAATAAAATCTTATTGTATAATTAACCCAGTAAAAAATGGTTTATAAATGCATTGTTGAGGAGGCTTGAGGACCACTGAAGATCTATCAACATGATCTGAATTTATTGCCAAAAAGGCATAACTGAAATGCACTTGATTTATAATTTTCTGGGTATGATATATATAGACACTAATAAAAATGGAAATAAAATAATTTATAAATATATATAGCACTATACGGAAGGAAAATGAAACTGTAGAAACTTATGCAGCTCCTTAAAACAATGTTTCAATGTGTGGCATAAAAAGTTAGTTTTTTTCACTCCCTAAAAAATATCCCTTGAAATAATCTAATTCTTCCCACTCTCATTCTATGTCTTTCAACCAACTTTCTTACTACTAATTTGATTTCCTTCAAATTTTCACAAAAGTTTGGACTTAATGTTAGAAAAACCCTTCCTGGAATAGCACACCTTAAAATTCTGAAAAACTAAACAATATTTTAAATATAGAGATGAAAAGGAAAATGGAATTCCTCAGAGCCTGGGGAAGGGAATGAGGGACAGAAGGTATGAATCCAGGCATTGAGCACTGGAAGAAGAATTTGTTCAAGGAAATCTACCAGTCCCTGATAGATTAGTACCTGGGCTTTAACCAAGGTGGGACTGGGAGGGGAGCAGGAGACAAAGTCTGAAGCCCAAGCAAGCTGAGAGGATAGATCAAGGACCCCTACAAAAATTAAAACCCCCAAAGAACAACAGCCTCAGTAAAAAAAATAAAATAAAAATTAAAAACTTGTTACAAAAATCTGTTGCAGAGAGGGAAAGTAAGGTTTTAGCTCTAAACAGATTAGAATGACAGAAATAAACCCCACTGCTCTAAGAATTCCTAACCACAATTCTGTCCTCACAAGGGTTTGAGGCCAAAGTTAACACAATCTTTGTGCCCCTCAGAGCCAAAAATGTAGAATAAAGTGATTTGGGTTCGTAGTACCAGAGGTAGACATAAATGCTTAGCAGAAGCAGATATAAATCCTCTCTGAAAAAATACACTTTAGGGGCTTCCCTGGTGGCGCAGTGGTTGAGAATCTGCCTGCCAATGCAGGGGACACGGGTTTGAGACCTGGTCTGGGAGGATCCCACATGCTGCGGAGCGACTAGGCCCGTGAGCCACAATTGCTGAGCCTGCGTGTCTGGAGCCTGTGCTCCGCAACAAGAGAGGCCGCGATAGTGAGAGGCCTGCGCACCGCGATGAAGAGTGGCCCCCGCTTGCCGCAACTAGAGAAAGCCCTAGCACAGAAACGAAGACCCAACACAGCCATAAATAAATAAATAAATAAAATTTTAAAAAAACATACACTTTAAACTCAGGCCTCCAAGAGTTCCAAGAGTTAAAGATCTAAAAAACACAAATTCAAATTTAGAAACCACTGAACATGAAAGAAAATAAGCCACTATGAGTAAGAAATAGTAGAAACAAAAAAGAAGATAATGGAGTTCCCTGGTGGTGCAGTGGTTAAGAATCCACCTGTACAGTACAGTCCAACTATACTTTTGTTTGTACTGTCCAACAGTACAGTCCAACTATACTTTCGGACTGTAAAAATTAGTCAATCTTTCCAAACCCATGGTTGATGTAATTAGCTTCTTTGGTAAGAGAATGTGAGAATTGTCAAAATGGAATGGATCGTTCTCATAAACTTGAGGGAAACAGTGGAACCAGGAACTATTTACTGCTATCCCAGTATTATCACAAATAGTGTAAAATTTAAATAGGTCAAATTTATAGACTTTTCCTTTTCAAAATATAGGTTAATTCCATAATATTTTGTAATTTATCATCCCCTACCTTGAGTCAGCATCTACTATTCTCATTCAAATTACTTACTACCATTCTGTTCACCTCAGCACTCTCCCCCAAATCCACAATCCATAATTGGCCAAACCTTGAAAAACTGTGTTCTCATGAAATAATATTTAGTCTAAAACATTCTACAAGCAAGTGGAATGTATACAAAGAAATAACACTAGGACTTCCCTGGTGGAGCAGTGGTTAAGAATCTGCTTGCCAATCAATGCAGGGGACATGGGTTTGATCCCTGGTCTGGGAAGATCCCACATGCTGCGAAGCAACTAGATCCCTGCGCCACAACTACTGACCCTGCGATCTAGAGCCCACGAGCCACAACTACTGAGCCTGCGTGCTGCAACTACTGAAGCCCGCGCGCCTAGAGCCCATGCTCCGCAACAAGAGAAGCCACCGCAATAAGAAGCCCGCACACCACAACGAAGAGTAGCCCCCGCTCACCGCAACTAGAGAAAGCCTGCACACAGCAACAAAGACCCAACACAGCCAAAATAAATAAATAAATAAAAAAGAAGGCAGTCTTAGGAGAGAGCTGACACTGGCTGTGGATGCAGGAGCAAATGGGCCCATGGACCGCGGTGCCCCTAAAAAAAAAAAAAAAAAAAAAAGAAATAACACTAAAATAGGTGAACCCAAATTTGGGGCCTGCTTTTCCAATGGATCAAATTTCTCCATTTCTTTAAAATTAATCATTTAAAATAAACATAGTTTCTGAATAGACAATTATGCAGTTGATAATATAGTAACACTTCAATGTTTATCCAGTAAACACATATGAAGCACTCACAATGTCTTAGCACCTTTCAGGGAAAAAACAAAAACAAAAACAAAAACCCCAATCACAATTAGTGATAAAAACATCTTAGTGAGAAGAAATGACATGATATATATCTTAATGCTGAATTGCTGATAAAAGCAAAAGAAATTCTCTCTCCGATTGGAAATGGCTATTAAAGGTAAGCCTCAGTAGCACCAAAACTGAGAAAAACAAATAGCAGGAAAAGGGGAGAGGATATAGAAAAGAATGTTCCTTTTTTTTTTTTTTTTTTTAATTTATGGACAGGCTGCTTTGACCTTGGGATTCTTTTCTTTTTTTTTTTTTAATTTATTTAATTAATTTATTTTTTTTTGGCTGTGTTGGGTCTTTGTTTCTGTGCGAGGGCTTTCTCTAGTTGCGGCAAGCAGGGGCCACTCTTCATCGCAGTGCGCGGGTCTCTCATTATCGCGGCCTCTCTTGTCGCGGAGCACAGGCTCCAGACGCGCAGGCTCAGTAGTTGTGGCTCACGGGCCTAGTTGCTCCGCGGGATGCGGAATCTTCCCAGACCAGGGCTCGAACCCGTGTCCCCTGCATTGGCAGGCAGATTCTCAACCACTGCACCACCAGGGAAGCCCAAATGTTCCTATTTTTAAGCCCTGGGTTTTAGCTTCCTTTTTGGTTTGGCTGTATGTATTTCCCTGATACATGAAAGCTCATTTGTGCATTTAAAGAGATCTTTGTTATATTTCATCCAAAACCTCTAGATGTTTCAAAATGGCTTTTTGGGTTATGTATTCTAAGAGTGCCAAAATAGCAGACAGAAAGGGGATGTGAAGATGTCAGTTTGCCTGCACTGGTTCCCCCTTCCAAATTTAACACTCTAACCATAGCCCTTCTGAAGCTTGCAAAAGAGAATGACCAGATAAAGGAAGACCAATTCTTTATTAAAGGAGAAAATAAATAGAACAAAGATATAAAGTGGGATTGTGATGATGTTCAGTAGAGAAAACAGCAGAGGTAGCAGGGGAAATAAAAACTATTGAGAAACAAGACCAACTACCAAAAGAAGTAACAACCAGTTAGTAAAGATAAACTTGATCGAGAAAAAAGAAGAAAAGCCAATGAGAATGGCATTTAACACAGAAATAACAATCCCTGATGCCCTGGCTGGTACCAATTAGCCCTGTAGGCATATCTTGGGATGAAAGGTAAGAACTTAAAAGATAAGAACATCCTAGCCTTTGTAAATGAATAAATGATGTCTAAACAAGTTGAGAAGCAACAGATCCTTTGTACTCTACATTAGCTAGACTATATCTAGAGTACTGAGTTCAAGTGTGGATACTAAACTTTCACAGGAACATCAACAGATTGGAATATGTCCAGAGAAGAGCATCCCAAAACAAGAATCTAGAAAAACATCATATGAAGAATAGCTGAAAGTTATAAGTAGGTTTAAACTGGGGGTGGAAATGGCATAAGAGAAACAGGATGTGTCTTCAAAAAACTCAGAAATACCATTTCTCCTATTCTAAAGAAGATCTCTCTCTCTCCTCCTATTTAACTAGGGACTTCTGACCAATGTCTTTACCTTTCCTATCTTCCTTCACTTCTGTCTCAGAGGAAGCATCCATTCCCCTCATTAAAGCTAATCCTCGTGCTCGCTTTGGCAGCACATATACTAAAATTGGAACGATACAGAGATTAGCATGGCCCCTGTGCAAGGATGACACACAAATTAATGAAGTGTTCCATATTTTTATTGTATAGCATAGGGAACTCTACCTAATGCACTGTGGTAACCTAAATGGGAGGGAAGTCCAAAAGGGAGGGGATATCAGTATGTGTATGGCTGGTTCATTTTGTTGTGCAGTGGAGGCTAACACAACATTGTAAAGCAACCATACTCCAATAAAATTTTTTTTAAAAAAGCTAATCCGGCGGGTCTGGGCAAGATGGCGGAAGAGTAAGACGCGGAGATCACCTTCCTTCCCACAGATACATTAGAAATACATCTACACTTGGAACTGCTCCTACAGAACACCCACTGAACGCTGGCAGAAGACATCAGACCTCCCAAAAGGCAAGAAACTCCCCACGTACTTGGGTAGGGCAAAAGAAAAAAGAAATAACAAGAGACAAAAGAATAGGGATGGGACCTGCACCAGTGGGAGGGAGCTGCGAAGGAGGAAAGGTTTCCACACACTAGGAAGCCCCTTCGCGGGCGGAGACTGCGGGTGGCAGAGGGGGGAAGCTTCGGAGCCACGGAGGAGAGCGCAGCCACAGGTGTGTGGAGGGCAAAGCGCAGAGATTCCCGCACAGAGGCTCGGCGCCAAGCAGCACTCACCAGCCCGAGAGGCTTGTCTGCTCACCCGCCGGGGCGGGCGGGGCTGGGAGCTGAGACTGGGCTTCGGTCGGATCGCAGGGAGAGGACTGGGGTTGGCTGCGTGAACACAGCCTGAAGGGGTTAGCGTACCACAGCTAGCCGGGAGGGAGCCCGAGAAAAAGTCTGCAGCTGCCGAAGAGGCAAGAGACTTTTTCTTGCCTCTTTGTTTCACGGTGCGCAAGGAGAGGGGATTCAGAGCGCTGCCTAAACGAGCTCCAGAGACAGGCGCGAGCCGCGGCTATCAGCGCGGACCCCAGGGATGGGCATGAGACGCTAAGGCTGCTGCTGCCGCCACCAAGAAGCCTGTGTGCGAGCACCCGTCACTCTCCACACCGCCCCTCCCGGGAGCCAGTGCAGCCCGCCACGGCCAGGCTCCCGTGATCCAGGGACAACTTCCCCGGGAGAACGCATGGCGCGCCTCAGGCTGCTGCAACGTCACGCCGGCCTCTGCCGCCGCAGGCTCCCCGCATCCGTACCCTTCCCTCTCCCCCGCCTGAGTGAGCCAGAGCCCCCGAAGCAGCTGCTCCTTTAACCCCATCCTGTGTGAGCAAAGAACAGACGCCCTCAGGCGACCTACACGCAGAGGCGGGTCCAAATCCAAACCTGAACCCTGGAGCTGTGTGAACAAAGAAGAGAAAGGGAAATCTCTCCCAGCAGCCTCAGAAGCAGCGGATTAAATCTCCACAGTCAACTTGATGTACCTGCATCTGTTGAATACCTGAATAGACAACGAATCATCCCAAATTCAGGAGTGGGACTTTGGGAGCAGGATATATTAATTTTTCCCCTTTTCCTTTTTTTGTGAGTGTATATGTGTATGCTTCTGGGTGAGATTTTGTCTGTATAGCTTTGCTTTCACCATTTGTCTAGGGTTCGGTCCATCCGTTTTTTTTTGTTTTTTGTTTTTTTTTTTACTTAAAAAATTTTTTTCTTAATAAATGTTTTCCTAATAATTTTTTCCTTATTTTCTATTTTTAAAAATTATTTTTCTTAATAAGTTTTTTCATATTTTTTATTTTAAAAAATTAAAAATTTTTTTCTTAATAAACTTTTTCTTAATAATTTTTTATTTATTATTAAAAAATTAATAAATTTATTTTTAAAAATTAAAAAAGATTTTTTTCTTAATAAATTTTTTCTCAATAATTTTTTTCTTAATTTTTATTATAATAGCTATATTTTATTTTATTTTATTTTATTTTATCCTCTTTCTTTCTTTCTATTTTTTCTCCCTTTTATTCTGAGCCGGGTGGATGAAAGGCTCTTGGTGCTCCAGCCAGGCATCAGGGCTGTGCCTCTGAGGTGGGAGAGCCAACTTCAGGACACTGGTCCACAAGAGACCTCCCAGCTCAACGTAATACCAAATGGTGAAAATCTCTCAGAGATCTCCATCTCAACATCAAGACCCAGCTTCACTCAACGACCAGCAAACTACAGTGTTGGACACCCTACGCCAAACAACTAGCAAGACAGGAACACAGCCCCATCCATTAACAGAGAGGCTGCCTAAAATCATAATAAGGCCACAGACACCCCAAAACACACCACCAGACGTGGACGTGCCCACCAGAAAGACAAGAGCCAGCCTCATCCACCAGAACACAGGCACTAGTCCCCTCCACCAGGAAGCCTACACAACCCACTGAACCAACCTTAGCCACTGGGGACAGATACCAAAAACAACGGGAACTACGAACCTGCAGCCTGTGAAAAGGAGACCCCAAACACAGTAAGATAAGCAAAATGAGAAGACAGAAAAACACACAGCAGATGAAGGAGCAGGGTCAAAACACACCAGACCTAACAAATGAAGAGGAAATAGGCAGTCTACCTGAAAAAGAATTCAGAATAATGATAGTAAAGATGATCCAAAATCTTGGAAATAGAATAGACAAAATGCAAGAAACATTTAACAAGGACGTAGAAGAACTAAAGAGGAACCAAGCAACGATGAAACAACACAATAAATGAAATTAAAAATACTCTAGACGGGATCAATAGCAGAATAACTGAGGCAGAAGAACGGATAAGTGACCTGGAAGATAAAATAGTGGAAATAACTACTGCAGAGCAGAATAAAGAAAAAAGAATGAAAAGAACTGAGGACAGTCTCAGAGACCTCTGGGACAACATTAAACGCACCAACATTCGAATTATAGAGGTCCCAGAAGAAGAAGAGAAAAAGAAAGGGACTGAGAAAATATTTGAAGAGATTATAGTTGAAAACTTCCCTAATATGGGAAAGGAAATAGTTAATCAAGTCCTAGAAGCACAGAGAGTCCCATACAGGATAAATCCAAGGAGAAACACGCCAAGACACATAGTAATCAAACTATCAAAAATTAAATACAAAGAAAACATATTAAAAGCAGCAAGGGAAAAACAACAAATAACACACAAGGGAATCCCCATAAGGTTAACAGCTGATCTTTCAGCAGAAACTCTGCAAGCCAGAAGGGAGTGGCAGGATATACTTAAAGTGATGAAGGAGAAAAACCTACAACCAAGGTTACTCTACCCAGCAAGGATCTCATTCAGATTTGATGGAGAAATTAAAACCTTTACAGACAAGCAAAAGCTGAGAGAGTTCAGCACCACCAAACCAGCTTTACAACAAATGCTAAAGGAACTTCTCTAGGCAAGAAACACAAGAGAAGGAAAACACCTACAATAACAAACCCAAAACATTTAAGAAAATGGGAATAGGAACATACATATCGATAATTACCTCAAATGTAAATGGATTAAATGCTCCAACCAAAAGACACAGACTGGCTGAATGGATACAAAAACAGGACCCATATATATGCTGTCTACAAGGACCCACTTCAGACCTAGAGACACATACAGACTGAAAGTGAGGGGATGGAAAAAGATATTCCATGCAAATGGAAATCAAAAGAAAGCTGGAGTAGCAATTCTCATATCAGACACAATAGACTTTAAAATAAAGACTATTAACAAGAGACAAAGAAGGACACTATATAATGATCAAGGGTTCGATCCAAGAGGAAGGTATAACAATTGTAAATATTTATGCACTCAACATAGGAGCACCTCAATATATAAGGCAAATACTAACAGCCATAAAAGGGGAAATTTACAGTAGCACAATCATAGTAGGGGACTTTAAAACCCCACTTTCACCAATGAACAGATCATCCAAAATGAAAATAAATAAGGAAACACAAGCTTTAAATGATACATTAAACAGGATGGACTTAATTGATATTTATAGGACATTCCACCCAAAAACAACAGAATACACATTTTTCTCAAGTGCTCATGGAACATTCTCCAGGATAGATCATATCTTGGGTCACAAATCAAGCCTTGGTAAATTTAAGAAAATTGAAATCGTATCAAGTATCTTTTCCGACCACAACGCTATGAGACTAGATATCAATTACAGGAAAAGATCTGTAAAAAATACAAACGCATGGAGGCTACACAATACACTACTTAATAACGAAGTGATCACTGAAGAAATCAAAGGGGAAATCAAAAAATACCTAGAAACAAATGACAATGGAGACACGACGACCCAAAACCTATGGGATGCAGCAAAAGCAGTTCTAAGAAGGAAGTTTATAGCAATACAAGCCTACATCAAGAAACAGGAAACATCTCGAATAAACAACCTAAACTTGCACCTAAAGCAATTAGAGAAAGAAGAACAAAAAAACCCCAAAGCTAGAAGAAGGAAAGAAATCATAAAGATCAGATCAGAAATAAATGAGAAAGAAATGAAGGAGACAATAGCAAAGATCAATAAAACTAACAGCTGGTTCTTTGAGAAGATAAACAAAATTGATAAACCATTAGCCAGACTCATCAAGGAAAAAGGGAGAAGACTCAAATCAATAGAATTAGAAATGAAAAAGGAGAAGTAACCACTGACACTGCAGAAATACAAACGATCATGAGACATTACTACAAGCAACTCTATGCCAATAAAATGGACAACCTGGAAGAAATGGACAGATTCTTAGAAATGCACAACCTGCCGAGACTGAACCAGGAAGAAATAGAAAATATGAACAGACCAATCACAAGCACTGAAATTGAAACTGTGATTAAAAATCTTCCAACAAACAAAAGCCCAGGACCAGGTGGCTTCACAGGCGAATTCTATCAAACATTTAAAGAAGAGCTAACACCTATCCTTCTCAAACTCTTCCAAAATATTGCAGAGGGAGGAACACTCCCCAACTCATTCTACGAGGCCACCATCACCCTGATACCAAAACCAGACAAAGATGTCACAAAGAAAGAAAACTACAGGCCAATATCACTGATGAACATAGATGCAAAAATCCTCAACAAAATACTAGCAAACAGAATCCAACAGCACATTAAAAGGATCATACACCATGATCAAGTGGGGTTTATTCCAGGAATGCAAGGATTCTTCAATATACGCAAATCAATCAACGTGATACATCATATTAACAAATTGAAGGAGAAAAACCATATGATCATCTCAATAGATGCAGAGAAAGCTTTCGACAAAATTCAACACCCATTTATGATAAAAGCCCTGCAGAAAGTAGGCATAGAGGGAACTTTCCTCAACATAATAAAGGCCGTATATGACAAACCCACAGCCAATATTGTCCTCAATGGTGAAAAACGGAAACCATTTCCACTAAGATCAGGAACAAGACAAGGTTGCCCACTCTCACCACTATTATTCAACATAGTTTTGGAAGTGTTAGCCACAGCAATCAGAGAAGAAAAAGAAATAAAAGGAATCCAAATCGGAAAAGAAGAAGTAAAGCTGTCACTGTTTGCAGATGACATGATACTATACATAGAGAATCCTAAAGATGCTACCAGAAAACTACTAGAGCTAATCAATGAATTTGGTAAAGTAGCAGGATACAAAATTAATGCACAGAAATCTCTTGCATTCCTATACACTAATGATGAAAAATCTGAAAGAGAAATTAAGAAAACACTCCCGTTTACCACTGCAACAAAAAGAATAAAATATCTAGGAATAAACCTACCTAAGGAGACAAAAGACCTGTATGCAGAAAATTATAAGACACTGATGAAAGAAATTAAAGATGATACAAATAGATGGAGAGATATACCATGTTCTTGGATTGGAAGAATCAACATTGTGAAAATGACTCTACTACCCAAAGCAATCTACAGATTCAATGCAATCCCTATCAAACTACCACTGGCATTTTTCACAGAACTAGAACAAAAAATTTCACAATTTGTATGGAAACACAAAAGACCCCGAATAGCCAAAGCAATCTTGAGAACGAAAAATGGAGCTGGAGGAATCAGGCTCCCTGACTTCAGACTATATTACAAAGCGACAGTAATCAAGACAGTTTGGTACTGGCACAAAAACAGAAACATAGATCTATGGAACAGGATAGAAAGCCCAGAGATAAACCCACACACATACGGTCACCTTATCTTTGATAAAGGAGGCAAGCATATACAGTGGGGAAAAGACAGCCTCTTCAATAAGTGGTGCTGGGATAACTGGACAGGTACATGTAAAAGTATGAAATTAGAACACTCCCTGACACCATACACAAAAATAAACTCAAAATGGATTAAAGACCTAAGTGTAAGGCCAGACACTATCAAACTCTTAGAGGAAAACATAGGCAGAACACTCTATGACATAAATCACAGCAAGATCCTTTTTGTGTCACCTCCTAGAGAAATGGAAATAAAAACACAAATAAACAAACGGGACCTAATGAAACTTAAAAGCTTTTGCACAGCAAAGGAAACCATAAACAAGACCAAAAGACAACCCTCAGAATGGGAGAAAATATTTGCAAATGAAGCAACTGACAAAGGATTAATCTCCAAGATTTACAAGCAGCTCATGCAGCTCAATAACAAAAAAACAAACAACCCAATCCAAAAATGGGCAGAAGACCTAAATAGACATTTCTCCAAAGAAGATATACAGATTGCCAACAGACACATGAAAGAATGCTCAACATCATTAATCATTAGAGAAATGCAAATCAAAACTACAATGAGATATCATCTCACACCAGTCAGAATGGCCATCATCAAAAAATCTAGAAACAATAAATGCTGGAGAGGGTGTGGAGAAAAGGGAACCCTCTGGCACTGTTGGTGGGAATGTAAATTGATACAGTCACTATGGAGAACAGTATGGAGGTTCCTTAAAAAACTAAAAATAGAACTACCATATGACCCAGCAATCCCACTACTGGGCATATACCCTGAGAAAACCATAATTCAAAAAGAGTCATGTACCAAAATGTTCACTGCAGCTCTATTTACAATAGTCAGGACATGGAAGCAACCTAAGTGTCCATCATCGGATGAATGGATAAAGAAGATGTGGCACATATATACAATGGAATATTACTCAGCCATAAAAAGAAATGAAATGGAGGTATTTGTAGTGAGGTGGATAGAGTTAGAGTCTGTCATACAGAGTGAAGTAAGTCAGAAAGAGAAAAACAAATACAGTATGCTAACACATATATATGGAATCTAAGGGAAAAAAAAAAAAAGGTCATGAAGAACCTAGTGGCAAGACGGCAATAAAGACACAGACCTACTAGAGAATGGACTTGAGGATATGGGGAGGGGGAGGGGTAAGATGTGACAGGGTGAGAGAGTGGCATGGACATATATACACTACCAAATGTAAAATAGATAGCTAGTGGGAAGCAGCCGCATAGCACAGGGAGATCAGCTCGGTGCTTTGTGACCACCTGGAGGCGTGGGATGGGGAGGTGGGGAGGGGGGGAGACGCAGGAGGGAGGAGATGTGGGAGCGTATGTATATGTATGACGGATTCACTTTGTTATGAAGCAGAAACTGGCGCACCATTGTAAAGCAATTACACTCCAATAAAGATGTTTAAAAAAAAAAGAATCCATTGTCATGCTAAAAATAACCTTATCAATGGATTTTTTAATTAAATATATTTTGTTCAATGCAAAAAAAAAAAAATTGCTAATCCTCCACTTGTGCTCTTTTTTCTATCATTTTCTGCTTCTTGAATTTTGCTCATGAAGTATCTTCACCATTTTCTTGCATCTTCAATTTCAGTCTCTTCATTGGATCCTTCCACTCTCCATAAAAATACACACCTTTTCACTATCTACCAAAACAAACAACCATAGAAACTTTCTGTGAACCTGCTATGATTTCAAGCTTCTATCCCACATCTCACTTTTCCTTACTCCACACTTTATTAAATATCATCTTCCCTTTTGAAGGCAAAATTTTTCTCTGTTCTGTTACTGCTATATCCTCTGGCACATAGTAGGCAATGCCTGGCACAGAGCAGGTACTCCATAAATACATGGTGAATGGATGAATTGATTATTATAATTGTACTGGCTTGGCATTCCTCTTGTAACTAACTGCTTCTTTACAGACTTCTTTTCCAGAAACTACCTGAATAGTCTTTATTCAGCTTCTTCTCTCTCACTATAGTCTCTTTCTTGCAAACCCATCTGTTTCCATGGCTTCATCTCTCACTTCTCTGAGCTAGCACCATTTAAGTGGCACATCCTAAGAGAGACTTCCCCAACCCTTCATTCTCAAACACAAGAACCTGCTTTTTTCCTTTATACCACTTACTGCAATTTGTAATTTTTGTTTGTTTATATGTTTATTTTCTGTCTTCGCACCCAGGCTCTCAACTCCATAAGAGTAGGGAACAAATTTTCTTGTTGATGTAGCATGTGCCTGGTATCCTCCTCAGAAGGCTGGAGGGGATATGGTGTCCTGAAAGGGAAACTAGGAGGAAGGAAACGGAGTTGCTATGGTGGTAAGTGAGACAGATCAGGGAAGGCCTCCCTATTAAGGTGACATTTGAGCAGATACCTGAAGGAAGTAGAGGAGGAAGTCATGCAGGTTAGTAAGGCAAAGGTCTTATGGTAGGAGCACACACAGTGTGTTCCAGCAAGAGCAACGAGGCCACTGTGGCTGAAACTATATGAAGATGGCAAAGAGTAGCAGGAGGTAGCTTCAGGGAGAGTGGGACTAGGTCAGATAAGACACTGTCAGCCACTGTAAGGGGTGTGGCTTTTGTTCCGAGTGAGCTGGAATACCAGTGAAGGTTTTTGAGCAGAAGAGTGATATAACCTGATTTAGTTTAATGGGATCACTTGTAACCCAATTCTATGGGATTGGTGTCCTTATCGGAGGAGGCGGAAACATCAGAGAGCTCTCTCCTTCTCTCTCCATTTGTGCACAGAGGAAAGGGAGTTTGAGGACACAGGAGAAGGCAGCCACCTACAAGCTCTCACCAAGAACCAAATTGGCCAGAACCTTGATCTTGGACTTTCTAGCCTCCAGACTGTGATAAAACAAATGTGTGTTGTTTAAGCCACCCAGTCTATGGTATTGTGTTATAGTAGCCCAAGCAGACTAATACAGAAGCAAAGGAAGAAGCAGGGAAACCAGTTAGGAGGCAAGAGATAATCAAGACTTGGGCTCTGGTGGTAGTAGTGAAGGGAATGAAAAGTACTGAAATCCTGGATATACTTTGAGCACAAAGCCAATAAAATCTGATGAAGAACTAAATTAAAATGTGAAGAAACCCTAAAGTTTTGGGGCCAAACAACTAGAAGGACAGTGTTACCATTTGCTGAAATGGGAAATATTAGAAGATGGGCAAATTTGGGGAGAACGGGTTATGGAGGCTAAATACTCAGTTTTTGAAATGCTGAGTTTGGGTGCCCATTAGCATCAATAGACATGTCCAGCAGACACCTAATTTAGAGTTTAGGGTAAGGTCCAGGATGAATAAATAAAATTTTTATTGTTAAATAAAGATGTCATTTGAAGCCGAGAGACTGGATGAGGCCAACTAGGAAGTAAGTAAAGACAGAGAAGAAAAGAGGTCTAAGTACTAAGACCTGGGAGACTCAGATGCTTAGAGATCAGGAAGATGAGAATGGTTAACCACAGAATAGGGACGTCACAGATTACATTATTAGTCCCTCTTTGCACTTATGTGGGTGGAGTATATATCCCTACCCATTGATTTGGAGCTTGGTTTGTGACTTGCTTTAGCCAATGGATGATAGCTAACATGATGCAAGCAGAGGCCCAAAGTGTGCTTGCTTGGTTGGGCTTAGGCCATGTCCTGGCTAGTCCCAGAAGGAAGATAATAAACACACGGAGCAGAGCTGCCAGACTAACTTACAACATAAAACAAAGCTGCCCCAGCTGACCTGTAACTTAAGAATGAAAAAAAATGCTACTGCTTATGAATGTCTGAGATTTCTGTGCTTATCCTACAGCAGTATTGTGGCAATAGCTAAGAGAGAGTAACAGAGTTACAGAGTTCCAATGTAAAGGTTCTTTGGGAAGGAATGAAAATAAAGGCTGGCTCAGGAAAAAGGAGTATGAATCTACAAAAGAGGACAGAAAACAGAAAGACTTAATTCTTAAGCAACTAGCAATAACAGGTTCATGAGGCCTTGCAGATTTATCTAGCTGCAACACTGAATGGCAGGCAATAAAAATCTTTGGCTCAACCTAAAATAATACTGAGAAGGAACAGCCAGTGAACTACATGAGAATCAAGAGAGAGTGGTATCTCAGATGTCAAAAGAAAAAAGTGTTTCAAAGAGGAGGGAGAAATCAACTTTGTCAATGCTGATGATAAATCAAGTAAGATGAGGACTAAGAACTGGCTATGGATCTAACAATATGGCAGTCATTAGTTACCTTCACCAAACGAAAAAACAAAGAATTTTAATAGAGTAATAGAGTTGGAATGGTTTCAAGAGAGATGAAGGAAAGAATTTGATATGAGTAAAAACAAGTCTTTCTAAATATGTTGCCATTTTTTTTTTAGTCCTGTGGATATTACTTCCTCTAGAATATGTTCTTTAATTTCACCTGTTGTCAGCAAGGTAGATCTTTGCAGGGGGCTCTTTTAGAAACATGACAAGAATGACCAGGTGTGGGATTACCACTACATTCACCAGAATGGTCAGTTACCCATTCTCTAGCTACTGCTAACAAAAATTGCTTGTAAGTCATTTTATTCTGTGCATTAAGGCTACAATAAATTTCATTTTATTTAAAAATAAATAAATATGTTGTCATAAAGAGGATCAGAGAAAGAAGAAGACAGCTAGAGGAAAATTCAGGTTCAAAGGAGAGGGTTTTTTAAAGATGGGAAATACTGCAACATCTTTGTGTCCTTCGGGAAATAATGCAGTTAAGAGGGGGAAAACACTGTATTAAAGAGGGAATATTTGCCAGAGCAATGTATCCCAAGTCGACAAGAGGGGATAGGAGTCAATGCACAAGTAGAGAAGTTAGCCTCAGATATAAACCTAGAAAGTTAATTTAAAGCAAGGAAGGAAAGCAAATATACACATATTGGCAACTGTGGAGGTGAGAATATGTGACTGTTTCTGTTATCTCAGTGAAATAAAAGCAAAGTCATAATCACAGAGGGATGACAATGAAGGAAGTGTTGAAGTTTTCGGAAAAGAAGAGAAATTTTAAAATAATCATCTCAGGAAGTAGAAGAGTAAGTGCAATCTTCTCGTTTTTGGGCTTCCCAGGTGGCTCGGTGGTTAAGAGTCCGCCTACCAATGCAGGGGACAAGGGTTCGAGCCCTGGGCCAGGAAGATCCCACATGCCGCGGAGCAACTAAGCCCATGCGCCACAACTACTGAGCCTGCACTCTACAGTCCACATGCCACAATTACTGAAGCCCGCATGCCACAACTACTGAAGCCCACGTGCCACAACTACTGAAGCCCGCGCACCTAGAGCCCATGCTCCGCAACAAGAGAAGCCACCGCAATGTGCACCGCAATGAAGACCCAATGCAGCCAAAAATAAATAAATAAATAAAAATTTAAAAAAAAAAGAGTAAATGGATTATTAAAATGTAATCTATCCATTTAGGCACATATTTCTCCTGCCACTGTAAGCACTTTGAGAGCAAAAACTGTACCTTACTCAGCTTTGCACCTTAACAGCTCCTAGCATGCTAACTTGTACTCTTTATTATTAATTTTCTGTAATTTTACCTTCCTTTCCTTTTACATTCATATAAAACCCAATTTCTTAATATTATGCTAGTGCTTTAACTCTTTGAGTTTTAATAAGAGAAACACACACAGTTAAAGCACTAGCGTAATATGACACTATCACCACCTAGTTACCCAAAATCAGGTTTGAAATCCATAGAAATAATTGCTAATTTCAAAAGAATCTTGCCAATTAAACCCTACTTTGTTAATATCTTAATATGATTGATTCTCTTTATTAAAAAAATTTTAATGCTAAAGGATTTATAAGTAAATATATACTATGAAATTCAACCAAATAGGAATTAAATTATTTTGCTCACTAGTTCAAATAGGTGTTATAATTCAAAATTGCTCAGAAAGAAATGAAGCAGAAAACAAAACTTCTACAAAAAGTACACACATAAATGCTGCATTTAAAAATATTTGTAATTAAAAGAAAAGATCCTCCAAAGCCATCTCTAAATTTTGAAGAATTATTCATAATAACTTGAATGTAATTGAAGTCTAAAAATGTATTACTGTGATTTACCAAATAGGATTACTTTTAATACTGTTAACTCCCAACTAGTTAACAAATTAATGAATATTAAAGCCACTGAAACAGTTTAAGGTAACTAACTGGTATTGTTCACTCTCAGCCAGTGAGAATATCAACAAATCTCTACTTCAAATTTAATATTAAAAAATGTTATACTGAATCTGATGGTAAAACTAGGTTAATTTGACAGTTAATTTGAATAACATAAAAAAATTAAATAATCACAAAAAAAGCATAATGAGATGCCAAAAAATGTTTTATATGAACAAAGCAATAATAATAAAAACAAAAAATCAACTAAGGCTAACTATATCTAATGGAAGAGTCAAGTCATTGAGATGTATTGTAGAAATATGTTGGGGCTTCCCTGGTGGCGCAGTAGTTGAGAGTCTGCCTGCCAATGCAGGGCACACGGGTTCGAGCCCTCGTCTGGGAAGATCCCACATGCCGCGGAGCAACTGGGCCCGTGAGCCACAGCTGCTGAGCCTGCGCGTCTGGAGCCTGTGCTCCGCAACAAGAGAGGCCGTGATAGTGAGAGGCCCGCGCACCGCGATGAAGAGTGGCCCCCGCTTGCCGCAACTAGAGAAAGCCCTTGCACAGAAACGAAGACCCAACACAGCCAAAAATAAATAAATAAATAAATAAATAAATGGGGGGGGGGAAGAAATAAGGTAGAGAAAGTTACTTTAAAAAAAAAAAAAAGAAATATGTTGTCAGCTCTACTTCCTGGAACCTTCAAGATGAAATTATAGAGTGAGCATCAGTGAAAGAGGTATAGCAACCAAAATGTTGCCCATCCTGCTCGGGTACCTGCCCTGATGCTTCTGATTAAGTGTTCACGTATTCTGAACATACTGTGTCCCTTTCATCTGATTTGTGAGTAAAAAAACCAAATTCTATCAGGGGCCAAGTAGAAAAATCTAAAGGAATGAATCATAGAGAGAGGCTGACATCTTAGAAGGTATATACCCCATCGGGAAGTATTTAAAATTCAACATTTTAAAACACTGTTTTAGCCAAATAATGCATATCTGCAAGCTAAATTACACCTAAAATTCGAAGTCCTTTTAGACTTTTAAGGTCTTCTTCAAACATCACTCTGCAATGTCTTCCCAAGTTCTCCCTCTTTAAATCTATGTTTTTCTCACCTATATCTTCATAGCACTTTGTCCTAGCATTTATTTTAATATGTCATGTAACAGGAGTTATTCTTGCAAGTTTTTGTGTTCTCCACCAAATTTTGGGCACAGATCTTTTTTATCTTTAATTCTCCAAAAGCACAAAATCAGTGTTTTGCATAAAAAATATAAATTTATAAAATTGAATCTGAACTCTTACTTTCCTAGTCATGGGACATAAAGTAAATTATTGATCTCAAACAGCCACAGTTAAAGTCCTTGGTTATAATGCAATCTGTGCAATAAAGTTTAGAAATATTCCAGAAGTGTTAATGAAAGCAATAAATCTAGATTAGAGAAATTCAACATTTAGACAATAAACATCTAGCTTATCATTAAACATACTTTAAAAAAGTAACTTTGTTAGTCACCTATAATAAATAATAAACATGTATCTATCTCATTTCAATACCCCTTTGCAAGCAAAGTTGTTTTTTTTCTTAAATATGAGGGCTAAAAAAAAATTCTTCTGCTTATTTTCAAGGCTGCCAAAGTAGCATAAGCAATTTAGAAAAGATATTACAAATATCTAAACAACTAAATAACACAGGCAAAGGTCTAAGGAAAATTCTGATTCAGGGAGTCAGCCTGAAACCTAGGATTAGAAGGCCTAGGATTTTTAAAACTTAAAAAAACAAAAACAACAAACAAAAAACCTGAGAGACACAGTATTCAACCTCAACAACTCCCAGGAAAATAACCTCACAGTTGAGCACTAATTCCACCTTGAATGTGTAGATTAGTTTACAAAACTGTCTGCATTTATTGCCTCTGGGTATTCACACCCCTTTCATAATTCACACCCTCTTCTAATTGAAAGGTAGAGTCTGTTTTCCTACCCCTAGAATTTGGGCTGCCTTTGTGATGTATTGCCCAATCAAACATGGCAAAAGACACAATATGTTTCTTCCAAAGCTAGACCTCAAGAGGCCTTGTAAAATCCTGTTTCTCTCTCTCTCTCTCTCAACCATGTGAACAAGCCCAAGGTGGCCTGCTTGATTATGAAAGACACACAGCAGTCTCACCCATTACCCCAGGTAACAGCCAGTCACTCCCTGAACCACAGACGCTTAATTGATTTACAACTGACCCAAGACACGTGAGAGAGCCCAGTCAGGACAGAAGAACTGCCCATATAAGCTAAGACTAAACCATAACCTCAGAATTATAAACTAAATAAATGGTTATTGTGTTAAGCTGCTAAATTTTGGTACAGTTTATTATGCAGCAATAGCTTATCAATACATAGGGGAGAAAAGTCATAATCTGACGGGAACCAAAAGGATCTCTGGAAGGTAAGTATGTTGTCAGTGACTTGGGGGCTAAAAAAAAAAAACAGTCATAAAAGGAGAAAATGGCAAAAAAAAAAAAAAAAAAAAGAAAAGCTAACCTTGGAATTAGGGCTAATGAGACAGATAACAAAAGCAAGTTGCTTTTCCTTGTGGAGAAACAAAACCTATACAAACGTTATCTGTCCTTCAAAGCTCAACTCAAATCATACCTCCCAATAAATTTTTTTCTTATTGCCCTTAAGCATAGTGATCCTTCCTTTATTAGCCATGTATAGAGGTACATTATTGTGGAAAGAGGCCTGGACTTTAATCAGTAAGTCTAAATTCACATTCTGGGTTTACGAGCTATGTATCCTTAGGCAAGTTTCCTAGTCTTTGAATCTGATTCCTCATCTCTGTACTGGAATTTAATAGCTCTCAATCCCACAGGATAGCTGTGAGATTTGTATTCTAAATGTGTCAACATATTAAACACAAAGTACAACTCAAAAATGTTAAAGTGAATTTTGTTCCTTTCATTCATTCATTCAACTTCGACTGGACTGAATTCCTGGTGTATGTCAGGCTGTGTGCTAGATACTGGGAGAAAGGAAACAATTACTAAGGATACCACACACAACTGCCATCTAGTAATAATTTTTCATGTGTATAGCCCTCAAGGTAGAATGAGGTTAGAGATTATGCCTTATATTTCTTCATATTTTCCAGCGGTGTGGTGGGGTACTTTGAATTTAGTAATTACAAAGATACATGTAGACCATTTGACCAATTAAAAAATGGTAAGATTTCTTCCTGTAAGTTTTAACATCTGTATCTCAAAGCAAAACAAGAGCACCATTGCTTTTGAAGCATAGCTAAAAGAAGACTCACTTGACAGCTCACATCCATTCCTGCTTCCAGCAGCACCTGAACAACTGCTTTGTGACCATTGCGTGCAGCAAGGTGTAGTGGTGTGTGCTTTCGAGTGTTGCAGCTCATTAAGTTAGGGTGTGCACTGATGATCATTTTGACCACTCTAAGCCGTCCATAGAGGGCTGCCAGGTCCAGAGGAGTTTCCAGCTTGCTGTTCCTGATGGTAGGATCGGTGAGCTCTTCCAGGAGAACAGCAACTACTTCTGAGTGTCCATACTGAGCTGCACAGTGTAGGGCAGTTTCATTTTCATTGTTCTGTTAAGACAAAGACATAAAGTGCAAGTTTTCCGAAATTCAATCCTTTATCAAAACCTATATACAGTCATTTAAAACCTGAGATGCTTTGAAAATGTAAGTTTAAGATTTATCTGTTTTAATAAGTATGCCTAATAGAATTTTATATTTGATACTAGTACCTATCATTTATTACACCAAAAATATCACATTTTATTTTTATTACTTCAAATGAAAAAATCAAACTTTTCCCTACACTATATATTCCAACTTCCAAGAGTGATAAATGATTTAGCCATGTTAGTCAATAGCCCTGCTGGGCCCAGATGGTCAGTGTTATCTGCACTGTGCATCGTGCCTCCATGACATTTGTTAATGAGAGAGATTAATAAGAATTATAATACACTTTTAACAGACTGGCTTTCCAAAAGATAGCTGAGATAGTACATTCTTTGATAATGAAAGATTTACAGGAAGGCTTCCCAAGTTAAGTTTCATTTTATCTTTCGTTTAAGCATAAATCAGTGCTTCTTTTGCAAAGAGAACAAAGACATACTGGCCCTAAGATTAAACCATATCTTTTTGAAATATAATCATGGATTGAGAAGCAGACCATACCCATACCATACAAGTTATAAGGAGTATCACAGTATTACACGTGTAGCTTATAAGTGTTTCAGTTGAAAATCAATGAGATTTTCCCAGGAATTTAGCAGAATAAAAAATGTTAAAATGGAGAAAACTGAACCCAGTTGCAAGGGAGATGTACCTTTCAGATTCTTTGGGCAGATGGTGTAGGTATATGCAGTATGACTATGTCAGGAGGCAGAAGGGTCAATCAGGAGAAATGTGAACAAGAAATTTTAGTAACAAAAATGCAATGTCCTAAATGAGGGTTCTAGAGAGCAAGGGAGGATGTCATCATCAGAGTCATCATCATAGCTATCACTATGTGCCAGGCACAGTTTCATGTTTACTCATCTAATCCTCACTAGGAGATAAATATTATTATCATTATCCCCATTTTACAGATGAGGAAACTGAGGTAGTAAGTAGTTGAATAACTACCCTTCAATTATACAGCCATTTAGTATTGGGGCCAGAATTTGAACCTAAATAGCCTAGACCCAAAGTTGGTACTTTTAATACCATCTTCCACAATAGAAACTATTACTACTACCATTTGCTGAGTGTCTAAAAACTTTACATACATTGTCTCCTTTAACTCTTACAAATGATCCTACAAGATTGGTATTAACATCTCCACTTCATGGATGAGGAAACTAAAATACAAAAAAGTTAAATTACATGCCCAAGCAGATTCAGGATCTTTTGGAACCTGTATCCGTCAGAATCAAAAACCCATTTATGCTCTTTCCACTGTACCACACTGCCTGCCATGTGTTTCTTTACTGCCAAAGAAGAAAAACATGGAACTAGTGATCTGAAAGCAGAATTTCTATAGATTTTGCCCAAAAGAACACCAACTGAGTTGAAATAGGAAGTAGCTGCTTAGATAGCTGTTCTAAGGGTACAAACCCAAACAAATCTTATTGTTCCAGAAAGTAACTCAGCCTTGCTCTGGATGATAAAACAATGCAGATAAGTAAGTTGAGAGTAGAGAGAAGATTTGAAAACTTAAAAAGAGGAGTGATGGGGGAAAAAAAGCACAGAAAAGTCTTCTTACTACTTTACTTTCCAAAACAAGTATCAGAACAGGGCATTTGAAGGCCAAACGCAAAGGAAAAGCTACTCCTTGAAGACAGTCAACAAAAAGTTAAGATCTGACAGATGGGAAATCCAGCTGGAGGTATTGTTTTTTCCAGCATTTTGGGGGAGCCATTCCTGTTCTTAGTTTAAATGTGTTATCATAGTCTATTTCCTCACAGACTGACAACATAGAGGCTTGCACTCCCTGATTTTATTATCTGGCCAAGTTTTATAAACCTGATTTAAAAATCAATCTTATTACCTTTAACCATGAAAATATGATATAGAAATATGTCTCCTGACCAAACCAAATTTCCCGTTGGTTGAAAAGAGATTCAATCTCATTTTTTAAGATATAGTACCTCTTTGAGGAAAAGAAAAGTAAATTATGAAACAATACCTCAAAGACCTCTCTACCTTTGCAAAGGCCTTAGCCTAGGAAATTATAAGTGCAAAATTGAAATTTTTCTATTAACCCCAGTTATCACTGTTCAGATCTCAAGAAAAAGTTATTTCAATCATTCAAGACTTACTCAGGAGAAAATGTTCATAGAGTTTATCCATAATATCGAACACACACTTGGCTTGTCACGTCAGTGAAGACCACAACTGTGCTACCTTTACAAAAGGCATGGTTGTATACTCATGTCCATACTCACTAGTGGTCTAAAAAAATCCAATTTGAAATAAATAGGCTGTGATAAAGCACTAATTAATAATTGCTAGTATGCCCACATTAAACATTCTTAAAATGATTTGAATTCCTTCTTTTTTACCAGATGAGTGTTCTCTGAAAAATTAGGACACTTCCAGACAATGGGTGGCAGTATGAACCTGGCTAACAAAAGCTATTTACCAAAGATCTTACTTCAAAGTCAAACTAATGGAAACTATCTAACACTAGTTGGATTTGAGTTTTGGTGAATGGCAAGGGAATATACCTATGAGATAAGGCTCCTCTCGTTTTTGCTCTAATGTTAAAATAAAGAAGAAAAGAGGAAGAGAAGGTGGAAGAAAAGGAAAGAGGAAGGAAAGGCAGGAGGGAAACGAATATACAGAGAAATATAATGTTCATTACCATTTTCATTCCTGCCCTCTATTGCTTAGATACATAAAGGCTTATAATTAATTAGCATATTTCTGTCCCATTCATGGGGAAAAAAGAAATAAAGCTAAAATCAAAATTTACCTGTGAAAACAAAATTCCTACATCAGAAACTTTTAGAAGAAATGACATTGAATGAGAGAACTATGTCAGCACTAAAAGCATATATACATAATAACAAACAAAAAAATACTGAAAGCATGGTATTAAAAACCTCAAGAAATTTCAACTTGTTTCCAACAGAAACCACAACCTAAAGCAAGAGAAGTGAAAAAGGAATTCTGAAGTCCAATCACCTCAAAAAAACCTTTTTTATATTTAAATTGATTTTTTCAACATCACAAAAAATGTTTCTCTTTAAAACACACCATTACAGTTATATGCCATTTAAAATATTCAGCTTTCAAATGTAAATAAATTCTAGGGTTTTTCTTTCTTATTTTCATGTCATTTTAAAAATATTGTTTGGAGAAACTAACATTCCCTTGCTTAACCTTGGTTTGTTTTTCCATCTTATTATTTCAGGTTTGCTTTGGGGCATTCAGACAGTTTTAAGAATAACCACCAGATGGCTCATTCCACAAATGATCTTTTAACTTGGTTTTCTGAGGAACAGACAGCATTCTCATAAATTTCCTTTTAGCATGATATGCCAATAAAGATAGCCATATCTGTCATTTTTTATAGATTTGAATTAATGAGTGTATTCTCATAAAAAATATTCTGTATTTTGTAACCTGTAAAGACATTTTATTGCGATAAATATTAATGACAGTGTTCCAATTAATAAAACATTTTTCTTGATTAGTTCTTTATACAACTGCGTTTTGATGTAAGAAAAAAATATACATTTTTCTTCCCTTTGCTGTTCACAGCTGGCAAGTGTTACTTTTTATTCTTTAATCTGAATTTCAGTCAAAGGTCTGCAAAGTCTGTACCCATTTGAACAATATACTAATTGTACTTCATTAGATGTGCTTACCCTGGAGTAACCTACTTCCATTGATACTGGATAACTGCCAACCTGCATCTTAATGCCATATTTCTAATTCAATTGTTGGACTACATGCTGGTTTTCAAATATAGTTTTACAAAATGGGAACCGTAGGGGGCATGCAGAGCTCAAGATGTTTGTTATCATACTGTACTAGAGGACTGTATTTTACTTTCTGGAATCTGTGTTCTTATTTATTTAGAATACCGAGAATGGCATTACTTTTTAAATATATGCATTATATGTAACATGGATACTATGTACTTGCAAATATTTTGACTTTATCTATCAGTATCGTCCTGCTGCTGTGTTTTACTCAACTTACTCTGGGTGGGTGTGTGTGTGTGTATATATATATATATATGTATATATATATGTATGTGTAGATATAGATATATAGATATAATCTCTACACATACAGGAAATTTTTAATTTAATATGTGACTAGCAACTGTATACATGGTATTTTGCATTTCAATTCACAAAATTGTACTTAATGTGAAAGTGCTATGTAAATGGTAAAGCATTATGCAAATGATAGTTGTCACCATTTTAGCATTTAAAATTTTATTAAGAAAAACTAATTCACATTACAAATGTGAATTCTGTTCTATCTTTAAATATTCAATAAATATAAAATGGATGCTTACATAAAGCAGGCAAAAATACTACAACTACTTCCTTTATGTGGGATTTTCTTGTTAACAAATACCTTTACAAATGTCCAACTTAGTGCCAATGTACCATATACAAATGCCAAAGAAGTTTTCAACTTTCTCCTTTAGGAAATTCAGCAGTAGAAAGGTCTTTGGCAGGGTAAAGATAGAAATAATCGATTTTTCAATGTGTCTTTGGCTCCGCAAAACTCTCGAAAAATCATAGCATGAGCAAATATTTGTCAAATGCACCTGTTCGTTGACTCTGGAATGCGATGGTCCATGATGAATAAGAATCTTCACAATTTCCACATCTCCTTTCCAGGCAGCCAGGTGAATAGGAAAATAACCTTTGTTGTCTGCTACATTTGTTGATGCCTCATATTGAAGCAGTTTGAGAACTATGTCCCTAAGAAGTAGAAAAACCAAAAGAATACAACAGAAAAGAAAATATGCTGAACAATGCAGCATTTATTAAACAGATAATTATAAAAGTATACTAGATACTGGCTGGCAATTTAGAGTAATCATTCAAGGTACTGAGACATACAATTGGGTTTAGGAGTTTGCCTCTTCAACATTTGGCTATTTTACTTACCTGGAACAAGCCACCACCATACACACACAGAGCACTGACTAACCATAAAACTACCTAATAGAATTCATTTCAGCAAAATTTATCTAATTTTATTAACTGAACGAATTTAGTCAAATAACTTAAAAGGATACCTCCTCTCATCTTTTTCAAAAACGGAGTATTTCCAGATAACCTGTATCTGAGATTTAGTCTGAAGGAAGAGTTGAGGTGCAAGCAAACTCCTTGTTTACAAAAAAAAGTTATCATACTACCAAGAGACATTTAGGGAGTTTACACATCATTCCTATAGAGAACTGGAATAAGGGATTGAAGATACATATAAAAGAGAAAGCAGCACAGTAGGAAAGAGACCCTGCAGTATAAGCCCAAGGTTGAAAAAAAAATTTAATAACCTTTAGCCATGGCACAGAACATACTTTGAATGTGTGTTGTTTATACTTGTGCACTCTTTCACCTTCCTCCTCCAAGGCTAAGAAATGATTTTAAGAGGGAAATTCATTTATGAGACAAATTCTATCACTGACGCAGTTTCTAATGATAAGATTTCAGAGAAAATAAAAATAAACCTCATTTTAACATTTCTTTTCTAAAATCAGTATTATTTTATAAGCTTTGAATTTAAATGACTTGAATTTAAAGTCCCAGCTATGCAAACTATCTAGTGATATGACCCCTAGAGTATTATTTAGTCTCATTTTTCTTTTTCTTTCCTGTAGAAATTAATATAAATAATAATAATAGTGCCTATTGCTCAAGACTGGTAAGAACAGTAAACGAGAACATAAAAGAGAAGCCACTCAATAAACAGTAAAACACTATACAAATATTAGTTCTTGCCCCAAATAAAAATAAAATCCTTTAAAAGTAAAAATGCTTCCTTCAAATCACCTTTGGCAAAAACAGTCTGAAAATCAGAAGGAAACCTGAAGTTTGTCCAGTTTCTATGCTTCTTCTCACCTCTCTGCCACATAAAAGTTGTTATATAGGGTCATCCATCCTGAGATAAATAACTTACAAAGTGGTAAAAAGAATTCAATACTTATGAATAGCAAAAGCAGCTGAGAACCAGAAGATCTGGTTTGAAGTCCCAGCTCTCTACTAGTACTTACTAACTTGGCTACCTTGGATGATTCAAATAACCTCTGTCTCTCTTTCAGATATTGTTAAAATAGAATTCAGAGATTACATATTGTTGCCAGTCTCAAAGGGTTGTGGTGTGAATCAAATGAGAAATGAAAATGACTGTAAAACTGTATACAATCCAAAACTATTCTTAAAGCAGTTTGCTGCAAGATTGAACAATTCTAGTGATCTTTTTTTAACTGAAATATATCAGCATTTAAATAAAAGTTAAAATAATACCAAAGGAAGCACAGTTAAATACCTGGATGTAACAAGTAGAATTTATCCTATAAAAAAACAGCCTTCTCCAAATTCATATAGCAAGAAAGACAATTATGTGAAGGGTTTTAATTTCATCCCTCAAAGCCTAAGCAAAAAAAAAAGTCTGAAATTTCTAAAAGCATTTCCTTTCCAGGAGTAAAAAGTTTGATGGGATCATCAATACTATTTTCTTTTACTCTCACTCAAACCATTCAGAATTTCATTTGTTATTTGGCTCAATTTTTGTTGACATTTTCTAATAATGTATGTGATATGCATTCATTCTTTATCTATCAGGAAGATGTATGATATAGTGAAAAAACTGACTAACAGTGATCATTTGTATTGTATAGTATTACTATCATCTAATATCTAAATCAGAAAAGAAAAACCTGCATGTTTATGAAATTATCTTTGGCAAACACCAAGCTCCTAAATAAATACTATTATTTTTATTTCAGTTTTTTTAAAGTTTATTCATTTTATTAAATAAATATCTTATTAAATTTATTTTTAAATTTAAATTTATTTTAAAATTTTTATTTAAGTTGAGCCTTTCACCTTATTCAGAGATACCAGCTAATAAACTGGCTGAGCTCAGATTTCTAATGTGGAAACATATCTGTGAAATATAAAGTTATATCTTTGATCAAATAAGTGCCTGTTAGTCTTACTGAATCTTAAGCAAAATATTAATCAATATAGTGTCATTAATTTCTTATGATTGTATATCCCTTGTATATCACAAGCAATATGTATTATACAGGCCTTTTTCATCCAGGCTCATCAAGAGCAAATTAAATTTCAGGTACTTTCTTTAATGTCTAAACAAGAAGAGCAGTTAATACAGGATCCCACCAAATCAAGGTTTTTTTCTTTTTTTTTGAGATATAATTGACATATAACATGACTTTAGTTTCAAGTGTACAACATAATGATCTGATATATGTATATATTGCAAACTGATCACCATAATAAGCCTAGTTAACACTTATTTTTAAATTTTTATTTAAGTTGCATCTTATATCTTCCAAAGGTATCCAGAAATGAATATTTTGACCATACTTGGTTACCTGGCATGAAATATTAAGTTATATTAATGAACACTGTCTACAGAATAGCAAGCAGAGAAGTAATCCCTATATCTTAAAGATAAAGTGGCATTCTTTCTTAACAGCATTTGATAAATAAGAAATGTTCCAAAACACTAAAATAAATGTAGTTGATGAGATCACAGGAAAAATAATTCCATTTCCCAGGAACAAAACAGAAATATCAAATTAAATTTAATAATAATCCAACTTAAATCACTAACATTTTGTAGCTTGAGGCTAATATATTTAAGTTCAGGTAAAAACAGGAATTCTAAAAGTACTGATTTTTGCTACTATGTTTAATTTGTTTCATTTTCTGACAGACATAAATAATACTTCTGATTAATATGAAATGTCTTTTAAGAAGTTCAGTATATGTTCTGAGCAAAATTAAATTAATTGGGAAGATTCAACACTCAAATTTCTTTACCTCAACAGCAAGTTTCCCTATAATTAACCAAAGACATTTACTTTGTTCCATCCTCCTGTGTTTGTTGGTAATGCAAAGAATTTTGAAATAAATGTAAATCATCTTCATATGGATGTAGTATTAACAAACTAATGAAATTCTCAAATTCATGAAGGCCCTCTTGATTTCACACTTTCTTGAAGATTTTACTTCTCTTTAATGAAAATAAAGTTGCAAATGTGTTCAACATGGTCAAAAGCCTTTAGGAAAATACACTCCATTTTCTAACTGGAGCTCCTTTATATACTGAATTCACTCTCATAGATTTCCAGATAGGGTGAATAAAGCCAAAGTTTAACTAGTTAATATCCTTATCCAAGAAAGAAGCAATCAACCAAAGATATTTGTAGGTGACTCAAAGGGCAATTTCATGGACTAGATTATACAAATTTTTAGAGGAAGTACCCTTCTTTCATTAGAAAGCCTACTCTGAGCAAATCAAAAGTGCAGCAGATAGCTTACTGTGTGGATTCTAGATCCAATTTGAGATACAATTTGGATTATAGATAATGGAGTCTAGGATTCAAGCATTAAATATTTCAAGAATGAGAAGCGAGAATAGAAAATATTTTACACCCTGCACATATCAAATAACATACATATTTCAAAGATACAATAACAATTTAGTACTGACATTTTCCAAAACAGTAGCCAAGAATTACAATGTACCCAACATAGTTTAATGAGATGGAACTTTAAAAAAAAAAGGAGCAAGTTGCTAAGAAAAGAAGGAGAATCGAAATGAAACATGAATATACAGGTTTAGTAAAACCTTACAGGGAATGATAAGATTATTAGTTAAAAAGACAGGGGGAAAGGAAAGAAGAAAGAAAAGGACAGAGGAAGAGAGAGAAAGAAGAAAGGCATGAAGAAGGAAGGAAAGAAAGGAGGGAGTGAGGGAAGGAGGGAAGGAGGGAGGAAAGCTGGCTAATTGGAAGAGAATTAAGTGAATCAAATTTGCAGTAGAAATATGTGAGAGAGACAATGAATCCTCCGTATTTTGAAAAAGAGAAACATCTCTAGCCTATCTACTGAAATAATTTATTTATAATCATCGCTATTTAAATTTGTTCTACTGACCATGTTTTTTCTATCATTTGAAGGTAAAAATTTTCTAATCTGTAATTACAAATGACTCAGAAATCACCAAGAGTACATTACATTTTCTATTGTGTCCTGATTTGGCTAAGTGGAGATGAATTGTTCGTTATGAAATAATGTATTTCAGATATAAAATGCTGCTCCACTTGTGGATTAACTACCAGTGATAAACAAGAGCTGTAAAACATACAAAATAAAGAGGATACAGGCTTAATTTGTAGTATGAAGGCCATAGATTTTTTTTTTTTAATTTCTGCACTGGGTCTTAGTTGCGGCACATGGGACCTTCATTGCGGCATGTGGGATCTTCAGTTGCAGCATGTGGGATCTTTTAGTTGTGGCATGCAGGATCTTTAGTTGAGGCATGCTAGATCTTAGTTGCAGCATGTGGGATCTAGTTCCCTGATCAGGGATTGAACCCGGGCCCCCTGCATTGGGAGTGCAGAGTCTTAGCCACTGGACCACCAGGAAAGTCACAAGGCCATAGATTATATATTGGAGGGAAGGGGAAAGCGTGTGCCCAAAGCAAAAGAATAAACTATAGGACCCTGTAATATTTCTTCCAGCTCTATAATTCCATGAACTTCAGCCTAGAAATCGTAATGCTTATGAAAACAACCTAGAGCTGATGGATACAACAGCAGCAGGAATAAAGATAGAAATGATGTGTTTCTATGCTGACATAGAAGAATGTCTATGACATTAAAAAATGTCTTTTGCTTGGGAAGAATACAACACAATAGTTCATTACCTATGCTAAGTGAGAACAGCAAAGACAAAGAAAAGAAAAACCATAAACCATTCTCCTCTGGCTCTGAGGTATATTCTATGACACTTTTTTATCCATCAAATATCTTTTCTTATGCCAGTATTTAAATCAGCATTCCATGAGAACACACTACTTGTTGATAACGGGAACAAGAAATACATAATGTGACAGAGAAAAGCCAACAAGAATTTAGAAAACTGATGTGCATACAGCCACCGAGGGGATATAATGTGAAGTACTGGTAAAAGCATACACTTGGAACTAGAACACTTAGACTCTAGAAACAGCCCCACCTTAATAACTAAGTGGCCACTAAGTCACTTATCCAGAATGGTCTTGTTTCTCCATTTATAAAATGAAAGAAGTGAAGAGGGTAGGGTAGAATAAATGATCTCTAATTTTAAAAGTCCTTGGTAACTTAAATAATTTAAAATCAAGAAATCTTATACTCTAGATGAAAATCCAAATTTCAGAATTGTAACATCATAGTACATAACTGAGCCACAAACAATAATAAAACAGTGTATCATAAAATGTTATAATCGGAAGTAACAACAAAAAATATCCAGCCACTGTATTCAGTACACTGAACTGAGGCCTAAATAGGTTAATGAAATGGCTCAAGGTCACATAACTAGCAGGGAGGGAGAGATGGGATTAGAATTTTCCTGCTTTTTTCCAATACCTACAGAATGACACTAAGTAAAATCTTTCTAGAAAGAGTTTAAAAGAAAAGATAAATGAGACCTTTAGATAAAAGCAAAGCAGAGATATATAATTCTCAGAGAACATCTGCAATTAAAGAGATCTTAAAAGATATATAGTCAAATCCTCATCTCTTTATGATAATCTTAATGATTGCTATTCAATCACCTAAATTATCCTCACTTTGTACACTGCCAATAAAAACTAAGAATTATGCAAGAGGCCTCAGAGAAATATATCTCAATGGTTAGAACTTCACAGGATGTCATGTATAAACCAATAACATTTACTAAAAACTTCACTGAAAATCAAGAAGGGATATGTCCATTTGGGGACAATATTATTTTGAGAAATACTTATAATGCCAAGCTGAGATAGAACAAGAAAAGTTGTATAGTTCAAATGGTCAAGCTCAAGATCTTCTGTCCATTAGATTTGATAGGTCTGTCTTCCCCATTGGAACTAAGAAATATGGTGCCACCCTGAATCTACAACTAAGATGGCCAAAGAAGCCAGCTTGGGCTTATCTAATAGATTTCACTCCTGATGACTCAGGTACAAAGATGAATAAATAGTAATTCCTTTAAAAGATCCAGATGTTAGAGATCTGGACACATTTTCCACTCTACAGAAGGATAGCATATAGCTGAAAAACACTCGGCAAAATAAAAAGTTCTAAGTTAGATGGTATAAGTTGATATAATAAAGAATCAGGACTGGATGAAAAGAAATGTAATTTGGGCATTCCAATACTAAAAATGTAAGTGATGAAACATTCAGTTCATGGTATTTTATATAATTTGGATGATTCTTCAAACAGAATGATAATGTTCAATTTATGCAATAAGTTAGATAAAAATGTCATAATGATAAATAATGACAAAAATGATGTTTCTTCCATGAGAGCTTTAAGGCCTTAAAATGTGATCAAGTATAACTAAGTCCCTTGTGTCTCAATTCACAGAATGAAAGAAATGTTAAGTGTGAAAGTAAAAGGTAACTAGCACTTTTAAGGCAGTAATTACCACATCTAATAAAACTGAAGTGAAATGAAATGATCCAGATCTGAAAAGACTAACTTGAATCATTAAAGCAAAGGAAAAACAGATAGGAAGGGAGACACATGAACAGGGTCACTTTCCTTCTGAAAAACAGGTTAAAGAAGTTTAAAACCTGAAAGACCATCCATGAATGACAAAGACAAAGCATTTTAGCTTAGTTTGAGGATTTTGAAGTGGTTCATGTAAGTGCCTATTGCTTATAACAGCAAGACTCTATTGAAGACTTCACTCCTAGTGAATAATCCCATATTTGGTGAAGACACCCAAAAAAGTAGGGAGGTGTCATTAAGTGATGTATCCCATTCCCTCACCAAAGGTACACACGACTAACATGGTTCTGTCACTTCTTCCATTTTCCCTGTGTGATATTTGACTGACTTACACTCTGCACATAATCATCTCAGCAACATTCCTACCACTTTCAACTTGTCAGGTATTGAACACCTGGTGCCTCTCCAAATTCATCTAAGCCCAGGGGACTCATGGCAACATGAGACAGGTACCATCAGACATAATTAACTTCATCACATGTAACTAAATACACAAAGATTCCAGTCCAAATAAGTGGCACTTACTTATGTCCATTTAAGGCTGCATGGTGTAAAGCAGTGTAACCCGAACTGTCTGTGCAGTTCACATTGGGGCCTCGCCAGATGCTGCAAATAAAGCACAAGCACAGAGTTAACAGTTAAGCAGAATTGTGCTTTGAAAAACAAAAGGAAGACTGACAGTCCCACAGTCAGCAGCATGTTGCATATGAAAATTTTACTCATGTAGAAAACAACTGCCACCTTTCGTGCATTCCCCTCAGAACAATATCTTCATTTATTTGATGCAGGGAAATCATTAGGGAATATAGCTACCTTCAGAAATTAGTAGATGCAGGCCCACTGCCATGCATTATATTTGGACCCAAAAATTCCCTATCACTTTCTGTCATTACTTAAATATTGGATGCAATTAACATTCAACTATTATATTCTTTACCAAGAATAAAGATTTATGACACCTGCCTACTCCCTTTTAACACACTCATTCTGAGATGGCAGTGGTTTATATAAATTATATTTTTGCATATGTAAAGAATATAAACACTTCTTTCTGTTCCATTGCTACTAGGAGAATATAATACATATTTCATTCTTGAAAATATAATTAAAGATTTGGACTATCACAAACCATAAAAAGATTCTAACAGTTTTGAAGTTATTTTACTATACAATATATTCTGAAGATAACATGTAACTACATGAAAGAATCCATTTTATCCTTGATCACTACAATTACAGAAACTATGTACAGCTTTTGAAAAAATTAGGCATTGAAAGACACTTTTCCAAAAGTAGACCAAAATAAAAAACAAAACAAAACAAAAACAAACTGTTATCAAAGCCATCAAAACTAACATCTAATGACAAACTAATTCATGTATTCACAAAATATTTATTGTACACCTATTGTATGTCACATATTAAGCTAGGCACTGAGAGTACAAAATCATAATTCACGGTCCTTCTTTACAAGAACAGAGTCTAATGGAGAAGAGAGACACATAAACTAACAATTACAGAGTGCTAAGATAATCAAGGTACCAGAGAGCACACAAGCATCTCTGAGAAGAGAATGAATAGCTATTCCAAATGAGAGATCACAACTGACTTTAACTAAGTTGAGACAATGAAAATGAGCAGAATGTATTTCTTCAACAGTTATTAAAAGGACAAATCAATAAGATGCAGGGATCAATTGAAGGAAGGAGAAAGTAGTAGCACAGAATGACTCAAATTTAATGCCTAAATGACCAAAAGGAAAACAACAACATTAACAAAGATGTGAAAAGAGAAGCAAATTTCCTTGGGGAAGACAGTGCAGATGGAAAGCAAACAATGACTTCAGGTTTGGAGACACTGAATTTTAAGTATCTGACATATTTACATAAAAGTAAGGATCTCCAGAAGATTATAAAAATATCTAGTTAGAAGCATGGCCCTGAAGTTAGATTACCTGAGTTCAAAAACCTGGCTCCATTACTTGCTGGGGGTAGCCCTGCATGAAGTGTTTAACCTCTCTGAAATTCAATTCCTCATCTGAAAAATAGAGATGATAATAATAGTACTACCTTATAATGTTGTGAGAATCAAATGAATCAATACCTACAAAGCTCTTACGGCAGTAGTTGAACATAGTACTAGCATCTATTATATTTGTTAGAACACAGTTCAACAAATTGTTAGAACAAATTATTATTAAATAGAAGGTAAAACCAAGGGAGTGCCTGATATCAGACTCTTTAAGAGGGAGGCCATCAGACTCAAATACCTCAGTGGATAATTTGTATATGGGGGCAAGGTGAAACCTTTTCTCAAAGGTTGATGTTAATTAAAATCTATCAAACCTGACTTGGGTAGACAGTCCCAAGTTCAAGGCAACTCAAAATCTGAAAACCTCCCAGCCCTCACTGAAACTGTCAGAGAACCTATATGAAAGTACATTGTGAGGAAAGAAAAAAAAGAAAGAAAGAAAAATATGGGACAGACAATAGAACCATGGATATTAACAATACTGGAGGGTCCAGCACAGGAAAAAGGTTATGTAAAGGACATTGAGAGCTGTCCAAGAGTAAATAAAACCAAGAGAGAGCATTATACAATTCAAAACAAGAAACTGTTAAAAAAAAAAAATCAAGTTACATAAGAGTTAAACAATTTATTTGGTAATAAAAAAGGTCTTGAGGAAATTAATGGCCAAATATAATTAGTCAGTTGTAAGGATTTAACATTATTTTGATCTTAACCTTATTTCAATTCAGTGGTTTTTTTCTTTAATGGTAGCTTACTTCCTGAGAATAAAACAAGTGACAGTTAAACAAGTAAAGTTATAAAATGTGCATATGTTTTACAATTTCATTAAGATTGTTAGGCTTTTACCAATCTTTTTTTTTAATCAATCCTTGAAGCATTTTCAATCTCCTATTACATTCTTAAAATTTTTATACTTTTGCTCCTCCTGCTAGCTCACCCATCTTGCTCTATTAATTTCCACCTCTGTGCCTTTAATCATGCCCTTCTACTAACCTACAATAGATTCTCTAACCAATCATACCTTACCATTCCTCCAAAGCCCTGATCAAGATTCACCTACTCCAATAACTCTTTCTCTAAGTACTGAATACAACAGCTATTGAATAAATGTGTGCTAAATTATATAAATTTAAAAATCAAATAAAGGATTATTTTTAATGAATAAATAAGCCACAGGTAAAACTCAGAAATGTTAAAACAATGGAATGTACTTATTTAAAATAATCTATGAAATCATTTAAAAAAATCCAAAAGAGGCAAAAGAAAAAAAAAGCAGAAAAGAGGAACAAAGAATAGGTACGACAAATACAAAGCAAATTGTAAGATGACAGATTTAACCATATCAATAACCATAACCATATCAATAATTACATTAACTATCAATGGTCTGATCACCCCAATTAAAAAAGAAAAATCATCAGACTGGATTAAAGAAAGTAAGACTCAACTATATACTCACTAAAAGAAATTCACTTTAAATATAGAGATACAAATAGAAAAAAAGTAAAGGACAGAAAAATCATACTAACACTAATCAAAATAAGCTGAATAACTATATTAACATTGGACAAACCAGATTTCGAAGCTAAGAATATTACAAGGGATAAAGAAAATCATTTCAGAATGACAAAGATGTCGATTTATCAGAAGAATATGGGAATCCTAAATGTTTTTTGCCTCTAATAACAGAACTTCACAATACATGAAGCAAAAAACTGATACAACTGCAAAGAGAAATAGACCTACCCACTGACACTTGGAGATTTCAATATGTCTCTCTCAATAATTGATAGAACAAGTAAACAGAAAATCATTAAGGGTATACAAGAATTGAATAACACTACCAACCAACTTGACCTAACTGACATTTATAGAACACTTACTCAATAATACCTGAATACATATTCTTTTCAAGTGAACACAAGACATTTACCAATATATCCCATACTGTGGATCATAAATCTCAATAAATCTACAAGATTCAGAGGGGAGACGTTCAAGATGCCGGAGGACTAAGACGTGGAGATCACCTTCCCCCTCACAAATGCATCAGAAATACATCTATGTGTGGAACAACTCCTACAGAACACCTACTGAACGCTGGCAGAAAACCTCAGACTTCCCAAAAGGCAAGAAACTCCCCACGTACTTGGGTAGGGCAAAAGAAAAAAGAAAAAACAGAGACAAAAGAATTAGGGACAGGACCTGCCCCTCTGGGAGGGAGCTGTGAAGGAGGAAAAGTTTCCACACACTAGGAAGCCCCTTCACTGGCAGAGACGGGGGCTGGGTGGCGTGGGGAAGCTTCAGAGCCACGGAGGAGAGCACAGCAACAGGGATGCAGAGGGGAAAACGGAGAGCTTCCCGCACAGAGGATTGGTACCGACCAGCACTCACCAGCCCAAGAGGCTTCTCTGCCCCCACCGCCCCCCACCCCCTGGGGCCGGGGGGGTGCTGGGAGCTGAGGCTCGAGCTTCAGAGGTCAGATCCCAGGGAGAGGACTGGGGTTGGCTGCGTGAACACAGCCTGAAGGGGGTTAGTGCACCACAGCTAGCCAGGAGGGAGCCTGGGGAAAATCTGGACCTGCCAGAGACGCAAGAGAACACTGTTTCGGGGTGCGCAAGGAGAGGGGATTCAGAGCACCACCTAAATGAGCTCCAGAGACGGGCATGAGCCGCGGCTATCAGCATGGACACCAGAGACAGGCATGAGAGGCTAAGGCTGCTGCTGCAGCCACCAAGAAGGCTGTGTGCAAGCACAGGTCACTATCCACACCTCCTCTCCCAAGAGTCTGTGCAGCCCGCCACTGCCAGGGTCCTGTGATCCAGGGACAACTTCCCTGGGAGAACACACAACACGCCTAAGGCTGTTGCAACGTCACGCCAGCCTCTGCCACTGCAGGTTCGCCCCACATTCCATACCCCTCCCACCCCCACCCCAAATGAGTGAGCCAGAGCCCCCTAATCAGCTGCTACTTTAACCCCGTCCTGTCTGAGCGAAGAACAGACGCCCTCAGGTGACCTACACACAGAGGCAGGGCCAAATCCTGAACCCCAGGAGCAGTACGAACAAAGAAGAGAAACAGAAATTTCTCCCAGCACCCTCAGGAGCACTGGATTATATCTCCACAATCAACTTGATGTACCCTGCATCTGTGGATTACCTGAATGGACAACTAATCATCCCAAAATTGACGTAGTAGACTTTGGGAGCAACTGTAGACTTGCGGTTTGCTTTCTGCATCCAATTTGTTGCTGGTTTTATGTTTATTTTACTTTAGTATTTAGACTTTATTATCATTGGTAGATTTGTTTATTGATTTGGTTGCTCTCTTCCTTTTTTTTTTTAATATATAGATATATATATTTATTCCTTTTTCTCTTTCTGTGAGTGTGTATGTGTATGGTTCCTTGTATGATTTTGTCTGTATGGCTTTGCTTTTACCCTTTGGCCTAGGGTTCTGTCTGTCCATTTTTTTTTTCTTCCTTTTCTTTTTTTATTACTTTTTAATTTTTTTTTATTTTTAATAATTTTTTATTTTTTATTTTAATAACTTTATTTTTCTTTCTTTTTTTCTCATTTTTCTTCTGAGCGGTGTGGCTGACAGGGTCTTCGTGCTCTGGCTGGGTGTCAAGCCTGGGCCTCTCATGTGGGAGAGCCGAGTTCAGGACATTGGTCCACCAGAGACCTCCTGGCTCCAAGTAATATCAAATGGCGAAAGCTCTCCCAGGTATCTCCATCTCAAGGCTAAGACCCAGCTCCACTCAACAACCAGCAAGCCACAGTGCTGAAAACCCTATGCCAAACAACTAGCAAGACAGAAACACAACCACACCCATTAGCAGAGAGGCTGCCTAAAATCATAATAAGATCACAGACACCCCAAAACACACCACTGGACTCAGTCCTGCCCACCAGAAAGACAAGATCCAGCCTTGTCCACCAGAACACAGGCACTGGTCCCCTCCACCAGGAAGCCTACACAACCCACTGAACCAACCTTAGCCACTGGGGGCAGACACCAAAAACTACAGGAACTAGGGACCTGCAGCCTGCAAAAAGGAGACCCCAAACACAGTAAGTGAAGCAAAATAAGAAACGCACAGCAAACGAAAGAGCAAGGTAAAAACCCACCAGAACAAACAAATGAAGAGGAAATAGGCAGTCTACTTGGAAAAGAATTCAGAATAATGATAGTAAAGATGATCCAAATTCTTGGAAAAAGAATGGAGAAAATACAAGAACGTTTAACAAGGACCTAGAAGAAATAAAGAGCAAACAAACAATAATGAACAACACAATAAATGAAATTAAAAATTCTGTAGAAGGGATCAATAGCAGAATAACTGAGGCAGAAGAACTGATAAGTGACCTCGAAGAAAAAATAGTGGAAATAACTACTGCAGAGCAGAATAAAGAAAAAAGAAGGAAAAGAATGGAGGACACTCTAAGAGACCTCTGGCACAACATTAAACACACCAACATTCCAATTATAGGGGTCCCAGAAGAAGAAGAGGAAAAGAAGGGGACTGAGAAAATATTTGAAGATTTTTTAGTTGAACACGTCCCTAATATGGAAAAGGAAAGAGTCAAACAAGTCCAGGTAGCACAGAGAGTCCCATACAGGATAAAACCAAGGAGAAATATGCCAAGACACATATTAATCAGACTATCAAAAATTAAATACAAAGAAAATATATTAAAAGCAGCAAGGGAAAAACAACAATTAACATACAAGGGAATCCCCATAAGGTTAACAGCTGATCTTTCAGCAGAAACTCTGCAAGCCAGAAGGGAGTGGAAGTACATACTTAAAGTGATGAAAGGGAAAAACCTACAACCAAGATTACTCTACACAGCAAGGATCGCATTCAGATTCAACAGAGAAATTAAGACCTTTACAGACAAGTAAATGTTAAGAGAATTCAGCACCACCAAACCAGCTTTACAATTAATGCTAAAGGAACTCCTCTAGGCAGGAAACAAGAGAGAAAGAAAAGACCTATAATAACAAACCCAAAACAATTAAGAAAATGGTAATAGAAACATACATATCGATAATTATCCTAAACGTAAATGGATTAAATGCTCCAACCAAAAGACATAGACTGGCTAAATGGATACAAAAACAAGACCCATATATATGCTGTCTATGAGAGACTCACTTCAGACCTAGGGACACATACAGACTGAAAGTGAGGGGATGGAAAAAGATATTCCACACAAATGAAAATCAAAAGAAAGCTGGAGTAGCAATTCTCATATCAGACAAAACGGACTTTAAAATAAAGACCATTACAAGAGACAAAGAAGGACACTACATAATGATCAAGGGATCAATCCAAGAAGAAGATATAACAATTGTAAATATTTATGCACCCAACATAGGAGCACCTCAATACATAAGGCAAATGCTAACAGCCATAAAAGGGGAAATCAACAGTAACACAATCACACTAGGGGACTTTTAAAACCCCACTGTCACCAATGGACAGATCATTCAAAATGAAAATAAATGAGGAAACACAAGATTTAAATGACACATTAAACAAGATGGACTTAATTGATATTTATAGGACATTCCATCCAAAAACAACAGAATACACTTTCTTCTCAAGTGCTCATGGAACATTCTCCAGGATAGATCATATCTTGGGTCACAAATCAAGCCTTGGTAAATTTAAGAAAACTGAAATCGTATCAAGTATCTTTTCTGACCACAATGCTATGAGACTAGATATCAATTACACTAAAAAGTCTGTAAAAAACACAAACACATGGAGGTTAAACAATACAGTACTTAATAACCAAGAAATCACTGAAGAAATCAAAGAGGAAATCAAAAAATACCTAGAAACAAATGACAATGAAAACACGATGACCCAAGACCTATGGGATGCAGCAAAAGCAGTTATAAGAGGGAAGTTTATAGCAATACAATCCTCAAGAAACAAGAAACGTCTCAAATAAACAACCTAACCTTACACCTAAAGCAACTAGAGAAGGAAGAACAAAAAAACTCCCAAAGTTAGCAAAAGGAAAGAAATGATAAAGACCACATTAGAAATAAATGAAAAATAAATGAAGAAAACAATAGCAAAGATCAAAAGAACTAAAAGCTGGTTCTCTGTGAAGATAAACAAAATTGACAAACCATTAGCCAGATTCATCAAGAAAAAAAAGAAGACTCAAATCAGTAGAATTAGAAATGAAAAAGGGGAAGTAACAACTGACACTGCAGAAATACAAAGGATCATGAGAGATTACTACAAGCAACTCTATGCCAATAAAATGGACAACCTGGAAGAACTGGACAAATTCTTAGAAAACCACAACCTTCCAACATTGAACCAGGAAGAAACAAAATATAAACAGACCAATCACAAGCACAGAAATTTTGCCTGTGATTAAAAATCTTCCAACAAACAAAAGTCCAGGACCAGATGGCTTCACAGGTGAATTCTATCAAACATTTAAAGAAGAGCTAACACCTATCCTTCTCAAACTCTTCCAAGATATAGAAGAGGGAGGAACACTCCCAAACTCATTCTACGAGGCCACCATCACCCTGATACCAAAACCAGACAAAGATGGCACAAAAAAGAAAACTACAGACCAATATCACTGATGAACATAGATGCAAAAATCCTCAACAAAATACTAACAAACAGAATCCAACAGCACATTCAAAGGATCATACACCATGATCAAGTAGGGTCTATCCCAGGAATGCAAGGATTCTTCAATATAGGCAAATCAACCAATGTGATAAACCATATTAACAAATTGAAGAATAAAAATCATATGATCATCTCAATAGATGCAGAAAAAGCTTTCGACAAAATTCAACACCCACTTATGATAAAAATGCTCCAGAAAGCAGGCACATAGGAAACTTACCTCAACATAATAAAGGCCATACACGAGAAACACACAGCCAACATCATTCTCAATGGTGAAAAACTGAAACCATTTCCTCCAAGATCAGGAACAAGACAAGGCTGTCCACTCTCACCACTATTATTCAACATAATTTTGGAAGTTTTAGCCACAGCAATCAGAGAAGAAAAAGAAATAAAAGGAATCCAAACTGGAAAAGAAGAAGTAAAACTGTCACTGTTTGCAGATGACATGATACTATACATAGAGAATCCTAAAGATGCTACCAGAAAACTACTAGAGCTAATCAATGAATTTGGTAAAGTAGCAGGATACAAAATTAATGCACAGACATCTCTTGCATTCCTATCCACTAATGATGAAAAATCTGAAAGAGAAATTAAGGAAACACTCCCATTTACCACTGCAACAAAAAGAATAAAATACCTAGGAATAAACCTACCTAAGGAGAGAAAAGACCTGTATGCAGAAAACTATAAGACACTGATGAAAGAAATTAAAGATGATACCAACAGATGGAGAGATATACCATGTTCTTGGATTGGAAGAATCAACATTGTGAAAATGACTATACTACCCAAAGCAATCTACAGATTCAATGCAAGCCCTATCAAACTACCAATGGCATTTTTCACAGAACTAAAACAAAAAATTGCATAATATGTATGGAAACACAAAAGACCCCGAATAGCGAAAGCAATCTTGAGAAAGAAAAATGAAGCTGGAGGAATCAGGCTCCTGGACTTCAGACTATACTACAAAGCTACAGTAATCAAGACAGTATGGTATTGGCACATAAACAGAAATATAGATCAATGGAACAGGATAGAAAACCCAGAGATAAACCCACGCACATATGGTCACCTTATTTTTGATAAAGGAGGCAAGAATATACAATGGAGAAAAGACAGCCTCTTCAATAAGTGGTGCTGGGAAAACTGGAAAGCTATATGTAAAAGAATGAAATTAGAACACTCCCTAACACCATACAGAAAAATAAACTCAAAATGGATTAAGACCTAAATGTAAGGCCAGACACTATAAAACTCTTAGAGGAAAACACAGGTAGAACACTCTATGACATAAATCACAGCAAGATCCTTTTTGACCCACCTCCTAAAGAAATGGAAATAAAAACAAAAATAAACAAATGGGACCTAATGAAACTTAAAAGCTTTTGCACATCAAAGGAAACCATAAACAGGACAAAAAGAAAACCCTCAGAATGGGAGAAAATATTTGCCGATGAAGCAACTGACAAAGGATTAATCTCCAAAGTATACAAGCAGCACATGCAGCTCATGCAGCTCAATATAAAACAAACAAACAACCCAATCCAAAAATGGGTAGAAAACCTAGATAGACATTTCTCCAAAGAAGATATACAGATTGCCAACAAACACATGAAAGACTGCTCAACATCACTAAACATTAGAGAAATGGAAATCAAAACTACAATGAGGTATCACCTCACACCAGTCAGAATGGCCATCATCAAAAAATCTACAAACAGTAAATGTTGGAGAGGGTGTGGAGAAAAGGGAACCCTCTTGCACTGTTGGTGGGAATGTAAATTGATACAGCCACTATGGAGAACAGTATGGAGGTTCCTTAAAAAACTAAAAATAGAACTACCATAGGACCCAGCAATCTCACTACTGGGCATATAACCTGAGAAAACCATAATTCAAAAAGAGTGATGTACCACAATGTTCATTGCAGCTCTATTTACAATAGCCAGGACATGGAAGCAACCTACGTGTCCATTGACAGATGAATGGATAAAGAGGATGTGACATATATATACAATGGAATATTACTCAGCCATAAAAATAAACGAAATTGAGTTATTTGTAGTGAGGTGGATGGACCTAGAATCTGTCATACAGAGTGAAGTAAGTCAGAAAGAGAAAAACAAATACCGTATGCTAGCACATATATACGGAATCTAAAAAAAAAAAAAAAAAAAAAAAAAATGGTTCTGAAGAACCTAGGGGCAGGACAGGAATAAAGACACAGACATAGAGAATGGACTTGAGTACACGGGGAGGGGGAAGGGCATGCTGGGTGAAATGCGAGAGTGGCATGGACTTATATATACTACCAAATGTAAAACAGATAGCTAGTGGGAAGCAGCCGCATAGCACAGGGAGATCAGCTCGGTGCTTTGTGACCACCTAGAGGGGTGGGATAGGGAGGGTGTGAGGTAGACGCAAGAGGGAGGAGATACTGCGATATATGTATATGTATAGCTGATTCACTTTGTTATAAAGCAGAAACTAACACACCATTGTAAAACAATTATACTCCAATAAAGATGTTAAAAAAATTTTTTAAATAAAAGATTCAAATCACAAAACTATGTTCTCTGACTCCAATTAAATTAAATTAAAAATCGTTCACCAAAAGGTATCTTTAATATCCACAAATATTAGAAACTGAATAAACATAAGTCAAAGAAGATATCAGAAAGATTTTGGAATGTATTTACAACTGAAAGAGAAAGAAAACACAAAATATCAAAACTTTGGGGATGCAACTAAAGTAGTACCTAAAGAAAATTTTATAGTATTAAAATGACACTGACAGATCAGAGAAAGGTCCCACATTGATGACCTCAGCTTCCACTTTAAGAAACAGGAAAAGAAGAGCATATTAACCCCAAAGTAAGCAGAAGAAAGGAAACCAGTGAAAAAGAAAACAGGATAACAATAGAGACAATCAATGAAATCAAAAAGTGATTTTTAAAATACTCTATAAAATTTTAAAATCTATAGGCAAACTGATAAGGATAAAAATAGAAGATACCAATTACCAAATCAGGAGCAGAGAGGTAATATCACTACATATTCTAAAAATATGAACAGTAGGAGAATATTTTTAATAATTTTATAGTAATAAATTTAAAAACTTAGATGAAATGGGCAAGTTTCTTGAAAAACACAAACTACTAAACTCATTTTTAAAAATAGGATAACCTGAATAGCCCTACATCTATTAAGGAAACTGAACTTGAACTTGTGGTTACAAAACATTCCCCACAAGACAAAAAAAAAACCGTCCAGATCCAGGTGGCTTCAATGGGGAATTACGCCAGATATTTAAGGAAGAAATAATATCAATTCTACAAAAATCATTCCAAAATATTGAAGAGGCACAAATACTGCCTAATATTCTATGACACCAAAGACATATAACAAGAAAGAACTACAGATCAATATATCACTCATGAATACAGAAGCAAAAATTCTCGGCAAAATTCTAGCAAGTTGAATCCAACAATATATGAAAAGAACACTACACCTTGATGAAATGGAGTTTATTTCAGGAATGCAAATTTGTTTTAACATTCATAAATTACGATATTAACAAACTAAAACAGAAAAATCATTATTATCTCAACAGATATAGAAATAGTACTTGCCAAACTCCAACATAATTTCCTAATAAAAACTGTTAGTAAACTGGGAATAGAAGGAAACTTCATCAACCTATAAAAGACATCTACAAAAAACTTATAGCTAACATAATCTTAATGATGAAAGACTGAATGCATTCCCCTTAAGATCAAGAACAGGGCAAGTTATGTCTGTTTCCCACTTCTACTCAACATGTTTCTGGAGGCTCTCTGCTTCTCTTCATTCACCAGACAGCTGATTTTCCTGTGCAGTGCCAGCTGCATCCCTAAGACATAGCAGTGAAGATTGGGGTAAATGGATTTGTCTGTATCAGATATCTGGTCACCAGGGCTGCTTTTAACTCTAGGAAAGTGAAAAACGTTGCTGTCAATGACCCTTCATAGACCTCAACTTCATGGTCTACACGTTCCAATGTGATTCTACCCATGGCAAGTTTGATGGCACAGTCAAGGTTGAAAATGGGAAGCTTGTCATCAATGAAAAGTCCATCTCCATCTTCCAGTAATGAGATCCTGCCAATGTCAAATGGCGTGATGCTGCTGCTGGATACATGGTGGAGTCCACTCATGTCTTCACTACCTTGGAGTAAGCTAGGGTTCGCTTGAAGGGTGGAGCCAAAAGGGTCATCATCTCTGCCCCTTTTGCTGAAACCCCCATGTTTGCGATGGGCATAAACCATGAGAAGTATGTCAACTCCCTCAAGATTGTCAGCAATGCTTCCTGGACCATCAACTGCTTGGTACCCCTGGCCAAGGTAACCATGACAACTTTGGCATCGTAGAGGGACTCATGACCACAGTCAATGCCATCAATGCCACCCAGAAGACTGAAAATTTATGGCCCCTCTGGGAAACTATACAGTGACAGCCACAGGGTTTCCCAAAACATCATTTTGGCATCTACTAGCACTGCCAAGACTGTTGGCAAGGTCATCCCTGAGGTGAACGGGAAGCATACTGGCATGGCCTTCTGTGTCCCCACCAACAGTATTATGGTCATAGATCTGACTTGCCATCTGGAGAAAGTTGCAAATATAATGACACCAAAAAGGTGGTGAAGCAGGCATCAGAGGGCCCACTAAAGAGCATCCTAGGCTATACTGAAAATCTTGCTGTCTCCTGCAACTTTACCAGTGACACCCACTCTTCCACCCTTGATACCGTGGTTTGCATTGCCCTCAATAACCACTTTGTCAAGCTCATTTCCTGGTAGGACCATGAATTTGGCTACAGTAATAGGGCAGTGGACTGATGATCCACATGGCCTCCAAGGAGTAAAAGCCCTCTGGGTCACCAGCCACAGTGAGAACATGAGAGGAATAGAGATATGCTCAGCTGCTGGGGAGTCCTTGCCCCAACTCAATCCCCCAACACACTGAGAATCTCCCATTCTCAATACAGTTTCAATCCCAGACCACTTAAAGAATGGGAGGGGCTCAGAGAGCCCTACCTTGTCATGTACCACCAATAACTATAATATACGCAGTCAAAAAAATTTTTTTTGTAGCGGAGGTTTTAGCCAATGTAGTGGCTAGAAATGTAGTGACAAGAAAAAGAAATAAAAGACATCCAGATTGTAAGGAAAGAAGAAAATCTATCTTTACTTGAAGACAACATAGTCATGTACGTAAAAAATCCTATGAAATCTACAAAAAAAGCTCCTAAAATTAAAATTGTTTAATTAGAGGAAGCTGTGTAAAAAATATAGGGAACTCTCTGACCTTTCTTCATAATACTTCTATAAATCTAAAATTATTTCAAAATAAAATGTTTTAAAAAAAGGAAAACCTTACTCCAAAAAAAAAAACCCACAACCAAAAAAGTGTGTTTAGCAAGTTTGCAAGGAACAACTCAATAGGTAAAAGTCAACTATATTTCTATATGCTAGCAAAGAACAATCAGAAATCAAAATTTTTAAAATATCATTTACAATATCAAGAAAAATATTAAATACTTAAGAATAAATTTGACAAAATATGTGCAAAGTTGTACACTAAAAACTACAAAATACTGCTGTGAGAAGTTAAAGAGGACCTAAACAAATGGTGAGATAATACCAAGTTCATGAATCAGAAGACTGAATATTTTTATGATGTTAATTTTCCACAGATTTATCTTTAGATTCAATACAATGCAATCAGACTCCCAGCAAGTTTTTTTTGTAGAAATTCACTAATTCTAAAATTCATATGGAAATACAAAGGACCTAGGATAGCCAAAGCAACTCTGAAAAAGAAGAACAAAGTTGGATACTTACACTACCTGATTTCAAGACTATGATAAAACTATAGTAAACAAGACATTGTATGGTATTAAAGATAGATCATTTGAAGAGAATAGAGGAATAGAAAGTCCACCTACACATATATGCAAGTGATTTTGACACAGGTGCAACAGCAATTCATTAAAGAACGAACAGTCTTATCAAAAAATTGTGTTGGAACAAATGGATATCCTTAGGCCATACCATATCCAAAACAAAACTGTATATCCTCACCACACCATATACAAAAAGTCACTTAAAAATAAATCATAGCTCTAAAAGCAAAACCTAAAACTATAAAACTTCTACAAGAAAATGTACAGGGAAATTTTTGTGACCTTGGATTAAGCAAAAAATTTTCTAGGTTATAATACCAAAGCACAACCTACACAAGAAAATTTGACAAATTGGACTTTAACAAAATTATGAGCTTCTGTTCTTCAAAGACACTGTTAAGAGAATGTAAAGGAAATGGGGACTGGGAGAAAAATTTTGCAAATCACATTTTCTTTTCTATTCTTTGATCCATAATAGATAAAAAAATCAATGACCTTAAAAAAAATGGGCAAAGGATTTGAACAGATACTTCAACAAAGAAGATATACACATGGCAAGTAAGAATATGAAAAGGTGCTCAACATCATTTATCTTGAGAGAAATGCAAATTAAAATCATGAGATACTACTCATATCTATTACAATGGTGCTGATTAAGAATACTTCACATACCAATGTTGACAGGGATGTAAATCAACTACAACTCTCAAACACTGAACTACCATACAATCCAGCCATTCCACTCTAGACATTTAGTCAAGAGAAATGACAGCATGTTTCTATACAAAGACTTATACATAAATATACATAGCAGCTTTATTTATACTAGCCCCAAACTGAAATAACCCAAATGTCTATTAACAGGTAAATCGATTCAAAAACTTGTGATATGTTCATACAATGGAATGCTACTCAGCAATAAGAAGGAATGAAATATTCAAATATCCAACAACATTCGTTGAAAATCTAAATCAGTCAGGTTCTCAGATTGCTTCTTCTTCTTGAAACAGCAGAATGGGAGATTTATTCCCTGAAATGAATAAAACACGTAGTCTCTGGATTAGAGGCAACAGGCCCAGATGAGGGCAGGGGAGCTAAATCGTATGAGGTAAGGAACTGAACTTTTTTTTCCTCTCAATAATTAAAACACTTTTTCAGGATTTTTTATTGAATCATTTTTCCTCTTCCTGCTTCTTTCAAGTGTCAACTTTATCTTAAACTAAATTTTTATATAGGTATACCCCATTTTATTGCACTTCAATTTACTGTGTTTTGCAGATACTGATTTTTTTTTTACATCTTTATTGGAGTATAATTGCTTTACAATGTCGTGTTAGTTTCTGCTGTACAACAAAGTGAATCAGCAATGTGTATACATATATCCCCATATCCCCTCCCTCTTGAGCCTCTCTCCCACCCTCCCTATCCCACCCTTCTAGGTGGTCACAAAGCATCGAGCTGATCTCCCTGTGCTATGCAGTAGCTTCCCACTAGCTATTTTACATTTGGTAGTGTATATATGTCAATGCTACTCTCTCGGTTTGTCCCAGCTTCCCCTTCCCCCACTGTGTCCTAGTGGCAGGGCAGGCATAAAGACGCAGACGTAGAGAACGGACTTGCTTTTCTTTTTAACTGAAGATTTGTTGCAACTCTGTGTTGAACAAGTCTATCTTCACTGTTTTCCAACAGCATTTGCTCAATTCATGCCTCTGCAATTCATTTTAGTAATTCTCACAATATTTCAAATTCTTATTTATTACTATATTTGTTATGGTGATCTATGAATTGTTTGGGGGCATCAAGAAATATGTCCACATAAGACAGTGAACTTGATGAATGTTGTACGTGTTCTGACGGCTCCACTGACCTCCATTCTCCACCTCTCTCCCTCTCCTGGGGCCTCGCTCTTCCCCAAGACACAGTATTGAAATGAGGACAATTAATAACCCTACAGTGGCCTCTAAGAGTTCAAGTGAAAGAAAGAATCACACATCTCTCACTTTAAATCAAAAGCTAGAAATGATTAAGCTTAGGAAGAAGACATGTCAAAAGCCAAGATAGGTTAAAATCTAGGCCTGTTGCACTAAACAGTTAGCCACATTGTGAATGCAAGGGAAAAGTTTTTGAAGGAAATTAAAAGTGCAACTCCAATGAACACATAAATGATAAAAAAGTGAAACAGGCTTATCGCTGATAAGAAGAAAGTTTTAGTGGTCTGGATAGAAGATCAAATGAGCCACAACATTCTCTTAAGCAAAAACCTAATGCAGAGCAAGACCCTAACTCTCTTCAATTCTATGAAGGCTGAGAGGGAGGTGAAAAAGCTGCAGAAGAAAAGTTTGAAGCCAGCAGAGGTTGGTTCATGAGGTTTAAGGAAAGACTCTATCTCCATCACATAAAAGTGGAAGATGAGGGAATTCCCTGGCAGTCCAGCGGTTAGGACTCTGCACTCCCACTACAGGGGGCCCAGGTTTGTTCCCTGGTCGGGGAACTAAGATTCCAGTAAGATAGATGATAGATAGATAGATAGATAGATAGATAGATAGATAGATAGATAGATAGATAGATAGATTAGATAGATGGATGGATGGATGGATGGATGGATGGATGGATGGATGGATGGATGGATGGATGGATGGATAGATAGATAGATAGATAGATGGATAGATAGATAGATGATAGATAGATGATAGATAGATAGATGGATAGATAGATAGATAGATAGATAGATGGATAGATAGATAGATAAATTTTAAAAACCAACACACACACACACACAAGTGCAAGATGAAGCAGCAAGTGCTAATGTAGAAGCTATAGCAAGCTATCCAGAAGATTTAACTAAAATAACTAATGAAAGTAGCTGCGCTAAACAACAGATTTTCAGTGTAGACAAAACAGTCTTACTTTAGAAGACTATGCCATCTAGGACTTTCATAGATAGAGAGGAGAAGTCAACATCTGGCTTCAAAGCTTCAAAGGACAGGCTGACTCTCTTGTTAGGAACTAATGCACCTGGTGACTTTAAGCCAACTGTAAATCAACTATACTTCAATTTTTAAAAATTAATTAATTAATTAAAAATAAATTGAAGCCAATGCTCATTTACCATTCTGAAAATCCTAGGGCCCTTAAGACTTATGCTAAATCTACTCTGTCTATGTTCTATAAATGGAACAAGAAAGCCTGGATGATAGCACATCTCTTTACAACATGGTCTATTGAATATTTTAAGCCCACTGTTGAGACTGACTGCTCAGAAAAAAAGATTCCTTTCCAAATATTACTGCTCAATGAACAATACACCTGGTCACCCAAGAACTCTGATGGAGATGTACAATAAGATTAATGTTGTTTTCACACCTGCTAACACAACATCCATTCTACAGCCCACATATCAAGAAGTAACTTCAACTTTCAAGTCTTATTATTTAAGATACACTTCATAAGGCTAAATCTGCCATAGATAATGATTCCTCTGATGGATCTGGGCAAAGTCAATTGAAAACCTTCTGACTTAGACGCAAGAGGGAGGAGATATGGGGATATATGTATATGTATAGCTGATTCACTTTGTTATAAAGAGGAAACTAACACACCATTGTAAAGCAATTATACCCCAATAAAGATGTTAAAAAAAAAGAAAAAGAAAACCTTCTGGAAAGGATTCACCTTTCTGAATGACATTAAGAACATTTGTGATTCATGGGAAGAGGTCAAAATACTAACAGGAATTTGGAAGAAGTCGATTCCAACCCTCATGGATGACTTTGAGGAGCTCAAGACTTCAGTGGAGGAAATAACTGCAGATGTGGTGGAAGTAGCAAGAGAACTAGAATTAGAAGTAGAAACCAAAGATGTGACCGAACTGCTGCCATCTCGTGATATACCTTGAACAGATGAAGAGTTGCTTCTTATGAATGAGCAACAAAAGTGGTTTCTTGAGACAGAATCTATTCCTGGTGAAGGCACTGTGAAGAATGTTGAAATGATAACAAAGAATTTAGAATATCACATAAACTTAGTTGATAAAGTAGCAACAGGGTTTGAGAGGACTGACTCCAATTTTGAAAGAGGTTACAAGATGGGTAAAATGCTATGAGACAACACCCCCTGCTACAAAGAAATCGTTCATGGAAGGAAGAGTTCATCGATGGGGCAAACTTCATTGTCGTCTTATTTTAAGACATTGCCACAGCTGCCCTAAACTTCAGCAACCACCACCCAGATCAGTCAGCAGCTATCAATACAGAAGTAAGACCCTCCACCAGCAAAAAGATTACAACTTGCTAAAGGCTCAGATGATGGTTATGATTTTTTAGTAATAAAGAATTTTTCAATTAAGGTATGTACATTGCTTTTTTAACATAATGGTATTGTACACTTAACAGACTACAGTATAAACATAACTTCTGTATGCACTGGGAAACAAAAACAGTTCATGTGACTTGCTTTATTGCGATATATGCTTTACTGCAGTGGTCTGGAACCGAACTGACAATATCTTGAAGGTATGCCTGTATGTACTGTTGGTCTGTTTCTAGGGGTTCTCTCGTATTCACCAATTTCTCTATTCTGGCACTAGAATCACTTTTTTTTTTTAGTATTGTTTATAATTGGTGGTACATAGATCCCATAATGACTTAATTTCACAATCTTTTTCCTGCAAATTCCTCTAGATGCCTATGAAATAAAAGTATTAATATGAAGACTACAGGCACAAAAATATTTACTGTAAAATTTTAATAGTAAAAAAGAGAAAGCTCATGAATGCCCACCAAAAAGGGAAAAATTAATTAGGATTTATCTACACCATGGAATATTATGCAACTATTAAAACAAGTAAGTTTGATCTATATGTACTGACCTTGAAAACATATTAAATGAAAAAAGCAAGTTGCATAATATTGTGTGAGTGTGTCAATATCCTAAATGCTTTACATACATTGACTCATTTATATCCACACAACTATAAGACAGAGACTGTTATTATTCCCATTATACTGATGTTAAACATTTGCATTAACATAGAAAAATGCATGCAAAAATAATTAGTCGCCTCTGAATTGTTTGAATAGTCAAAATTATCAAGTATTTTTCAAGGAAAATTTTTTTAAAAACAATAAAATATGAAGGAGAAAAGATAGGTTTGCTCCAGATTGTGAAGAGCCTTATAACATGCCAAGAAGCTTAGCCTTTATTCTATAAGCACCGTGGACCTAGAGGGTTATCAGAAAGATACTAAGCATGTTTCTGGATCGGCTCAGTGTTTTATTATTTTTTTAATAATTTTTATTTTTTAATTATTTTTAAAAATATTTATTTGGCTGCATGGAGTCTTAGTTGCAGCATGTGGGATCTTTCATTGTGGCACACAGGCTCCAGAGTGCGTGGGCTTAGTTGCCCCATGGCATGTGGGATCTTAGATCCCTGACCAGGGATCGAACATGCGTCCCCTGCATTGGAAGGAGGATTCTTAACCACTGGACCACCAGGGAAGTCCCTGGGGTCAGTATTTCATAATGAGAGCCCTTTCTAAAGACAGTTGGAAGGTGAAGAGAGTGAATAAATTGGTTGCAGGGAGTCAGGTTAGTAGTCTGCTTTAACAATCTAGGGAAGAAACAAAGATATCTGAACTAGTGGATATACAGAGGTAGAGAAGAGGGAGGAAACTCAAGTAGACATGTCTAAAATAAAAACCTATGGGAGGGCTTCCCTGGTGGCGAAGTGGTTGAGAATCTGCTTGCCAATGCAGGGGACACGGGTTCGAGCCCTGGTCTGGGAAGATCCCACATGCCGCGGAGCAACTGGGCCCGTGAGCCACGATTACTGAGCCTGCGCGTCTGGAGCCTGTGCTCCGCAACAGGAGAGACCGCGATAGTGAGAGGCCCTCGCACTGCGATGAAGAGTGGCCCCCGCTTGCCACAACTAGAGAAAGCCCTCGCACAGAAACGAAGACCCAACACAGCCAAAAACAAAAACAAAAAAACAAACCTATGGGAGATGGTATCCATATGAATAGGATAAGAACAAAACAATGACTGAGATTTCTACCATGAGTGAAATGCATGGAAGATGGGATATCTCCATTAGAGAGAACTGCGAGGGCACTGGTGTCTTTTGGGGAAAGCCAATAGTTAAAGGTGACTAGCACACTATGTTGCTCAGGAATACCTCTGGCAAAGGATGGAAAAGAAATGAGAAAATACTGTAAATTAACTCAAATTATTTTTAAATTTCCTGCATGTTATTAGACCTTATAAATATTTAATAGGGGAAGATATGATATTTATAACAAAAATAAGATTCAAGGTCTATAGATTTCATTTACCTATACCATCTCAGTTCCCCATTATCAAAAAGAAAAAAGAATTAATTACGATAGGAGCATGGGGAAAAAAATCTCCAATGCATGTCTCCTTTCCTAAACAGAATGAATGTGGATACATCTTTTTTTAAACAAGGAGGTTCAGAATAGAAATTTAGTATACATATAAATATATTTGACTGCCTTAGGCACATATCCACATATCCATAGAACATCCACACACACTTGAAAGATTATAAATAAGCCAGACTCAGACCTTCCAACTAAAAAGTTAATTAAAAAAATAATAAACTTTGATGTTTATAAGCTCGAGCTTTGAGCTAACGTTCTACTTCATTCCAACTTTTTGCACTGCACTCCTCTTGTTTCTCAATGATAATCTTTAAATTCAAAAAGAGGGCCTATATTAAAACCTTGATAAACTTAAGGCTGTTTTATAAAATACAAGAATTTCTAAATACCTTTAAGAGATGTCTTGAAAAAGTTTTAAATCTTATTACATATTTATTCCCAAAAAAGGAAATATATAGATCCTTGGTCTTAGTCTAATATATACTCAATTCCATCTCCTATACTAACTTGTCTATATTTTAAATTCTGTATGTGAGAATTCATACCCAGAATGAATGCTCTGAGACAATATGAGAGCCCCAATTACCAAAGATTTAATTTCCTTTGTTATGCTATTTGTACTAATATATCAAATTGGATTAGTACATTTTAGAACAAATATAAACAAAATAGGTTTTCCACAGAACTTTCAAATAAGCTGGACGTTCATTAGTGAGAATACTATGTTCCCTAAGCTCTCACATATATAAGATTATACCTAAATAAACTGTAAGTCTGAGTTTCTTGGGCCAATACAATCTTGTGTATAGCAAACAAGACTTAAACACAGCTACTCCACAAATTGATCATCATTATACCCTCTACCAACCTATGGGACAAATCCTTCAGGAGCAACATAAAACCTTTCAGCTTTTCTTGATTCTTATCTGACTCTTGACACTTGAGGTCACTCCAAGGCTCCAGATATGAAAACGTACAGAATGTGCATCGAACGCCTCAAGCAGGGTCAGAGTATGTAGAAATGGTCTTCTGACATGTCAGATAATTTCAAGCAATGAAAACAAAGCCCTGTTCTTTTCAATCCATATCTTAACAGTTTGCTTCCATCTTTGGATGAACTGGACACGTGCACATGCTATTGAGTACTGTAAGTTAAGTTCTCATCTCCATAGTGATGATGTAATTTTATTATCATGGGCTAGAAGTATCTCATATGGGTGTAATAAGTCTGGAATAATGTGAGCCATACATGTAAATTTAAATGTTCTAGTAGCCACATTAAAAAGATTTTAAAAAGAGATGAAATTAGTTTTTTGTATACTTTATTTAACCTAGTATATCCAAACATCATCATTTCAATATGGAATATAAAAATTATTGAGGTATTTTACATTTTCTGTACTGTTGTCAAAATCAGTGTTTATTTTACACTTATAGCACACTGCAATTAGGACTAGTCATATTTCAAGTGCTTTATAGCCTCACATGGACAGTGGCTACTCTATTGCACTACATAGTATAGTCCTATATAATTATTTTCAGAAAAAAGAGAAAACAAGATTAACTCTGATAATTTAAAATGTCTTCTAAAAATAACTGAAAACACTGGCTTTGTAGTAAATAAATGCCCATGTGATTGAGTCCCAGAAAATATCTTTAACAATTTCTTACCGTTTGAGCAAGGTAAAATATGTAATAGACCCAGTATATAGTCACATCAGAGACTGTAAATGCACAATATTACATAAGTAATATTAGGGAGCACCATAGCCAAAATTATACTAACCAAACATTTTCTAATGAATAATATGCACCTTGATTGCTTGATGTAACTCTCAATAATAACTATTCACACAGCAAATCAGAATCTGTGAACTGTGAGCAGAAATAACTCCTTGAGTTATAATCACACAACTTATCATCTCTCTACTAAATATACAGTATACACCACAAGACAGCATTTTATAATATGAGAAGGAATGTGCAACCATGAAGAGAAACATAGTTAAGAAAACCGAAGAGTAAAACTAGAGCATCTATTTCAACCCAGTTTCAACTTTATAATTAGTGCTAAGTGTAAAACGTATTCCTTCCAGCCCTCAACTTCTCTTCTTCACCTGGATATAACTCCTGAAAAATAAACTAACAGACAAGGCAGATTAAGCTCTCATTGCTATGCAAGCACTGATTTTGGTGGCAATTGTTCTTATCCTCATATTCTTTTCTTAGGTAACAATATTTCCAAGGGTACTGTGGTAGGCAGAATAATGGTACCCCAAAGATGTCTATGTCCTAATCACTGGAATCTGAGAATATGTCATGTTGCATGGCAAGGGAGAATTAAAGTTGTAGATGGAATTACACTGCTAATCAGCTGACCTCATCCTGGATTTTTTTTCTTAAAACTGCATGGCTAGAATGACTAAAATAATGAGAGTATAATTCTTATCTTGTTGATGAACTTAATGGCATGCCTGGTAGGGTTTCACCATTTAGTATGATGTCTGCTGTTGGCTTCTCATGGATACATTTTCACCATATTAAGGAAGTTTTTATTACTTTGTTAATGAACAAGAAGCAGCAGAATAGCATAGTGGATAAAAAGCACACTCAGGATTCAAACTGCCTAAGTTCGAATACTGGTTCCATTTCTAACTGCATGACCTTGGGAAGATTATGTAACCACACTGTGCCTCAGTTTCCTCATCTATAAAATGAACATACCAGCAATAGCTACTTCATAAGGATGTTGTGAAGATCAGATAGACCCATGAAAAGTGCTAGTACAGTGCCTGACACATAGTAATCATCGTGTCTGTAGGAAGAGTAAGGAAGGAATGTTCTTATGATTTGTTAAATTTATTTAGGGTCTTTCAGGATGAGTATATGTTTTCTCCTTTAATACATTAATATAATTATTTTATTTATTTATTTATTTATTTATGGCTGCGCTGGGTCTTTGCTGCTGTACGCGGGCTTTCTCTAGTTGCAGCGAGAGGAGGCTACTCTTTGTTGTGATGCGCGGTGGTTTCTCTTGTTGCAGTGTGCGGGCTCTAGGCACGCAGGCTTCAGTAGTTGTGGCACACGGGATTAGGTGCTCCCCGGCATGTGGGATCTTCCTGGACCAGGGCTCGAATTGAACCCGTGTCCCCTGCATCGGCAGGCAGATTCTCAACCACTGTACCACCAGGGAACCCAATTCTTTTCTTTTTAAGTAAATTTATCTGTTTATTTATTTACTTATTTATTTAATTTTTGGCTGTGTTGGGTCTTCACTGCTGCGCATGGGGGCTACTCTTTGTTGCAATGTGCGGGGCTTCTCATTGCAGTGGCTTCTCTTGTTGTGCAGCATGAGTCTAGACGTGCGGGCTTCAGTAGTTGTGACATGCGGGTTCTAGAGCACAGGCTCAGTAGTTGTGGCACACGTGCTTAGTTGCTCTGCAGCATGTGGGATCTTCCCGGACCAGGGTTTGAACCCGCGTCCCCTGCATTGTCAGGCAGATTCTTAAACACTGCGCCACCAGAGAAACCCTAATTAATTCTTGATGAGCACCGTCTTCACACTCCTGAAGGTAAACTTGTCTACCTATGGGGTATATTTTAATGTAATCCTAGATTGCTATTTGTAATTTAGGGTTTTGCATCCATATTCATATGTAAAATCAGTCACCAGTTTTCTGATCTCTTCAGTTTTGGTATCAGGGTTATGTAAATGAAGAGTTTTCTGCCTTTTTTTAATCTCCAGAATAAATCAACTAACATAGAAAGTGTCTGTTACTTGAATATTTGAAAGAACAAACATGTAAAATCATCTAGGACTGGCACTTTTTCGGAGTAAATCCTTAAAACTTCCAGTGTCTACTATGGTTACTGATCTATCAATACTGTCAACCTCGTCTTGCATCAATTCCATAATTTACATTTTCCTAGGAAATCAACTATTTCCATTTAGATTTTCTAATTTATTGAAAAAATTGCACATATTTTTATATTTATTACTATCTTCTGTATTTATAGTTCTATTACCATTTTCATTCCTAATGTGCTGTATTATTATTCTTTCCTTGGTTTGCCTAGGTGGGTCTATTTTGTCATATTTGAAGATTCAATTAGCTTTATTTTTATCAAACATCTACTGAATGTGTTACTTATTCATGTATTTGTTTACTTTCTAATTTATTACTTTCTGCTCTTAACTATAAGAATTCAATCATCTAACTATTTATTATATTATATCCTTTTTTTCTAGCTCTTTGAGTTGAATGCTTAACTCATTTAATTTTATTCTTTCTTATTTAAAAGCGGGACTTCCCTGGCAGTCCGGTGGTTAAGACTCCGTGCTTACACCACAGGGGGCTTGGGTCCAACCCCTGGTTGGGGAAGTAAGATATCACATGCTGTGCCACGGCCAAAAAATAAATAAATAAAATTTTTAAAAAAGAGCATTACAGGTTATGACATTTCTACTGACTGTAGGTTTGTCCACATCACTTAGGTTTTGACAAGTCATATTTTCATATCAATTGCTACATATACAGTCTGTAATTCAGTTGTGATTTCCCTTTTACCCTGAAAATTGTACTCATTTTAAAATTTGTAAGTGCTTAGATTCATTTTCTCTTAATGATATATTTCCAGTTTTATTGGGTGGGCCAAAAGGTTCATTCTGTTTTTTCTGTAAGATGGCTCTAGTAATATTTAGTTGTCTTTAACTTCATTTGAAACAATTTTGTTAGATTGTATGTGACAGCTGTCATATCAGCATGCATGTAAAAAAAAACATCAAAATTGGTGAATTTTTGTAGACATTTTAATATTGAAGATGGAAGAAAAAGGCAACATTTTCGGCATATTATGCTTCATTATTTCAAGAAGGGTAAAAACGCAACTGAAACACACAAAAAGATTTGTTCAGTGTAAGAAGGCACTGTGACAGATCGAACATGTCAAAAGTGATTTGTGAAGTTTTGTGCTGGAGATTTCTCGCTGGACGATGCTCCACGGTCAGGTAGATCAGTTGAAGTTAATAGCGATCAAATCGAAACAATAATTGAAGACAATCAACGTTATACCACGCGGGAGATAGCTGACATACTCAAAATATACAAATCAAGTCTTGACCATCATTTGCACCAGCTTGGTTATGTGAATCACCTTGATGTATGGGTTCCACACAACTTAAGCGAAAAAAACCTTTTTAACCATGTTTCCGTATGCAATTCTCTACTTAAACATAATGAAAACGTTCCATTTTTAAAACAAATTGTGACGGGCGATGAAAAGTGGATACTGTACAATAATGTGAAATAGAAGAGATCGTGGGGCAAGCAAAATGTGAACCACCACCAACCACACCAAAGGCCGGTCTTCATCCAAAGAAGGTGATGTTGTGTATATGGTGGGATTGGAAGGGACTCCTCTGTTATGAGCTCCCTCCAGAAAACCAAACGATTATTTCCAACAAGTACTGCTCCCAATCAGACCAACTGAAAGCGACACTGGATGAAAAGCATCCAGAATTAGTCAACAGAAAATGTATAATCTTCCATCAGGATAACGCAAGACTGCCTGTTTCTTTGATGACCAGGCAAACACTGTTATGGCCTGGCTGGGAAGTTCTCATTCATCCGCCGTATTCACCAGACATTGCACCTTCGGATTTCCATTTATTTCAGTCTTTACAAAATTCTCTGAATGGAGAAAATTTCAATTCCCTGGAAGACTGTAAAAGGCAGCTGGAACAGTTCTTTGCTCAAGAAGATAAAAAATTTTGGGAAGATGGAATTATGAAGTTGCCTGAAAAATGGCAGAAGGTAGTGGAACAAAAGAGTGAATACGTTGTTCAATAAAGTTCTTGGTGAAAATGAAAAATGTGTCTTTTATTTTTACTTAAAAAACCAAAAGCACTTTTTGGCCCACCCAATACCACATTATACTCACAGAATAATTATTCAACTTCAAATAATTTATTTAGATTTTCTTTGAAAACTAGTATGTAGTTTTATGTTACATAAGCAGTAAGTGTATTCTCTGTTTCTAAAGGTGAGATGTATATTTTTCAAGCTTATTAACTGCATAATTCATACCATCTATAAGCCTAGTTTCTCTACTTCATCATCAAATTCTGAGAAGTGTTACCATGCATAGTAAGTATATCTCTGTGATTGAACTATCATCAAACTTTCTTTGAATTTCTAAATTTGCTTGTTTTCTTATATTCTTCAGTTGAGCAAAAGAATGATACATCTTTATAAATCATGTATTTATTACCAAAAAATTGGTTTAATTCCATATAATGGTCTCTATCTTAAAATATATTTTGTCTGTTATTAATATTGCCAGCTCAGCTTTCTCTTTGTTTATATATAACTGGTATAGTTTTGACTATCCATTTATGTTCCTTCTATTTCTATCATTTTATCTTGGCTATATCTCTTGAAAACAGCATAGCTACGGTTGGCTTTTTTTGTTTTATAATCTAAGAAGCTTTGTCTTTTAATTTTTTTTAATTTTATTTATTTTTTTATACAGCAGGTTCTTATTAGTTATCCATTTTATACATATTAGTGTATATATGTCAATCCCAATCTCCCAATTCATCCCACAACCACACCCCCGCCACTTTCCCCCTTTGGTGTCCATACGTTTGTTCTCTACATCTGTGTCTCTATTACATTTGGTATTATGCCTATGACTAAATTTTATGTAATGTCTTTATTATCCTGTTCTTTTTTCCTCTTCTCTTTTTTCTGTTTTCATGTTCAAGCTTTCTTCATTTCTTTATTCTTCTCTAGTTATTCTTCCTTATCATTTTATTTCTATTATATTAGTCCTCTACTTTTTTGCAAATACATTAAACTGATATTTCTTACTGGTGTCAAGAATTAAATTGTAACCATGTCCATCCTTAACAAAGTATAATTTGCATCTTTTTTTTCTCATCTTCACCCCAAAGGCTTGATGAAATAATGTGGAATTTTAATGCTATATTACTATTTCTTCTTTATGACTTTTATTTCAGAAACATTTCCTAATAATTGTGTTATATTTTACAACCATATTATCAACAGTGATTTAGGTTTTACTAGTTTCCTGCTCAACATGGTTTCTTATTTAACAAGATTATATGTAATATGGTTGATATCTTTTGCTGCCTTGAGGTAACCAACAGTCACAAGGACCACAACAAGGATAGCCATGTTCATGAAAGGCACAGGTACTGGCATGAGATTCTTCCACCTCAGATCTGCAAGGAGTCTTTAACTTTGAGAGATAAGAAAGAAGGACTGAGAGTGTAAAACAAAGAATGTTGCTCACCAACCAGTTCTATAAGGAATAAATCATTAGCCACTGTAGTTGCTGACCAACAGTGCACCCTGAAAGGCATTCAGGATAAAAACCAGGATGAGGCATTCTGTGCTTTGAAAAAACAAGCCCCTTAGAGAGTTGATGTATATCTCAGGAAGAAGTTTAATGAACCCAGATTCTTGCATCTTCCCATACACAGAAAAGCACTAAAATCATTAACTTGAGATATCTGTTCTTTGTGACTAGCAGTAATCTTTTACCAAGATGTATGCTTGACTGCACGTAGTCCCTAGACAAATCATATATATATTCGCTTCCCTCCTATCCCTTTAGAGCAATTTTCTCAGAGCTACTGAGAGGCTGTCTCCTGGACTATAGTCCTCTTCCCTGAATACAACTTAAATTCACAACTCTTGTGTTGTTCATTTTTCTTTAAGTCAACAGGAGTATAACATGGTCACATTTGGGGGAATGTAGTCTTTGTGTAGAGAGGCTGTCTGTTCTCCTCCCCTCCTCTAAGTGTAGGGGAAAAACACTTAACTGATTTCCCACCCCAAAGCCCAGGGAAGTGGGGGGTACCAAGAAAAATGTTGGGGAGTGTCTGTAAGAAGGAATAACTGACAAGTTCTATCCAGGATTAAACATTCTCTTTGCTGACCTACCCCAGACCTTCTGGACTTGAGGCAGAGTGGGAGTAGAGGAAGAATATGGGGAAACATTGGACTGGAATGGCAAACAGTTCCTGGTCAGAAAGCATATTTTCTAAAAGTATGGAATATGGATTCTGTCCAGACCCAGGGGAGCCTAAATTGGGGTAGCAAATGGTAGATGCAATTGGGAGCCACAGGCAGACCATCAATCTATGCAGCAGGAGGTTAAAAGGCACTAGAGGAATACAACCTGAGGCTTCCTGCTAGGTGTGGCAGCATCTACCTGTGGGAAGCTGTGGACAAACCAGTTTAGGAATAATGACAAGGAGAAAAGGGTCAAAAACCTTGCCATGGGCTGTCACATTGTATAAGAAGACATCTTTTGGCCCTTTGCCCTCCTCCTAGAAAAGTGAAGAGGGGATTCAGGGGCAGAGGGAACAGGAAGGTGAGGGAATAGGTATGAGTGCTGTCTACATATTCACCTTCACACAATACAAAGGGAGAAAGCTTTGAATGAAACATGAGAATGAAGTTTTCAAACGGACGGGACCAACAAAACTGAAGACCTAAACTACCATATATCAAGACTTAATGTAAAACAGTACAGTTCAGACAGTGAGGTATTGACATAAATAGATCAATGGAACAGAATAGAGCCCAGAAATAGACTCCAATCTATATGACCCCTTGATTTATGACAAAGGTGATACAGAAGTACAATGAGGCAATTATGGTCTTCTTATTAAATAATGCTGAGTCAATTTGATATCTACATTAAAAAAAATGAATCTCAACCCCCACCTTAAGTTATATATAAAAATAAGTTCTAGATTAATTATAGATATAAATATGAAAAATAAAGCAATAAAACTACTAGAGAAAATACAATATATCCATGACCTTCAAACAAAAATTTCCATGAAGGAAGTAGACAAAAAGCACCATGAAGGAAAATACTTGACCAACTGGACTACATTAAAAAAATTGTTTTTCATCAATGGACACCATTAACACAATAAAAAGACAAAACAACAGAGTGAGAGAAGATAATTGTGTGTATTTGCTATCTATTTTCTGAAATGCCTATTCAATATCTGTCCACTTTGTATTAGGTTGTGTGCCATTAAAAAATTTTTTTAATTGATTTTTAGGAGTCCTTTATGTGTTTGGTTACAAGACCCTTGTCAGACATACACACACACACAGAGAACTACTCAACTTCATTAGTCATCAAGAAAAACGCAAATTAATACCACAACGAGATACCACTACATCCACCAGAATGACTAAAATGAAAACCAAGTGTTAGCAAGGATGTGAAGCAACTAGAATTCTCATATGCTGCTAGCAGAAACATAGCATAACTTTTCAAACACTGAAAAGTTATTTAACAGTATTTATTAAAAAATTAAATACATAAAAATTATGTATTTAATTAAATAATTTAAAAATTCACATATGCACACCCTATTACTAGCAGTTCAAGAATTCTTACCTATATTTACCAGAAGACATGTACAAGCATATACTATTCATAATAGTAAAAAACTATCCATCAATTGTAGAAAGAATAAACTGTAGTATATTCACAAAGTACAATAGAATACAACACAGCAATGAAAAGGAAAAAATTATTCTCCACAAATGAATGAGTTTTACAAACATAAAATTGAGCAAAAAAAAGTCATATATAAAAGAATCATATGGTATGTTCCATTTGAATACATTCAAAACGAGGAAAGCTAATCTACTGTGTTAGAAATCAAGACAATAATTACCCTTAGAGGGGATAGTAAGTAGAACACAGCACAACTGGGGTTTCTGGAGTGTTAGTAAAATTCTATTTCTTGATTTTTCAGTCTAAAAGGAGAAAAAGTCAAATTGATATTGGTCTTGTCTGTAACAGTGGATGCTAAAAGACAGTGGAGCAGTGTGTTCAGAGTTCCACAGAAAAAATATTCCGACAGTATTGTATGCATTCAATTTATAGATGTGTAGCTATTTTTTATGGTACTGTGATATCACGACTTGTAATAAGAAATATATATATTTGGTCTTTGTCCAGTTTCTGGCACAGAGCTCCTAAAACCCTAAGAATTTCCTAAGAGATAAGAGCAATACAGGTATCTTTTGTCATATTAATGAGGTGACTTTTGGACTGCACCTAAGGATAGGGGTTGGTTACCAGGAGACCCAACCGAGTGATTAGAGGGTTAGAACTTTGAGTCCCACCTCTGTGACCTCAGAGAAGGGGAGAGGGACTGGAGGAACCAATCTCTAATGGCCAGTGATTTAATCAATCATGCTCATGTAATGAAGCCTTCATAAGAACTCCCAAAGGACTGGGTTTAGAGCAGGGGTCCCCAACCCCCAGGCCGAGGACCGTGGGCCACACAGCAGGAGGTGAGCAGTGGGCTAGCGAGCGAAGCTTCATCTGCCGCTCCCCATCGCCCATTGCTCTCCATCGCTCACATTACCGCCTGAACCATCCCCCCCGGCCCTGCCTGTGGAAAAATTGCCTTCCATGAAACCGGTCCCTGGTGCCAAAAAGGTTGGGGACCGCTGGTTTAGAGAGCTTCCAGGTTGGTGAATATCGGGCGATTGGGGGAGAGTGGTGCACTTAGAGAGAGCATGGAAGTTCTGTGCCCTTTTCCCTTACCTTGCCCTATGTATCTCTTTAGCTGGCTGTTTCTGAGCTATATCCTCTTATAATAAACCAGTAATCTAGTAAGTGAAATGAGTCCTGAATTCTGTGAACTGTTCTAGCAAATTAATTGAAGCCAAGGAGGGGGTTGTAGAAACCTCTGATTTATAGCCAGCTGCTCAGAAGTATAGGTGACAACCTAGACTTGTGATTGGCCTCCTGAGTTGGAGGGGGTCATTGGAATCTCCAGTTTGTAGCTGGTTGGTCAGAAGCACACGTAACAACCTGAGCTTGAGATTGACATCTGAAGTGGAGGGCAGTCTTGTGGGACAGAGCCCTTTACCTGAGGAATATGATGCTATCTCTGGGTAGATAGTGTCAGAACTGAGTTGAATTAAGTTGAATTCTCAGACACCATGCTGGTGTCTGAGAACTGTTTGGTATCGTGTGGGAGCCCTCCCCCACCCCCGGCCCCTACACACATTGGAATTAGGTCCAGGAACCCAAGAAAGGTACCAAGATAGACTTCTCAGACAAAATTCCTCAAGGAAGTTCTCTGGCCAAATGAAGCTGAATCAGAATAAATACAAGTAAAGGTGAATCAGAATAAATATCTCAAGTAAAGGAAAGATTAATTGATATAACTGAAATAATTGAAAATTCTTATGTCATGAGGTATAAATCTTACAAAACAATTTTTTTTTTCAGTTTCTATTACCACTGTGTTCTATAGAAGTTCTCTTGCCTGGTGAATGAATGACATCTAACTCTAACTCTATACGTTTAATGACATCTAACTAATTCTATACGTTTTTACTTTCTTTTATTAAAATAGTCACATTCCAGCTATTAAGACTTACTCTTGCTCATTTTGTTTAAATAAACCCACAGACAAGTACATACATAATTGTAAAATACAATGAATTATATTACACCACATCTATTACATGAGCATGATTGATTAAATCACTGGCCATTAGAGATTGGTTCCTCCAGCTCCCCTCCCCTTCTCTGAGGTCACAGAGGTGGGACTCAAAGTTCTAACCCTCTAATCACTCGGTTGGGTCTCCTGGCAACCAACCCCTATCCTTAGGTGCAGTCCAAAAGTCACCTCATTAATATGACAAAAGATACCTGTATTGCTCTTATCTCTTAGGAAATTCTTAGGGTTTTAGGAGCTCTGTGCCAGAAACTGGACAAAGACCAAATATATATATTTCTTATTACAAGTCGTGATATCACAGTACCATAAAAAATAGCTACACATCTATAAATTGAATGCATACAATACTGTCGGAATATTTTTCCTGTGGAACTCTGAATACACTGCTCCACTGTCTTTTAGCATCCACTGTTACAGACAAGAAGATCAATATCAATTTGATTTTTTCTCTATTTAGACTGAAAAGACAGTACCTGCTTTTTCAGTCTAAAATCTTATAAAATGTCTCTTTGTCCATAGGATTCAGAAATTCCACTGGGATATATCTAAGTGTAGTTTTTTTCTCTCAATAGTTTTGGTTAACACTGAAAATTTAATAAACAGAAACCGCAATTTAAACAGACAGGAGGCCAGAAGAGGGCGCTCTCATGCTCTATGATGATAGCACAGCCCAAAAGGAAGAAGAAACACTTCCCCTTCTTGCCTGGCAAGAGCTCAGCCAATGAAAAGCCACTATATTTCCAAATTTCAATTCCTCCAATGGAATCTTTGTTCACTATACCCCTCCCAACTTCTTTTTCCCCTCTTTAAAAGAGTTCTCCTCTCCTAGCTATATAGGACTTGCATGTGTAGCTCACCATGGTTGCAAACCCAAAACTGCAATACTTTGTTGATCCCAAATAAACCCATTTTGCTAGCGAAATAACTAGCAGTTTATTAGTTTCAGGTCAACAGCACTTTCTCTGCACTTTCAATGAAAGATTCAAATTTGTCTTCATTTCAGGGAAATGTTACCTTATTTTGTTTTTATTATTGTTTCCTCTATCTATTGATACTTATTTTCCCTTTCTAGAACATCTATGACTAGAATGTTAGATCCCCAGATACATCACATACATCTTTTTTTCTCTCATTTCTCTCCTTCTTTGTATTTTTTCCTTGCATCCTGAAATAATTATTTTAATTGTATTTTAAACCACTGGTTTATTTTTCAAAAATGTCCATTCATTGTCTCTGAGTTATTTATTTTTATAAACTCTTTCTTGTCTCTAACACATCTTAAATCTCCTAGTAACCTGAAAGTTCTATCCTCTTGCTGTAGCCTTTGTTTTACATGTATGACTTCAAAATAAACCAAATTCTCTATCATCTAACTCAAAATTTTAATACATAAAACATATCAATAATTCTAGGTTTTTATAAATATATGATTCCTATTTTTGTCTTTCTTTTTTATCCCTACAAAAGAGTTGGAAATATTTTATAATCCAAAGAAGAAATACCCCAATTATGTTAAGTGACTCAAGGGACAGAGTTAATTTTGTATGAATAGATTAAATTTGCTTGATTGCTCTTCTTTAGTGAAGACTATGTTAATGACAAGCTTAAAATTAATAGTTTTATTGCTTTTGACAAAGACATATGGGAAAATCCTTTTCAGAAGCTAAACATACTCTTAATCAGCCACAGATATACACTCTAGTCCAAGTTCCCCACAACTAAAATAAATCAAAAACATCTGATAAAAATTCAAGAATTAGTATAATGAAAATTAAAGAGCACAAGAGTAAATAATATGCTCCTCCTTTCTTATTCCTTTTTGACTTTCCAAAAAAATCTGCACTAATGGGATATTATATTTTCACTCTAAGTTTTAGTTCTCCATGACATGACAATGACCAAATATTCTGACTCGGTAGCCATTCTCTACCTCTATATTTTCCAGCTCCAGAAACTATTCTGGTGTGGAACTGAACTGAGTTTTTTTTTACCCTGACCATTTGAAACCCTGGAAATCATCAAAATATAGAAAACTACTCTGTTGGCTTGGTTTTCTGTGGCAAAAATACAGTATTGAAAATAATTTGAGAAAAGTCCTAGCCATAACATGTTCAGGCCACAGTCAGAGAACCAGACTGCTTCTGATGCTCTACCTGTGTAAGCACCAGAAACGGCTGCCCCTTCCCTGCTCAGACACCACTTCAGGTCTGAGCAACCTTTGTCCCTCACACCTGAGCTCTCCCTTCAGCAAGCAGCAGCCCTCATCCTGATATGGAGCTGCGTTATGAATTAAGTGGGGTCAGCGCAGTCACTTGGCTCAGGCTGGGGTGCAAGCCAAGGCAGTTGGGGGAAACCAGCCAGCCACCTGTGCAGTTTCAATCCACCCTCTATGCCCTGTATCAGGAGTAAGCAAGCATGTAAGCACTACTCACGAGCAGAGTTCAGGCTTCCCACAGCTCTCCTATTATCCCACCAGGACTATCCTTCTCAAGCTATTCCAAAAAATTGCAGAGGATGAAACACTCACAAATTCGTTCTATGAGGCCACCATTACCCTTGATACCAAAACCAGACAAAGACACTACCAAAAAAAAAAAAATTACAGGCCAATATCTCTGATGAATATAGATGCAAAAAATCCTCAACAAAGTATTAGCAAACTGAGTTCAACAATATATAAAAAGGACCATACACCATGATCAAGTGAGATTTATTGCAGGGATCCAAGGATGGTTCAATATTCACAAATCAATGTGATACACCATATTAACAAGAGAAAGAATAAAAATCACATGATCATCTCAATAGATGCAGAAAAAGCATTTGACAAAATCCAACATCGATTCATGATAAAAACCTCTCATCAAAGCTGGTATAGAGAGAACACATCTCAACATAATAAAGGCCATTATGACAAACCCACAGCTAACATCATGCTCAACAGTAAAAAGCTAAAAGCCTTTCCTCTAAATTCAGAAACAAGGATACCCACTCTTTTTTTTTTAATTAATTAATTTATTTATGTATTTATTTATTTATTTATTTATTTATGGCCACATTGGGTCTTTGTTGCTGCACGTGGGCTTTCTCTGGTTGCAGTGAGCAGGGGCTACTCTTTGTTGCAGTGTGCAGGCTTCTCATTGCGGTGGCTTCTCTTTGTTGTGGAGCATGGGCTCTAGGAGCGTGGGCTTCAGTAGTTATGGCATGCAGGCTCAGTAGTTGTGGCTTGCGGGCTCTAGAGTGCAGGCTCAGTAGTTGTGGTGCACGGGCTTAGTTGCTCCACAGCATGTGGGATCTTACTGGAGCAGGGCTTGAACCCATGTCCCCTGCATTGGCAGGCGGCTTCTTAACCACTGTACCACCAGGGAAGTCCCCAAGGATGCCCACTCTTGCCACTTCTATTTAACATAGTATTGGAAGTCCTAGCCACAGCAATCAGACAAGAAAAGAAATAAAAGGCATCCAAACTGGAAGGGAAGATGTAAAACTGTCAGTATTTGCAGATAACATGATAGTCTATATAGAAAACCCTAAACTCTCCACAAAAAAACTACTAGAAATAATAAATTAATTCAGTAAAGTTTCAGGATACAAGATTAATATACATAAATCTGTTGCTTTTCTATAAACTAATAATGTACTATCAGAAAGAGAAAGCAAGAAAACAATCCCAGTTAAAATTACATCAAAAAAAAAAAAAAAAAAACCTAGGAATAAACTTAACCAGGGAAGTGAAAGACCTATACTCTGAAAACTATAAAACACTATGAAATAAATTGAAGATTATTCAAAGAAATGGAAAGATATCCCGTGCTCTTGGATTGGAAGAATATTATTAAAATACCACCCAAAGCAATCTACAGATTTAATGCAATCCCTATCAAAATACCCACAACATTTTTCACAGAACTAGAAAAAACAATCCTAAAATGTATATGGAACCACACAACTGATTTTATTTGATTTCAATTAAATCCTAAAATTTAATTCCCAAATTGCCAAAGCAATCTTGAGAAAAAAGAACAAAGCTGGAGGTGTCACACTCCCGGACTTCAGACTATACTACAAAGCTATAGTAATCAAAACAGCATAGTACTGGCACAAAAACAGATACATAAATCAATGGAACAAAACAAAGAGTCCAAAAATAAACCCAGACACCTGTGATCAATTAATCTACAACAAATGAGGCAAGAATACACAATGGAGAAAAAACAGTCTCTTCAATAAGTGGTGCTGGGAAAATGACAGCTACATGTAAAAGAATGAAATTAGAACATTTTCTCACATCATATACAAAAATAAACCCTAAACCAATTAAAGACCTAAATCTAAGACTTGAAACTGTAACACTCCTGGAAGAAAAAGGCAAAACACTCTTTGACATAAATCTTAGCAATATTTTTTGGATCTGTCTCCTAAGGCAAAAGAAACAAAAGCAAAAATAAGCAAATGGGACCTAATTAAACTTCAAAGCTCTTGCACAGCAAAGAAAACCATTGACAAAATGAAGACAGATGGGAGAATATTTTGGATATATTTATAAACAACAGAAATTTATTCTTACAGTTCTGGAGGCTGGGAAGTCCAACAGCAAGGTGCCTGCAGATCTGGTGTCTGATAAGGGGTTATATCCAAAATATATAAACAGCTCATACAACTCAAACCCTAACCCTAACCCCAGCCCTATCAAAAAAAAAAAAACTTTAAAAACTAGGCAGGACTGTGAGTGTGTACATGTGTGAGCACATGGGTATAAATGAGTGTGAATATGTGTGTTTTGTGCAGGTCTGTGACTGTGTGAGTATGTATATGAGTGTGAGATTTGCAGGAGTATAAGAATGTGAGTCTGTGTGTGTCTGTGCATCTGATCTGTGTATGAGCATGTGTTCTGTAAGATCCACCTTCAACAACATAGTCAGAGACTAAATTCTAACCTGGACAGCAGCCTCCTCTTTATCATGTAGCTGACTGTCCCTCTCCCTACTCTCTAAATTTACTAGTGGATTTAAGTTTCATGAAAGCATTCTGAAAATAAAAAGCCCAGCCTGAGTTGCAGGAAGACTCACGGTGAAAGAGATGGGTCCAAGAGGCACTGCATAACACCCTCTCCCCCTGCTCATGGTTGGGGCCAAGAAGGTGGACATGGCCTGGGACTCAGGTCCAGCTCACCTCCACCAACCACTCTGTCCCTCTGCCTCCCAGTCCTCCCTTCATTGGAATCCCCACTGCTGCCAGTTTTTAAATTTTTTTTATTTTTTATAAATTTATTTATTTATTTATTTACTTTTGGCTGCATTGGGTCTTCGTTGCTGTGCATGGGCTTTCTTTAGTTGTGGCGAGTGGGGGCTACTCTTTGTTGCGGTATGCAGGCTTCTCACTGAGGTGGATTCTCTTGTTGCAGAGCATGGACTCTAGGTGCTCAGGCTCAGTAGTTGTGGTGCACGGGCTTAGTTGCTCCACGGCATGTGGGATCTTCCTAGACCAGGGCTCGAACCCATGCCCCCTGCATTGGCAGGCAGATTCTCAACCACTGCACCACCAGCGAAGCCCTGCTGCCAGGTTTAAAGTTCACAAGGGCACCTAGATGAGAGTGGTAACAAGTTCACGGACTGGCATTTCAGGACCATGCTCTTTGACCCTTCTTCCTAAATAAACCCATTCACCAAGTCCCATGAACCCCTCTGCCTTCTATTCTCCACCTCAATATGCACCTCCCAAGACTCACTGAGTTACTGACCACCAGGGCTGGACACTGGAGAATCCATGCAAACTACCTAAAACAAAATCTGGCATACAGTAGACACTGTATAAGTGCTTGCTATTTGCTACAGACTGAATAAATAATGTGTGCCCCCCCCAAATTCATATACTGAAATCTAATCCCCAATGTGAGGGTATTTGGAGGTGGGGCCTTTGGGAGTTGATTAGATCACAAGGGTGGAGCCCTCATGAATGGGATTAGTGCCCCCAGAGAGCCCCCTAACCCTTTCTGTCTGTGTGAGAACACAGGGAGAAAAGGCTGTCAATGGACCAGGAAGGGGTCCTCACCAGACACCAAATCTGCAGTCACCTTGACCTTGGACTTCCTAGCTTCCAGAACTGTGAGAATAAATTTCTGTTGTTTACAGACTATCCCACACCCCCACCAAAATGGGCAGAAGACCTGAACAAACATTCTTCCCAAGAAGATAAAAAGACAGCTAACAGGCACATGAAAAAATTCTCAACATCACTAGTCATCAAAGAAACGCAAATCAAAACCACAATGAGACATCACCTCATACCTGTCAAAATGGCTATCAAAATGTCTATAAATAACCAATGTTGGCAAGGATGTGGGAAAAAGGGAACCCTAGTACACTGTTAGTGGGACTATAAGTTGGTGCAGCCACTATGGAAAACAGTATGGAAGTTCCTCAAGAAACTAAAAATAGAACTACCATATGATCCAGCAATTCCACTGCTGGGTATATATCCAAAGAAAATGAAAACACTAATTTGAAAAGATACATGCACCCCAATTGTCACAGCAGCATTATTTACAACAGCCAAGATATAGAAGCAACCCAAGTGTCCATCAACAGATGAATGGATAAATAAGAGGTGGTATATACATATAATGGAAAATTATTCAATCATAGAAAAGAATGAAATTCTGCCATTTACAGTAACGTGGATAGACCTAGAGGGTATTATGTTTAGTGAAATAGAGAAAGACAAACACTCTATGTTATCAATCACATGTGGAATCTAAAAACTAAAACAAATGAATTATATAACAGAACAGAAACAGAGTCATAGATATAGAGAAAAAACTAGTGGTTACCAGTGAGGAGAAGGAAGTGGGGAGGGGAAAGATAGGGTAAGGGATTAAGAGTTACAAACTACTATGTATGAAATAAATAAGCAACAAGGATATATTGTACAACACAGGGAAATATAGCCATTGTTTTCTAATACTTTAAATGCAGTATAATCTATAAAAATATTGAATCACTATGTTGTACAACTGAAACTAATATAATACTGTAAATCAACTATACTTCAATTTAAAAAAAATTTTAAGTGTATGTTCATGGCCCTGTTGGTTGCCAACAGTGAATCACTATTGCAAATAAAATAAATATAAATACATTTATATGCATAATATACTTTATACAAATCTTATGAATAGTGTTTCAAGGAATAACAGGTTTTGGAAGCAAAATAAGTCCTTACTTTGGCAATGTGACATGTGGTTCTTTGTGGTACTGTTATCTTTCCTAGGATACCTGAATGTTATATAATTCGAAAAGCCCAGTAACTATTCACTGGTATTTTCTTGTGTTTGAATATTCACTGTAGGTTACGGTTCTTTATAAACACTACTAAACTTAATATTTTTCATATATTAAACAAATTTTTAAGATATTCACAATAATAAATATAGCATATAAAGACTGCTGGAAATATTTTAAGAACAACTTACGATTTCAGGAATTCTCAAGAATTCCTAAGAACTACAATTTCTCATTCCTGAATCCCAAAGATTAATATTCGGGGGGAATCTGGAAACACTACTTGGCTTAAAAAGTTGACTAAGAGAGTTTCCCTTTCTCTTTTAGATTTCAGAACTTAGAAAAGGGACACAAACATAGAAATTAAAAAAAAAAAAGTGTTACAGGTATTATGACAAAATTCTATTTCAGGTTCAGTGAAGACACAAAGGCAAATGATACAGACCAAATCAGCCTACAAAAGTCTGGAGGAAGCCTCATAATAAAAGAAGATGAGCACTTGAGTTGTGTCATGAAGACAAAAAAAACGATTTTCCAGGTAGAGTAGAGGGAGGTATAACGTTGGTGACAGATTATACAAACAGAAGGAAGACTTTGTGCAAAGGCCAGGGTCATGAACCATCATGGGATCTTCAGCAGAAATGTAATAAGTTTAGTGAAGAAGGTGGGGAGTTTGATAAGAGATGGTTGGGAGGAACAAACAGGGATTTAACTTATGAAGAGTCTCTTAAAGAAAGGGAAAGTCTGTCAAGAATCTTAAGTAGTCAACTGACATGATCAAATTTATATTTTAGAAACATCCCTCTGGAGGACCCTTGGAGAATGGTTTAAAAGTGTGTGAGACTGGAGATTAGAGCAATCAGACTACCACAACAGTTAGGCACATTCCCTAAACAATGCAACTCTACCTATTATTAAAGACCCACCCATACATATCTGATCAACGTAAAGTGAAAACCTGTAAAAGGAATTGGAAACGGAAGTTGAGTATTAAGTTATAAACAGTAAAATAATAATAAAATTTTAAAAGAGAGAGAGAATGCTGATATTGATTGTACCAAGAACTGAGGAATATAATAAACTCAACTCTGTGCTGAGGCACCCCCCCGCCCAAAAAAAAAAAGATAGTTATATCTTTCCTATTCTTTTCATATAACCACTTAAAATAAAAGAAGAAAAATTCCTTTGGATAGTAAATCAAATTTTTAAGAAGGGCAATTTCTTTAAAAAAAAAGGATATCTAGTTACCCTGTCACTGATCCTCCTAAAGAATCTGTAGACACCTTATTCATTTTCTAAAGAGTCTTGTTACTCTCCTGATACAGATTAACATACAATTAAAAATATAGAATTGATAGAATTATTTTTAGTTGTCTATAAGTAGTGAATTGTTTTCATTGCTATTTTTCTCTCAGATTATATAGGGAAAGCTATTTATTAGAGGAACATCTATGAATCATAATCAGGCTAAAAGCTTTTATGTCTCCCTCCCCCATCATCCCATTCTGTTCATAGTATTATACAGATTTTGTAAACAATTAAATCTGTTCACATGCAAACAATTTTAATCATGAACAACAATAAAGCAGTTCACACACTTCTTTTATGTTCTTCATGATCTACCCATGCTCCTTTTAAAAGCATATTAATACATCCTATTACGTATTCTAAAGCTGTTATACATAAGCGAATGTTCTTTTCAAAATTCTTTTGACATGTTACTGGACCAGCTCCAGAAAAAGAATTAACACTTTTGGGGAATCTTACTGCATCCCTTTCAGTAGCCAAATAAGAAGCTGGTGGGGAGTGGAGCCAAGATGAAAATAAACGCATTATTCATTTTTAACATAGTGGGTTTTCTCTTATTCTTCATTGTAATAGCTCTAGAAGTAATTTTACTGTTAACACTGAATTCTGAAGTGGTGTTGTATACATCATTTTTACAAAGAAAGAGGTTAAAAAGATTTTCTGCTCACCATCGGGTGCACAAAATGGAACAAGTGACTATCTTCACACACAATATGGTTCCAATGAGCATGCTCTTATGCATAAAAAAGGAAACAAAGCATTTCAGGACCATATTTGTAAACGGATTATTTTTTTAAAAAAAGAAAGCACAGAGCAAGTTTCAGAGTGGAAAAACACGAAAGGCTCTCCAATAGTCAAAATCAGCACTGAATTTTTTTTTAAGGCAACATTTAAAGCAGAACATCTGTCTTATTTACATAATAACAATAAAGAAAAACACAAAGGTAGACTTAAGACAGCTAAAAACCCCAGCTCCTATGCTTTTAAATATTTTTATTTTTGTCTCTCTAATAGTCACCTGAACAAAGGCACTATTATTCTGCCGGGGCAAACATGTCCTAAAAATTGTCTCATGTTTTCTATGATGCTGACTAGTCCAGCTTGTTCATATGTCTCTTAATGCAACTAGATGCTATGAATGCCGTTCAGTTATCAAAGATATAAAGTACAATTCAAGTGTGGGGAAATGCTAGGATCTTTAATACAGAATAATAAATTATTCTCATGCACTGCTTTCATCTTCCCACTCAACATCCAAATGCTGCAATCCATTCTATTTTTCTCTTACACCATACCACCAAAAATTTGTACTGAATAAATAAGTGTGAGAATACAGAAACTAGTAGGGTAGAAGGGGAGTGAAAGAAAGACAATGTAAAGGTGGAGAAACTGACAAGGAGAAGGAAAAACAGGATTCATCTCCCTTGAATTTAGTTATCAATTCTTAACAAATGTCTTCAGAGAGCTCACCCAGTATTCCTAGACCAGATGGAAAGAACAGTATGGTACAGAATTCTCCATCCCTAGACCCAGCTGTCACGAGGAATAGAGAGGCAGTCCTTGTTAGGAACTAACAATTAACACCGGTATTCCATGTAGGCTGCACCATTCATTCATATATAGGCTGACCTCTAGATACTGATTTTTTCCTTTTGCTGGTTTCCTATGTGGGTGCCTCTCAAATTTCTTTATCAATCCTTGACCTTTCTCCAAAGTCCAATCATGCATTTCCAGGCCCTGCCAATGATCTCCTTTGCACCTCCAACTCAACAACCCTGCAAACTAAACTCATTTTCCCCTAACTTGGGAGAAATGGCTCCACCCCTTGACTTTTTCCCTGTGGTTGGCATGTTGTCATTCTCCCAATCTTTTAAGCTTTAAATTTCAAAGTGATCCTTCTCTCCCTGCCATCATATCAAGGTATTGCTAACTTAAAGTATAATAGCAAAATATTTATCAAAAGTATATCCCCTTTTCCAATTCCACTCTAATCCATCCCAAAGTTTGGATTCTCAAGCCCTCTCTCCTAATTTGTTGCAAACACCTAGCTGGTCTCCTTGCCTTTAATCTCTTAACCCCCAGTTCATTCTATCCACTATTACCAAAATTAATATTCCTACAGCATAACTGTGCTCCTGCCACTTCAATGCTCAAAAATCTTCAGGGGCTTCACAATGACTACTGAAAATATCTAAAATCCTTTGACCTAATCATCAAAGGGTTTCATGATCCCACCTCAATCTAACTTTCAAAATGACATCATATAATCTCTTTCACATACTCTATGTTCAAACCACTGGACTACATATTATTAAGTGGAATATACCTGAGCTTTCATACCTTGTGCCTTTGTTCACATTGTTTCCTTCACTAATCTTTCCTCCTAGCTTACTCTGTGACAGATACTGAGTCAGACAGTAGGATATAAAAATGAATAACAGATTTTATATAGATTCTAAGCTTCTCTTGGAGAAAGAAAAAGCATGAGCTTTGGAGTTACACAGGACTGGGATTTGAATTTAGATTTTTCAATTACTAGCCAGTTGACGTTGGGCAAATTTTTAACCTGTGAGACAGCTTCCTGACCTGTGAAATGAGAATAACATAATCTACCTTGGACAGCTGTCAGGAATAGATAGCTAGTGGGAACCTGCTGTATAGCACAGGGAGGTCAGCTCGGTGCTCTGTGATGACCTAGATGGGGGGGAGGGAGGTCCAAGAGGGAGGGGATATATGTATACATATAGCTGATTCACTTCGTTGTACAACGGAAACTAACACAACATTGTAAAGCAACTATGTTCCAATTTTTAAAAAATAAAAAATAAAATAAATAATATATTTTAAAATCCTGATACAGTGTTTTGCATATAGGAATGTCTCCATGTTTGGATACCATCATTAGCTTCCCAAAGCAGAATGGGCTGAAGACACTAGTGTGTTAGCTCTAACCTGCCTAGATCCTGAGCTACTATAGACAGAGAGCAACTGTAGCTTTCCTCTACTCCTTTTCCCCAAATTTAGAATTTGCAGAGACAACTAAGGCAAAGTCCACAGTTAAACCCACAGTTTATGCCTCTTGACCCTCTGCCTAGTGATCTTTCCACTCTCCCACACCATCACACTGTGCTCCCAGACAATTTTAGGCAAGGAACATCAGAGTTGATGAGCTATTAGACAGCTTGAGAAACTGACAGAGCCAGATAGATATATGGGTATCTTAGGCAAATAATTTGGTTTCCCCTTCAAATCTATATTCTTTGCCACATTATGGAAAACTGAGCTAACTACTGCCATGTTTCTTTTAATTTTTTTTCTTTTTTTTGCCACGTCATGCGGCATATGGGATCTTAGCTCCCCAACCAGGGATCAAACCGACACCCCCTGCAGTGGGAGTGTGGAGTCTTAACCACTGGATCGCCACAGAAGTCCCATAACGGTGGCTTTTATTTATTTATTTATTTTTGGCCTCGCCATGCAGCATGCGGGATCTTAGTTCCCTGACCAGGGATCGAACAGGCGCCCCCCCTGCAGTGGAAGCACGGAGTCTCAACCACTGGACCGCCAGGGAAGTTGCTACTGCCATGTTTGTAATCTACTCTAGTAATATTTTAACATCCTTTATAGTTTGGCCTCATGGACTCATAACAGCCCTTAATTCAAGTCTGTTTATGGAAAATGACCTCAAAAAAATTGGGTTATTTATCTGGTATTTAAAGAAGTCTGAGAATTTCAGTCTTAATTCCAGAAGCATTCAGTACTAAGACATCCTGGACAGAGTGGAAAAGAGTTACTGGGAAATCCTGGCAGCTGTGAATGCTTAGAAGGTAAGTGAAAGCTGCAAGTCATGGTTTTTGGAAATTTGTTCACATGTAACTGTACCTCTGAAGGAAAGTAAGAAGCAGAGGAAAAAGGGCTTGACCATAAGGCAGACTTATGAACTCACTGATTTATTCAGTAGAAGCTGGAAAAAGTAAGCAGAAACTACCTTAGAAACCAAACAAAAAAGTGTTATTTTGACCTTTATTTAAATCTAAATTAGAAGTTCTTTTACTTAGACCTGCCCCTCAACTTGGACTACATAGTGAATATTTGTGGGAATCCAGCTGCTTAGAATCCATCTCTTACTTCTTTTGATAATAGCACCTCATTTCATTCCAGAGAACTCCCTCTTCCCTATTATGTGCATTCTTACTGGGACTATAAATCAATATACCCTGGCTTTCTCCTAAACAGGTATAAGTAATAATCCAAGCAATGCCAATGACACTCTCTCCACAATTTAGATCTGAAGTAGAATGGCTTAAGAATGGAAAGATAAAGTTCCAGAACTGGAGCTGTGACAAGACTATTGAGAGGACCCTGCTGTTTAGACACCTAATGCTGCCCCCAGCCTGGTCTCTAGCCCCTTCTGGGAGCCACTCAAAAACATACCAATAAATTCCTTTTCTGCTTCCTTAGCTAGAGTTGGTTTCTATGGCTGGCAACCTAGGAACTCCTGAGGTGGAGTTGAAGCCATTTTGCCTAACTTTGTGCCTGGTCTTCCTAACTGAAAAATATTTACAAATACTTTAAATAAAGTCACCCTGTACTAGAATTTTTTATGGCTCCATTACAGAAGTACCTAGCATACTTTTATCAAACATATAGCACTTAAACGAGCATTTTTCTGCTTACCTACTCTTCCTCATTTTTACGAGAATTCACTTTGTTCCCAATGTTCCCTGCCATATTTCCCCATTACTCAATTTTCTTGTATTAAGATTAGCTGCATTGATTTGTTTGTGCATTTGCTGTCCCAAGCAGTTAAGTAATTTAAGTGGCTCACATTGTGCTTTAAATGCTGATTATTTTCTTAGCATTTTCAACACCACTGCCCCTCATTCCAATAACTTTGCCCCCAAATGTCATATTATGTTAATGGTAATTTATCAAAAAATTAATTTTTAAAGGCATGATACTACTACTTGTTCTCCCAGGTCTCTTCTATGAAATAAATTGCCAGAAGAAGATCTAAATTTGTTATTTAGCCTATATAATAAATAGAAGTTTAGAAATCTGAAAAATGTAGCAATCACCTAATCAAAGCCTTTCATTTCATTTTACAGATAAGGGAATTACGGTCTCCTTAAGCCATTCTCCTTGACTTCCAGCATCACTACTTATTTACTTTTGTTTTTATATTACTTCTTTCATTGAAAGGAGGAAGAAGATAACATATATGTTTGGTAATCCTTCTTAAACAAGAAGAAAAAGAAAGAAATAACTTGACATCCTTAAGTCAGTGGGACAGTAATCTCTCAGAAACTTAAACACCAAACCTTACAGTTATCTTCAATTCATCCTTTCCTTACATTTGCTACTCACCAAGACCACTGTCAAGATCAAATGAAAGCAATTTTTAAGCTATAAAATGCTATATAAATCAAGATGTTGTTAATATTGCTATTATTTGCCCTTTCCCTTCCTATACCACCAACCTAGACATCAAAGCCATCATCACCTTACATCAGAATTATAACACAAACCAGTGGAACTCCCTATGTCCATTTCCTCCCCATTCTAATCCATCTTATAGACAACTTTTTGTACTAATCTTTCAGTTCATCCAAATTCTTAAGAGAAATGACACCAGTATTACAACTAATCTTCCGTCAAGCAGAAAAACAGGAAACACTTCCAAATGTGTTTTTTGAGGCCAGGATAACATTAATACTAAAACCTCACAAAGACATTGCAAGAAAGCAAAATTAAAGGCAAATCCTACTCATGAACATGAGTGCAAAACTCCTGAACTCAGGAAATATCAGGAAATCAAATCCAGTACAAAAGGGAAGATCAAGTGGGGTCTATTCTAATAATGCGATATAATTTACTACAGGAACAGTATGAGGGAGAAAAATTATATGATCATCTCAATGTATGCAGGAAAAGCACTCTATAAAATGCAACACCAATCCATGATTAAAACAAAAGACACTTTAGCAAACTAGCAATAAAATGGAACTGCCTTAGACTGATAAAAGAGTTTCTACTGAAAGAAAAAACTTAAAGCATTTAGAAGTTAGGAGAGTGGTAATCCTTGGGAATAGTCAATGGAAATGAGTAAGGGAAGAGCTTCAGGAGGGCTGATTTCTTGATCTGAGTGCTTATGACACAAATGTGTTCAGTTTATGAGAATTCATTGAGCTGTATAAATATTATATGCATGCTTTCCTATATATATATTATACTTCAGTAATAAATTTTTAAAAACCTACAGCAATCATTATACTTAATTGTATGTGAAGTAATGAAAGCTTTCTCCTTGAGACTAGAAGCTAAGTAAGGATGCCACTAACACCACTGCTCTTCAACAATTTAAAGGAAGTCCTAGCCAGTGAAATAGAAAAGAAAGAGAAATAAAAGATATAAGCAATGAAAAGGAAGAAATAAAACTGCTATTATCATGTAGAAGACCCAAATGAATACAGATAAATTATGAGAATTATTAAGGAAATATAGTAAGATTATTAGATTTGAGGTCAAAATTTAAAAAATCAATTGTTTTTAGACACAGCAGAAAAAAACAGACAAAAAATATTTTAAATGACACATTTATAATAACATCAAAAATATAAAATACTTAAGAGTAAAACTAATGAAAGATATACAAGCTCTCTACAGAGAACACTATAGAACATTACTTGAAATATTTATGTACATGTATATTAAATCATCATATGTACACCTTAAAAATCATGCTTTACAACCTAACTATATACCATTTTTATTTGTCAATCATACCTCAACAAAGCTGGAAAAAAATTAAATAAGACCTAAAAATTTAGAGAGATATACCATGGTCATGGAGAAAATATTAAAAATATGTCAATTTCCCAATGATTTTCTACAGATTCAACATAATTCCAAAAAAATCCCAGCAGATTTTTTTGTGGAAATTAACATGCTGATTATAAAATTAATATAGAAAAAAAATCAAGAGAATCCTGAAGAGATGGGAAGAAGCATGCCATCAAACATCAAGATAACTGCAGTAATCAAGATAGTGTTGTATTGGCACAAGGATAAATACATGAACCAGTGGAACAGAAGAGAGTACAAAATAGGCCCACATACATGTTTTAAAAGTTGCACTGCAGAACAGTAGAAAAAGAATGATCTTTTCTGTAAGTGGTACTAGTTCAATTGAATGTCAGTATGGAGAAATGAAAACTGACATATACCTCACATCATTTCTACAAACCAATTCCTAATAAATATTAGATTTAACTGTAAAAGAATAATAAAACTTCTAAAAGTTAACACAGAGGAACAACTCGTCACCTTGATGTAGGCAAAATGTCTTAAATTGGACACAGAAAACACTAAACACAAAGGAGAAAATTGATAACTTAGTTAAAATTAACAACTATTCATCAAAGACAGCGTTAATAAAGTGAAAAGACAAATCACAGATGAGAAAAGATATAGCTGCTAGAATGGCTAAAATTAAAAATGCTAACAATACCAAATGATGGTTAGGATAGCATTCACATATTCTTAGTAGGAGTGTAAATTTTTACAGCCACTCTGGGAAAAGCTAAACAAATGTATACACTATTATCTAGCTATACTATTCCTAGGTTTATATTAAACAGAAATGTGTATATATCCACTACCACGTGGAAGGATGCACAGGGGTGTTTCTGAGTGCTAGTAATGTTCTATTCCTTATTCTAAGTGGTAGTTGCATTGGTTTTTGCTTTGTAAATTCAAAGAGCTGTATACTTATGATGAGCACTCTTTTCTGTATGTATGATCTACTTCAATTTTTTACATCAGGGGAGAAAAAAATAAAAATAAATTAAAAATAAAATCGGAGAATAAAAATAAGGGAAAAAAAGATATAATCAAGGTGAAATAAAAATCAGAAATGTTCACCTAGCAACCTGATAACTATTTTTATTGGCACAAACCAGTCAGTGATAAAATAAAGGGTTGATATTTAGGCAAATACAAAAACTTGATGTTTTAGTTAGTCTATACAGCCTTAGTAAAGGCAAATATGTAATTTCATTAGGCTTTCTGAAATAGTGAAAACAATTTTAAGAGATTCACATTGTTTTTGTGTACCCCTTGGCATTCATAGATCCAAGACTGAGAATCAGTGTTCTAATCTCATATGACATCAGATTACCAGCCAAAGTGTTCAGTAAATTTTGCCTCTTCTCTCTATAAACTATTTGTTAGGTTTATATTGGAAATTACCACTTTAGGGAAATTATAATTATACCAATCCTAAGTAAACACTTTAAAATAAAACCTTGAGGATCTTATTCTCTGTTCTTCCCAACAGTGGATATATTATAATCTGAACTTTTTTTCATATAACTCCCAAATCTATGTTCCTTGTTAGCATGTCTGTCAGGACTCAAATCGTAATCACACGCCAACCATGTGACCTTGGGCAAGTTTCTTAATGTATGCTTCAGTTTCCACATCTGGAAAAGGGAAATGATGTTTCTTTTTTTTTTTTTTTTTTTTTTTTTTTTTTTTTTTTTTTTTTAAACATCTTTATTGAAGTATAATTGCTTTACAATGGTGTGCTAGCTTCTGCTTTACAACAAAGTGAATCAGTTACACATATACATATGTTGCCATATCTCTTCCCTCTTGCATCTCCCTCCCTCCCACCCTCCCTATCCCACCCCTCTAGGTGGTCACAAAGCACCGAGCTGATCTCCCTGTGCTATGCGGCTGCTTCCCACTAGTTATCTATTTTACATTTGGTAGTGTATATATGTCCATGACACTCTCTCACCCTGTCACATCTCACCCCTCCCCCTCCCCATATCCTCAAGTCCATTCTCTAGTAGGTCTGTGTCTTTATTCCCATCTTGCCACTAGGTTCTTCATGACCTCTTTTTTTTTTTTTTCCCTTAGATTCCATATATATGTGTTAGCATACTGTATTTGTTTTTCTCTTTCTGACTTACTTCACTCTGTATGACAGACTCTAACTCCATCCACCTCATTACAAACACCTCCATTTCATTTCTTTTTATGGCTGAGTAATATTCCATTGTATATATGTGCCACATCTTCTTTATCCATTCATCCGATGATGGACACCTAGGTTGCTTCCATGTCCTGGCTATTGTAAACAGAGCTGCAATGAATATTTTGGTACATGACTCTTTCTGAATTATGGTTTTCTCAGGGAATATGCCCAGTAGTGGGATTGCTGGGTCATATGGTAGTTCTATTTTTAGTTTTTTAAGGAACCTCCATACTGTTCTCCATAGTGGCTGTATCAATTTACATTCCCACCAACAGTGCAAGAGGGTTCCCTTTTCTCCACACCCTCTCCAGCATTTATTGTTTCTAGATTTTTTGATGATGGCCATTCTGACCGGTGTGAGATGATACCTCATTGTAGTTTTGATTTGCATTTCTCTAATGATTAATGATGTTGAGCATTCTTTCATGTGTCTGTTGGCAATCTGTATCTCTTCTTTGGAGAAATGTCTATTTAGGTCTTCTGCCCATTTTTGGATTGGGTTGTTTGTTTTTTTGTTATTGAGCTGCATGAGCTGCTTGTAAATCTTGGAGATTAATCCTTTGTCCGTTGCTTCATTTGCAAATATTTTCTCCCATTCTGAGGGTTGTCTTTTGGTCTTGTTTATGGTTTCCTTTGCTGTGCAAAAGCTTTTAAGTTTCATTAGGTCCCATTTGTTTATTTGTGTTTTTATTTCCATTTCTCTAGGACCTGGGTCAAAAAGGATCTTGCTGTGACTTATGTCATACAGTGTTCTGCCTATGTTTTCCTCTAAGAGTTTGATAGTGTCTGGCCTTACACTTAGGTCTTTAATCCATTTTGAGTTTATTTTTGTGTATGGTGTTAGGGAGTGTTCTAATTTCATACTTTTACATGTACCTGTCCAATTTTCCCAGCACCACTTATTGAAGAGGCTGTCTTTTCTCCACTGTATATGCTTGCCTCCTTTATCAAAGATAAGGTGACCATATGTGCGTGGGCTTATCTCTGGGCTTTCTATCCTGTTCCATTGATCTATATTTCTGTTTTTGTGCCAGTACCAAACTGTCTTGATTACTGTAGCTTTGTAATATAGTCTGAAGTCAGGGAGCCTGATTCCTCCAGCTCCATTTTTCGTTCTCAAGATTGCTTTGGCTATTCGGGGTCTTTTGTGTTTCCACACAAATTGTGAAATTTTTTGTTCTAGTTCTGTGAAAAATGCCAGTGGTAGTTTGATAGGGATTGCATTGAATCTGTAGATTGCTTTGGGTAGCAGAGTCATTTTCACAATGTTGATTCTTCCAATCCAAGAACATGGTATATCTCTCCATCTATTTGTATCATCTTTAATTTCTTTCATCAGTGTCCTATAATTTTCTGCATACAGGTCTTTTGTCTCCTTAGGTAGGTTTATTCCTAGGTATTTTATTCTTTTTGTTGCAATGGTAAACGGGAGTGTTTTCTTAATTTCACTTTCAGATTTTTCATCATTAGTATACAGGAATGCAAGAGATTTCTGTGCATTAATTTTGTATCCTGCTACTTTACCAAATTCATTGATTAGCTCTAGTAGTTTTCTGGTAGCATCTTTTGGATTCTCTATGTATAGTATCATGTCATCTGCAAACAGTGACAGCTTTACTTCTTCTTTTCCGATTTGGATTCCTTTTATTTCTTTTTCGTCTCTGATTGCTGTGGCTAACACTTCCAAAACTATGTTGAATAATAGTGGTGAGAGTGGGCAACCTTGTCTTGTTCCTGATCTTAGTGGAAATGGTTTCAGTTTTTCACCATTGAGGACAATGTTGGCTGTGGGTTTGTCATATACGGCCTTTATTATGTTGAGGAAAGTTCCCTCTATGCCTACTTTCTGCAGGACTTTTATCATAAATGGGTGTTGAATTTTGTCGAAAGCTTTCTCTGCATCTATTGAGATGATCATATGGTTTTTCTCCTTCAATTTGTTAATATGATGTATCACGTTGATTGATTTGCGTATATTGAAGAATCCTTGCATTCCTGGAATAAACCCCACTTGATCATGGTGTATGATCCTTTTAATGTGCTGTTGCATTCTGTTTGCTAGTATTTTGTTGAGGATTTTTGCATCTATGTTCATCAGTGATATTGGCCTGTAGTTTTCTTTCTTTGTGACATCTTTGCCTGGTTTTGGTATCAGGGTGATGGTGGCCTCGTAGAATGAGTTGGGGAGTGTTCCTCCCTCTGCAATATTTTGGAAGAGTTTGAGAAGGATAGGTGTTAGCTCTTCTCTAAATGTTTGATAGAATTCGCCTGTGAAGCCATCTGGTCCTGGGCTTTTGTGTGTTGGAAGATTTTTAATCACAGTTTCAATTTCAGTGCTTGTGATTGGTCTGTTCATATTTTCTATTTCTTCCTGGTTCAGTCTCGGCAGGTTGTGCATTTCTAAGAATCTGTCCATTTCTTCCAGGTTGTCCATTTTATTAGCATAGAGTTGCTTGTAGTAATCTCTTATGATCGTTTGTATTTCTGCAGTGTCAGTGGTTACTTCTCCTTTTTCATTTCTAATTCTATTAATTTGAGTCTTCTCCTTTTTTCTCTTGATGAGTCTGGCTAATGGTTTATCAATTTTGTTTATCTTCTCAAAGAACCAGCTTTTAGTTTCATTGATTTTTGCTATTGTTTCCTTCATTTCTTTTTCATTTATTTCTGATCTGATCTTTATGATTTCTTTCCTTCTGCTAGCTTTGGGGTTTTTTTGTTCTTCTTTCTCTAATTGCTTTAGGTGCAAGGTTAGGTTGTTTATTCGAGATGTTTCCTGTTTCTTGATGTAGGCTTGTATTGCTATAAACTTCCCTCTTAGAACTGCTTTTGCTGCATCCCATAGGTTTTGGATCGTCGTGTCTCCATTGTCATTTGTTTCTAGGTATTTTTTGATTTCCCCTTTGATTTCTTCAGTGATCACTTCGTTATTAAGTAGTGTATTGTGTAGCCTCCATGTGTTTGTATTTTTTACAGATCTTTTCCTGTAATTGATATCTAGTCTCATAGCGTTGTGGTCGGAAAAGATACTTGATACGATTTCAATTTTCTTAAATTTACCAAGGCTTGATTTGTGACCCAAGATATGATCTATCCTGGAGAATGTTCCATGAGCACTTGAGAAAAATGTGTATTCTGTTGTTTTTGGGTGGAATGTCCTATAAATATCAATTAAGTCCATCTTGTTTAATGTATCATTTAAAGCTTGTGTTTCCTTATTTATTTTCATTTTGGATGATCTGTCCATTGGTGAAAGTGGGGTGTTAAAGTCCCCTACTATGATTGTGTTACTGTCGATTTCCCCTTTTATGGCTGTTAGTATTTGCCTTATGTATTGAGGTGCTCCTATGTTGGGTGCATAAATATTTACAATTGTTATACCTTCCTCTTGGATCGATCCCTTGATCATTATATAGTGTCCGTCTTTGTCTCTTGTAATTGTCTTTATTTTAAAGTCTATTTTGTCTGATATGAGAATTGCTACTCCAGCTTTCTTTTGATTTCCATTTGCATGGAATATCTTTTTCCATCCCCTCACTTTCAGTCTGTATGTGTCTCTAGGTCTGAAGTGGGTCTCTTGTAGACAGCATATATATGGGTCTTGTTTTTGTATCCATTCAGCCAGTCTGTGTCTTTTGGTGGGAGCATTTAATCCATTTACATTTAAGGTAATTATCGATATGTATGTTCCTATTCCCATTTTCTTAAATGTTTTGGGTTTGTTATTGTAGGTGTTTTCCTTCTCTTGTGTTTCTTGCCTAGAGAAGTTCCTTTAGCATTTGTTGTAAAGCTGGTTTGGTGGTGCTGAACTCTCTCAGCTTTTGCTTGTCTGTAAAGGTTTTAATTTCTCCATCAAATCTGAATGAGATCCTTGCTGGGTAGAGTAATCTTGGTTGTAGGTTTTTCTCCTTCATCACTTTAAGTATATCCTGCCACTCCCTTCTGGCTTGCAGCGTTTCTGCTGAAAGATCAGCTGTTAACCTTATGGGGATGCCCTTGTGTGTTATCTGTTGTTTTTCCCTTGCTGCTTTTAATATGTTTTCTTTATATTTAATTTTTGATAGTTTGATTAATATGTGTCTTGGTGTGTTTCTCCTTGGATTTATCCTGTATGGGACTCTCTGTGCTTCCAGGACTTGATTAACTATTTCCTTTCCCATATTAGGGAAGTTTTCAACTATAATCTCTTCAAATATTTTCTCAGTCCCTTTCTTTTTCTCTTCTTCTTCTGGGACCCCTATAATTCGAATGTTGGTGCGTTTAATGTTGTCCCAGAGGTCTCTGAGACTGTCCTCAGTTCTTTTCATTCTTTTTTCTTTATTCTGGTCTGCAGTAGTTATTTCCACCATTTTATCTTCCAGGTCACTTATCCGTTCTTCTGCCTCAGTTATTCTGCTATTGATCCCATCTAGAGTATTTTTAATTTCATTTATTGTGCTTGTCATCGTTTCTTGGTTCCTCTTTAGTTCTTCTACGTCCTTGTTAAATGTTTCTTGCATTTTGTCTATTCTATTTCCAAGACTTTGGATCATCCTTACTATCATTATTCTGAATTCTTTTTCAGGTAGACTACCTATTTCCTCTTCATTTGTTAGGTCTGGTGTGTTTTGACCCTGCTCCTTCATCTGCTGTGTGTTTTTCTGTCTTCTCATTTTGCTTATCTTACTGTGTTTGGGGTCTCCTTTTCACAGGCTGCAGGTTCGTAGTTCCCGTTGTTTTTGGTATCTGTCCCCAGTGGCTAAGGTTGGTTCAGTGGGTTGTGTAGGTTTCCTGGTGGAGGGAACTAGTGCCTGTGTTCTGGTGGATGAGGCTGGATGTTGTCTTTCTGGTGGGTTCGTCCACGTCTGGTGGTGTGTTTTGGGGTGTCTGTGGCCTTATTATGATTTTAGGCAGCCTCTCTGTTAATGGATGGGGCTGTGTTCCTCTCTTGCTAGTTGTTTAGCATAGGGTGTCCAGCACTGTAGCTTGCTGGTCGTTGAGTGAAGCTGGGTCTTGATGTTGAGATGGAGATCTGTGAGAGATTTTCGCCGTTTGGTATTACGTGGAGCTGGGAGGTCTCTTGTGGACCAGTGTCCTGAAGTTGGCTCTCCCACCTCAGAGGCACAGCCCTGATGCCTGGCTGGAGCACCAAGAGCCTTTCATCCACACGGCTCAGAATAAAAGGGAGAAAAAATGAAAAGAAAGAAAAAAAGAGGATAAAATAAAATAAAATAAAGCAATTATAATAAAAAATAAGAAAAAAAAATTATTAAGAGTAAATTTATTAAGAAAAAAAATTTTTTTTAATTTTTAAAAATAGATTTATTAATTTTTTATACTAAAAATAAGAAAAAAATTATTTAGAAAAAAATTTATTAAGAAAAAAATTTTTTAATTTTTTAAAATAAAAAATATGAAAAAACTTATTAAAAAGTTTTTTAAAAATAGAAAATAAGGAAAAAATTATTAAGAAAACATTTATTAGGGAAAAAAAAATTTTTTTAAGCCAAAAAAAAAAAAAAAAAAAAAAAAAAAAAAAAAAAAACGGACGGACCTAACCCTAGGACTAACGGTGAGAGCAAAGCTATACAGACAAAATCTCACCCAGAAGCATACACATCTACACTCACAAAAAAAAGGAAAAGGGGAAAAGTTAATATATCCTGCTCCCAAAGTCCATCTCCTAAATTTGGGATGATTCGTTGTCTATTCAGGTATTCAACAGATGCAGGCACATCAAGTTGTTTGTGGAGCTTTAATCCGCTGCTTCTGAGGCTGCTGGGAGAGATTTCCCTTTCTCTTCTTTGTTCGTACAGCTCCCGGGGTTCAGCTTTGGATTTGGACCCGCCTCTGCATGTAGGTCCCCTGAGGGCGTCTGTTCCCCGCCCAGACAGAACGGGGTTAAAGGAGCAGCTGATTCGGGGGCTCTGGCTCAGTCAGGCCGGGGGGAGGGAGCGGTACGGAGGAGGCGGGGCGAGCCTGCGGCGGCAGAAGCCGGCGTGACGTTGCAGCAGCCTGAGGCGCGCCGTGCGCTCTCCCGGGGAAGTTGTCCCCGGATTACGGGAGCCTGGCCGTGGCGGGCTGCACAGGCTCCCGGGAGGGGCGGTGTGGAGAATGACCTGTGCTCGCCCACAGGCTGTTTGGTGGCGGCAGCAGCAGCCTTAGCGTCTCATGCCCGTCTCTGGGGTCCGCGCTGATAGCCACGGCTCGCGCCCGTCTCTGGAGTTCGTTTAAGTGGCGCTCTGAATCCCCTCTCCTTGCACGCCGCGAAACAAAGAGGCAAGAAAAAGTCTCCTGCCTCTTCGGCAGCTGCAGACTTTTTCTCGTGCACCCTCCCGGCTAGTTGTGGTGCGCTAGACCCTTCAGGCTGTGTTCACGCAGCCAACCCCAGTCCTCTCCCTGGGATCCGACCGAAGCCCGCGCCTCAGCTCCCAGCCCCCGCCCGCCCCGGCGGGTGAGCAGACAAGCCTCTCGGGCTGGTGAGTGCTGCTCGGCGCCGAGCCTCTGTGCGGGAATCTCTCCGTTTTTCCCTCTGCGTCCCTGTTGCTGTGGGATCCGCGCTGATAGCCGCGGCTCGCGCCCGTCTCTGGAGCTCATTTGGGCGGCGCTCTGAATCCCCTCTCCTTGCGCGCCGCGAAACAAAGAGGCAAGAAAAATTCTCTTGCCTCTTTGGCAGCTGCAGTCTTTTTCCCGGACTCCCTCCCGGCTAGCACCGAAGCCCGAGCCCCAGCTCCCAGGCCCCGCCCGCCCCGGCGGCTGAGCAGACAAGCCTCTCGGGCTGGTGAGTGCTGGTCGGCACCGCTCCTCTGTGCGGGAATCTCCGCTTTGCCCTCCGCACCAATGTGGCTGCGCTCTCCTCCGTGGCTCCGAAGCTTCCCCCCTCTGCTACCCGCAGTCTCTGCCCACGAAGGGGCTTCCTAGTGTGTGGAAACCTTTCCTCCTTCACAGCTCCCTCCCACTGGTGCAGGTCCCGTCCCTATTCTTTTGTCTCTGTTATTTCTTTTTTCTTTTGCCCTACCCAAGTACGTGGGGATTTTCTTGCCTTTTGGGAGGTCTGACGTCTTCTGCCAGCGTTCAGTGGGTGTTCTATAGGAGCAGTTCCACGTGTAGAGGTATTTCTCATGTATCTGTGGGGAGGAAGGTGATCTCCGCGTCTTACTCTTCCGCCATCTTGCCCCTCCCCCTCGAAATGATGTTTCTAATACCTACCTCATAGGGCTGTTGTGAGAATTAAATGCAATAATACTTCTAAACCACTTAGCATTGTGTCTAAATGTTAGGTAAATTATCATAATTATCTTTGCTTACCTATTTGTTTTTATTTTTATTCATTTAATTTATTTTTGGCTCTGTTTGCTCTGCGTTGCTGCGCATGGGCTTTCTCTAGTTGCAGCGAATAGGGGCTACTCTTCGTTGTGGTGCTCAGGCTTCTCATTGCAGTGGCTTCTCCTGTTGCGGAGCACCGGCTCTGGGCATGCAGGCTTCAGTAGTTGTGGCACGCGGGCTCAGTAGTTGTGGCACACGGGCTTAGTTGCTCTGCGGCATGTGGGATCTTCCCGGACCAGGGATCGAACCCATGTCCCCAGCATTGGCAGGCAGATTCTTTTTTTTTTTTTTTTTTAAACATCTTTATTGGAGTGTAATTGCTTTACAATGGTGTGTTACTTTCTGCTTTATAACAAAGTTAATCAGTTATACATATACATATGTTCCCATATCTCTTCCCTCTTGTGTCTCCCTCCCTCCCACCCTCCCTAACCCACCCCTCTAGGTGGTCACAAAGCACTGAGCTGATCTCCCTGTGCTATGCGGCTGCTTCCCACTAGCTATCTATTTTACGTTTGGTAGTGTATATATGTCCATGCCACTCTCTCCCTTTGTCACAGCTTACCCTTCCCCCTCCCCATATCCTCAAGTCCATTCTCTACTAGGTCTGTGTCTTTATCCCCGTCTTGCCCCTAGGCTCTTCATGACCTTTTTTTTTTTTTTTTTTTTCTTAGATTCCATATATATGTGTTAGCATACGGTATCTGTTTTTCTCTTTCTGACTTACTTCACTCTGTATGACAGACTCTAGGTCCATCCACCTCACTATAAATAACTCAATTTCATTTCTTTTTATGGCTGAGCAATATTCCATCGTATATATGTGCCACATCTTCTTTATCCATTCATCTGCTGATGGACACTTACGTTGCTTCCATGTCCTGGCTATTGTAAATAGAGCTGCAATGAACATTTTGGTACATGACTCTTTTTGAATTATGGTTTTCTCAGGGTATATGCCCAGTAGTGGGATTGCTGGGTCGTATGGAAGTTCTATTTTTAGTTTTCTAAGGAACCTCCATACTGTTCTCCATAGTGGCTGTTTCAATTTACATTCCCACCAACAGTGTAAGAGGGTTCCCTTTTCTCCACACCCTCTCCAGCATTTACTGTTTGTAGATTTTTTGATGATGGCCATTCTGACTGGTGTGAGATGATATCTCATTGTAGTTTTGATTTGCATTTCTCTAATGATTAATGATGTTGAGCATTCTTTCATGTGTTTGTTGGCAATCTGTATATCTTCTTTGGAGAAATGTCTATTTAGGTCTTCTGCCCATTTTTGGATTGGGTTGTTTGTTTTTTTGATATTGAGCTGCATGAGCTGCTTGTAAATTTTGGAGATTAAACATTTATCAGTTGCTTCATTTGCAAATATTTTCTCCCATTCTGAGGGCTGTCTTTTGGTCTTGTTTATGGTTTCCTTTGATGTGCAAAAGCTTTTAAGTTTCATTAGGTCCCATTTGTTTATTTTTGTTTTTATTTCCATTTCTCTAGGGGGTGGGTCAAAAAGGATCTTGCTGTGATTTATGTCATAGAGTGTTCTTCCTATGTTTTCCTATAAGAGTTTTATAGTGTCTGGCCTTACATTTAGGTCTTTAATCCATTTTGAGTTTATTTTTGTGTATGGTGTTAGGGAGTGTTCTAATTTCATTCTTTTACATGTAGCTGTCCAGTTTTCCCAGCATCACTTATTGAAGAGACTGTCTTTTCTCCATTGTATACTCTTGCCTCCTTTATCAAAGACAAGGTGACCATATGTCCGTGGGTTTATCTCTGGGCTTTCTATCCTGTTCCATTGATCTATATTTCTGTTTTTGTGCCAGTACCATACTGTCTTGATTACTGTAGCATTGTAGTATAGTCTGAAGTCAGGGAGCCTGATTCCTCCAGCTCCATTTTTCGTTCTCAAGATTGCTTTGGCTATTTGGGGTCTTTTGTGTTTCCATACAAATTGTGAAACTTTTTGTTCTAGTTCTGTGAAAAATGCCAGTGCTAGTTTGATAGGGATTGCATTAAATCTGTAGATTGCTTTGGGTAGTAGAGTCATTTTCACAATGTTGATTCTTCCAATCCAAGAACATGGTATAGCTCTCCATCTATTTGTATCATCTTTAATTTCTTTCATCAGTGTCTTATAATTTTCTGCATACAGGTCTTTTGTCTCCTTAGGTAGGTTTATTCCTAGATATTTTATTCTTTTTCTTGCAGTGGTAAATGGGAGTGTTTTCTTAATTTCACTTTCAGATTTTTCATCATTAGTGTATAGGAATGCAAGAGATTTCTGTGCATTAATTTTGTATCTTGCTACTTTACCGAATTCATTGATTAGCTCTAGTAGTTTTCTGGTAGCATCTTTAGGATTCTCTATGTATAGTCTCATGTCATCTGCAAACAGTGATAGCTTTACTTCTTCTTTTCCAATTTGGATTCCTTTTATTTCTTTTTCTTCTCTGATTGCTGAGGCTAAAACTTCCAAAACTATGTTGAATAATAGTGGTGAGAGTGGGCAACCTTGTCTTGTTCCTGATCTTAGTGGAAATGGTTTCCGTTTTTCACCACTGAGGACGATGTTGGCTGTGGGTTTGTCATATATGGCCTCTAATATGTTGAGGAAAATTCCCTCTATGCCTACTATCTGCAGGGTTTTTATCATAAATGGTTGTAGAATTTTGTCGAAAGCTTTCTCTGCATCGATTGAGATGATCATATGGTTTTTCTCCTTCAATTTGTTAATATGGTGTATCACATTGATTGATTTGCGTATATTGAAGAATCCTTGCATTCCTGGAATAAACCCCACTTGATCATGGTGTATGATCCTTTTAATGTGCTGTTGGATTCTGTTTGCTAGTATTTTGTTGAGGATTTTTGCAACTATGCTCATCAGTGATATTGGCCTGTAGTTTTCTTTCTTTGTGACATCTTTGTCTGGTTTTGGTGTCAGGGTGATGGTGGCCTCGTAGAATGAGTTTGGGAGTGTTCCTCCCTCTGCTATATTTTGGAAGAGTTTGAGAAGGATAGGTGTTAGCTCTTCTCTAAATGTTTGATAGAATTCGGGCAGGTGGATTCTTAACCAGAGCGCCACCAGGGAAGTCCCCCTATTTGTTTTTAAAGATAAAACACTACAATGCTGAGTAGAAGCTTTGTGGGTATGAGGGAAATAACTGATATAAGGGTTTCACTTTGGGATGATTGGGTTGGGAGGTAACCTGTATTGGAGGACTTTCAGATATCAGTATATGGAAACCTTTTCTTTAGAGTCATTTAATTCTTTCAGAGAAGAATCTCCTACCTGCAAAGTAACTGCCTAGGTAATGACGTGCAAAGGAATTGCAGAATAGGTTCAATTGTTCTGTATATAAACTTTCTATCTATCCCCCTATTTTCTACCTCTAGACTCATCCCTGCCTTCACCTATACCTAATATCTCAAGTCCTTCAAATATTTAAAGACGGCCATTACTTTCTTCCTGAGTCTTCTCTTTTCCAGCTATACATATATCCATCCCCTTCAACTGTCTACATATCCTTCATTCATTTTTTTATTAATTCATTTATTCAAGAATGATTATTTTTGGGACTTCCCTGGTGGTGCAGTGGTTAAGAATCCGCCTACCAAGGCAGGGGACACGGGTTGGATCCCTTGTCCAGGAAGATCCCACATGCCGTGGAGCAACTAAGCCTGTACACCACAACTACTGAGCCTGCACTCTAGAGCCCTCGAGCCACAACTACTAAGCCCATGTGCTACAACTACTAAGTCCACGTGCTGCAACTACTGAAGCCCACATGCCTAGAACCCATGCTCCACAACAAGAGAAGCCACCAAATAAGAAGCCCGTGCACTGCAATGAAGAGTAGTCCCCATTCGCCACAATTAGAGAAAGCCTGCACACAGCAATGAAGACCCAGTGCAGCCAAAAAAAGATCATTTTTTATTAATTCATTCAAGAATGTTCTTTTTTAATTAATTAATTCATTCATTCAAGAATGCTGTTATGGTTAACATGTGTTAACCTAACTAAGCCACAGTACCCAGATATTTGGTCAAAGATTAATCTAGACATTTCTGTGAAAGTATTTTTTAGATGATATCAGTATTTAAATGAGTAGACTTTGAGGAAAGCAGAATACCCTCCATAATGTGGAAGGGCTTCATCCAATCAGTTGAAAGCCTTAATAGAAAAGACTGACTTCCCAGGAAGAAGAGGGAATTTTGCCAGCAGACCAACTTTGGACTCGAATTGCAACTCTTCCCTCATTCTAAAGCATACTGGTCTATCCTGCGGATTTTTGTCTAGCCAAGCCTCCACAATCACAAATTCTTTAAAATAAATTTCTCTTCCTATATACATACATATATCTTGTTGGTTCTGTTTCTCTGGAGACCTTTGATTAACACAGTTTTGTTCCAGGAACACAAGTAGGACCTACTGCCCATCTCTGTGAATCTACCAGGCTAAATTTACCTTGTTATGTCCACATAACTCTTTAAACTCTGCCTAAACCATACTGGCTATTTCAAGTGCAATCTGAACAGAATTTAGAATAAAATAAACTGAGATTTTTCACCTCCCTAATTCTAGTTACTATTGTTTCTTTAATGCAGCCAAAGAACAGCTTAATCATATCACTACTTACATTGAGCTTACCAAGATAAAATCCCATCAGCATCCCATAAGAACTGTTGCCAAGCAACATCTCACCAATTCTTCATTTGTGCAATTGTTTTTTTGTGGCCTGCACACAATACCTAACATTTGTTCCTACTAAATTTTATCCTTGAAGTTTAGTTTTTCATTGAATGGTGTCAAAATCTTTTGGAATCCTTTTTCTCTCACTCAATATATTTACAAACACTCTCAGCTTTATATTAATGAAATATTAGTCACTATAAAACTAAAAATTACATAGCTGAGGTCAAGAGAAATCTCTGACATCATCAACCTTAAAAAAAAAAGCCTTAATTCAAATAGTATTAGCATAAATATACACGATTGAAGTTCTCAGAGAGTATCTGACATGCAAGGAAGGCAGGAGGCATGCTGCTCTAGAAAGACCTGGTTTCAAGTCCTCCCTCTAAACTTGAAAGTTTTATAACTGGGCAAATTGCTTATTCGTCAAAGAGTGTCAGTAAAATGGGGGAAATAAAACTCACATCACAAGACTGCTGTGAGAATTAAACAACATATACAGCACTTGACGCAATGCCTAATACACAGCAGGTATTTGACATGTGTCTTCTTTGAAGCACATAGTAAGTACTCAGAAAGAGTTAGATCCATTCCTTTTTCACATTCCCTTGAATCAACTTATAGGCTAAATCACTTAGTCACTCAAGGCACTGAAAGAGGAAGAGAGAAGATGGGAGGGAGGAGATGCAGATAGGTGAATGACTTGAAGTTGCTGCACAAATTTGGAATAATGACAATGAATATTTTAGAATTTGAACATATATCCAGGGAAATAAGAGACTACTGTTAAAGGCTACAAATTGTTTAGAAGATACCTAATAGTTTAGAAAAATACTTTCATTCAGTCTCTTGCCAAATTGCAACTTACAGCAGGAGAGGAATAAACACAGTGATGTTTGGTATTTGGTTAAACATTTAAGCTGCATTTCAAAATGTCAGATTTGGCAAAATCTAAAATAAATTTTGATAAGTCCTTGACTTTTTACTTGTATGTATTCAAGGGAAAGGCAGCTTGTAGATTTGAATCATTTAGATCTGACTCATTAAAATGTATAGAGTGTTTTATCAAGCCACAAAAACTCTGCCCCAAATCATTTACAGTTTAACTCAGGAAAAAAAAAGTCTTATATAAACCACAACTATCAAACACTAAGTTGCTGAGACTTGGAAGAAGAGATTAACTCAGAAAGGCCTCATGAAAGAAAGAAATTTTGAAGAAGTAATTAAACGAGTGAAATAGCACTGAATACATAGAAAATGGAAAACCAAGTATGCAGACAGAAGTGATATTACATAATAGCTGACAAGGACAAATCTCAGTTATTAGATTTTGACTTAAAGGTATTTTTCTAAAATGTCTGGAAGAACAGTGGGATCTTCAGAGCACCCATAAAATTAATGTCAGGATATATTTACTAAACAAATGCTTACTCTGTGTCTCTACATGCAAGTCTCTCTAACAAACCCTGGGACCACAAGGAGATATCACCTACTCCTGTCAGAACAGCTATTAGGAAAAAGACAACAAATGACAAGTGCTGGCGAGGATGCGGAAACAAGGGAACCCTCTTGCACTGTTGGTGGGAATGTAAATTGGTGCAGCCACTATGGAAAAGCGTATGGAAGTTCCTCAAAAATATAACTATCATACGATCTAGCAATTCCACTTCTGAGTATTTTTCTGAAAACAAAAACACTAATTTGAAAAGATACATGCACCCCTACATTCACTGCAGCATTGTTTACAACAGCCAAGATTGGGAAGCAATCTAATTGTCTAGAACTACATAAATGGATACAGAAATGTGGTATATAATATACAATGGAATATTACTCAGCCATTAAAAAAAAAAGAAATCTTGGCACTTGCAACAACATGGATGGACCTAGAGGGTATTAGGCTAAGTGAAATAAGTCAGACACAGAAAGACAAGTACCATATGATTTCACTTATATGTGGAATCTAAAAAACAAAACAAACATAACAAAGTAGGAACAGACTCATAGATACAGAGAACAAACTGGTGGTTACCAGAGGGGAGGGAGATGGGAGGATGAGTGAAATAGGTGAGGGAGGTTAAGAGGTACAAACTGCTAGTTATAAAATATATAAACCACAGGGATGTAATGTACAGCATAGGGAATATAGTCAATAATATTATAATAATTTTGGATGGTGACAGATGATAACTAGACTCTTCATGGTGGTCATTTTGCAATGTATAAAAAAATCGAATCATGATATTGTACACCTGAAACTAATATAATATACTAAGTCAATTATATTTCAATTGGAAAAAACACTGGGAAACAATGGTGGACAGGACAGACATGTTTTCTGAAAGCAGTCTATAGAGAAAATAGGTTTTTTTTAAGTGAAAATACAAAATAATTACAAATCGCAATAAGAGCTAGGAAGGATAAAGATGTAGGAAGCAGTCTTATTATACATAGAATTTTAATTGCAATTTTAGGACAATTAATAAAAAAGAATAACAGATTTTCAAATCTATAGAGACCTTGAAGCTCATCACATCCGGTTTTTCCAAGAGGAACCTAAGACACCAATAATTAAAATGCTTTTATCAAGATAAGGGGCAAAGGCAAAAGCTAGACCTGAATACAGGTTTCCTATCTATATCCTACATCCATTCTTCATTCAACTTTCACTGAGCACCTGCTATGATTAGGCGCTATGCTAAGTGCTGCAGAGGAGGCAAAAATTAAAAACACCACTCCCCAACTCTCAAGCTGCTGACAGTCTCAGAAGGGAGATAAGCATGTAAACAAATAACAGCCAAAAGATAAATGATATAAAAGAAGTTTGCACAAAAATCTGTAGCACCAAGAAGGGAGACCCTAACTCTGTTCAGGAAGATGATGGATGGCTTCACTTCAGCCAAATCATATGGAATGAGTAAGATTTGTCCAGGAAGACAAAAGGAAAAACAGCAATTCAGAAAGAGTAAAGCAAATGTGCAAAGAAATGAAAGTGTGAAAGAACACTGTTCAGGAAAGTCTAAGTATAAAAAGTGTCAGATTTCCTCTACTTCTGAGATTTCTTTTTCTTATTATTTTTATCTAAGTAATACATGCACTTAGTCAAGTAGTGCTAAAAGGCTTCAAACGCAGCCGTCCTGTAGCATACTCTCTCCTGGCCACCCCACCATCAAGGCTCTCCCATTCCGATATATAACCACATTACACTCACTCAGCTTCTGCTTCTTATATTTAACTCCATACTTCTAAATCATGTGTATATACTCATATTTTGGTATCCTACATGGTATGAGAATTTATACCTACTTCAACTTCCCCATCCCAGATGGTTGAAACATAATTTGGGGCTATTACCATAATTGTTTTCATAATGACTAAGTAAATATTGCTTTCTGATTAAAGCATTATACTATGATTATATTTCCTTTCTGTAATAACTTTTCTTTTCTCTAAAGTTGATTTCCATGGACTTTATTGTTCTTTTTCAATCTCTGGTTAAATCTTCCCCCACATTCCAAGAGCTCTAAAGACATTCTAAATTCAATTTTTCTTAATGTCAAATCTGTAAGATAATTTGTTTCTTCCTGTAGTTATGCCCCCTAGAAATCTTGTTCCCCTGCTCTAACGTCCACTGACCCTCTGGGCTATCCTAGGAATTCCTTTGCCTTTCTTATCTATTAGAGCCCATGTTTACTAGATCCTATACCTTCCTAATTCTTGGTTTATATTCTCACTTTGGTAGAGCCCACCTTCCACTAGCTTCCTGAGAAAGACTGCATGAGAGCAAATATTTAAAACAAATATCTCAGAGACCTTCAAGATGGCAGAGGAGTAAGATGTGGAGATCACCTTCCTCCCTACAAATAAATCAGAAATACACCTACATGTGGAACAACTCCTACAGAACACCTACTGAACGCTGGTAGAAGACCTCAGACTTCCCACAAGGCAAGAAACTCCCCACGTACCTGGGGAGGGCAAAAGAAAAAAGAAAAAACACAGACAAAAGAATAGGGACAGGACCTGCACCTCTGGGAGGGAGCTGTGAAGGAGGAAAAGTTTCCAAACACTAGGAAGCCCCTTCAAGGGCTGAAATGGGGGCTGGGCGGCATGGGGAAGCTTCAGAGCCACAGAGGAGAGTGCAGCAACAGGGGTGCAGAGGGCAAAGCGGAGAGATTCTCGCACAGAGGATCGGTGCCGAGCAGCACTCACCAGCCCGAGAGGCTTGTCTGCTCACCCGACGGGACGGGTGGGGGCTGGGAGCTGAGGCTCAGGCCTCGGAGGTCAGACCCCAGGGAGAGGACTGGGGTTGGCTGTGTGAACACAGCCTGAAGGGGGTTAGTGTGCCACAGATAGCCAGGAGGGAGTCCGGGAAAAAGTCTGGACCTGCCTAAGAGGCAACAGACCATTGTTTCAGGGTGCGCGAGGAGAGGGGCTTCAGAGCACCACCCAAAAGAGCCCCAGAGACGGGCGCGAGCCACAGCTATCAGCACGGACACCAGAGATGGGCATGAAATGCTAACACTGCTGCTGCAGCCACCAAGAAGCCAGTGTGCAAGCACAGGTCACTGTCCACACCTCCCCTCCCGGGAGCCTGTGCAGCCCGCCACTGCCAGGGTCCTGTGATCCAGGGACAACTTCCCCGGGAGAACACACGACACGCCTCACGCTGTTGCAACGTCACACCAGGCTCTGCCACCTCAGGCTTGCCCTGCATTCCGTACCCCTCCCTTCCTCTGGCTTGAGTGAGCCAGAGCCCCAGAATCAGCTGCTACTTTAACCCCGTCCTGTCTGAGTGAAGAACTGGCACCCTCAGGCAACCTACACGCAGAGGCAGGGACAAATCCAAAGCTGAACCCCAGGAGCTGGGCGAACAAAGAAGAGAAAGGGAAATATTTCACAGCAGCCTCAGGAGCAGCGGATTATATATCCACAATCAACTTGATGTACACTGCATCTGTGGAATACCTGAATAGACAACGAATCATCCCAAAATTGAGGCAGTGGACTTTGGGAGCAACTGTAGACTTAGAGTTTGTTTTCTGCATCTAATTTGTTCCTGGCTTTATGTTTATCTTAGTTTAGTATTTACAATTTATTATCATTGGTAGACTTGTTTATTGATTTGGTTGCTCTCTTCTTCCTTTTTTTTTCTTTTCTTATATATATTTTGTTTTTTCCTTTTTCTCTTTTTGTGAGTGTGTATGTGTATGCTTCTTTGTGTGATTTTGTCTGTATACCTTTACTTCAAGCATTTGTCCTAGGGTTCTGTCTGTCCGTTTCTTATTTTTTATTTTTTTTAGTACAGTCTTTAGCACTTATTATCATTGGTGGATTTGTTTTTTTGGTTTGGTTGCTCTCTTCTTTCTTTCTTTTATTACTTTTCCATTTTCTTATTTTTAATAATTATTTTTTATTTTAATAACTTTATTTTATTTTTTTCTTTCTTTCTTTCTTCCTTTTCTTCTGAGGTGTGTGGCTCACAGGGTATTGGTGCTCTGGCCGGGTGTCAGGACTGTGCCTCTGAAGTGGGAGATTCGAGGTAAGGACATTGGTCCACCAGAGACCTCCCGGCTCCACGTAATATCAAATGGCGAAAGCTCTCCCAGAGATCTCCATCTCAACACAAAGACCCAGCTCCACTCAACGACCATCAAGCTACAGTGCTGGAAACCCCATGCCAAACAACTAGCAAGACAGGAACACAACACCACCTATTACCAGAGAGGCTGCCTAAAATCATAATAAGGCCACAGACATCCCAAAACACACCACCAGACGCAGTCCTGCCCACCAGAAAGACAAGATCCAGCCTCATCCACCAGAACACAGGCACTAGTCCCCTCCACCAGGAAGCCTACACAACGCACTGAACCAAACTTAGCCACTGGGGGCACACACCAAAAACAACGGGAACTACGAACCTGCAGCCTGCAAAAAGGAGACCCCATACACAGTAAGTTAAATGAAATGAGAAGACACAGAAACACACAGCAGATGAAGGAGCAAGGTAAAAACCCACCAGACCAAACAAATGAAGAGGAAATAGGCAGTCTACCTAAAAAAGAATTCAGAATAATGATAGTAAAGATGATCCAAAATCTTGGAAATAGAATGGAAAAATACAAGAAACGTTTAACAGGGAACTAGAACTAAAGAGCAAACAAACAATGATGAACAACACAATACATGAAATTAAAAATTCTCTGGAAGGAAATCAACAGCAGAATAACTGATGAAGAAAAACGGATAAGTGACCTGGAAGGTAAAATAGTGGAAATAACTACCACAGAGCAAAATAAAGAAAAAAGAATGAAAAGAATTGAGGACAGTCTCAGAGACCTCTGGGACAACATTAAACACTCCAATATTCGAATTATAGGGGTCCCAGAAGAAGAGAAAAAGAAAGGGACTGAGAAAATATTTGAAGAGATTTTAGTTGAAAACTTTCCTAATATGGGAAAGGAAATAGTCAATCAAGTCCAGGAAGCGCAGAGAGTGCCGTAAAGGATAAATCCAAGGAGAAACTCTCCAAGACACATATTAATCAAACTATCAAAAATTAATTACAAAGAAAAAATATTAAAAGCAGCAAGGGAAAAGCAACAATTAAAATGCATGGGAATCCCCATAAGGTTAACAGCTGATCTTTCAGCAGAAACTCTGCAAGCCAGAAGGGAGTGGTAGGACATATTTAAAGTGATGAAAGGGAAAAACTACAACCAAGAATACTATAACTAGCAAGGATCTCAATCAGATTCGACAGAGAAATTAAAACCTTTACAGACAAGCAAACGCTAAGAGAATTCAGTACCACCAAACCAGCTTTACAACAAATGCTAAAGGAACTTCTCTAGGCAGGAAACACAAGAGAAGGAAAAGACCTACAATAACAAACACAAAACAACTAAGAAAACGGTAATAGGAAGATAAATATCAATAATTACCTTAAATGTAAATGGATTAAATGCTCCATCCAAAAGACACAGACTGGCTGAATGGATACAAAAACAAGACCCGTATATCTGCTGTCTACAAGAGACCCACTTCAGACCTAGAGACACATACAGACTGAAAGCGAGGGGATGGAAAAAGATATTCCATGCAAATGGAAATCAAAAGAAAGCTGGAGTAGCAATTCTCATATCAGACAAAATAGACTTTAAAATGAAGACTATTACAAGAGACAAAGACGGACACTACATAATGATCAAGGGATCAATCCAAGAAGATATAACAACTGTAAATATTTATGCACTCAACAAAGGAGCACCTCAATACATAAGACAAATGCTAACAGCCATAAAAGGGGAAATCCACAGTAACACAATCATAGTAGGGGACTGTAACACCTCACTTTCACCAATGGACAGATCATCCAAAGTTAAAATAAATAAGGAAACACAAGCTTTAAATGATACATTAAACAAGATGGACTTAATGGACATTTATAGGACATTCCATCCAAAAACAACAGAATACACTTTCTTCTCAAGTGCTGATGGAACATTTTCCAGGAGAGATCATATCTTGGGTCACAAATCAAGCATTGGTAAATTTAAGAAAACTGAAATCGTATCAAGTATCTTTTCCGACCACAGTGCTATGAGACTAGATATCAATTACAGGAAAAAATTTGTAAAAAATACAAACACATGGAGGCTAAACAATACACTACTTAATAACCAAGAGATCACTAAAGAAATCAAAGAGGAAATCAAAACATACCTAGAAACAAATGACAATGAAAACACAACAACCCAAAACCTATGGGATGCAGCAAAGGCAGTTCTAAGAGGGAAGTTTATATCAATACAATCCTACCTCAAAAAACAAGAAACATCTCAAATAAACAACCTAACTTTCTACCTAAAGCAATTAGAGAAAGAAGAACAAAAAATCCCCAAAGTTAGCAGAAGGAAAGAAATCATAAAGATCAGATCAGAAATAAATGAAAAAGAAATGAAGGAAACAATAGCAAACATCAATAAAACTAAAAGCTGGTCCTTTGAGAACACAAACAAAATGGATAAACCATTAGCCAGACTCATCAAGAAAAAAAGGGAGAAGACTCAAATCAATAGAATTAGAAATGAAAAAGGAGAAGTAACAACTGAAACTGCAGAAATACAAAGGATCATGAGACATTACTACAAGCAACTCTATGCCAATAAAATGGACAACCTGGAAGAAATGGACAAATTCTTAGAAATGCACAACCTGCCGAGACTGAACCAGGAAGAAATAGAAAATATGAACAGACCAATCACAAGCACTGAAATTGAAACTGTGATTACAAATCTTCCAACACACAAAAGCCCAGGACCAGATGGCTTCACAGGCGAATTCTATCAATCATTTAGAGAAGAGCTAACACCTATCCTTCTCAAACTCTTCCAAAATATAGCAGAGGGAGGAACACTCCCCAACTCATTCTACGAGGTCACCATCACCCTGATACCAAAACCAGACAAAGATGGCACAAAAAAGAAAACTACAGACCAATATCACTGATGAACATAGATGCAAAAATCCTCAACAAAATACTAACAAACAGAATCCAACAGCACATTCAAAGGATCATACACCATGATCAAGTAGGGTCTATCCCAGGAATGCAAGGATTCTTCAATATATGCAAATCAACCAATGTGATAAACCATATTAACAAATTGAAGAATAAAAATCATATGATCATCTCAATAGATGCAGAAAAAGCTTTCGACAAAATTCAACACCCACTTAAGATAAAAACGCTCCAGAAAGCAGGCACATAGGAAACTTACCTCAACATAATAAAGGCCATACATGAGAAACACACAGCCAACATCATTCTCAATGGTGAAAAACTGAAACCATTTCCTCCAAGATCAGGAACAAGACAAGGCTGTCCACTCTCACCACTATTATTCAACATAGTTTTGGAAGTTTTAGCCACAGCAATCAGAGAAGAAAAAGAAATAAAAGGAATCCAAATTGGAAAAGAAGAAGTAAAACTGTCACTGTTTGCAGATGACATGATACTATACATAAAGAATCCTAAAGATGTTACCAGAAAACTACTAGAGCTAATCAATGAATTTGGTAAAGTAGCAGGATACAAAATTAATGCACAGACATCTCTTGCATTCCTATCCACTAATGATGAAAAATCTGAAAGAGAAATTAAGGAAACACTCCCATTTACCACTGCAACAAAAAGAATAAAATACCTAGGAATAAACCTACCTAAGGAGAGAAAAGACCTGTATGCAGAAAACTATAAGACACTGATGAAAGAAATTAAAGATGATACCAACAGATGAAGAGATATACCAGGTTCTTGGATTGGAAGAATCAACATTGTGAAAATGACTATACTACCCAAAGCAATCTACAGATTCAATGCAATCCCTATCAAACTATCAATGGCATTTTTCACAGAACTAGAACATAATATTTCACAATTTGTATGGAAACACAAAAGACCCCGAATAGCCAAAGCAATCTTGAGAACGAAAAACGGAGCTGGAAGAATCAGGCTCCCTGACTTCAGACTATATTACAAAGCTACAGTAATCAAGACAGTTTGGTACTAGTACAAAATCAGAAATATAGATCAATGGAACAGAATAGAACGCTCAGAGATAAACCCACGCACCCGTGGTCACCTTATTTTTGATAAAGGAGGCAAGGATATACAATGGAGAAAAGACAGCCTCTTCAATAAGTGGTGCTGGGAAAACTGGAAAGCTACATGTAAAAGAATGAAATTAGAACACTTCCTAACACCATACACAAAAATAAACTGAAAATGGATTAAGACCTAAATGTAAGGCCAGACACTATAAAACTCTTAGAGGAAAACATAGGCAGAACACTCTATGACATAAATCACAGCAAGATCCTTTTTGACCCACCTCCTAGAGAAATGGAAATAAAAACAAAAATAAACAAAGGGGACCTAACAAAACTTAAAAGCTATTGCACAGCAAAGGAAATCATAAACAAGACGAAAAGACTACCCTCAGAATGGGAGAAAATATTTGCAAATGAAGCAACTGACTAAGGATTAACCTCCAAAATTTACAAGCAGCTCATGCAACTCAATATCAAAAAAACAAACAACCCAATCCAAAAATGGGCAGAAGACCTAAATAGACATTTCTCCAAAGAAGATATACAGATTGCCAACAAACACATGAAAGAATGCTCAACATCACTAATCATTAGAGAAATGGAAATCAAAACTACAATGAGGTTCACCTCACACCGGCCAGAATGGCCATCATCAAAAAGCTACAAAGAATAAATGCTGGAGAGGGTGTGGAGAAAAGGGAACCCTCTTACACTGTTGGTGGGAATGTAAACTGATACAGGCACTATGGAGAACAGTATGGAGGTTCCTTAGAAAACTAAAAATAGAACTACCATACGACCCAGCAATATGCCCACTACTGGGCATATACCCTGAGAAAACCATAATTCAAAAACGGTCATGTACCACAATGTTCACTGCAGCTCTATTTACAATAGCCAGGACATGGAAGCAACCTAAGTGTCCATCAACAGATGAATGGATAAAGAAGATGTGGCACATATATACAATGGAATATTACTCAGCCATAAAAAGAAATGAAATGGAGGTATTTGTAGTGAGGTGGATGGACCTAGAGTCTGTCATACAGAGTGAAGTAAGTCAGAAAGAGAAAAACAAAAACCATATGCTAACACATATATATGGAATCAAAAAAAAAATGGTTCTGAAGCACCTAGGGGCAAGACAGGAAAAAAGATGCAGACGTAGAGAATGGACTTGAGGACACAGGGAGGGGGAAGGGTAAGCTGGGACGAAGTAAGAGAGTGGCATGGACTTATAAATACTACCAAATGTAGAATAGATAGCTAGTGGGAAGCAGCCGCACAGCACAGGGAGATCAGCTTGGTGCTTTGTGACCACCTAGAGGGGGAGATAGAGAGGGTGGGAGGGAGATGTAAGAGGCAGGAGATATGGGGATATATGTATATGTATAGCTGATTCACTTTGTAATAAAGCAGAAACTAACATACCATTGTAAAGCAATTATACTGCAATAAAGATATAAAAATAAATTAAAATTTAAAAATTTAAAAAATAAAAACAAATATCTCTGTCAGTCACATCTGACTAATATTTTGGCCAACTATAAAATTCAAGATTGAAAATTAATTTCCTTCAGAATTATTCAGTCATTGCTCTATTATCTTCTGGCTTCTAATGTTGCTATTGAGAAATCTGATGCTATTATATGTGACCATGTAAATCTGACCTTCATATGTGATTTTTTTGGCCCCCTGGAAGTATATGAGTTAGGGTTGTGTTTAGTTGCAGGTAAAAGAAAATCCAACATACAGTAGCGTAACCAAATAGGGAATTTCCCCATCCCCCAATGTCACAAGGAATCCAGAGATGGGTAGTTGCTGACACCATCGAATCAGCAGTTCAAGCATATCAGAGCTGAGACATCATGGGCAAAAAATGACTACCGTAGCTTCAGCCATTTTGCTCACATTCCATACAGGAAACGGTAGAAGGGGAAATAGGAGAAAGAAGTATAGCCTATAACAGAAAACAAAAGTTTTCTCAGAAATTCTTCAGCTGACTTCTACTTACAATTTAAAGACTAGCACTTTATCACACTTGGCCATACCTAGCTACAAAGGAGCTTAGAAAAGCAAGTTTTTAATCTTTCCAGTCTCTTAAATAAAGAAAAGCAAGGGTAAAAGGAGATTACAGTGAGGTGAGGGAGTCAAACTAGAGTATGAAATTATATTAAGATGTGTCTTGCTGTGGGTCTTTTTTTTAATCCCTTGTGCTGGGCACTCTGTGAGTCCTTTCAAATTTGAAACACATGTTTTCAGTCCTGGCAATTTTCCTTTTATTTGACAATTTCCTCCCTTTGGTTTTCTCTTTTACTTTCTAAAAGTCAGATGTTGGACTTCTGCTACTGATTTTCTCCTATTTTCCATCTCATCTTTTAATTCTATTTTCTGGGAGATTTCCTCATCTACAGTTAACCCTTCTTTGAATATTTTATTTCTTAGGGTGTTATTCTCTTATTCTTCCTTATTCATACCATTACATTATTTTATGGATGCAAAATCTACTCATCTCTCTGAGGATATTGATTATATTTTCTGAAAGGTTTCTTCTTTTTCCAGACAATCTCTCTTTCTTATTCACTTTTTCTGTTTATTTCTTTGTTTTGGTCTCTCTTCCTGCTGGAGGCTGTCCTCAATTGACTGTTTGTAACTGGTTCTATGTTCATATCTAAGAATGAGATACTAAAAAGAAGGGATTGGAAGCTGTGTGCATGCAGTAAACTTCACCGTAAGACAATCAGGAGGCCAATTGTTTTTTTCTTTTCATCAGGAAAGCCCACAAGTCAGTTACCTACAGAGATTTTCTCTGGAGTGTGTAATTTCTTCAGAGAAGGATCTTCCAATCTCCTGTCTGAGGAGACATGAGGATAGAAAGGCGGTTGTAAGCCTTGTTGCTAATATTGTAGAGCTAAGCATAGGAAGGGAGCTGGAAGTATCACTAATATGCAGACTTCCACTTAATTCTCTTCACACCTACCCTCCTCTTTTGCAGTCTCTCAGGTTTACTTCTCATAGATTATACCTTCCATATGTTTCAGAGTTGGGGAACTGGTAGTTGTTAGTATCCAAATATAGTTAATTTCAAACAACCCTCCTTTTCGCATCCCACCTCAACCCTCCCCCACAACCTCACCCCACCTTCTATAATGTGTAGCGCCTCTGATTCTTGAGCCTTTCTCAGATTCTGCTGGATGAATCAGTTGGCTTATCACTGGTATGTCCTTCTACAGATGGTTAGATTTGACATTCACACTGCTAAGACAATTAATTCTTCCATCTGTTTTCCATCCTCCTATCCTGTAGATGAGAGTTAGAGATACCTCCTAGTTTTACTTAAAATGGAATGTGTATATCTATTGTTCTTTGTTTCTTTGTTGTTTTAAGTGATTTCTTGTAAGAGACAGAAGTATTTTTCTGCCATTTTGAAACAGTTAAGTCTCTAATTATGAATTTAAAACTTAAAAACATCAGTGGATATGAACAAAATATGCTCCACAGAACAACTCTACCCACTAATAACAGATACTATTGGTGATCATACACCATCAGTTTAGAATGGCTATTATATTGTTGATTATCCATTTCTAGTAATATGATGTGGTAATTAAAAGCATAAATTCTGAGGTCACACTGCCTAGCTTGGAATTCTGTCTCTACCACTTTCCTAGCCATATGGCCTTGAACAAATTCTGTTGACATAACATCAATCTCTTAAACTGAAAAATGTAGAGTGGTAGTGAGAATTTTAAAAGTACCTGGCACATAAATAATAAATAAATACCAGTTACTACGATTAACTCCAACACATCTGATTTTCCAAAGTAGTGAAAGTGTCAAACACTGTTCTAAGTACTTTATATGTATTAACTTATTGAATCTTGAAAACAACACTATAAGGTAGGTACTATTACCAGGCCAATTTTACAAAAGATGGAATTGATGTACAAATAGGTTAAATAACTTGGCCAAGGTCACAGCCAAAGGTAGATAGATAAATAGGACTCAATTCTAAGTAACTGGGTTCTAGAGTCTGATCTTAACAACTTATATATACCATGCAGCCCATGGACAGCTTCATTCAAATTTGAGTCCCCACGTTCTCTTCAGCTCTCTTGTGGAATGCAATTAAGTTATATGTGGTACCATCAACAGACATACTTATAGAAACATTCCAAAATGATACTCTGAAATCTGAACCAAATGATTTCTCTTTCAACAGCCTTCTATGGAAAGGCAGTGGTACAAAATGGTTGCGTACATGTGATACTCATTTCCATAATGAGTAAAGAACACAAAACATAAAAATATCATGAAGTTTTTAAGCCTACTGCTCCCAGATCATTCCTTTATCACATGGAAATGTGTTTTCTAAGTCTATCTTCTTTGTGCAAATTGAAAGATTTGTAAAAGTGAAAACTCACCTTCCTCTGCCAAGAGCCCCATCAAGACAGAAGTTCTTAATTAACTAAGCACACATACATAATTTTGTGATTGTTTTTCCTCCACTAAAACCATTAGCCAGAATTTAACAATATGTGTCCTTTGAGTTCTGGTTCTGGGTAAGATGGAACAATCATATTCCATTCTGTCTCTCCCACTTAATGCAGCTATAAAACCTGGACATAGACATACTGCATAGAGCAAATATTTGAGACCTCCAAGGAGTAAACAATAGCAGGTGGATTGGAGAAGACCAGAATTCAAACTACCAACAGTGAGTTTCTTGTTTTTCCTTCAGTATCCCCAGCCTGGACTCAAAGCATACCAAAACCAAGAGTAGACACTAAGATGTGAACAGAGAGAGTTCCAGAGAAGCCCACTAATTCTGGCTCAACAAGTAGGAAAAGGGATTCCTAACACTCAGAGGGAGTGGGAGAAATCTCAATTTTTCTTTATTATTATTTTTTATTTTCTCTTCTCTCAAGCCTCAGTCCCCAGGCAATCCTGTGGTAGTGGCAGCAGCAACAGTGATAGCAGGGACGACCCCTGAGGTGCCTGAAACTTGGAGGAAGGAGAAAATTCCTTTCCTATTGGAGGAGCTGTGGTCCAAAAGGGAAAGGTAAACCCCTGTGCTTTTTGTCTCTGTCTGCCTACCTCCTGGCTCTGAACCTAGATGCAGCGCTGGGACATGTATGGCACAACAGGATAACTAAAGCCCCAGTTTTCTGGCCAAGGGACCAAAAGCATTGGGGATATTTTAGAGAGGGGGAGGCTTGGGATAAGAGCTCCCTCTGAGCTGCACATGCATGCATATGATCCTAAACACCACAACAAAGATTTGAGAACTAAGCTAAATTATAGACCACCAACTAGATCTCGGACTGGCCACTTGGTTGCAAACACATGGAACAGATCAAAATAGCAAAGCAAAGGCTTTGAAAATGGAATTGACATTGAAACCACAAACCACCAGAAGGGCTGGTCAGAACTTGCAACCTGAACTCTCTGGATTGATTATCTGCTAAAATAAAAATATCAACATTTTACATATAATGTAAATAAGACCCAGAGTCTTATAATACGATATTCAAAATGTCCAGAATACAATACAAAGTACTCAGCATTACAAAGAACCACTCGAATCCCAACTTACATGGGAGAAGAAAATTCACAGACATCAATGCCAAGATGACACATGTTAGAATTACCCCACAAAGATGTTAAAGTAGGTATTAAAAACACTCTTGAAATGAATGGACAGATAGAAGTTTCAGCAAGGAAAGAGAAGATATAAAAAGAAACAAATGTAAAATTTAGAACTGAAGAAATGCAATAACCAAAATTTTAAAATTCACTGAATGGGCTCTATTGCATAATAAAGATGATAGAGGAAAGTGTCAATAAACTTGAAGACAGATCAATACAAATTATTCAATTTAAACTACAGAAAAAAATATTTTAAAAATAAACCAAAATATCTAGTATTCACATCATTCCGGTTCCAGAAGGAGAAAAGAAAGAGCGTAGTGCAGAAAAAAATATTTGAAAAAATAATGGCTACAAATTTTCCAAATTTGGCAAAAGACATAAACCCAGAGATTCAAAAAGCTCAGTGAACCCCAAAAAGACTAAATCCAAAATACCCATGCCTAAACATAAGATAATCAAACTTCTGAAAACCACAGACAAAAAATATTGTAAAGAGCCAAAGAAAAATGATACATTACTTATAGGTAATCAATGATTTCAAAGACTGAGGCTCTTTCATAAGAAATCATGGAGGCCATATGGAAATGGCACACATTTTTAAAGCACTGAAAGAAAAGAATGTTCAAACCAGAATTATAAATTCAGTGAAGATATCCTTGAGGAATGAAGATGAAATAGACATTCTTAGATGAAGAACAACTAAGAGAATCCATTAACGACAGATTTCTCTAAAAGAATTGCTAAAAGGAAGTTCTTCAGACAGAGGAGATGATACCAGAAGAAAACTTGAAACATGAGAAATAAAGGAAGAACAACAAAAATGGTGAATTTCTATGTAAATATAATAGATTATTCTTCTATCTTGAGTTCTTTAAAATACACTTGACAGTTAAAAGCAAAAAGTATAGTATTGTCTGATAGAGTTTTCAATGTACAAATAGAGTCCAAAAATACACCCACATAAATATGATCAATTTATTTTTGACAAAGGTGCAAAGGCAATTCAACAGAGAAATGACAGTCTTTTCCACAGAAGATGCTGAAACAAATGGCCATTTTTAAGCAGAAAAAAAACCTCAAACCATGCTTCATACTTTATACAAAACACAATTCAAAATGTATCATAGACCTGAACACAAAACATTAAACTATTAAATATAGTTTTTAGAAAAAACATTGTAAAAAAATCTTTGTAACACTGATTTAAGCAAAAATACAATACCAAAAGCGTGATCCATAAATTTTTTTTTATAAATTGGACTTCTTCAAAACGAAAAAATTTTGATCTGCCAAGACACTATTAAAACAATGAAAAGATAATCCACAGACTGGGAAAAAATTATCTGCAAATTACATATTAGACAAAGCACTTGTATCCAGAATATATAAAGAACTCTCAAACTTGAAATCAAAAAACTCATTTTTAAAAAATGGACAAAAGATTTGAAGAGACAACTTCACCAAAGAAGATACACATATGGTAAATGAGCACATGAAAAGATGCTCAACATTGGTAGTCGTTAGATAAATGCAAATGAAAATAAATCCATGATGAGTTGCCATTACACACCTATTAGAATGAGAAAAAAATTGACAATTCCAAGTACTAGAAAGATGCAGAGCAACTGAAACTCTCAAACATTGCTGGTGGGAATGCAAACTAGTACAGCCACTTTGAAAAAGTTTGGAAGTATCTAATAAAGTTAAACATACTATAAAGTTACACTTATCATATGATCCAGCAATTCCACTCTCAGATATTTACCCAAGAGAAATAAATATTTATTTTCACACAAGCTTCTACATGATAAATATATAGTAGCTTTATTCATAAATACCAAAAACAGAAGAAAGAAAACAATGTCCTTAAACTCGTAAATGGATAAAAAAAATTGTGGTATTCATACAAAAGAATTTTATTTACCAATAAAAATGAATGAACTATTGATACACACAAGAGGATGGATGAATCACAAATGCCTTATGTGAAGTCAAAGATGCCAGACTCAAAACACTACACACTGTACAATTCCATTTATATGATATTCTGGAAAAAGCAAAACTACAGGGACAGAGAAAAAGATCAATGGTTACAAGGAGTTAGGGTTGGGGAGAGGGGTTGTCTACAAAAGAGCAGAATGAGGGTATTTTGGAGGGCGATGGAACTCTTCTGTATTTTGACTGTGGTGGTAGTTACATGATTATGCATTTGTCTAAACTCATAAAGCTGTACACCAAAAACAGTAAATTTTTTTCTATGTTAATTTTTTTTTAATTTAAAGCAAATGTACCTCTTCAAAAAAACAAAGATAACTTAGGATCCTATATCATCTCCACCATTTAATTTGTGATCTTAGGCAAATGACTTAATATTACAGAGCTTCAGTTCTCCAACTTTTAAAACGAAAAAATATATTACTTATATCTCACTGGTGTTTTGTTTTGTTTTGTTAGTTCTTTAAAGGTTCTGAGCTCCTGCATTTTCATACTCTTCTCTTCATCATATTCATCTCTTCACTACTTGGCTTGGCTAATTCCCATTTATCCTATAGGTATCAGCTTAAATATTGTTTCCCCATAAAAGCCTTCACTGCTTTTATTTCATAACACTTCTCACATCTATATTTAAATAATTACATTTAATGTCTATCTCTTTCATAAAATGGTAAGCTTCATGAGGAAAGGAACCGTTTGAACTGTTTTATCAGAATCCAAGCAATCACAGAGTACCTACAACACTGGTGTGTGCTCCATAAATACTTTTAAACAAATGTTCAAAGACCAATACAAATAGCATTTCCTATTGTGTTCTTATTCTCTCTTAATATTTTTATCTTTCTCATTATATATATATATACAGACAAATACATATATATCTTAGTTTTTATCTTTCTCACTCTCTCTGTAGATACATACATGTGTGTCTACATGTATGTACCTGTGTATATATTTATATGTGCACAATAATACAATGATATATAATATATGTGCCAGCAACAAAGTTCCTTGGTAAATCAAAAGATAGCAAATATTAGATTACGCCTAGGTTGACATGTCTGTTTAATAACTTTTCCTCATTTGCAAGCATTAGCATTAATGGAAACTGACAAAAATAACAGTGATAGACCTATTTATAACCATAAGCTAAATTAAAAAATTAGTTCGTACTGAAGAGTCTGATATATATATATATATATATATATATATATATATATATATATATATATATATATAATTATTGGGCACACACACTAATTTACAGATCACTGTTGCGCACAAATCCAAACATACACACAGAAAAGCACTCAGGCACCAAATCTTTTTCTTATAAAAGCTGTCAAAAAATGTTAAAGATGTGACTTCCAAGAAACTCAAAGCATGATTTACAGATTACCTTACATATAGTGACAAAATCACTCTAGAGCAGCTAGCAGCATTAATAATTAGCTGGAACTTAATTATGGGTGCTCCTCAGAGTAAATCTCCAGAGAGCCATCTTGGATCGTTGAACCTGGCCCTATATAAATTATCTAATGCACCACCCTACAGTCCAGGTATATATGGTATTAATATCCCCCACTTAATGGATCAGTAACTGATACTCTGAAAAGCTCAATGCAGACCACAACACTAATAAATGGTTAGATGGGCATTCATACTCTACTGCTATTCTGTCCAGTATGGTAGCCACTAGCCACATGTGGCCATTGAGCACTTAAAATGTGGCTAATCCAAATCAAGAGGTGCTGTAGGTATAATATACACACTGACATGCAATGCTTGGTACAAGATAAAGAATGTATAATACCTCATTAGTAATTGCTTATACTGATTACACGTTGAAATGATGTTTTAGATAAAGTAAAATAAAAATTAATTTTACTTGTTTCTCTTTACTTCTTTAATGTGGTTACTTGAAATTTTTAAATTACATGTGTGGATTGCATTTTATTTCTACTGGCATAAATAAAGCACTCCTGGAGCAATACGGTTTAACAATATGAGATACTTGGGGGCAAAGAGACTTGGGTTTACATCCCAGAATCCCACCTGTACTTACAGATTGACTTTGCAGAAGACTATTTAACATCACCAAGATGAACTTTTCTCACATTTAAAATTAGAATATTAAACCTATGATATAGTACTATTAAGAGGTTAAATGATACATAAAAGATCTAACAATGTGTCCTATAATTAATAGCCACCCAATGTTATTTCTCATTTCCTTTTCTTTTCCTCTTTTCCAGCCCATTTCCTTATTAAGTTAAGCTGGAGTTAAACTTCTGTAGTGGACATATTTAGTACCAGTGCCTACCATCCCCAATGTCTTGGTCTGTGTTAACATAAACCCCAAGACCAGAAAAGCAAATATAGGCTGAGGGTCAGTGAACAGCCCAAGGTGGACACTTGATTCAAGTAAGACCCCTCTATGGTCTGGCCAATGCATAGTGTGATACAATAGGCCCAAATAGTAGATCAATGATAATTTATTAAATCAGTCATATTTCCTCCCTGTGGAATGCATCCTAGAAATAGACACAGACCAGTTATTAACAAAAGGATAATGAAGCAGACAGAGAGAGAAACAGAGGTAACAAGAGAAAAACCATTCATTCATTCCACAAATATGAATGATCATCTATTTATTATGTGCTATATGACCCAAGAGACAGGTACTAAGAGGGAAATGAATTCCCAGAGCTTTAAGAGATCCAGATACCTTCCAGTTTCAGTCCACATATCTCTTTACAATAAATCCCTTTCTTTTTCCTCTTTAGATGGATGGTTGAAGGCTCTGTTCTTTGAAACCAAAACGATCTAACACAGTTTCACAAGGGAAGGCACAGAAAGGTGCCTTTCTGTTAGGTATTTTAAAAAGACAAAATGTCTTGCCCTAGGTAATAACTCAGGTGAAAAAAGGTTTCTCCTCAAAGTATATAGCACCTTTCCTAAAACTGGTAACAGACAGAACAAAATATGACAGGTGGGAATAGGAAGAGGGACTGACCCTAAATTTTCCTTTATAAAACCACTACCACCAGAAATATGCTTTTAAGTGTCTTACCTCCACTGCATAGAAATATGTAGGCAAAAGGAAAAAAGGTCTGCTAACTACAACTACAGACTATAAGTACTTATGAAAGACTTCTTCACTAACACAAATGCAATTCACTGCATCAGAGTCTCCTGACCATTTTGTACAGGGGAGTCTATGGGCCTCACTAAAATTATTTGGGATTCGAAGCAAAGGAGGTAGGCATTTCCTCACTCTAATGCATTATTAGACAGGCTTGAAGTCCAGGCCAGAAGTGTATTACGTAATGGACAAAACAACTAGTTGTTTTAGATTGCACATAATTTGATAAAGTTTGATAAAATATCTCAGTGATTTCAGCAGGAGTACAAGATCTGGTCTCTTAGTTCTAAAGTTCCAGCCCTTGAGAAATGGTTCTCCTTGGCAAAAAACACTAGAGACTGATTTGTAAAGCAAAGTTTATTTACTTATTAAAAAGTAATTTGCGTTACAATTATGTGCAAGAATCACCACGCTAAGAAGAACTCAATGCTGGTTTTAATCACTGCAAGTGGACATTCCCATTGGCCATATCTTCTTGCTTACTGTACTAGAGCATTGCTAAGCACTTACTCTGTATCAAGCATTTTTATATAGGTTATTATCTTCATTCTTATGAGAAAGCATATGAGGTAGGTTGTATAACCCTACTTTAAAATAAGTAAACTGACCATTGGAAAGGTAAATAATTTGTCTAAGATCCCCAAGAATGTAAATGTCAAAGTATGAAATTTGACCTAGGGCAGCCTTGCTCTTGTCCATGTTGGCCCAGAGCACTACCTTTCCAGGACCACTAATGTCTCTAAGAAGTAAGGTTTAGAAAAATGTGTCTTTCCGGTACATGTCTCACTGACTTTGGGTATTTCTTATTTTAAGAAAGACCTTTTTGGGAATTCCTTGGCGGTCCAGTGGTTAAGACTTCGCCTTCCAATGCGGGGGTTGCAGGTTCTATCCCTGGTCAGGGAGCTAAGATCCCACACGCCTTGCAGCCAAAAAACCAAAACATAAAAAAAAAAAAAAGCAATATTGTAACAAATTAAATAAAGACTTTAAAAATGGTCCACATCAAAAAAGTGTTTAAAAAATGAAAGAAAGACCTTTTTGCTTAAAGATCCCAAATCAACTAACAGTCATTTTTCTAACACTATAAATTCTAAATGCAATTGTCTGTCAACTAAGGAAGACCTAAGAACATTTTAAACAGTCATTTCCCCCAAATCCATATGATGACTCTGGTTGCTGAGAAAGTCTGCACTAAAGGCAGAGGACTTACCAAAATACTAACAATATTTCCTTTCAGAAATAATCCAAGGCAATATAAGATTGTGTTCACTTTTTCATACTGTCATGATATATTAAAAGAGGAAACTCCACTGATAAAGTCAATTACTAATAGAATCTACAACAAACCAAAGGTCAGTCTTTTCACAGTATTTTAGTAGCTTGCCAAACATATTAAAACTAGAACCCAAATATCAGAATGGAATTGTGGCATGTCTTTAACTCTTCCAGAATCTTACTCTGGGTGGGGCTGAGACTGTGTTTTTAACAAGTTTCCAGGTGATGCTTGAGTAGCAACAGGACTAGGTTGTTTCTAAGCTTAATCCAATCCTGTTCACAGCCTAATCCAATTAGAATCACCTGGGTCTCAACAGGCATATGATAGAGCCCACTCTCCTATCATTTTAAAACCTCCCCACATGATTCCAGTGTCCATTCTGGGCTAAGAACTGCCATGCTTGAGAACCACTAGCCTAGCTCAATCAGAGCTTTATTTCTGCTGAATGTCCTCCCTTTGAGCTCTTCTCCTCAAGTGCTATCAACAGCCTGGTCCTGATTAACTCAGAGTTGAGTAAAGAAAATTAAACTTGGAGAGAGAATAATAATAAGACACTGTGATAGTTAATTTTAGTTAATTTTATATGTCAACCTGGCTAGGCTACGGTACCCAGTTATTTGGTCAAACACTAGTCTAGATGTTGCTGGGAAGGTATTTTTAAATGTTATTAACATTTTTTAACATCTTTATTAGAGTATAATTGCTTTACAATGGTGTGTCAGTTTCTGCTTTATAACAAAGTGAATCAGTTATACATATACATATGTCCCCATATCTCTTCCCTCTTGCTTAACATTTAAATTGGGAGACTTTTAGTAAAGCAGCTCACCCTCCATAATATGGGTGGGCCTCATTCAATCAGTTGAAGACCTTAAGAGAAAAAAATTGACGTTTCCAGGAGAAGAAGGAATACAGCCCCTAGACTATAACACAGAAACTCTGTCTAAATTTCCATCCTGCCTTTCCTACAGATTTCACACACAATTACATGAACCAATTCCCTAAAATCCCAATCTCTCTTTCTCTCTCTCTCCCTCTGTGTGTAATATCCCATTGATTCTGATACTCAACACAGATACCATTTATTTAAATGCAGACTATGTGCTAGAGATCAAGCTAAATTATTCACATACATTTTCTGATTTAACCCTTACAACAACCATATTAAATAGTTGAGTAAGCAAGCCATAAGGAGACAACATTGTGACCAGAGATAGAGAAGCTTCATTTAGTGACTTTGGAGAGGAAGCAGTATAGGAGATATTAGCATTAGGTGAGTCAAAAAAAAAAAAAAAAAAGCCAAGGATAAAAAGGTAACTGTTCACTGAAAAATAAAAGGCAAAAGGAAAAGGAGGAAACCTATAAAAATGACTGTGCCCACAATAGGAAACCACTCATCTGCTTTCTGCATCTATAGACTTGCCTTTTATGAACATTACATTTAAACAGAATATGTAGTCTTTTGCATCTGGCTCCTTTCAATGAACATTACGTTTTTGAAGTTTATTCATGTTTTAGCATGTATCAGTAGTTCCTTCCTTTTTATTGCTTAATAAAATTCCAATGTAGAGATATACTTCATTTTGTTTGTCCATTCACCATATGACAGATATCTGTATTGTTTCCAGGGTTAAGCTACTATGAATAATGCTAACACGAACATTCATGAATATTTGTTTTCTTTCACTTGGGTAGATACCCAGTATTGGTAAATTTATGTCTAACATTTTTAGAAACTGTGAAAGCTATTTTCCGAAGTGGTTGTATCATTTTATACTTTTACTAACAATAAAGGCACCAGGTTTTCTCATATCTTAGCCAACATTTGTTATTATCTGTCTTGTAAATTATAGCCATTCAATTGAATATGTGTGTATACAACAACACAGTGTGTGTTTTATAGTGAATATGTGGTTGTATCTCATTGTGGTTTTAATTTGCATTTCTCTAATGACTACATGTTGAGCATCTTTTCATGAGCTTATTAGCCATTTTTAGATCTTCTCTGGTGAAATGTCTATTAAAATCTTCACCTCTTCTTTAAAAAGACTTCGGACATTATTTTGATAAAGATTTGAATAAACCAACTGTAAAAAAATTTTAATGATAAAATTGGTAGAAATTTGAACATTCAGTTGATATTTGATATTAAGGAATTACTGGGTTTATTTGAGATTTGATAATAGTTTTGCTTTTTGAAGAAATAATCTTTATCTTTTACAGTGATACACTAAATAATTTATAGATGAAATGATGTGAGGTCTGTGATTTGCTATAAAATAGTCCAGAAGTGGTGAATGAATATAAATAAAAGATTGGCCATATGTTGACAACTGATCACTCTTGAAGCTTGAGAAAAGGATTTCACGGGGACTCATAATACTATTTTCTCCACTTCTGAATATGTTTTAAAATTTCCATAATAAGTTTTAAGAAACAAAAAGGTGACACATTGAATGCATGTATTAACTTATAAGTGCTCTTAAAATCTATTAAAATGACCATAAAGGAACATTTAAAGTATAACCAACAAGAAGAAAGAAAACAGGAGACATACACACATACATACATACAGCACACACATACACACACACGCACAATGAGTTGCCCAAGACTACTCCTGGTGGCTCATTCCTTATCCTTTCCCCAGCTCCCAACAATGACATCCGGAACATTATACAGTATTATATCTCAGGCTTTTGTGATCTAGCCTGAAATTCAAGGGAAATATGCCTTAAGATCCAAACAAGCAATTTTTAAGCAAACTTTTGGAATATACTCTCTTCATAAATAGGAGCTCTCTGTGCCTTTGGAATAGAAGCGACTTCATTTTTTAATGGTCTCTAAGATGCTGGTAATTAACACAAACCAGTCTGTAACCTAACAATTGCCTGAAGTTTCAGGAAATAGTTCATATATTTATTAATCATTCTTCAGTATTTATAGCAGTTGTCTTGCACAAAATCTATGTCCCAGAGATGCTTGAAATCGCTCAGTTGGTCACTTACCACTCTGGTAAATATTATTTACTTCTCTTTTTAAATATACAAGGGGACTACATGAATTTTGAAAGTGGATGAGAGGGCACAAAAAAGGGGATGTGAGAACTAATAAATTTGAGCACTGTTGCAGGTTTTCATTTAAAAATGACTAAAGCCATCCTCAATGGCTACCTAATCATCCTAATTATTCTGGAAATACTATCAAACTATTACAAGCCATACAAAAGTCCTATGCAAATTATTCTAGATTTAAATAAAATGCATCATTTTCACTTTTTCCATTCTCAGTTGTTGAAGAACAACTTTACACTCAGCAGCTACTAGAACAGAATGTTACAGTGTGCTCAAATAGAAAAGTAGCACTGTGTTTATTGAGCAAAAACATGTTCTGCCATACTAGTGTTTATATCAAGGAAGGGGAGCCACTTTAGCTACAACGATTAGACAGCTTCAAGATAGAGATCTGCAGTAAGCCTTGAAAGATGGGTAGGGATAACAGAAAGAAGGGAGAAGAGGGGTTTTGAACAAGGACATGACTTTTGAACAGTAAAAGATATATTCAAAAAAGGTTAAAAATTATCATCCAGCAAAGAGTTTGCCAAAATGCAGAATTCTTACAAGAGAATTACTGGAAATAAGATTAAGGATGTAAATGTTATGCAGAGACAAATAGAAATATTTAGGTAGACGTACAATGGGGGAAGGTATATTTTTTAAACGTACATGTGCCTATTAAATAGCAATACATATAAAGCTCTTAGCACAGTACCTGGCACATAGTAAGGCTGAATAAATATTCACTATTATTGTCACTTCCTCCTCTTCTTCCTGTTTTGGTCTTGGCTGCAGGGACCCTGTTTTTTGCAATTTGCTATACAAATTGGATAAATATGAAGAATGGTGAAGAAACCAAGGATGAGGAGTTTGCCACACAAACTGCTCTGTGCTTTAGTCACAGCTTTGAGATAAGAAGACAAAAGAGCTAAGGATTAATCTCACAGATTTTTGGGTTTTTTTCATAACATTTCAGAGCTCAAAAAACCCTAAGATGATGATACTTCACATTTATGTAGGCTTTTACAGGGTACTCTCAAACATATTATCTTATTAATAATAATAATAGGGACATGGAATCAACTAATTTAGTCCTCTCATTTTATAAATGAGAGAACCTAATGAAGCTAGCAAGATCAAATGACTTGGCTAAGGTTACTAATTAGTGGCCTTGGTGGTGATGATGATGGTGGTGGTGGTGGTGGTGGTGGTACTGATACTAATAAACTGCTTAATATTTTGTGTGCATTTTCTCATTTACCCCTTACAACAACTCTAAGAGGTAAGTATTATAATTATCTTTTTTTTTTGAAGTTAAAGAAACTAAGGTTTAAAAGGTTAAAAATCTTGTCCATGGTCACACAGAAAAAGTAGCAAAAGCAGGATTCAAAAAACAGACTGACTCAAAAACCTATCCATTTAATCACTAAACTATACTTATTGTAGTTAAAATTAGAACTCAGTTCTTCTGAATCCTATCCTAGTCTAATGTGCTTTCCTTCATAGCCTATCTCATAAATTTAATGAGGTATGTGTTCAAATAGAAATCTAAATACATATTGCATTTATTTTCTAATATATTAAATTATCTGGTATGCCTAAAAGTCCAATGTTGCAGACTATAGATCTCTAACTATAAAGTATATATCATAATATATTATTAAGTATAATAAAGTATAATATTTATTTATAAATCGGATATCATTAATTTTTAATATTTTTATAAATTATATGCATATATTTCAATTCTAGAGAAAAAAGGTTATTTCACTTTGTTATATTCTCACGGAAGTTTTCACTATCCTAAAATCAGGATTATTTATACAGAATATAAAAAAGCCAAACTAGCTTCTCTTAAAACTTCCACTTCAGGAAATATATAAGAATGTACAGGAAGTAAATAATAATAATGCCCTTGCTATTTATAATCTAGCTTCAGGGGATTTCAAAGCACTTTAAATCATAACAAAGTCTTAAAATGATTCCAGGGAGACGTCCAGTTTCTGGTTCTACACATAAGGAGCCTGGAAGTCACCACTTTGCCCTAACAACGAGTAAAAAAGCTGAACAAACTGAAAAATCAACAACTCTGCTTAGATCCATAAGGGAGGGGAAGACACAGGGGAAACCACTGCCCCCAACATTGGAGAGACAGGAGAATACAGGCAGTCACAACTTACCAGAGCAGAGATTCAGGAGCAGAAATTGCCATGGGAACCAGTGCCAAGGTAGGAAAACCTGAACTATAAATTGAGGAATTGCTGGAGGCTTGGTGGACAAATATGAGAGTTAAAAAGTCCAGGGGTGGCTTTTATCAAAAAGACAAGAGATGACAAATGCTGGCAAGGATGTGGATAAAAGGGAACCCTTATACATTGTTGGTGGGAATGTAAATTGGTATAGCCATTATTGAAAACAGTATGGAGTTCCTCAAAAAATTAAAAATTGAAATACTATATGATCCAGCCATCCCACTCCTGGATATATACCCAAATGAATTGAAATCAGTATCTCAAAGGGATATCTGCACATCCATGTTCACTGTAGCATTATTCACAATAGCCAAGATATAGAAATAACCTAAGCATCTGTGAAGAGATTAATGGATAAAAAAGATGTGGTAAGTATATAAAATGGAATATTATTCAGCCATGAGAAAGAATGAAATCCTGCCATTTGCAACAACACGGACAGACCTTGAAGGCACTATGCTAAGTGAGATAAGTCAGACAGAGAAAGACAAATACTTTATAAAGTATCACTTATATGTGGAATCTAAAAAAAAGAAAAAAGAAAGAAAAACTGAACTTAAAACAGAGAGAAGAATGTTGGTTACCAGGGGTGGGAGTGGGAGAGTGGGGGAGAAGTTGTTTAAGGGTACAAACCTATAATTAGTAGGTTTGTACTAATAAGATAAGTTCTGGAGATCTAGTGTACAACTTAGTGATTACAGTCAACAATACTGTGTTAAAAACTTCAAAGTTCCTAAGAGACTAAATCTTAATTGTTCTTAACACAAAAAAGAAATAATAAATATGTGACATGATACTGGAGGAAGGAAATACCCAACATCAGCCCACTCCAGCTATCCTACCCCAATGAGGAACCAGCCTTCCATACTTGGAATAAATCCTACTTGGTCTTTGTATATAATTCTTTTTATACTTTTTTGGATTGAACTTGTTAATATTTGAACTTTTATCTGTGTTCATGATAGATACTGGTCTATAGTTTCCTTTCTTTGTACTGCCTTTGTCTAGTTTTGGTATTAGGTTAATGCTGGCCTCAAAGAATGAACGGGGAAGTATTCCCTCTGCTAATATTCTGAAATAGATTGGAGAGAACTGGTATAATTTCTTCCTTAAGTGTTTGGTAGAATTCACCAGTGAACCCCTCTGGGCCTGGTGTTTTCTGTTTTAGAAAGTTACTAGTTAACTGATCCAATTTCTTTAATACACATAGGCTCATTCAGATCACCTACAATCAATGTAATCTATCACATCAACAGACTAAAAAACAAAAATCCCATGATCATACTAGTAGATGCAGAAAAAACATTTGACAAAATCTAACATCCTTCCATGATAAAAATGCTCAGTAAACTAGGAATAGAGGGGAACTTTCCTCAACTTCATAAAGAACATCTACAAAGCACCTATAGCTAACATCATACTTAATGGTGAGTAACTTGAAGCTTTCCCACTAAGATCAGGTACAAGGAAAGAATATCCCCTCTTACCACTCCTTTTCAACATTGTGCTAGAAGTCACTGCTGATACAAGAAGGCAAGAAAAGGAAATAAAAGATATATAGATTGGGAAGGAAGAAACAAAACTGTCTTTGTTAGCAGATGACAATCATCTATGTAGAAAATCCAAAAGAATAAACAAAAAAATTCCTGGAACTAATAAATGATTATAGCAAGATTGCAGAATACAAGATTAATATACAAAAGTAAAATTCTTTCCTCTACATACCAGAAATGAACATGTGGAATTTGAAATTAGAAACATAATACCATTTGTATTATGAAATATTTAGATATAAATCTAACAAAATATGTACAAAATGAAATATTTAGATATAAATCTAACAAAATGAAATATTTAGATATAAACTTAACAAAATATGTACAAAATCTATATGAGGAAAACTATAAAACTCTGATGAACAAAATAAAAGAACTAAATATTGTGTTGGCCAAAAAGTTCCTTCGGTTTTAAAGTAAACATAAAAGACACATTTATTATTTTCACCAAGAACTTTATTGAACAACGTAGTCACCCTTTTGTTCCACTACCTTCTGCCATTTTTCAGGCAATTTCATAATTCCATCCTCCCAAAACTTTTTATCTTTTCGAGCAAAGAACTGTTCCAGGTGCCTTTTACAGTCTTCCAGAGAATTAAAAATTTTTCCATTGAGAGAATTTTGTAAAGACAGAAATAAATGGAAATCCGAAGGTACAATGTCTGGTGAATATGGCAGATGAATGAGAACTTCCCAGCCAGGCCGTAACAGTGTTTGCCTGGTCATCAAAAAAACAGGTGGTCTTGTGTTATCCTGATGGAAGATTATGTGTTTTCTGTTGACTAAGTCTGGACACTTTCCGTTGCATGCCACTTTCAGTTGGTCTAACTGGGAGCAGTACTTGTTGGAATTAATCGCTTGGTTTTCTGGAAGGAGCTCATAACAGAGGAGTCCCTTCCAATCCCACCATATACACAACATCACCTTCTTTGGATGAAGACCAGCCTTTGGTGTAGTTGGTGGCGGTTCATTTCACTTGCCCCACGCTCTCTTCCCTTCCACATTGTTGTACAGTATCCACTTTTCATCGTCCGTCACAGTTTGTTCTAAAAATGGAACGCTTTCATTATGTTTAAGAAGAGAATTGCATGCAGAAATACATTCAAGAAGGTTTTCTCACTTAACTTATGTGGAACCCAAACATCAAAGCGAGTAACATAACCAAGCTGGTGCAAATTATTTTCAGTGCTTGATTTGGATATTTTGAGTATGTTGGCTATCTCCCATGTGGTATAATGTTAACTGTCCTCAATTAATGTCTTCATTTGATCGCTATCAACTTCAACTGGTCTACCCGACCGTGGAGCATCGTCCAGTGAGAAATCTCCAGCACGAAATTTCACAAACCACTTTGACATGTCCAATCAGTCACAGCACCTTCTCCATACACTGCACAAATCTTTCTTTGCGTTTCAGTTGTGTTTTTACCTTTCTTGAAATAATAAAGCATAATATGCTGAAAATGTTGCTTTTTTTTCTTCCATCTTCAATATTAAAATGGCTACACAAAAATTCACCAACTTCAGTAAGTTTTTTTAAAATGCACGCTGATATGACAGTTGTCACAATACAATCTAACAAAACTGCTTCGAATGACATTAAAGACAACTAAGCGCTACTAGAGCCATCTTTTTTTTATTATTATTTTTGGCTGCGTTGGGTCTTCGTTGCTGCACGCGGGCTTTCTCTAGTTGCAGCGAGCGGGGGCTACTCTTCGTTGCGGTGCGCGTGCTTCTCATTGCGGTGGCTTGGAGGACTAATGCTACCTTACTTCAAGACTTACTATAAAGCTAATCAAGGTAGTGTGGTTTTGGTAACAGAACAAATAGATCAATGGAAAAGAATAAAATTCCAGAGATAAACACCCATAGATACAGTCAACTGATCTCTGACAAAGGAGCAAAGGCAATACAATGGAGCAAAAAAAAGTCTCTTCAACAGATGGTCCTAGAACAACAAGATATACACATGCAAAAAAATAAATCTAGACACAATCCTTACACCCTTCAAGGAAACTAACTCAAAATGGATCAGAGACCTAAATGTAAAATGTGAAACTGTAAAACTCCTAGATGATAACATAGGAGAAAACCTAGCTGACCTTTGGTATGGTGATGCCTTTTTAGATACACCACCAAAGACATGATCCACGAAAGAAATAATTGATAAGATGGACTTCATTAAAATTAAAAACTTCTGCTCTGCAAAAGGCAATGTCAAGAGAATAAAAAGACAAGCCCAGACTGGGAGAAAACATTTGCAAAAGACACATCCAACAAAGGACTGTTGCCCAAAATATACAAAGAAATCTTAAAACTCAACAATAAGAAAACAAACAACCCAATTAAAAAGTGGCCAAAGATTTTAACGGACACTTCACCAAAGAAGACATACAGATTGCAAATAAGCACATGAAAAGATGCTCCACATCATATGTCGTCAGGAAAATGTGAACTAAAACAACAATGAGATCCCACTACACATCTATTAGAATGGCTAAAATGCAGAACACTGACAACACCAAATGCTGACAAGTTTGTGGAGTAACAGGAACTCTCATGCATTGCTGGTGGGAATGTAAAATGGTACAACCACTTCTGGAAGATAGTTTGTCAGTTTCTTACAAAACTAAACATACTCTTACCATAAGATCCAGCAACCACACTTCTTGGTATTTACCCAAAGGAATTGAAAACTTATGTCCACAAAACAACCTGTACACAGATGTTTATACCAGCTTTGTTCATAATTGCCATAACTTTGGAAGTAACCAAGATCTCCCTCAGTAGGTGAATGAATAAACTGTGGTACATTCAGACAATGGAATATTATTCAACAGTATAAAGAAATGAGCTATCAAGCATTAAAAGACATAGAGTAACCTTAAATTCATGTTACTAAGTGAAAAAAAGCCAATCTGAAAGGCTACATACTGTATGATTCCAATTGTATGACATTCTGGAAAAGGTAAAACTATGGGAATAATAAAAAGATCAGTGGTTGCTGGGGGCCTAAGGGGAGGGGAGCACAGGGGTGATGAATACACAAAGTACAGAGGATTTTCAGGGCAATGAAAATACTCTGTATGACATTATAATGATGGATATATGTCACACATTTGCCCATATCCTTAGACTGTACTATACGAAGAGTGAACCCTAAGGTAAACTAGGGACTCTGTGTGATTATGATGTGTCATTGTAGGTTCATCCTTGGTAAAAAAATCTCCCATTCTGGTGAATGTTATGATAATAGGGAAGGCTATGCATGTGTGGGGGAAGGGGGTATATGGGAAATATCTGTACCTCCCTCTCAATTTTGTTGTAAATCAAAAACTGCCCTAAAAAAGAGTCTTATTAAAAAAATGATTCTAGGAAATGGATTGGTAAACCAAGGTATAGTAGAAAGAATGGTGATTTTTAAAAATCTTCTATACGAAGCAGTTCCATGCACATAATAATAAGAAAAATAGTTCACATTTATTTGGAGAGCTATAATTTGCAGAACTCTTTCAACCTCTACTATAATCCTGAAAGACAAGCAGGGCACATTATATTATCCCCATCTTAAAGTCAAGAAGGAACCATGACTCACAGTTACCAAGAGGCACAGCCAGGATTAGAACCTTGGTCTTTTGACTCCTGGGTCTTGTATACTTTCTACTCTATTTGAGCCTTATTTCTCATAAAAAAGAAATGTTCAGTTAATGTTTGACAATTGAATGTACGCAATGCATGAGTAAATCAGATCTCATCAGAAGAAATGGTGACTCTCTAAATTCCAGCCCCATATTTCACCATTACTTATAACTTTTCCCATCCAACTATACTTTTCATTTCTGAATAATGAGGCTTTCCCCACTAAAGTATAATTATCCTCTTGAAAAGTAAATTATCTTTGAGCTAATAAGCTGATAGGCACCTGATGGACAAAATCACTAATTTTTTTTCTAGATAAAAATCAGAAGTTAAAAAATAGATGTATGTTCTTAGAAATACCTTATATCAGGAAAACCAAATTATATAAACTGGAACCCTACTTTATAATATAGCTAGAGAACAATTACTATATATACTAGACACACTTTTGGAATGAATGGAGAGAGTCATTTACACTAAGAAGGGAGAAAAGAATCCCAACATCCAGTCCTTCCATGATTTTGCATCTATTAAAGTAGAAAATATTATCATATTCTCACAACTGTCAGTCTGTGCTGTCAGACTTAACATTTAATAATTATCTTGATGCCAGCTGTCCCCACAATTTCATTCCAAATTTAATATTCCTTAGAAAACGTTACATTTCAAAACTTTAAGTGATTTGCAAAAGATAGTGACAAAAGAGACAGCCTTGGTGGGAAAGGTATACGTAGCCTCTCAGTGCACTGTGGGAATGTACTAGAATCCTGTGGTGGACATTTGTTATTTGCCCTCACTCCTCCCCAGGATTATTCCAGTTCTTCTGGTACAGCCCCCAGTTATTGTTTGGATAACATCCCTCCTCCACTCTGTCATGTGGACTGGTAGGGTCTTCTCACTCCTGTCAACAGAGCCAGAAAAGAACACAAAACTTCTGATACTAAGTCCAGTGCTTTCTGCTACATTGTGCTATTAGAAAGGCATTTATTGTTTTGTCTGCCACTACATTCCCTTCTTATGGCTTGGCAATTAGTGGTGGGGACTCTGCAATCAAGCTGCCTGGGTTTGAAACCTGTTTCCATCCCTTCATACTAAATAACTTGAGTCACTTATCTACCATCTCCAAGCCTCAGTTCCCTCATCTACAAAATAAAGATTCATTCACATATTCAACAACTCTTTATTGAACACTTACTATGTTCCCAGACATTACATAGGTCCTGGGGTTGGAATAGTGAACAAGATAGAAAAGGTCGATATGATAATGGAGTTTATACACTGTAGGAAAGGAGTCAGATGATAAACAAATAAACAAGAGAAGTGTAAATTATGATAAGTGCTATAAAAGAAACAGTGTGACGAGATAGTGAAAGAGTAACCATAGATCCACTTTCTATAGGATGTTCAGCATAAAGCCTGTCTGAGGAGGTGATATTTAAACAGAGATATAAAGGATAAGAAAGAGCTAGCTACTCAGAGAACTAGAAAATCATTCCAGGAAGAGGGAAGGCCAGATATAGAAAAGAGCTTGGCATTAAAGGAGACATAGGTAACTGAAGCACACGAGTGAGGAGAGGTATAGCTCAAGATAAAGTTGGAAAACTAAACAGAAGCCAGACCATGCTGGGCCTTACAGGTTGTGGGAGGAGTTTAGGTTTCATTTATTGAAGTGATTTATTTAAGATTTATATTTTTAAAATATTATGTGTGAGGATAATGAAAAGAAGAAGAGTTGAGACACTAGTAATATTTTTAATCACATAGAGTACATTCAACTCTGAAAACTGATTCAGCAAACATTAGCACATGGACCATCACTTATCCTCCTACTTAAGGGCCAACTTCCACTTCACAGGCACTACAGTTAAGATCCACCAGACCACTATATTTCAGCCTTGGTTGAGCATGAGAAACCATAAGAGAGCTTTTGTAAACACAGAATCAAAGGCCCTATGCAGGAAAACTCTGAATCAGTTGATCTGAGGTAGAATCTGGGACTCTAGTTTTAAAATGCTCTCTTAGTAATTTTCAGAATCTCCCAGATTCAGAACGACTAAGTTGGTTCCAATCAAAATAGTCATTTTGCCCCATACTTACCTTTTATTCTATTGATGCATTTATTTCCTCTGTTGTATATATTGAAGTGCATGCTCCTCCTTTAGGACAGAAACCATGCTCTATTCACCTTTGTATACTTAATTACTAACATAGTAATGGGTGTATTTTAGGTACACAGTAAATATTTGTTGAATTAGAATAAAAACTTAAAGTGGGCTTTTAATATGACAACTGTATTTCCAATTTGGCTTGCAAAATAGTCCATAGGGGTAGTGGGTAAGAGAGTTAGGTTAGGTAACGGCCTGTTTCCCCTTCTTTCTGTTCTCGCTAATTCCAATGAACACACTACTAGTTTAAATTGGAAAAAAAAAAAAACTGCTGGAATTGCTTTGACTACAGTCACATGAAAAAAAGAAAAAAGGTCCTGTAACTACATTAATCGCCATGTGGTACCTGAATTTCATCTATAGTCAGAGAATTTTAATTTGACTTCATTCACATCCAGGGCCCATACAAGCAAGCAGAAGTTTGTCCAATTAAGAAGTAGGCATTAAGAATGCCACCTGAGGGACTTCCCTGGTGGTCCAGTGGTAAAGAATCCGCCTTCCAATGCAAGGGACTTGGGTTTAATCCCTGGTCAAGGAACTAAGATCCCACATGCCACAGAGCAAGCCCACGTGCCACAACTACTGAGCTCGCACGCCTCAACTAGAGCCCACGTGCCGCAAACTACAGGGCCCATGCACTCTGGAACCCGTGCACCACAGCTAGAGAGCTCATGCACCCTGGAGCCTGCGTGCCACGACTAGAGAAGAGAAAACCCTCACGCCACAACGAAGAGCCCCAGCACCGCAACTAAGATGTGATGCAGCCAAAAATAAATAAAATAATAAAATAAAATAATAAATAAAAGAATGCTACCTGATTCCTGCTGAATGAGAGTAATAAGGAATTCTAAAGTCTGTGGGCAGCAGGGAAGAGGACGTATCACAGCATTCATAAATGGCTCTTCCTTCCTTCTTTCCCTCCACACACACAAGAGCTAGCAACATTCTAGGGGGTTCAATAAAGTGCTTGTGCAGTGCCTTGAACATGGAGGACACACAACAAGGATTAGCACTGTGTTAGTTCACTAGGGCTACCATAACAAAGTGTCACTGACTGGGTGGTTTAAACAACAAAAATCTATTTCCTCATTATTCTGGAGGCTAGAAGTCTGAGATCAAGGTTTCGACAGGTTTGTAATCATCTCTTTAAAGACCCTATCTCCAAATACAGTCACATTCTACGGAACTAGGGGTTACGACTTCAACATACAAATTCGGGAGGGGACAAAATTCAGCCCATAATAAGTACTGTCTAGGTATCCATCTTCTGATGGATGTTAGAAGAATCCAGGAATAGCTGAATCTTGAAGAAGTGATATGGAGTTATTTGATCTCAGGGATATACTAAACAGGAAAGATCCAAACCAGGGTTTCAAATTATGGGGCATGTTAAAAATTGTGGGTGTTCTGGTCACACTCAGAAATTCTTAAGAGTAGTCCAGGCATCTATATTTTTTATCAAGCATTTTAGGATTATGGCATATACCCAAATTTGAGGACCACTGACTAAAACTGGGAAGGAACAGGTCCAAAAAGATGTTTACAGACTGGGATGAACCAAGTCTGATTCTCAATCCTGAAGGGCATGTCAACCCAGGAAGTTAGAACTAAGGCAGAACAGGATTGACAAAGAAGGGGAAAGGAATTCAAGTGAATAATCTAGTTATGAGAATCACTATGTTCTCTTCATCACTAAACCTTTCTGTTACTAAAAATTCACTCTAATACCACATTACCCTCTTTGTGACTTTTGTCCAAACAAAATCTTTCCAGAGAAGTAATGCACAATGAGCAGAAATTTGTGCTTAAGATATTTTTCAGGGGAGAGCTAGCTAGAATCACAAATGATAATCATTTGCTTCATACCTAATATAACATTATCTGCTGGATGGATTTTTTTTAAATAAATTTTATTTATTTATGTATATATGTATGTATGTATGTACTGGCTGCATTGGGTCTTCCTTGCTGCGTGCGGGCTTTCTCTAGTTGCGGCGAGTGGGGGCTACTCTTCGTTGTGGTGCACAGGCTTCTCATTGCGGTGGCTTCTTTTGTTGCGGAGCACGCGCTCTAGGCGCACAGGCTTCAGTAGTTGTGGCGCGCAGGCTCTAGAGCACAGGCTCAGTAGTTGTGGCGCACGGGCTCAGTTGCTCCGCGGCATGTGGGATCTTCCCGGACCAGGGCTCGAACCCGTGTCCCCTGCATTGGCAGGCGGATTCTTAACCACTGCGCCATCAGGGAAGCCCTGGATGGATTTTTTTGCCAGTGGATTCAAAGAACTGGGCTACATTTATCTCATCTTCTTTCCCTCTACTTCAGGCTGCCTCTGGGACAGGCTGGCATACATTTTCACAACTCTGTAGTCTTACCGTTAATTAATAATAACTGTAGAATTATATTTCTTTACATTGTTAAACAGTATTGGATTCAAAGTAAAATCCAATGAAAAAATATGGTACAATTATTTTTAAAACAACACATCTTATTTTTGTACTTTCTCCTTCATGCACTTCACTATTCTATCTCTGCCTTCCATCCAATATTTATTGTAGGCCACAAACAGTGCCAAGAGTGTAAAATATAACCATGGATAAAACATAGTCCGGGCCCTTCAGGAAAGTAAAGCCTACGGGGAAAAAAGATATGTAAACAATAACCATAAGGGAATATGCCATATTGTAACAAGATATTCACAAGGTGCTATGGAGCACAGGGAAGGAAGCTAATATTGCCTGAAGTCAGAGCTTACAGATACAGATTGAAGGGTACAGTCAAGTATCCAGACAAGGATACAGCATAAGAACAGGCATAAAAGCAAGACAATGCAAGTTATGTTCAGGGAACAGAAAATGTGATGATGACTACAACAAAAGGCTTATACGGGTGGCAGTTATGGTGGGTCTTCTATGCTAAGCTAAATAATGAGCACTTGAACCTGTCAGAGGAAGTCACTGATGGCTTTTTTTAAGCACCATCAGTTCTGTATTTAATTTCCCTTAGGCATAAAATTTTCCCTAGGCTTGTTGCTGCTGCTCCCACCTCCCCAGGCTGTTATTACCCTCCCCAAACCCCCTATTCCCACCTCGGAGCCCCATGCTCCCTGTTCATCAGCAATCAAAAGTTCTTGCTGTTCTCTAAATATGCCATGCTTATTCTCAGTAGCTGCTAATGTCAAAAGCTTGAATTGAGGAACATCTAAAGGTATGATAAGACCAGCGATGGCAGCCCTATGGTAGAAATTTTCAACAATTAAGAGAAGCAATACTGGACCATTAGTGTTCTCTAAATTTTGTCATTTGCTGTTCCAGTTGCTTCACAGAGAAATGAAACATGTTCTTCGTAAGTAACATTTGGTACACCCTCATAACTATCAGCAGGAAAAGACACTTTTGTTTTCCCAAGACAAGTTGAATGGAAAGTGACAGCATTTAAAATGGTGTTCTTTGCTTTTTCTCTGTTTAGTTTTGATTCTCTTCTTTTAAAATCAGACTTTAGTTTTAAAAAGGGGGTAGGGAGATTACTTTTTGCTTTTGGTGCCACTTGGCAATATTAATTCTTTAAGAATATTAATATAAATTCTTTAAAAAAAAACTTTAAAAACATGACTGTTCTGATATAAACTTTATTTAGTTAATAAGACTATTAGCGTTACAGCATACCTAAAAGAGTAACAGGTAACAACACGGCAGCAAATCGTAGAATTTTAGACCTGAAAGGACTTAAGAGGGAAGGCAGTTGTGTGTTTAAAAACTTATAGTTCGGGGCTTCAATGGTGGCGCAGTGGTTGAGAGTCTGCCTGCCAATGCAGGGGACACGGGTTCGAGCCCTGGTCTGGGAGGATCCCACGTGCCATAGAGCGACTAGGCCCGTGAGCCACAGCTACTGAGCCTGCGCGTCTGGAGCCCATGCTCCGCAACGGGAGAGGCCACGACAGTGAGAGGCCCGCACACCGCGATGAAGAGTGGCCCCCGCTCACCGCAACTGGAGAAAGCCCTAGCACAGAAACAAAGACCCAACACAGCCAAAAATAAATAAATAAATAAATTTTAAAAAAAATTCTATGAGAACAAAGTTTAAAAAAAAAAAAAACAACTTATAGTTCCTTTAAAGTTCTGACTAACAAGGGCCTCCTGGTACTGATCACCTAGTATCCACAGTAATAGGATACTATGGTAATGTTAGGGGTAATGTTAGGTGCATGTTCATAGTGACTACTTTACCTGGTAGGTGATTCAGGCTACAATTCTACTCTCTGAGAAAAGTGCAGAATTCTCCCATACACCTAGAATACAGCTGAATTTAGTCATCTTCCATCCCAAACACAGAGATATAGGAAAGTGTTAAGTATTCCATAACTCGTAAAAAAAAAAATTCATACAATAGAATATTATTTGGCAATAAAAAGGAATGAAGTACTGCTACATGCAACAACATGGATAAGCCCTGAAAATATATCCTAAGTGAAAGAGGACAGTCATAAAAGACCACATATTGTATGATTCCATTTACATGAAATATCCAGAACAGGCAAATCCATAGAGACAGAAAGTAGATTAGTGGTTGCCTAAGGCTGGAGTAATAGGAGGAATGAGAAGTTCACTACTAACAAGAACACGGGTTTCTTTTTAAGGTGATAAAAAGATTCTAAAATTAGACTGTGATGATGGTTTCACAACTACAAATATATTTTAAAAAACACTGAATTGTATACTTTAAATGGGTGAACTTTAAGGTATGAGAATTATATCTCAAAAAAGCTGTTTTAAAAAGGAGTATCTAACGTGGCAGCCTACACATACACACACATAAAATATACGCATATATATATATACATAAATGCATATATACTGATTTACAGTGAGTTCTCAATTATCAGCCTGCATTTTATCCATTGAAATTTTAAAATTAAAACTTCCAGGACCTTCAAGATGGCGGAGGAGTAAGACGTGGACATCACCTTCCTACCCACAAATATATGAAAAATACATCTACATGTGGAACAACTCCTACAGAACACCTACTGAACACTGGCAGAAGACCTCAGACTTCCCAAAAGGCAAGAAACGCCCCACGTACCTGGGTAGGGCAAAAGAAAAAAGAATAGGGACGGGACCTGCACCTCTGGGAGGGAGCTGTGAAGGAGGAAAAGTTTCCACACACTAGGAAGACCCTTCACTGGTGGATACTGGGTATGGGCGCGGGGGAAGCTTCGGAGCCACGGAGGAGAGTTTAGCAACAGGGGTGCAAAGGGCAAAGCAGAGAGATTCCCACACAGAGGATCGGTGCCGACCAGCACTCACCAGCCCGAGAGGCTTGTCTGCTCACCCGCCAGGGCGAGGGGGGGCTGGGAGCTGAGGCTCAGGCTTCAGAGGTCAGATCTCAGGGAGAGGGTTGGGGTTGGCTGCGTGAACACAGCCTGAATGAAGGGAGCTAGTGCGCCATGGCTAGCTGGGAGGGAGTCCGGAAAAAAGTTGTAACTGCCTAATAGTCAAGAAACCATTGTTTCGGGGTGCGCAAGGAGAGGAGATTCAGACCACCGCCTAAACAAGCTCCAAAGACGGGCACGAGCCACGGCTATCAGCACGGACACCAGAGATGTGCATGAAATGCTAAGGCTGCTGCTGCAGCCACCAAGAAGCCTCTGTGCAAGCACAGGTCACTATCCACACCTCCCCTCCTGCAGCCTGTGCAGCCTGCCACTGCCAGGGTCCCGTGATCCAGGGACAACTTCCCCGGGAGAACACACAGTGCACCTCAGGCTGTTGCAACATCACCCCAGCTTCTGCTGCTGCAGGAATGACTCACAGTACCCCTCCCTCGCCCTGGCCTGAGTGAGCCAGAGCCCCCTAATCAGCTGCTACTTTAACCCCATCCTGTCTGGTCGGGGAATAGATGCCCTCAGGCAACCTACACACAGAGGCGGGGCCAAACCCAAACCTGAACCCCAGGAGCTGGGCAAACAAAGAAGAGAAAGGGAAATCTCTCCCAGCAGCCTCAGGAGCACCGGATTAAATCTCCAGAATCAACTTGATGTACCCTGCATCTGTGGAATACCTGCACAGAAAATGAATCATCCCAAAATTGAGGCAGTGGACTTTGGGAGCAACTGTAGACTTGGGGTTTGCTGTATGTGACTGACTAGTTTCTGATTTATATGTTTATCTTAGTTTAGTTTTTAGCACTTGTTATCATTGGTGGATTTCTTTACTGGTTTAGTTGCTCTCTTTTTTTTAATTACATTTTTATTTTTTATTTTAATATTTTATTAATATTTTATTTTAATAACTTTATTTCATTTTATTTTATTTTATTTTATTTATTTATTTTTCTTTCTCCCTTTTCTCCTCAGCCCTGTGGCTGACAGGCTCTTGGTGTTCTGGCGAGGTGTCAGGCCTGAGCCTCTGATGTGGGAGAGGTGAGTTCAGGACATTGGACCACCAGAGACCTCCCGGTCTCGGGTAATATCAATCAGCGAGAGCTCTCCCGGAGATCTCCGTCTCAACGCTAAGACCCAGCTCCACTCAACGACCAGCAAGCTACAGTGCTGGACACCCCATGCCAAACAACTAGCAAGACAGGAACACAGCCCCACCCATTAGCAGAGAGGCTGCCTAAAATCATAATAAGATCACAGACACCCCAAAACACACCACTGGACTCAGTCCTGCCCACCAAAAAGACAAGTTCCAGCCTCATCCACCAGAAAACAGGCACCAGTCCCCTCCACCCGGAAGCCTACACAACACATGGAACCAACCCTACCCACTGGGGGCAGACAACAAAAACAACGGGAACTATGAACCTACAGCCTGTGAAAAGGAGACCCCAAACACAGTAAGTTAAGCAAAATGAAAAGACAGAGACATATGCAGCAGATGAAGGAGCAAGGTAAAAAGCCACCAGACCAAACAAATGAAGAGGAAATAGGCAGTCTACCAGAAAAAGAATTCAGAGTAATGATACTAAAAATGATCCAAAAACTTCAAAATAGAATGGAGAAAATACAAGAAACGTTTAACAAGGACCTAGAAGAAATAAAGTGCAAACAAACAATGATGAACAACACAATCAATGAAATTAAAAATTCTCTAGAAGAAATCAACAGCAGAATAACAGAGGCAGAAGAACAGATAAGTGACCTGGAAGATAAAATAGTGGAAATAACTACTGCAGAGCAGAATAAAGAAAAAAGAATGAAAAGAATTGAGGACCGTCTCAGAGATATCAGGGACAACTTTAAATGCACCAACATTCAAATTATAGGGGTCCCAAAAGAAGAAGAGAAAAAGAGAGGGACTGAGAAAATATTTGAAGAGATTATAGTTGAAAACTTCCCTAATATGGGGAAGGAAATAGTCAATCAAGTCCAGGAAGTGCAGAGAGTCCCATACAGGATAAATCCAAGGAGAAACATGCCAAAACACATATTAATCAAACTATCAAAAATTAAATACAAAGAAAAAATATTAAAAGCGCAAGGGAAAAGCAACAATTAACATACAAGGGAATCCCCATAAGGTTAACAGCTGATCTTTCAGCAGAAACTCTGAAAGCCAGAAGGGAGTGGCAGGACATATCTCAAGTGATGAAAGGGAAAAACCTACAACCAAGATTACTCTACCCAGCAAGGATCTCATTCAGATTCGATGGAAAAATTAAAACCTTTACAGACAAGGAAAAGCTAAGAGAATTCAGCACCACCAAACCAGCTTTACAACAAATACTACAGGAACTTCTCTAGGCAGGAAACACAAGAGAAGGAAAAGACCTACAATAACAAACCCAAAACAATTAAGAAAATGGTAATAGGAACATACCTATCAATAATTACCTTAAATGTAAATGGATTAAATGCTCCAACCAAAAGACACAGGCTGGCTGAATGGATACAAAAACAAGACCCATATATATGCTGTCTACAAGAGACCCACTTCAGACCTAGGGACACATACAGACTGAAAGTGAGGGGATGGAAAAAGATATTCCACGCAAATGGAAATCAAAAGAAAGCTGGAGTAGCAATTCTCATATCAGACAAAATAAACTTTAAAATAAAGACGATTACAAGAGACAAAGAAGGACACTACATAATGTTCAAGGGATCGATCCAAGAAGAAGATATAACAATTGAATATTTATGCACCCAACATAGGAGCACCTCAATACATAAGGGAAATGCTAACAGCCATAAAAGGGAAAATCGACAGTAACACAATCATAGTAGGGGACTTTAACACCCCACTTTCACCAATGGACAGATCATCCAAAATGAAAATAAATAAGGAAACACAAGCTTTAAATGATACATTAAACAAGATGGACTTAATTGATATTTATAGGACATTCCATCCAAAAACAACAGAATACAGTTTCTTCTCAAGGGCTCATGGAATATTCTCTAGGAGAGATCATATCTTGGGTCACAAATCAAGCCTTGGTAAATTTAAGAAAATTGAAATTGTATCAAGTATTTTTTCCAACCACACGCTATGAGACTAGATATCAATTACAGGTAAAAATCTATAAAAATTACAAACACATGGAGGCTAAACAATATGCTACTAAATAACCAAGAGAACACTGAAGAAATCAAAGATGAAATCAAAAAATACATAGAAGCAAATGACAATGAAAACATGACAGCCCAAAACCTATGGGATGCAGCAAAAGCAGTTCTAAGAGGGAAGTTTATAGCAATACAATCCTACCTTAAGAAACAAGAAGCATCTCAAATACACAACCTAACCTTACACCTAAAGCAATTAGAGAAAGAAGAACAAAAAAACCCTAAAGTTAGCAGAATGAAAGAAATCATAAAGTTCAGATCAGAAATAAATGAAAAAGAAGTGAAGAAAACGATACCAAAGATCAATAAAACTAAAAGCTGGTTCTTTGAGAAGATAAACAAAACTGATAAACCATTAGCCACACTCATCAAGAAAAAAAGGGAGAAGACTCAAATCAACAGAAGTAGAAATGAAAAAGGAGAAGTAACAACTGACACTGCAGAAATACATAGGATAATGAGAGATTACTATAAGCAACTATATGCCAATAAAATGGACAATCTGGAAGAAATGGAGAAATTCTTAGAAAAGCACAACCTCTAAGACTGAAACAGGAAGAAACAGAAAATATGAACAGACCAATCACAAGCACTGAAATTGAAACTGTGATTAAAAATCTTCCAACAAACAAATGCCCAGGACCAGATGGATTCACAACCGAATTCTATCAAACATTTAGAGAAGAACTAACACTTATCCTTCTCAAATTCTTCCAAATACAGCAGAGGGAGGAACTCTCCCAACCTCATTCTATGAGGCCACCATCACCCTGATACCAAAACCAGACAAAGATGTCACAAAGAAAGAAAACTACAGGCCAACATCACTTATGAACATAGATGTGAAAATCCTGAACAAAATACTAGCAAACAGAATCCAACAGCACATTAAAAGGATCATACACCATGTTCAAGTGGGGTTTAACCCAGGAATGCAACGATTCTTCAATATATGCAAATCATTCAATGGGATACACCATATTAACAAATTGAAGGAGAAAAACCATACGATCATCTCAATAGATGCAGAAAAGCTTTTGACAAAATTCAACACCCATTTATGATAAAAACCCTCCAGAAAGTAGGCATAGATGGAACTTACCTCAACATAATAAAGGCCATATATGACAAACCCACAGCCAACATCATTCTCAATGGTGAAAACTGAAACCATTTTCACTAAGATCAGGAACGAGACAAGGTTGCCCACTCTCACCACTATTATTCAACATAGTTTTGGAAGTTTTAGCCACAGCAATTAGAGAAGAAATAAAAGGAATCCAAATAAGAAAAGAAGAAGTAAAGCTGTCACTGTTTGCAGATGACATGATACTATACATAGAGAATCCTAAAGATGCTACCAGAAAACTACTAGAGCTAATCAATGAATGTGGTAAAGTAGCAGGATACAAAATTAATGTACAGAAATCTCTGGCATTCCTATCCACTAATGATGAAAAATCTGAAAGCGAAATTAAGGAAACACTCCCATTTACCACTGCAACAAAAAGAATAAAATACCTAGGAATAAACCCACCTCAGGAGACAAAAGACCTGTATGCAGAAAACTATAAGACACTGATGAAAGAAATTAAAGATGATACAAACAGATGGAGACATATACCATGTTCTTGGATTGGAAGAATCAACATTGTGAAAATGACTACACTACCCAAAGCAATCTACAGATTCAGTGCACTCCTTATCAAACTACCAATGGCATTTTTCACAGAACTAGAACAGAAAATTTCACAATTTGTATGGAAACACAAAAGACCTCAAATAGCCAAACCAATCTTGAGAAAGAAAAACAGAGCTGGAGGAATCAGGCTCCCTGACTTCAGACTATACTACAAAGCTACAGTAATCAAGACAATATGGTACTGGCACACAAACAGAAATATAGATCAATGGAACAGGATAGACAGCCCAGAGATAAACCCACAGACATATGGTCACCTTGTCTTTGATAAAGGAGGCAAAAATATACAATGGAGAAAAGACAGCCTCTTCAATAAGTGGTGCTGGGAAAACTGGACAGCTACATGTAAAAGAATGAAATTAGAACACTTCCTAACACCATACACAAAAATAAATTCAAAATGGATTAAAGACCTAAATGTAAGGCCAGACACTATAAAACTCTTAGAGGAAAACATAGGAAGAACACTCTATGACATAAATCACAGCAAGATCCTTTTTGACCCACCTCCTAGAGAAATGGAAATAAAAACAAAAATAAACAAATGGGACCTAAAGAGACTTAAAAGCTTTTGCACAGCAAAGGAAATCATAAACAAGACGAAAAGACAACCCTTAGAATGGGAGAAAATATTTGCCAACGCGCAACTGACAAAGGATTAATCTCCAAAATATACAAGCAGCTCATGCAGCTCATATAAAATAACAAACAACCCAATCCAGAAATGGGCAGAAAACCTAGATAGACATTTTTCCAAAGAAGATATACAGATTTCCAACAAACACATGAAAGATTGCTCAACATCACTAATCATTAGAGAAATGGAAATCAAAACTACAATGAGGTATCACCTCACACCAGTTAGAATGGCCATCATCAAAAAATCTACAAACAATAAATGCTGAAGAGGGTGTGGAGAAAAGGGAAGCCTCTGGCACTGTTGGTGGGAATGTAAATTGATACAGCCACTATGGAGAACAGTATGGCGGTTCCTTAAAAAACTAAAAATAGAACTACCATAGACCCAGCAATCCCACTACTGGGCATATACCCTGAGAAAACCATAATTCAAAAAGAGTGATGTACCACAATGCTCATTGCAGCACTATTTACAGTAGCCAGGACATGGAAACAACCTAAGTGTCCATTGACAGATGAATGGATAAAGAAGATGTGGCACATATATACAATGGAATATTACTCAGCCATAAAAAGAAACGAAATTGAGTTATTTGTAGTGAGGTGAATGGACCTAGAGTCTGTCATGCAGAGTGAAGTAAGTCAGAAAGGGAAAAACAAATACTCACACATATATATGGAATCTAAAAAAAAAAAAAAAGGTTCTTAAAAACCTAGGGGCAGGACAGGAATAAAGACGCAGATGTAGAGAATGGACTTGAGGACACGGGGAGGGGGAAGGGTAAGCTGGGAAGAAGTGAGAGAGTGGCATTGACATATATACGCTATCAAATGTAAAACAGATAGCTAGTGCGAAGCAGCTGCATAGCACAGGGAGATCATCTCAGTGCTTTCTGACCACCTAGAGGGGTGGGATAGGGAGTGTGGGAGGGAGACGCAAGAGGCAGGGGATATGGGGATAATGTATATGTATAGCTGATTCACTTTTGTTATACAGGAGAAACTAACACTACAATGTAAAGCAATTATGCTCCAATAAAGATGTTAAAAAAATTTAAAAAATAAATTCCTCACTGCCTTGATAGTATGAAGATGGTAATAATAAGAATGACAAGATAACAATATTAAGTATTCATTGAGGAAATACTATGTGTCAGCTATTTCCTAAAAATACATAATCTCATGTAATCCTTACAAAGTATCTAGGAAATAGATTCGATTACTATCCATTTTAACATACATTATTTCTTTTAATCCTTAAAACAGGAACTATTATTTTTCCCCATTCACTGAGACTGAGAGTGGTGAAATAAAGCATTCTAGGTTTCACAGCTAGCAGGTGGCAGAGCTATGATTTGAACTTTGATCACTGTGCTCTGCTGCCACTTCAGCTACCCATTCCATCCCACCCCACCCCACCTCCCGCTCTGTACAGGTAATTGAGTCTCAGTGAGCTAAAAGAATCTTACATTACTTTTGTAGATAGCATCTTATGGAGTGGGAAAAATCCCAGAATCAAAAGCTGAGACCCAAACTGCAATATGAGTCATGATACAAATAACAAGGTCAGCCAAATTCGAATCCTATCATCTGCAAATGTAGAAAATGGAATAGAAAATTTTCAAGGTCCTGTTGGCTTAAAAATCCATTTAGTTCACAAAACACTTACTTAAAATTCTGAGTGTTCTGCCCACAACCTTGCCAAAAGAAATGGTTTCTTTATTTTGTGCCCCATGTCTTCGTGACTATTATTGTTATTAGGTTGTAAAAATATTAATTATAACTGGAAAAAGAAAGCATAATTAACATCCATTTATGAAGTTCAATACTACCCATGAGCAATATGCCACAGGATTTATTTACTTTTTATTATGAAAAATGTTAAACATACTCAAAAGTAGACAGAATAGTATAACAAACCCCCATGTACCCATCACCCATCTTCAAAAATCACCAATGCATGGTCAAGTTTGTTTTATCTATATACCCTCCCCACTTTGAAGGAAATCCCTGGTGTCATAATATCTCTGTAAACGTGTCAGTACATATGTCTAAAAATATTAACAATAATATCTTAATATAATGACAAACTGGGGAAATGAATTTTAACATGTAAATGACAACAATAATGTAAGTATTTTAATTCACCGATTTTATTTTTAATGTTAATTAAACCTATCCATATATTCAAATTTTCTATAACTATTATTTCTATTTTAGTCTGTTATTTCTATATATGAGCTGCTATTTCTATAATTAACCTTTCTCTACTTTATTCATGAAATGTCATATGGCACCATATCTAATATATCCATAGAAAAGAATATTAAACATTCTATATACTCTAAGCTCATTCGATTTTGTTTACTCATTAAGCTTGCCTGGATATCAAAAAGAAATTATTTGGCATGATTTGTTTGTAATTAACCTTTGCTGCCTTCCACAGTTCAATTTCTTGTCCTCTTGGTGACACCAAATGACTACTTTATTAATTGTTCCAGTAATTTGCCAGCTATTATTATTCTCCAACTATATATATTATCCAACTGAAATGTTGATATAAACTTTTTTATTCTGTGACCCTTATTTTTTGTATAACTCTTTTAAGTATTTTGCTCCTATCAAGCTCACTCTTTTGTACTCCTTCTCTAACTTGCCTCTCCCTCCAAAAAATGTCAACTATTAAATTATTAATTGATATTTTGCCTTATATGGTTTGCCTTGAAATTCCTTTGGAAAATTAATTTTTAAAAATGAAAAATTAATTTCATTTCCTTAATATAGCTGATGATCAAATAATGATGAAATCAAACAGAAGTAGGAAAAAATAATTTAAAAATACAAAACATCAAATTTTGTGTTCTAAATTTAATATCAGTTTCACTAGTGCAAGAGACATTTCCTCTGAGAAAGAATGATAATTACCATTTGAACCTTAAGTAAGGATTTTCCTGAGGCCCCAGAGAACCATAAATAACAGTTTTTTTTTGAAATAGAGAAAAATAGAAATTTTCCTTTTCTTTCATCATGTTAACAGGAAGTAAAACAGATTACAAAAGCTGGGGCGAAGCAATTAGCTTCAAAATAACTGCATGGCAAGACCTAAATGCTGGATTTAGGTTATCAAGACTAAATAAAGGCCAGTCATCATTTCACTGTTATGGTAGTTCAATCATAAGTCAGGGCTTATGGGAGTACCTCACTTATCAAAATAAATATATTTTGGAAAGTTGGAAAAGTTAGGAAATTTTCACAAATCAAGTCACATTGCAAATTCATTAGGAGTTCACTAATTAAAGGTAACCTGAAATGAATCCTTTCATACTGCAAAATCAAACAAAGTGAATAAAAACTATTTGTTTTGTGATTAACCACCAATAAAAATAATAGTTAAATTTATTAAGTGCTTAATTCTGTGTGCTGGTTTCTGTGCTCTTGCTTTACATCTGTACTCTTCATAGAGACCCTGTTAATGCCCACACCATATGTCCTTGACTCATCTGTGAGTTCTCTTGCCAGTGATGTGGACAGTCGTACTGATGCTGATAGCTTCCCACTTAAAGAACCCACAGCTTTTACCCCACTTCCTCTCTAGGCTTCCTGGGATCACCTTGAAAATATACTTCCTGCACCTAAATCCTTATCCTCAGGGTCTGCTTTTGGAGAAAACATTAATTAGGACTTCTGGTAACAGAAGTGGTACGAGAAAACAGATCCTCAGAATGGGATTCTGGAATTGTATCACTTATTGGTCAGGGGGCATCAAGGAACCAATTTCTAATGATATATGAGCGGTGATAACCCATTAGATGCCATAGCAGTACAATGACTAAAATTCTTACCTGAGGTGGACTGAAATGTGGTAGAGGAGGAAGGAGAATGTACAAGCTTACACAACAGCTCTAATACTTGAAAGACATGAGGGCAATCATAACTAAGATTTTGGAATTCGTATTTGTTACCTTGGGTAAAACACCTATCAAAATGCAGGGCACGGGACTTCCCTGGTAGTCCAGTGGATAGGACTCTGTGCTCCCAATGCAGGGGGCACGGGTTCGATCCCTGGTCAGGGAACTAGATCCCGCATGCATGCCGCAACTAAAGATCCCGTATGCCCCAACTAAGATGTGGCACAGCAAAAATAAATATTTTTTTTTTAAAATACACTTATAAAAAAAAATTCAGGGCACGCTGTAAAAAAACAGCATGCTATAAAAATCAGCATTTAAAGTAAACCTTATCTCCTGTACCCAGAGAGCAGACTGTACTGAAAATCAGGTCTAAGGTTTGACTGAGTAGCTGAGCTACAAAGAAGACTAAACATATAGCCCCAGCAGGTCTCCCTTGCTGTAATCAGGGCTCTGATAGGAAGAGAGCAAGATAGTGAAACATGGGATGCTGATATTGGGTTCATTAAGAACATGAATGCTCATATTCCGCTGAACCCTCTGGGCTGAAACGACCCACTCCATTCCCTTTCATAAAGGAAAGCAGCCTCTAATTGCTTGGAGACTTGTGAAGGCCATACTTCAGGAAGATGTCCTCCTCAAGATCCGCACTGTCTCCCCTCATTACCTCTAGACCAATAAGTAGGGTCAGATCTTACTCATAATCGCTCCAGTTGGGTAGTACAGTCTCTACTATGGGAAGAAATAATTTATTTATTTCTCAGGCTGCTGAGCCTGTCTGACATGTGTCATCGAGAATTGGGGCACATATATAGAAGTGTACCTTGAGGGTGGTAAGCCGAGGCAGAGGCAAGAATACTAGAGAAAGGAAAGTGCATTAACATGGAGGCATGCTCCTGTGACTCAGAATATAACTTCTAGCAAGAAAACCTTAAGGAGGTTCTAAAACACTGATGGGATGTCAATGGGAGTGATAGGATTCCAAAATAGCAGGCACCAGAGGTAGCACTTAACCATTAGAAACAAGATTAACGTATTTGCCATGAAAGACAGTAAAATCAGAGCAGCAACCAGAGAACCTTGACCTGCAAGGATCTGTGACTATGGCTAATAAATCATTAGCCATGTTTTTGTAGAGGCAAAAGAAATGGGTAGTATATTCATTTGCTAGGGCTTCTGTAACAAAGCACCACAAACTGAGTGACTGAACAACAGAAATTTATTGTCTCACAGTTCTGGAGGCTAGAGTCCAAGATCTAGATGTCAGCAGGGATGGTTCCTTCTGAGGGCTGTTAGGATCTGTTCCATGCTTCTCTCCTATCTTCAGGTGGTTTGCTGGCAATCTTTAGCATTCATTGGCTTGTAGAAGCACCACTCTGATCTCTGTCTTCATCTTCACACAGCATTCTCCTGTATGTGTTTTCCATATCCAAATTTCTCCTTTTTATAAGAACCAACCACATTGGATTAGGGGCCCAACCTACTCCGGTATGGCTTCATCTTAACTAATTGTGTCTTCCATGACCTTATTTTCAAATAATGTCACATTCTGAAGTACTGGGGTTTACTACTTCAGCATATTAATTTTTAAGGGACACAATTCAACCCACAACAAGTAGCTAATAACACTATTCCTTGAATTTTATGGCCAAAAAAGACCAAGAACTGAAGAGCAGAAGATTTATGTGCAGTTTTCAGATCTAAGCCAGTTCAGAGACCTAAAGCCCATCAATGTAAGGGGAGGCTAAGTCCTCTTGAGCAAAAAGAAAAAGTCAATGTTCCTCCAATCATTCTCCAAAGAGATGTGCTGCCATTTACCAGAGTAGCTCAACACTGGTAAAAGAGTAATTAATACCCAACCCATCCAGGGACTGTTGGATATAGTTTCTAAGCTGACATTGAAACCAGGGTACCCAAAATACCTTTATGGCTACCCAGTTAGAGTGGAAACATAGAGTCCAGATAATAAATGGAGTCCTGGCCCAAGTCCATCTCACAGTTGGCCCAATGGGTCTACAGACCCACCATCTGGTTATGTACCTGGTCCCTGAGTACACAATTGGGATGGAAATATTTAGCAGCAGCCAAAACCCAAACATTGGTTCTCTGACCTGTGAAATAAGAGCCATTACGATAGAAAGGGACAAAGGAAGCCCCTGATATCGCTTCCCCCTTGCCTTCTTTAAGGCAGTAAATCAGAAGGAACAATACAGCCATGTGAAATAACAAAGATTTGCTCAACTCTCAAAGAGTGGCTCCTGCAAAAGACACACAGCTCATGGATGGATCAGTTTGATATGTTGGTGCAAGATAAAAATTGCTATCACACTATAGCCCCATGCAGGAGGGAACTACTGCAATGTTACTTAAAATATGGTCCACAGACTAAAGCTAGCTCACAAACTGTTTTTTATCATTCCATAACAACATATATACACAAGTATAAACAGTGAGAGTACACATTTGAAAACATTTATAACAATTTTACATTACCTCAATAACTAAGTGTGTGGTTTTATATTTTACAAAAGGATCTATCATGATGACTGAAAACGAAACAAAACAAAAAGTCCTTCACAAGGTCAGTTTGAGTAGCACTATTCTAAAGGGCAGTTGTGAAAGGAAATTTCACCATCAGGCAGAGCTTCATCATCTTTGTATGAGAGAGAAGTGATTTGAGGTAAGGATATATATGAATTATTGGACAGTGGCTAACAGCTCTGCTAACTGATTAGGAGCCTGGAAGGAGAAATAATAAATGATCAGACACAAAGAGGTCTATAAAAGAGGCATGTAGATGACCCTATAGAAGTAAACACAAAGTGTAAATAACCAAATAAGCATCTATAGCAGAGGAAGAACTGAACAACCAGGTGGAAAAGATGACTCATCCAACGAATGTCAGACAGCCTCTGTCCTTGGTCACTTCGATGCTTACACAGTGGACATGGTGGCAGGGATGGAAGCTATGTGCACGAGCACAAAAGTACAGACTCTTTCTCACTAAGGCTGATCTAAATATTTACAAATATTAACTGCCTGTAAGTGTTAGGCACCAAAGATTCATACATGTAAACCATAGCCCCTGGGAAGGCAAGGTCTGTTCTGAGTGCTAATGTATGGACAGAATTTAGCTGTGAGAAGAAAAGAAACAAGAGCTTTCCAAGAAGAGGAAATGGCACATGCAAGGCCATTTGGAGAACCATACAGAGTTGGGTTCTTTTTAACATCTTTATTGGAGTATAATTGCTTTACAATGGTGTATTAGTTTCTGCTGTATAACAAACTGAATCAGCTATACATATACATATATCCCCGTATCTCCTCCCTCTTGTGTCTCCCTCCCATCCTCCCTATCCCACCCCTCTAGGTGGACACAAAGCATCAAGCTGATCTCCCTGTGCTATGCGGCTGCTGCCCACTACCTATTTTACGTTTGGTAGTGTATATATGTCCATGCCACTCTCTCACTTCGTCCCAGCTTACCCTTCCCCCAGAGAAATGGAGATAAAAACAAAAATAAACACATGGGACCTAATGAAACTTAAAAGCTTTTGCACAGCAAAGGAAACCATAAGCAAGATGAAAAGACAACCCTCAGAATGGGAGAAAATATTTGCCAATGAAGCAACTGACAAAGGATTAATCTCCAAAATATACAAGCAGCTCATGTAGCTCAATATAAAAAAACAACAACCCAATCCAAAAATGGGCAGAAGACCTAAATAGACATTTCTCCAAAGAAGATAAACAGATTGCCAACATACAGATTTTGATAAGTCTGAATCCATGGAGAATGCCAAGATAAAGGCAGAGCTGAGATCATTAAATGCTTTGGATGCCAGGCTTTTATAATGAGGGTGACTGACAATTATTAAAGGATTTTAACTAGGAGAGAGTCATGATAAGATCTGTGTTTTAACAAAGGCTTTCTGGCAGTAGGCCAGTTAGGAGTAATCCAGGAGAGAAAAGAGCTAAGGATACAGCATTAATGATGGGTTTAGAGAAAAGGAAAGGATACATTCAAGAGGTATTTTGAAAGGAGGCCAAAATTTGGTAAAACTAAGGAAGAAAGAGAAGTCTAGGATGACCCAGGTTCTTTCCTAATCCTTACATCTTCTTTGCAAAAATGTCTTCTTTGAACCCCTATTTTATTTCTACCTTAGTGGACTTTTATTTTTGTACTTACTTATTCACATGTCTCTCTCCCCCTACTGGTAAACTCATTATGGGCACACACTATGACTTATTCCCCTTACATGGTCAGCAGAGCCAGAGCTAAGTTGAGGAAAGTGAGGCACTCACTTTGGGTTTATGCCAGGGCAAGACTGAATCCCTTCTTTATTTAAAAGTTTGATATTTCATTCATCATGGATTTTTTTTGCATACATTGTTTTTTAAAATATTGCATTAAAATAGTATTTATCATGATTACTGAGGTTTTTTTGGCATCCTCTTAAATTTTACACCCAAGGCAAGTACCTCACTTACCTCACCCTAGTTCCTGCTCTGATTCTCAGTGCCTAACACAAGCAGGTATTTAAATGCATGGCGAATGAGGGAAAAGCAAACTAATGGCATAAACAGCAAGACGGATGGTGGTGCACCATTAACAGACAGTGAATACAGGAGGAGCTACAGACTCTGGAAAAAGATGATGCGTTTATAATGCATGTCAAAAGCACTGCCTGGTGTATCATCTTACAGATTCGTTTATTATTCAACACTGGCAGCATTTATAATACATAATATTAAAGACTGACAGTACTCAAGGAATTGTCTTCAGGATATTTCCCCATTACCTTTTTAAAACTTACATTAATATTTGAGTTATTGCAGCAATATCCAATTTCTTAGCTCAGCTTATGAGTTAACATTGCTTAGGACACCAAGATGAACTGCTCGTTATACAAATGTATAATTAACACTTACAGACTTTGACATCACACTACCAATACTGTATCAGCAAGGCCTAACCTGACCTATGTGAAACAGCACCCTCATTACTTTATTTCTTTATCCTACCTCACTTTTCTTCATAACATTTATCATCACCTAATATAGTAATTTTATCTATTTTTCTTTCCCCTTTAAAAAGATGAGCTCCATGAGAACATGGGATTTGTCTGTTTTGTTGTATCCTCAACACCTAGAATAAATGTCATTGAAGGTCATGACAAAGGGTGGGAGGGTGGCTGGAGGAAAGCTGACACTAGCACAGAAATAAGACAAAGAAAATAAATACAACCCTGTATGGATAGAAAACTGGAGCTAGGAGCTCAAAAGAATGTAAATGAAATCCCCAGGGGCCAAAAAAAAAAAAAAAAAAAAGATGAAATTGCTAACCAGAGCAATAAACTCGGGAGCTTACCTGCAATTGCCTTGGGGAGGTTTTCCAGTTAGGTAACCAGTGGGTTTGGGTTTTTACAGCCTTTGACCAGATGAGATCCAAATCTCTGTAGAAAGTTGGTACCTTCAAACGGCTACCTGCTTGGGTATCACTAGCATACAAGAAAATGAAAAGAAACTTGCCTCAGCCTGGGATCTGGGAAGAATGAAAAAAGTCTTCCTGAGAATTCTTAACTATGACCTACTCTCAACTCTTTCAGCTTTAAATTTATACTATCTACATGGTCCAAGAATCCTAAGCGCCAAAATCAAAATAAGCATTGGTTCTGGGGTGTGCTAGTTATCAATTTATTGTGTCTTAGCTCCAAATCCACCCTTCTTTGTCCTGCTTTGTGATGCTGGGTCTAGACTCTATAAACATTTCTCCTGTACCTCATGGCACAATGTTAAGCTTTGTCAAAAGAGTGTCCTGAAGGGGCAAGGCTAATCAGCCCATTAAGAAAAAGGTAAATGATTTCAAACAAACTGATTTGACCTGTTGAATATAAGAAAACAGACAAGTTTTTTGTGAAAACCTAATACAAAGTTAATACACAGAATTCTCACCTAACAGGCACTCTTTTCTCCCAATGGTAAAGCTGACTTTAATTTTTCAGATACTGAAATACTCCCCAATGATATCTAACATTCAAATAAATTTTCAGCTACATCGTTAACTCAATAGATGTATTTTTGAAGATTTATAACCTCATATCTACATGGATGGCTTTTAAGCGGCTTTTTAGGCCAGTAGACTCCAGTTTCATTTATCATAAGATTGGTTCTTTATAGACGCCATTTCACATTCCAAATATCTTCCCATTTTACAGAATGATAAAGTGTTATGTGTGTTTTGGCTACAATAAGAATGAAAAACATTCAGACAAACCAGGCTTGCCAATTTATATATCTAATGCTTATCAGTATAATTTTAACTTGCTCTTTATTAGAACTGTTTAGTACAAAACACACCCCACCCCATATTCTAGCATGTAGCACCTTGTGATGTCTCATCTTATGTGTCAACTTCACTGTGCCATGGGGTGCCCAGAGATTTGGTCAAACATTATTCTGGGTGTTTCTGTGAGGATGCTTTTGAAAGAGATTAACATGTAAATCAGGAGACTGAGTAAAGCAGATTGCTCTCCTTAGTGTGGGTGGGCCTCATCCAATCAGTTGAAGGCCTGAATAAAACAAAACGGCTGACCCTCCCCCAGGTAACAGAGAATTCCTCCTGCTTGCCTGCTTCAAACAGGAACATCAGTTTTTTTCCTGCTTTTGACTCAAGCAGAAACACTGACTCTTCCTGGGTCAACCCTGCTGGCCTTCACACTGGAACTACACCATCAGCTCTCCTGGGTCTCCAGCTTGCTGACTCACCTTGCAGATTTGGGGACTTGTCAGCCTCCATGATCATGTAAGCCAATTCCTTATATTTAAATTTATTTTATATATATGTGTGTGTGCGTGTATATATATAATCATGTTACTGATTCTGCTTCTCTGGAGAACCCTGACTAATACATAATCCAAATGATCTCCTACTGACTCCTGCTAAAGCATCCCTTCTAAACAGCTCCACATACTCCAGACCTTTCCCTTTCTTCCCCATCTCAAAAGGTATTGTGTTTATTGTCCCCTTTCCTCATCTCCCCCAACCCCCCATCCCACCACCTACTGGAAATATTCCTATCCCATCTCTGTAATTATGTAGTTAGAATATGAACTGGCATCTTCTTGAAAATCCTTCCTACTCTCTAGGCCACTGCTGTTTGGCTAATGGGGAGGGAGGGACATGTGATCCAAGCTGGGCCTATAAAAAGCTACACCTATATACGAGATTTTTTTTTTAGTTTAGAAACTGAAAGAGAGTTGACTAAAGTCCCTTTCTACCAGCAGCCATGTGCAGTAATCAGGCCTAAGACAACGAAGTAAACACACTGAGGCAGAAGCGAGAGCTGAAAAAAGAGCCCTGCTGATGATGCCCAACTCCTTTGTCCCATTCTTTCCTTAAGCTTAGCCTCACCCTGCCTCTCTCTGTCTCAGTCACATCAGTAAATAAATTCTCTTTTGGCCTAAACTGATTATGAATTAGGTTTCAGTCAGTTGGAACCAGAGAAGACACAATAAATCCCTACTGTGTGCAAATCATTATGGAAATTTATGTAACTGAACTAACAATCAAACTAACTTCAAGTGGTTTCTATAATCACTTGATAAATTGATAAATTTCCATAAATTGATATTATTCAAAACAGGGACTTCCCTGGTGGTGCAATGGTTAAGAATCCACCTGCCAATGCAGGAGACACGGGTTTGATCCCTAGTCTGGGAGGATCCCACATGCCGCAGAGCAACTAAGCCCGTGCGCCACAACTACTGAGCCTGCGCTCTAGGGTCTGCAAGCCACAACTACTGAGCCCATGTGCCACAACTACTGAAGGCCACGCACCTAGAGCCAGTGCTCTGCAACAAGAGAAGCCACCGCAATGAGAAGCCTGCACACCGTAACGAAGAGTAGCCCCCACTCACCACAACTAGAGAAAGCCCGCGTGCAGTAATGAAGACCCAACGCAGCCAAAAATAAATAAATAAATTTTAAATATATATATATATAGTACTATAATCAAAAATTCTATAAAGTACTATACTCAATGAATCTTCAAGAAAACCATATATATTTACAAAATGAGGTCATCAATAAATATCTTCTTGGTATCTAAAGTTTTAAGTTTAGTATTTTCTTAAACTCAGTTGGATGAGGGCTGAAATTTATTATTTTCTTACAAATCACGGAATCCCTGTTACAGAGAACACATTTAATTATGAAGTAGCTATTAATACACAAGTCATATGAAAAATAAACTAGTCCCAAATTTCCTCTTCAACAAGATCAGTGTTATCCTATGAAATAGGAAAGATGAGGGCTTCCAAAACGAAATTCAGAGATAAACACACAATCTTCAGTACTCAAATTCAATCAAATTCAGTCTCTAACCATCCACTAACTTATAAAGCTGCTAACAATGGTTTTAATAGCTGTTATCTAATATCATTATCCCTATATATTTTCCTGAATGATGTGCTAAGCAGCACAACTGTGAATAAAGAGAGCATGAAAGAGAAGAAGGAAACACACATATGCACTTTAAAAACAAACTTGATAAGAACTCAGTCATGAGGGGTTTTTAATCCCATCAGGATCGTAGTTCCAGGTAACTTTTCTTTTTCACTCATTCTAATTTCACCAATTAGGAAAGGGAATCAGATACTCTGAGAATGGCTAAGAGAGGAAAAGGAAGCGTGGAAGTAGTTAATACTTTTAATAAGGTAATTAAAACAACTAGATGCTAAGAAGTAAATAAGTTAGTAAAAGCTTTAACAAAATATAAGGCTCCAGAATCATGTTCATCAATTAGAAAAGTTAGGTTTTCTAGAGTTTTAATTTTTTAGAATTGCAGAAAATGTTATTAGCTTCATTTACCCAACAGCATCATGAAAACAGATAATTAATATTCAGTTCAAAGAACATTTTCACAAATTCTTATATAAACTGAAAACCCCTTATCCTTTTGCAATGTTCCCAATTCCATCCCCCATAAGACCCCTCACACAATAACCACTCTATCAAGAGAGTAGCAGAGGGATTACCAGAGAAGATAGAAAGGGTGTCTGCTAATAATAACATCGTATCCAGAAATATTTATCCATGTGGTTCTTCTAATCCAGTAAACATGTCTTAAAGTTACGAGTCTCTGGCATTTTGGCACCCTAACAGTGAAATGTTCAGAAAGCTTTTGAGTCCGTATTAAGGAAAGCATTTTAATCAAGTGTCTGTCAAAATGAGTTTTGAGTTAATATAAGCAACATCAAATGAAAGGTTTGGTGGGAAAGATTAGAATCAGTAGGTCTTAAATACTTATGTACCTCAGGAGATTAATATAAGAAGGAAAAAGACATGGATTCTTCACACATTTCACAATGAAGAAGAGAGGATAAATTGAGAGGATAAATACTATGTTAGTTTTGTATAGATAGGAAGGAGGACATATATACATATATACTTGCCTATGTATAGAAACTCTACAGAAGGATACATGGAAAAACTGGAAAGAAAGGTTGCCTCTGGACCAGAGGACTGGGGGACTGGTGAACTGGGCTAAGAACACTTACTTTTCATTTTACATTCTTTCAAAAGAATATTTTTAAATATTCTTTCCAAATATTTGGAATATTTGAATATATGTATTTCCTATTCAAATCAATAAACAAATTTAAAACAAAAAGTATAAACCATGAATACAAATAACTCTAATGCAAGTAAAATACATAAGTTACACGACAAAGACACAAAGTACACTGCAGATTGAGGGGACAGAGAGATGACATTCATCTCTGGAAATACAGAAATGTCAACAAGGCAATGGCACATGAGATGAGCCATAAATAATGGCTAGAACAGATATATAAAAGAAATCATTCCAGGGAAGAGAATACCTGAGTATAGATACAAAGTCGGGAAGAGATGGAGCATGTTCAGGAAAGTGTTAATGTAGATACTTAGGCCATATATAAGGTACTGTATTCTTTTTCTATGGCTGCATAACAAATTACTACCTAGTTAGCAGCTTAAATCAACACAAATTTATCATTTCACAGTTTCTGTGGTCAGGAGTCTGGGTTAGCTGGGTCCTCTGCTCAGGATCTCACTAGGCTGAAATCAGTTTCTGTCAGGGCTATGGTTTCATCTAGAGTGTGGGATCCTCTTCCAAGATCACTGGTTGTTGGCAGAATTCAGTTCCTTGCAATTGTAAGACTGACCCCCACTCTCTTGCTGACTGTCAACCAGGAGCCATACTCAGCTCCTAGATGCCACCCACAATTCCTTGCCAAGTGGTCCCCTCAATAGGCCCTCTAATGCTTCCAAGGTTTGAACTTCTTTAACCACAGGAAAAACCCAATCCCTTTTAAAGGCTCAAGTGATTGCATCAGGCCGGCTTTTGATTAAAGTTGACTGAGTTGTAACCTAATCACAGGTGTGATGACTCATCATATTCAAAAGTTCTGCCCAAACTAAAATGAAAAGGATTATACAGGAGGCACTCAAAAGAAGAGGATTATTCCAGACGTGTACAGCAGAGGATAAGAATCTTGGAGGCCATCTTAGATTCTGCCTAGCATACATGGTAATAGAAGATAAAAATAAAATTCTCCAGAGCTATACCAAAATCCAACTAGTTTTCCCTCCTCTTTTTCTGTTCCCGAAGACAAAGACACTGCTTCTTGTAAAATGTATATGCATAATTACAGTTGCAGCTGAAGACCTCCCCACATTTGGTAACTGTACATTCTTTGATTATTCATGGTAGTCATTTATTATACGGCCATGTTTAATAACTGGGAATATCTGCCTCTCTCTAACATTCAATATGAACCATTCCTACCTCTGACTATGCTATTCCTGCCTGGTTTGTCTGCTACAATAATATTGACTTATTAAGGTCCTCCCTCATTCCACGAAGACCTAAAGTCTTTGCTGTATAATTTTCCCTCTATTGTTGGCCTTTATTTTTCTGGCCTTATGTTAGTTCACGCTACAAAATCATTTTTTGGTATTCTGTAGTTATCTAGCCTCCACCTTATCTATCCAAGGAAAAAGAATTGCAAACAGCATGGCTTTGCAAAATGTCTGCCTAGGGCCATATGGATAATTAAGTATACACATAATTAATATTTCTACATTGCTGAATATGATTCTTTAGGAGCACAAGTCTCAGAGTTAGAAATACTCACTTCTCCTTTGATCTGGCAGCTCATATTTTTCTCATAGACAAAAATAAAAAGCAGGGGAGATTAACCAAGATGGCGGAGTAGAAGGACGTGCTCTCACTCCCTCTTGCGAGAGCACCAGAATCACAACTGGCTGCTGGACAATCAACGACAGGAAGACACTGGACTTCACCAAGAAGGATACCCCACGTTCAAGGACAGAGGAGAAGCCACAGTGAGACAGTAGGAGGGGCGCAATCAGAGTAAAATCAAATCCCATAACTGCTGGGTGGGTGACTCACAGACTGGAGAACACTTATACCATAAAAGCCCACCCACTGGAGTGAAGGTTCTGAGCATCACATCAGGCTTCCCAACCTGGGGGTCCGGCAACGGGAGGAGGAATTCATAGAGAATCAGACTTTGAAGACTAGTGGGAATTGATTGCAGGACTTCGACAGGACTGGGGGAAACAGAGACCCCACTCTTGCAGGGCGCACACGGAATAGTGTGCGCATCGGGACCCGGGGGAAGGAGCAGTGACCCTGGGGGAGAATGAACCAGACCTACCTGCTAGTGTTGGAGTGTCTCCTGCAGAGTCGGGGGCTGGCTCTGTTTCACCGTGGGGACAAGGACACTGGCAACGGAGGTTCTGGGAAGTACTCCTTGGCGTGAGCCCTCCCAGATTCTGCCATTAGCCCCACCAAAGAGCCCAGGTAGGCTCCAGTGCTGGGTTGCCTCAGGCAAAACAACCAACAGGGAGGGAACCCAGACCCACCCATCAACAGTCAAGTGGATTAAAGTTTTACTGAGCTCTGACCTCCACAGCAACAGTCAGCTCTACCCACCACCAGAGCCTCCCATCAAGCCTCTTAGATAGCCTCAACCACCAGAGGGCAGACAGCAGAAGCAAGAAAAACTACAATCCTGCAGCCTGTGGAACAAAAACCACATTTACAGAAAGATAGACAAGATGAAAAGGCAGAGGGCTATATACCAGATGAAGGAACAAGAAAAAAACCCAGAAAAACAGCTAAATGAACTGGAGATAGGCAACCTTCCAGAAAAAGAATTCAGAATAATGATAGTGAAGATGATCCAGGACCTCGGAATAAGAATGGAGGCAAAGATCGAGAAGATGCAAGAAATGATTAACAAAGACCTAGAAGAATTAAAGAACAAACAAACAGAGATGACCAATACAATAACTGAAATGAAAACTACACTAGAAGGAATCAATAGCAGAATAACTGAGGCAGAAGAACGGATAAGTGACCTGGAAGACAGAATGGTGGAATTCACTGCTGCGGAACAGACTAAAGAAAACAGAATGAAAAGAAATGAAGACAGCCTAAGAGACCTCTGGGACAACATTAAATGCAACAACATTTGCATTATAGGGGTCCCAGAAGGAGAAGAGAGAGAGAAAGGACCCGAGAAAATATTTGAAGAGATTATAGTCGAAAACTTCCTTAACATGGGAAAGGAAATAGCCACCCAAGTCCAGGAAGCACAGAGAGTCCCATACAGGATAAACCCAAGGAGAAACATGCCGAGACACATAGTAATCAAAGTGGCAAAAATTAAAGACAAAGAAAAATTATTGAAAGCAGCAAGGGAAAAACGACAAATAACATACAAGGGAACTCCCATAAGGTTAACAGCTGATTTCTCAGCAGAAACTCTATAAGCCAGAAGGGAGTGGCATGATATACTTCAAGTGATGAAAGGGAAGAACCTACAGCCAAGATTACTCTACCCGGCAAGGATCTCATTTAGATTTGATGGAGAAATCAAAAGCTTTACAGACAAGCAAAAGCTAAGAGAATTCAGCACCACCAAACCAGCTCTACAACAAATGTTAAAGGAACTTCTCTAAGTGGGAAACACAAGAGAAGAAAAGGACCTACAAAAACGAACCCAAAACACTTAAGAAAATGGTCACAGGAACATACATATCGATAATTACCTTAAACGTGAATGGATTAAATGCTCCAACCAAAAGACACAGGCTTGCTGAATGGATACAAAAACAAGACCCATATATATGCTGTCTACAAGAGACCCACTTTAGACCTAGGGACACATACAGACTGAAAGTGAGGGGATGGAAAAAGATATTCCATGCAAATGGAAATCAAAAGAAAGCTGGAGTAGCTATACTCATATCAAATAGACTTTAAAATAAAGAATGTTACAAGAGACAAGGAAGGACACTACATAATGATCAAGGGATCAATCCAAGAAGAAGATATAACAATTATAAATATATATGCACCCAACATAGGAGCACCTCAATACATAAGGCAACTGCTAACAGCTATAAAAGAGAAAATTGACAGTAACACAATCATAGTGGGGGACTTTAACACCTCACTTACACCAATGGACAGATCATCCAAAATGAAAATAACTAAGGAAACAGAAGCCTTAAACGACACAATAGACCAGATAGATTTAATAGATATTTATAGGACATTCCACCCCAAAACAGCAGATTACACGTTCTTCTCAAGTGCGCACGGAACATTCTCCAGGATAGATCACATATTGGTTCACAAATCAAGCCTCAGTAAATTTAAGAAAATTGAAATCATATCAAGCATCTTTTCTGACCACAATGCTATGAGATTAGAAATGAATTACAGGGGAAAAAAACGTAAAAAACACAAACACATGGAGGCTAAACAATACGTTACTAAATAACCAAGAGATCACTGAAGAAATCAAAGAGGAAATCAAAAAATACCTAGAGACAAATGACAATGAAAACACGACAACCCAAAACCTATGGGATGCAGCAAAAGCAGTTCTAAGAGGGAAGTCTATAGCTATACAAGCCTACCTAAAGAAACAAGAAAAATCTCAAGTAAACAATCTAACCTTACACCTGAAGAAACTAGAGAAAGAAGAACAAACAAAACCCAAAGTTAGCAGAAGGAAAGAAATCATAAAGATCAGAGCGGAAATAAATGAAATAGAAACAAAGAAAACAATAGCAAAGATCAATAAAACTAAAAGCTGGTTCTTTAAGAAGATAAACAAAATTGATAAGCCATTAGCCAGACTCATCAAGAAAAAGAGGGACAAGACTCAAATCAATAACATCAGAAATGAAAAAGGAGAAGTTACAACAGACACCGCAGAAATACAAAGCATCCTAAGAGACTACTACAAGCAACTTTAGGCCAATAAAATGGACAACCTGGAAGAAATGGACAAATTCTTAGAAAGGTATAACCTTCCAAGACTGAACCAGGAAGAAATAGAAAATATGATCAGACCAATCACAAGTAATGAAATTGAAACTGTGATTAAAAATCTTCCAACAAACAAAAGTCCAGGACCAGATGGCTTCACAGGTGAATTCTATCAAACATTTAGAGAAGAGCTAACACCCATCCTTCTCAAACTCTTCCAAAAAATTGCAGAGGAAGGAACAGTCCCAAACTCATTCTATGAGGCCACCATCACCCTGATACCAAAACCAGACAAAGACACTACAAAAAAAGAAAATTACAGACCAATATCACTGATGAATATAGATGCAAAAATCCTCAACAAAATACTAGCAAACAGAATCCAACAACACATTAAAAGTATCATACACCACGATCAAGTGGGATTTATCCCAGGGATGCAAGGATTCTTCAATATACGCAAATCAATCAATGTGATACACCATATTAACAAATTGAAGAAGAAAAACCATATGATCATCTCAATAGATGCAGAAAAAGCTTTTGACAAAATTCAACACCCATTTATGATAAAAACTCTCCAGAAAGTGGGCATAGAGGGAACCTACCTCAACATAATAAAGGCCATATATGACAAACGCACAGCAAACATCATTCTCAATGGTGAAAAACTGAAAGCATTTCCTCTAAGATCAGGAACGAGACAAGGATGTCCACTCTCACCACTATTATTCAACATAGTTCTGGAAGTCCTAGCCACGGCAATCAGAGAAGAAAAAGAAATAAAAGGAATACAAATGGGAAAAGAAGAAGTAAAACTGTCACTGTTTGCAGATGACATGATACTATACATAGAGAATCCTAAAACTGCCACCAGAAAACTGCTAGAGCTAATTAATGAATATGGTAAAGTTGCAGGATACAAAATTAATGCACAGAAATCTCTTGCATTCCTATACACTAATGATGAAAAATCTGAAAGAGAAATTATGGAAACACTCCCATTTACCAATGCAACAAAAAGAATAAAATACCTAGGAATAAACCTACCTAGGGAGACAAAAGACCTGTATGCAGAAAACTATAAGACACTGATGAAAGAAATTAAAGATGATACCAACAGATGGAGAGATATACCATGTTCTTGGATTGGAAGAATCAACATTGTGAAAATGACTATACTACCCAAAGCAATCCACAGATTCAATGCAATCCCTATCAAATTACCAATGGCATTTTTTTACGGAGCTAGAACAAATCATCTTAAAATTTGTATGGAGACACAAAAGACCCTGAATAGCCAAAGCAGTCTTGAGGGAAAAAAACGGAGCTGGAGGAATCAGACTCCCTGACTTCAGACTATACTACAAAGCTACAGTAATCAACACAATATGGTACTGGCACAAAAACAGAAACATAGATCAATGGAACAAGATAGAAAGCCCAGAGATAAACCCACGCACCTATGGTCAACTAATCTATGACAAAGGAGGCAAAGATATACAATGGAGAAAAGACAGTCTCTTCAATAAGTGGTGCTGGGAAAACTGGACAGCTCCATGTAAAAGAGTGAAATTAGAATACTCCCTAACACCATACACAAAAATAAACTCAAAATGGATTAGAGACCTAAATGTCAGACTGGACACTATAAAACTCTTAGAGGAAAACATAGGAAGAACACTCTTTGACATAAATCACAGCAAGATCTTTTTTGATCCACCTCCTAGAGTAATGGAAATAAAAACAAAAATAAACAAATGGGACCTAATGAAACTTCAAAGCTTTTGCACGGCAAAGGAAACCATAAACAAGACGAAAAGATAACCCTCAGAATGGGAGAAAATATTTGCAAAAGAATCAACGGACAAAGGATTAATATCCAAAATATATACACAGCTCATTCAGCTCAATATTAAAGAAACAAACAACCCAATCCAAAAATGGGCAGAAGACCTAAATAGACATTTCTCCAAAGAAGACATACAGACGGCCACGAAGCACATGAAAAGATGCTCAACATCACTAATTATTAGAGAAATGCAAATCAAAACTACAATGAGGTATCACCTCACACCAGTTAGAATGGGCATCATCAGAAAATCTACAAACAACAAATGCTGGAGAGGGTGTGGAGAAAAGGGAACCCTCTTGCACTGTTGGTGGGAATGTAAATTGATACAGCCACTATGGAGAACAATACGGAGGTTCCTTAAAAAACTAAAAATAGAATTATCATATGACCCAGCAATCCCACTACTGGGCATATACCCAGAGAAAACCGTAATTCAAAAAGACACATGCACCTGAATATTCATTGCAGCACTATTTACAATAGCCAGGTCATGGAAGCAACCTAAATGCCCATCAACAGATGAATGGATAAAGAAGTTGTGGTACATATATACAATGGAATATTACTCAGCCATAAAAAGGAACGAAATTGAGTCATTTGTTGAGACGTGGAGGGATCTAGAGACTGTCATACAGAGTGAAGTAAGTCAGAAAGAGAAAAACAAATATCGTATATTAACGCATGTATGTGGAACCTAGAAAAATGGTACAGATGAGCCGGTTTGCAGGGCAGAAGTGGAGACACAGATGTAGAGAACAGACATATGGACACCAAGGGGGGAAAACTGCGGTGGGGTGGGGATGGTGGTGTGCTGAATTGGGCGATTGGGATTGACATGTATACACTGATGTGTATAAAATTGATGACTAATAAGAACCTGCAGTATAAAAAAACAAACAAACAAAACAACTAATACTAAACTTTCATTAGGTTATTTGTATGGAAATATGTTAATATAAATGTTTCAGACATTACATGAAATTTCAAAAATCTTATATGTTCTGGTATAATGTTATAAGTCATAATCCTAGTTATTACTTTAAAATGTATATCTCAGAAATAACTAATTTTCTTGTCAACTGCATTATTATGAACTTTCATCAAATCTTTAACTGTGGTCATTTTTAAGTCTTGTCATTTACAGACAGTTCTGGGTGTACTCTGATGCTTTTGCAAATATGTTCCTATACAAGGGTTTCATCTTCAGAAATTCATGGAAAAGACTCTGACAAGTACAGGTCTCTGGTAATTGACTGTACTGCTGAACTGAATGAATAAGCATTTTCAGAACTCTAAAGAAAAACTGATGAACTCATAAAAGTGCTAACAAAAGATCAAGATGAAAAAAAAATTAATTACATGGGACTGAGTGAACTGATGAGGATGAGTATAATTTTTGTGACTTTCTGTTTGAATTAAAAAAAAAAAAATACCACAAGGACTCAGAGGCAAAGAATATACAAATCAATTTTCACTGCAAAGTAAAGGAGCTGTTACAGTGGAGGATTACTGGACTGAATGTCAATATTATGACATAGTATGAGTGTGTTTCATGTTTGGTAATTGCAATTATTGTTGCTTTTGTTGTGGTCAGCCATGTACAATGCTTGGTGTCAGTCTATTTATCTCTTGTAAAAATAAAATACAGTGTGTGTGTGTGAAAAAATAAAATAAAATAAAATAAAAAGCACTTGCTAGTTTTGCCTGCTGATTTGGAAAGCAAATGTTATGTTGCTAGACAAAGAAACAAAACACTATGAAAAGAAGGCCACCTTATATAGCTGTTAGTCTCTCATAACAATGTTTCGTAAGATTCCAGATCTTCAACTACTACCATTGCTATATTGATTTAACAAGGTAATCTGTATTCTCCAACTGTAAATAGAGCACTAGTATAGCTTCTTCTGAGAAAAGGGGAATTTATTAAAAATTACTGTTTGATGGTAGAGATGATAAAACAGACATTGCTAGCAATAATTAAAATTTTAATAGTCTTAGTTCATAAACAACGGCTTTCAACTTGCAGAGTCAAGACTGTCAAGCCAAGTACAAGAGATTCCACTTTCTTTGATAGTAGTTTTATAGCATAATAGTTAATTAAGCCTACAAATACCAACTGAGTCCCTACTAAATATAAGACACTATCTAGTAGGTGGGTGATGGTGAAGACCAAAAGATTCAGGATGAGTCAAACATGAACCCTGCCTTCAAGTTAGTTATAATAGGTGAAAAGAAAATCCTGAGGGCAAGATCAACCCAATTTCCTTTTCCCTGCTGTAGCAGACACTCTTAAGATGATCCATGATCCCCAACTCTTAGTAATCCTGGCCTTGAGTGTGAGCAGGGACTTGTCTCTAACCCAAAGAATTTGGCAAAGGTGACAGGATGTAAGTGATTACCTGTATGTGATTATGTTATGTAAGATTGTAGCACCCATCTTTTTTTTTTTTAACCACTTCTTTAATTGAAGTATAGTTAATTTACAATGTTGTGTTAACTTCAGGTGTACAGCAAAGTGATTCATTTTTATATATATTCTTTTTCAGAGTCTTTTCCATTATAGGTTATTACAAGATATTGAATATAGTTCCCTGGGCTATACAGTAGGTCCCTGTCATTTACCTATTTTATATATAGTAATGTGTATATGTTAATCCCAAACTCCTAATTTATCCCTCCCCACCCCCTGCTATCCCCTCTGGTAACCATAAGTTTGTTTTCTATGTCTGTGAGTCTATTTCTGTTTTGTTAATAAGTTCATTTATATCATTTTTTTTTTAGATTCCACATATAAGTGATATCATATGATATTTGTCTTTGTCTGACGTACTTCACTTAATATAATAATCTCTAGGTCCATACATGTTGCTGCAAATGGCATTATTTCATTCATTTTTATGACTAATTAGTATTCCATTGTGTAATATATACCAACATCTTCTTTATCCATTCATCTGTCGATGGACACTTCGGTTGCATCCGTGTGTTGGCTATTATAAACAGTGCTGCTATGAATACTGGGGTGCATGTATCTTTTCAAATTATAGTTTTCTCCAGATATATGCCCAGGAGTGGGATTGCTGGATAATATGGTACCTCTATTTTTAGTTTTTTAAGGAACCTCCATACTGTTCTCCATAGTGGCTGTATCAATTTACATTCCCATCAACAGTGTACGAGGGTTCCTTTTTCTCCACACCCTCTCCAGCATTTATTATTTGTAGTCTTTTTAATGATGGCCATGCTGACAAGTGTGAGTTGATACTTCACTGTAGTTTTGATTTGCATTTCTCTAACAATTAGCGATGTTGAGCATCTTTTCATGTGCCTGTTGGCCATCTATATGTCTTCTTTGGAGAAATATCTATTTAGATCTTCTGCCCATTTTCTGATTGGGTTGTTTGTTTTTTTTTATATTAAGCTGTATGAATTGTTTGTATGGTTTGGAAATTAATCCCTTGTCGGTAGCATAATTTGTAAACATTTTCTCTCAGTCTGTATGTTGTCTTTTCATTTTGTTTATGGTTTCCTTTGCTGTGTAGCACCCATCTTGAAGGAGACTCTCTCCTTTGCTGGCTTTGAGGAAGTGAGTGGACATGGTGGTATGCCATGTGACCTAGGAATTGCAGGAGGCTTCTAGGACTTGAAGCTGACCCCTGGCTGACAGCCAGCATGAAACTGAAACCCTGAGTCCTACAACCAGAAGGAACCAACAACCTCAGTAAGCTTGGAAACAGTGCCTTTCCGAGTCAGGCTTCAGTTGAGAACTAAGTCCTGGCAAACAACTCAAGTGAAGCTTTTTGAGACCTTCAGCAGAGGACTCTGGTAAGCCATACCTAGACTCCTGGCCCACAGAAACTGTGAGACATGCATGTTGTTTTAAAGCACTAAGTTTAATTGTTAGTGAGCAATAGCTAACACTACACCTTCCTTCTTATATTATTCAAGTTGTGCACATATCATAGGAGGTAAATAAATGCAAGCATTCTAAATATCAGATCACCAATGGCAATATGAAACCCTCAGTCTACACACCAGAATCAGTCACACACTCATACTCTTTGTAAGATTCAAGCTCCAATTTGTTGCCAATATTGCCAAAATGGCTGGCTACCTGATTCAACAGATCAAAAACTAAAGATGAGCTGCATATTCTTACCTTATACATCCTCAGAGAGCAAGCAGTTTCCATTTCCAGAGTAAATTATCAAAACGAGCCACCAGGCCTATTAAGTATCTGAAAATCTGAAGGATCAAGGGGCACCACAGAAGTTGGTAGAGAGGACAAGTTTAAGGTGTAGAAGAAAACTGTCACTCCCACTTAGTCAAAGAAAGCACAAATACATATCTCCTAGTAAAATACAGCTATTTTCTTTCGTATCTAAAAGCCATGTTGGGGAGGTTCAAGATGGCGGAAGAGTAAGACGTGGAGATCACCTTCATCCCCACAAATACATCAGAAATACATCTACATGTAGAACAACTACTACAGAACACCTACTGAACTCTGGCAGAAGAATTCAGACCTCCCAAAAGGCAAGAAACTCCCCATATACCTGGGTAGGGCCAAAGAAAAAAGAAAAAACAGAGACAAAAGAATAGGGACGGACCTGCACCAGTGGGAGGGAGCTGTGAAGGAGGAAAGGTTTCCACACACTAGGAAGCCCCTTTGCGGGCAGAGGCTGCGGGTGGCGGAGGGGGGAAGCTTCGGAGCCACAGAGAAGAGTGCAGCAACAGGGGTGCAGAGGGCAAAGTGGAGAGATTCCCGCACAGAGGATCAGTGCTGACCAGCACTCACCAGCCCGAGAGGCTTGTCTGCTGACCCACCAGGATGGGTGGGGGCTGGGAGCTGAGGCTCAGGCTTCGGAGGTCAGACCCCGGGGAGAGGACTGGGGTTGGCGGCGTGAACACAGAGTGAACGGGGCTAGTGCGCCACGGCTAGCTGGGAGGGAGTACGGGAAAAAGTGTGGAGCTGCCGAAGAGGCAGGAGACTTTTTCTTGCCTCTTTGTTTCCTGGTGCGCAAGGCGAGGGGATTAAGAGCACCGCTTAAAGGAGCTCCAGAGACAGGCACGAGCCGCGGCTATCAGAGCGGACCTCACAGACGGGCATGAGATGCTAAGGCTGCTGCTGCAGCCACCAAGAAACCTGTGTGCAAGCACAGGTCACTCTCCACACCTTCCCTCCCAGGAGCCTGTGCAGCCCGCCACTGCCAGGGTCCCGTGATCCGGGGACAACTTCCCCGGGAGAACACACGGCGCACCTCAGGCTGGTGCATCGTCACGCTGGCCTCTGCTGCCACAGTCTCGCCCCGCACTCCGAACCCCTCCCTCCCCCCGCCCTGAGTGAGCCAGAGCCCCTGAAGCAACTGCTACTTTAACCCCGTCCTGTCTGAGTGGGGAACAGACACCCTCAGGTGACCTACACACAGAGGCAGGGCCAAATCCAAAGCTGAACGCCAGGAGCTGTGCGAACAAAGAAGAGAAAGGGAAATTTCTCCCAGCAGCCTCAGGAGCACCGGATTAAATCTCCACAGTCAACTTGATGTACCCTGCATCTGTGGAATACCTGAATGGACAACAAATCATCCCAAATTGAGGAGGTGGAGTTTGGGAGCAATGATATTTTTTTTTTTCCCCTTTTTCTCTTTTTGTGAGTGTGTATGTGTATGCTTCTGTGTGTGATTTCTGTCTGTATAGCTTTGCTTTTACGATTTGTCCTAGGGTTCTGGCTGTCCGTTTGTGTTTTTGTTTTTTTGTGTGTGTGTAGTTTTTAGCGCTTCTTATCATTGGTGAACTTGTTTTTTGGTTTGGTGGCTCTCTTCTTTCTTTCTTTGCTTCTTTTATTACTTTTTAAATGTTTTTTAATAACTATCTTATTTTTTATTTGAATAACTTTATTTTATTTTATTTCATTCCATTTCATTTCATTTTATCTTCTTTCTTTCTTTCTTTCTTTTTTTCTCCCTTTTATTCTGAGCCATGTGGACAACAGGCTCTTCGTACTCCAGCCAGGCGTCAGGGCTGTGCCTCTGAGGTGGGAGAGCCAAGTTCAGGACATTGGTCCACCAGAGCCCTCCCAGCTCCACGTAATATCAAACAGCGAAAATCTCTCAGAGATCTCCATCAATATCAAGACCGAGCTCAACTCAACACCCAGCAAGCTACTGTGATGGACACCCTATGCCAAACAACTAGCAAGACAGGAACACAACCCCACCCATTAGCAGAGACACTGCCTAAAATCATAATAAGGTGACAGACACCCCAAAACACACAACCAGAGGTGGACCTGCCCACCAGAAAGACAAGATCCAGCCTCATCCACCAGAACACAAGCACTACTCCCCTCCACCAGGAAGCCTACACAACCCACTGAACGAACCTCAACCACTGGGGGCCGACACCAAAAACAATGGGAACTAAGAACCTGCAGCCTGCAAAAAGGAGACCCCAAACACAGTAAGTTAAGCAAAATGAGAAGACAGAGAAACACACAGCAGATGAAGGAGCAAGGTGAAAACCCACCAGACGTAACAAATGAAGAGGAAATAGGCAGGCTACCTGAAAAAGAATTCAGAATAATGATAGTAAAGATGATCCAAATCTTGGAAATAGAACAGAGAAAATACAAGAAACGTTTAACAAGGACCTAGAAGAACTAAAGAGCAAAAAAACAGTGATGAACAACACAATAAATGAAATTAAAAATTCTCTAGAAGGGATCAATAGCAGAATAACTGAGGCAGAAGAACGGATAAGTGACCTGGAAGATAAAATAGTGGAAATAACTACTGCAGAGCAGAATAAAGAAAAAAGAATGAAAAGAATTGAGGACAGTCTCAGAGACCTCTGGGACAACATTAAACACACCAGCATTCGAATTATACGGGTCCCAGAAGAAGAAGAGAAAAAGAAAGGGAATGTGAAAATATTTTAAGACATTATAGTTGAAAACTTCCCTAATATGGGAAAGATAATAGTAATTAAGTCCAGGAAGCACAAGGAGTCCCATACAGGATAAAACCAAAGAGAAACACGCCAAGACACATATTAATCAAACTATCAAAAATTAAATACACAGAAAAATATTAAAAGCAGCAACAGAAAAACAACAAATAACATACAAGGGAATCCCCATAAGGTTAACAGCTGATCTTTCAGCAGAAACTCTGCAAGCCAGAAGGGAGTGGCAGGACATATTTAAAGTGATGAAAGCGAAAAACCTACAACCAAGATGACTCTACCCAGCAAGGATCTCATTTAGATATGACAGAGACATTAAAACCTTTACAGACGAGCAAAAGCTAAGAGAATTCAGCACCACCAAACCAGATTTACAACAAATGCTAAAGGAACTTCTCTAGGCAGGAAACACAAGAGAAGGAAAAGACCTACAATAACAAACCCAAAACAATTAAGAAAATGGTAATAGGAACATACATATCGACAATTAACTTAAATGTAAATGGATTAAATGCTCCCACCAAAAGACATAGACTGGCTAAATGGATACAAAAACAAGACCCATATATATGCTGTCTACAAGAGCCTCACTTCAGACCTAGGGACACATACAGACTGAAAGTGAGGGGATGGAAAAAGATATTCCATGCAAATGAAAATCAAAAGAAAGCTGGAGTAGCAATTCTCACATCAGACAAAACGGACTTTAAAATAAAGACCATTACAAGAGACAAAGAAGGACACTACATAATGATCAAGGGATCAATCCAAGAAGAAGATATAACAATTGTAAATATTTATGCACCCAACATAGGAGCACCTCAATACATAAGGCAAATGCTAACAGCCATAAAAGGGGAAATCAACAATAAAACAATCACACTAGGGGACTTTTAAAACCCCACTGTCACCAATGGACAGCTCATCCAAAATGAAAATAAATGAGGAAACACAAGATTTAAATGACACATTAAACAAGGTGGACTTAATTGATATTTATAGGACATTCCATCCAAAAACAACAGAATACACTTTCTTCTCAAGTGCTCATGGAACATTCTCCAGGATAGATCATATCTTGGGTCACAAATCAAGCCTTGGTAAATTTAAGAAAATTGAAATGTATCAAGTATCTTTTCCGACCACAATGCTATGAGACTAGATATCAATTACAGGAAAAAATTTGTAAAAAATACAAACACATGGAGGCTAAACAATGCACTACTTAATAACCAAGAGATCACTGAAGAAATCAAAGAGGAAATCAAAAGATACCTAGAAACAAATGACAATGAAAACACGACGACCCAAAACCTACGGGATGTAGCAAAAGCAGTTCTAAGAGGGAAGTTTATAGCAATACAAGCCTACATCAAGAAACAGGAAACATCTCAAATAAACAACCTAACTTTGCACCTGAAGCAATTAGAGAAAGAAGAACAAAAAAACCCCAAAGCTAGCAGAAGGAAAGAAATCATAAAGATCAGATCAGAAATAAATGAAAAAGAAATGAAGGAAACAATAGCAAAGATCAATGAAACTAAAAGCTGGTTCTTTGAGAAGATAAACAAAATTGATAAACCATTAGCCAGACTCATCAAGAGAAAAAGGGAGAAGACTCAAATCAATAGAATTAGAAATGAAAAAGGAGAAGTAACCACTGACACTGCAGAAATACAAACGATCATGAGAGGTTACTACAAGCAACTCTATGCCAATAAAATGGACAACCTGGAAGAAATGGACAAATTCTTAGAAATGCACAACCTGCCGAGACTGAACCAGGAAGAAATAGAAAATATGAACAGACCAATCACAAGCACTGAAATTGAAACTGGGATTACAAATCTTCCAACACACAAAAGCCCAGGACCAGATGGCTTCACAGGCGAATTCTATCAATCATTTAGAGAACAGCTAACACCTATCCTTCTCAAACTCTTCCAAAATATTGCAGAGGGAGGAACACTCCCAAACTCATTCTACGAGGCCACCATCACCCTGATACCAAAACCAGACAAAGATGTCACAAAGAAAGAAAACTACAGGCCAATATCACTGATGAACATAGATGCAAAAATCCTCAACAAAATACTAGCAAACAGAATCCAACAGCACATTAAAAGGATTATACACCATGATCAAGTGGGGTTTATTCCAGGAATGCAAGGATTCTTCAATATATGCAAATCAATCAACGTGATACATCATATTAACAAACTGAAGGAGAAAAACCATATGATCATCTCAATAGATGCAGAGAAAGCTTTCGACAAAATTCAACATCCATTTATGATAAAAGCCCTGCAGAAAGTAGGCATAGAGGGAACTTTCCTCAACATAATAAAGGCCATATATGACAAACCCACAGCCAACATTGTCCTCAATGGTGAAAAACGGAAACCATTTCCACTAAGATCAGGAACAAGACAAGGTTGCCCACTCTCACCACTATTATTCAACATAGTTTTGGAAGATTTAGCGACAGCAATCAGAGAAGAAAAAGAAATAAAAGGAATACAAATTGGAAAAGAAGAAGTAAAGCTGTCACTGTTTGCAGATGACATGATACTATACATAGAGAATCCTAAAGATGCTACCAGAAAACTACTAGAGCTAATCAATGAATTTGGTAAAGTAGCAGGATACAAAATTAATGCACAGAAATCTCTTGCATTCCTATATACTAATGATGAAAAATCTGAAAGTGAAATTAAGAAAACACTCCCGTTTACCATTGCAACAAAAAGAATAAAATATCTAGGAGTAAACCTACCTAAGGAGACAAAAGACCTGTATGCAGAAAATTATAGGACACTGATGAAAGAAATTAAAGATGACACAAATAGATGGAGAGATATACCATGTTCTTGGATTGGAAGAATCAACATTGTGAAAATGATGCTGCTACCCAAAGCAATCTACAGATTCAATGCAATCCCTATCAAACTACTACTGGCATTTTTCACAGAACTAGAACAAAAAATTTCACAATTTGTATGGGAACACAAAAGACCCCAAATAGCCAAAGCAATCTTGAGAACGAAAAATGGAGCTGGAGGAATCAGGCTCCCTGACTTCAGACTATATTACAAAGCTACAGTAATCAAGACAGTTTGGTACTGGCACCAAAACAGAAATATAGATCAATGGAACAGGATAGAAAGCCCAGAGATAAGCCCATGCACATATGGTCACCTTATCTTTGATAAAGGAGGCAAGCATATACAGTGGAGAAAAGACAGCCTCTTCAATAAGTGGTGCTGGGAAAATTGGACAGATACATGTAAAAGTATGAAATTAGAACACTCCCTGACACCATACACAAAAATAAACTCAAAATGGATTAAAGACCTAAGTGTAAGGCCAGACACTATCAAACTCTTAGAGGAAAACATAGGCAGAACACTCTATGACATAAATCACAGCAAGATCCTTTTTGACCCAGCTCCTAGAGAAATGGAAATAAAAACACAAATAAACAAATGGGACCTAATGAAACTTAAAAGCTTTTGCACAGCAAAGGAAACCATAAACAAGACCAAAAGACAACCCTCAGAATGGGAGAAAATATTTGCAAATGAAGCAACTGACAAAGGATTAATCTCCAAGATTTACAAGCAGCTCATGCAGCTCAATAACAAAAAAACAAACAACCCAATCCAAAAATGGGCAGAAGATCTAAATAGACATTTCTCCAAAGAAGATATACAGATTGCCAACAGACACATGAAAGAATGCTCAACATCATTAATCATTAGAGAAATGCAAATCAAAACTACAATGAGGTATCATCTCACACCGGTCAGAATGGCCATCATCAAAAAATCTAGAAACAATAAATGCTGGAGAGGGTGTGGAGAAAAGGGAACACTCTTGCACTGTTGGTGGGAATGTAAATTGATACAGCCACTATGGAGAACAGTATGGAGGTTCCTTAAAAAACTAAAAATAGAACTACCATACGACCCAGCAATCCCACTACTGGGCATATACCCTGAGAAAACCATAATTCAGAAAGAGTCATGTACCAAAATATTCATTGCAGCTCTGTTTACAATAGCCAGGACATGGAAGCAACCTAGGTGTCCATCATCGGATGAATGGATAAAGAAGATGTGGCACATATATACAATGGAATATTACTCAGCCATAAAAAGAAATGAAATGGAGGTATTTGTAATGAGGTGGATGGAGTTAGAGTCTGTCATACAGAGTGAAGTAAGTCAGAAAGAGAAAAAGAAATACAGTATGCTAACACATATATATGGAATCTAAGGAAAAAGAAAAAAAAAAAAAAAAGGTCATGAAGAACCTAGTGGCAAGACGGGAATAAAGACAGAGACCTACTAGAGAATGGACTTGAGGATATGGGGAGGGGGAGGGGTGAGATGTGACAGGGTGAGAGAGTGTCATGGACATATATACACTACCAAATGTAAAACAGACAGCTAGTGGGAAGCAGCCGCATAGCACAGGGAGATCAGCTCGGTGCTTTGTGACCACCTAGAGGGGTGGGATAGGGAGGGTGGGAGGGAGGGAGATGCAAGAGGGAAGAGATATGGGAACATATGTATATGTATAACTGATTAACTTTGTTATAAAGCAGAAAGTAACACACCTTTGTAAAGCAATTATACTTCAATAAAGATGTTAAAAAAAAAAAGAAACAAGAAACATCTCAAATAAACAACCTAACCTTACACCTAAAGCAATTAGAGAAAGAAGAACAAAAAAACCCTAAAGTTAGCAGAAGGAAAGAAATCATAAAGATCAGATCAGAAATAAAGGAAAAAGAAATGAAGGAAACAATAGCAAAGATCAATAAAACTAAAAGCTGGTTCTTTGAGGAGATACACAAAATTGATAAACCATTAGCCAGACTCATCAAGAAAAAAAGGGAGAAGACTCAAATCAATAGAATTAGAAATGAAAAAGGAGAAGTAACAACCGACACTGCAGAAATACAAAGGATCATGAGAGATTACTACAAGCAACTATATGCCAATAAAATGGACAACCTGGAAGAAATGGACAAATTCTTACAAATGCACAACCTTCTGAGACTGAACCCGGAAGAAATAGAAAATGTGAACAGACCAATCACAAGCACTGAAATTGAAACTGTGATTACAAATCTTCCAACAAACAAAAGCCCAGAACCAGATGGATTCACAGGTGAATTCTATCAAACATTTAGAGAAGAGCTAACACCTATCCTTCTCAAACTCTTCCAAAATATAGCAGAGGGAGGAACACTCCCAAACTCATTCTACGAGGCCACCATCACCCTGATACCAAAACCAGACAAAGATATCACAAAGAAAGAAAGCTACAGGCCAATATCCCTGATGAACATAGATGAAAAAATCCTCAACAAAACACTAGCAAACAGAATCCAACAGCACATTAAAAGCATCATACACCATGATCAAGTGGGGTTTATCCCAGGAATGCAAGGATTCTTCAATATACGCAAATCAAACAATGTGACACACCATATTAACAAACTGAAGGAGAAAAACCATAGGATCATCTCAATAGATACAGAGAAAGCTTTTGACAAAATTCAACACCCATTTATGATAAAAACCCTCCAGAAAGTAGGCACAGAGGGAACTTACCTCAACATAATAAAGGCCATATCTGACAAACCCAGAGCCAACATCATTCTCAATGGAAACCATTTCCACTAAGATCAGGAAAAAGACAAGGTTGCCCACTCTCACCACTATTATTCAACATAGTTTTGGAAGATTTAGCGACAGCAATCAGAGAAGAAAAAGAAATAAAAGGAATCCAAATTGGAAAAGAAGAAGTAAAGCTGTCACTGTTTGCAGATGACATGATACTATACATAGAGAATCCTAAAGATGCTACCAGAAAACTACTAGAGCTAATCAATGAATTTGGTAAAGTAGCAGGGTACAAAATTAATGCACAGAAATCTCTGGCATTCCTATACACTAATGATGAGAAATCTGAAAGTGAAATTAAGAAAACACTCCCATTTACCATTGCAATAAAAAGAATAAAATACCTAGGAATAAACCTACCTAAGGAGACAAAAGACCAGTATGCAGAAAATTATAAGACACTGAAGAAAGAAATTAAAGATGATACAAATAGATGGAGACATATACCATGTTCTTGGATTGGAAGAATCAACATTGTGAAAATGACTACACTACCCAAAGCAATCTACAGATTCAATGCAATCCCTATCAAATTACCAATGGCATTTTTCACAGAACTAGAACAAAAAATTTCACAATTTGTATGGAAACACAAAAGATCCCGAATAGCCAAAGCAATCTCGAGAATGAGAAAAGGAGCTGGAGGAATCAGACTCCCAGACTTCAGACTATACTACAAACCTACAGTAATCAAGACAGTATGGTACTGGCCCAAAAACAGAAATATAGATCAATGGAACAGGACAGAAAGCCCAGAGATAAACCCACGCACATATGGTCACCTTATCTTTGATAAAGGAGGCAAGAATATACAATGGAGAAAAGACAGCCTCTTCAATAAGTGGTGCTGGGAAAACTGGACAGCCCCATGTAAAAGAATGAAATTAGAACACTCCCTAACACCATACACAAAAATAAACTCAAAATGGATTAAAGACCTAAGTGTAAGGCCAGACACCATCAAACTCTTAGAGGAAATCATAGGCAGAACACTCTATGACATGAATCACAGCAAGATCCTTTTTGACCCACCTCCTAGAGAAATGGAAATAAAAACAAAAATAAAGAAATGGGACCTAATGAAACTTAAAAGCTTTTGCACAGCATAGGAAACCATAAACAAGACGAAAAGACAATCCTCAGAATGGGAGAAAATATTTGCAAATGAAGCAACTGACAAAGGATTAATCTCCAAAATTTACAAGCAGCTCATGCAGCTCAATATCAAAAAAACAAACAACCCAATCCAAAAATGGGCAGAAGACCTAAATAGACATTTCTCCAAAGAAGATATACAGATTGCCAACGAACACATGAAAGAGTGCTCAACATCATTAATCATTAGAGAAATGCAAATCAAAACTACAATGAGATATCATCTCACACTGGTCAGAATGGCCATCATCAAAAAATCTAGAAACAATAAATGCTGGAGAGGGTGTGGAGAAAAGGGAACCCTCTTGCACTGTTGGTGGGAATGTAAACTGATACAGCCACTATGGAGAACAGTATGGAGGTTCCTCAGAAAACTAAAAATAGAGCTACCATACGACCCAGCAATCCCACTACTGGGCATATACCCAGAGAAAACCGTAATTCAAAAGAGTCATGTACCACAATGTTCATTGCAGCTCTATTTACAATAGCTAGGATATGGAAGCAACCTAAGTGTCCATCAACAGATGAATGGATAAAGAAGATGTGGCACATATATACAATGGAATATTACTGAGCCATAAAAAAAATGAAACTGAATTATTTGTAGTGAGGTGGATGGACCTAGATTCTGTCATACAGAGTGAAGTAAGTCAGAAACAGAAAAACAAATACCGCATGCTAACACATATATATGGAATCTAAAAAAAAAAAAAAAAAAAAATGGTCATGAAGCTCCTAGGGGCAAGAAGGGAATAAAGACTCAGACCTACGAGAGAATGGACTTGAGGACACGGGGAGGGGGAATGGTAAGCTGGGACAAAGTGAGAGAGTGGCATGGACATATATACACTACCAAATGTAAAATCGATAGCTACTGGGAAGCAGCCGCATAGCACAGGGAGATCAGCTCGGTGCTTTGTGACCACCTAGAGGGGTGGGATATGGAGGGTGGGAGGCAGGGAGACGCAAGAGGGAAGAGATATGGGGATATATGTATATGTATAACTGATTTACTTTGTTATAAAGCAGAAACTAACACACCATTGTAAAGCAATTATACTCCAATAAAGATGTTAAAAAATAAAAAATAAAAGCCATCTTTTTTTTCAGCTCTACTGAGGTATAACTGACAAATAAAATTATAATATTTAAAGCGTACAGCATGATGATTTGATACACTTATACACTGTAAAATGATTCCCACAATCAAGTTTAATTAACACATCTGTCACCTCACATATATACCTCTTTTTTTTTAACCATCTTCTTTTAAGTGACAATTAGCCCCTGCTTTGAGACATGCATTCATTATAAACAAACTAAAGTAAGCCTACATACCATCCGAAGGTTCTTACCATCATTCTTTCAGAAGTATCATCATCACAGGCTCATTGTAGCACAAATATTTCCATAAGAAACAGAAGTGATATATTAGCACAATTTTCTTAGGATCATAAATGTAACTAAAAACAAACCATTGAAAAGATTTATTTTTTTATTATTCAACAGTGAGTAAGATAAAAACTACTCGGCTGTTACTGTATTTATTTAATGCTCACTTTTTAAAGAATAAATTCATCTAGTTACTTGTAAAACACAAAATGTGGGACAAATACCTGCTTAGAGTAATGTAGTTTTCTCCGTTGTAAAAGAAGATACACTACGTTATTTCATTTAATTTTTCTATGCATAGGAAAAGTGAATCAATAACCTATTTCCAAATGGGCAGCTAATTAAATTAAGTTTTATTGCATATTTAAGAGAGAGTTATTTTAATTTCCTTCAATTACACACAGTAAAAAAGGCTTTTTGCAAATCATTAACAGTTAAAAAGCACTTTCATTGACAATTTAGGTAGATAAAATATTCACGGCTGTCTGAGAAAATCATTCCTGTAACATTAGTAAATGCATAATCACATTTCCAAAACTGAGGAAATACAAGCAAAATCATTGGAAAGAATATACATTTACTCTAAATAAATTTTGAGAACAGGCCTAGAGATAAGTGTGCAAAGCATAACTCGACTATGCTCCAACAGTACCTGGAGGTATCTCTTTCTGGATGCCATTTGTGAACATCTGGGTCAGTCCTATGGCTAAAACAACAGTGTCCTAAATAGGGCGTGAGAATAAATGAAATGCACAATAATATAAACCAACATATCTCCTGGATACAAAGAGACACTAAATGTTACAATGTTTAAAACCAACATACAGGGGCCCAAAACAAAACAAAAATATTATAAGGCTTTTGGCAAAAATGGAAAAAAATGCAGAGTAAATTAAGGATAACCTACAGATCTCTATTCTTGCCTCAGTCAGGGACAAGAGTCACATACTGGTCTCTCACCTACTACTTCTAGTTATGAGTAATACCTGATGAACCAAATTCATGAACATCTATCCCACAGTACAAAACAAATAGAGTGGCTTCATCCTAAAATGGTTATTCTATCCTATTTGCTGGAATTCCTTCAAGAGGCCTCTGGATCTCTGCACCAATAATTGACTTAGTCATTGATCTCTGCTACTAAGACATACAATAATATGTGTGGCCAGTATGCCCCAAGACTGCACCCTGACCTGCACTAAGCATCTCACATATGCAACAGAATGACCTATATATGCCCTGTATTACACAGAACAGAGGTTTACAAACTTTTTCTGTGAAGTGCCAGATAGTAAATATTTTAGGTTTTGCAGGCCATACAGTCTCTGCGAGAGCTATCCAATATCATAGCATAAAAGCAGCCATAGACAATACTTAAATGAATGGGTATGGCTACATTCCACTAAAATGTTATTTACAAAAAGCAAACTACAGGCTGGATTTGGACCACAGCCCATAGTTTGCCAACCCCTGACAGGAAATCTCAGAGGACCCCACACCTCAAATCTTTCCCAAGTCTAACAAGCAGCTGAAAAATGTACCTTTGGTAGAGAAGAAAGCCCAGTAATTTTTATTCCGCCTTTAAAATACCAAGAGCATATACTAGGTCAGACCTAAGGACTTGTGTGACTCTCTGAATGAATAAACTAAAACATTATGGTAGATGACAAGTGATGAAGAGTGAAGATGGTGAATAATTTAAACCAACAACAAATAGTTATTGAAAATCATTAGAACCACAGAAATTCTTTCTGGCCTAAAAATGTTACATTTTTCCTGTCAATATTTATTAATACATACCCTCCCCTCTCCTACTTTTTCACTCCTTCTATTGCTTACCTTGTGTGAAGACAGATAAAACAAGCAGCTGATGGTAGTAATAGATTCCAACTAGCCTCCCTGCTTCCAAGAATGAACTATCTAAAACACAATTCTGTTCCACTTATAATAAATTGCCAGCTTAGCTATGGTTAAGTCTATGGACTCTTGGATCAGAGAGAATTGAATGTGAGTCTAGACTCTATCATTTACTAGCTGTGTGACCATGGTCAAGTTATTTAACCTCTCCAAGTTTCCCTTCCTTATCTACAGAATGGTTATAAAATAGTTTAAAAAATTCATAAAGTTGTGTTAAGGAGTAAATAATGTAATTCACATAAAGTGTTTATCAAAATACCTGATACATTAAAATCATTCAATAAGTGTATGCTATGATTATGGTAACTGTGGAAGGTTTAAATCAGTCTGCAAATTCTTTGACACTCCTCCCATTGAGAGGTAGGATCTATGTGCCCTCCCCTTGAATCAGTCAGCCTTGGTAAGTTGCTTGTAACTATGAGAATGCAACAGAGCTGATATTTTGTAATTTCTGAGGCTAGGTCAGAAAAGGCCATACAGCTTTACCTGGTTCTCTTGAAACACTCACTTTGAGGTCACATAAGAAATCCAAGTACCTTGACATTGCCATGTTGGAGAGACCACATGTAAGCACTCTAATCAACAGTTCAGCTTAGCACCCACATGACAACATCTGCTGCCAGTGTGTGAGTAAGCCGTCTTGTCAACCAACCCAGTTGAGCTTTCAGATGTCCACAGTCACAGCCAAGATCTGACTACAACCATCTAACCCACAAAATTGTGAGCAAAGCAAAATGTTATTTTAAACAATTAAGTTTGGGGTAATTTGGAAGGCAGTAGTAGCAACAAAAACAGAATTTTAGTACTAGAAATGCTCTAACAAAAATCTAAAACATGTAGCATTGGCCAGGTCCCTCAGTAGCCTTACAGGGAACCCCAAAATAAAGATGGACCAGGCTTGCAGAGGTTTATGGTTGTGATTTTGTCTAAAGGAGCAAACAACATCCACAGAAAGAGCACAAAACTTCTAAGGGAACTGTATTAACAAAAGTATTCCCAGCTTAAAACTGGACAGCTACATGTAAAAGAATGAAATTAGAACATTCTCTAACACCATATTCAAAATGGACTCAAAATGGATTAGAGACCTAAATGTAAGACCGGATACTATAAAACTCCTAGAGGAAAACATAGAACACTATTTGACACAAATCAAAGCAATATTTTTTTGGATCCCTCTCCTAAAGTAAAGGAAATAAAAACAAAAATAAACAAATGGGACCTAATTAAACTTAAAAGCTTTTGCACAGCAAAGGAAATTAGCAACAAAATGAAAAGACAACCTACTGAATGGAAGAAAATATTTGCAAATGATGTGACTGATAAGAGATTAATATCCAACATAAATAAACAGCTCATACAAATCAACATCACAAAAACAAACCACCTGATTAAAAAATGGGCAGAAGAACTGAATCGACATTTTTCCAAAGAGGAAATGTAGATGGCCAACAGGCACATGAAAAGATGCTCAACATCGCTAATCAGGGAAATGCCAATCAAAACCACAATGAGGTATCACCTCACACCTGTCAGAATGGCTATCATCAAAAAGAACACAGATAATAGAGTCACAGATGTAGAAAACAAACTTATAGTTACCATGGGGGAGAGGGGTGGGAGAGATAAATTGGGATATTGGGATTGACATATATACACTACTATATATAAAATAGATAACTAATAAGGATCTACTGTATAGCACAGGGAACTCTACTCAATATACTCTGTAATGGCCTATATAGGAAAAGAATCTATAGAAGAGTGGATATATGTATACGAATAACTGATTCACTTTGCTGTACAGCAGAAACACAACGTTGCAAATCAACTGTACTCCAATAAAAATAAAAAAAAAAAAGAACACAGATAACAAATGTTGACGAGGATGTGGAGAAAAGGGAACCCTTGTACACTGTTGGTGGGGATGTAAACTGGTAGAGCCACTGTGGAAAAGAGTATGGAGGTTTCTCAAAAAACTAAAAATAGAACTACCATATGACCCAGCAATTCCACTCCTGGGTATATATCTGAAAAAAAACAAAAACACTAATTCAAATGTTCACAGCAGCATTATTTATAATTGCCAAGACATGGAAACAACCTAAGTGTCCACCAACATATGAATGGATAAAGAAGATGAGATACACACACACACAAAGGAATACTACTGAGCCATAAAAAAATGAAATTTTGCCATTTGCAGCAACATGGATTGACTTGGAGGGCATTATGCTAAGTGAAATAAGTCAGACAGAGAAAGATAAATACTGTATGATATCACTTATATGTGCAATCTAAAAAATACAACAAACTAGTGAATATAACATACAAGAAGCAGACTCATAGATATAGAGAACAAACTTTGGTGGTTACCAGTGGTAGTGGAGAGGAGCAATATATGGGTGAGGGAGTGGGAGGTACAAACTACTGGGTATAAGATAGGCTCAAGGATGTATTATACAACACAGGGAATACAGCCAATATTTTGTAATAACCGTAAGTGGAAAGTAACCTTTAAAAATTGTATAAAAGTGGGGACTTCCCTGGCGGTCCAGTTGTTAAGACGGCGCTTCCACTGCAGGGCGCACAGGTTCGATCCCTGGTCGGGGAAGTAGGATCCCACATGCCACGCAGCACAGCCAAAAAAAAAAAAGTATAAAATTGAAATTTTAAAAAATAGTATTCCCAGCTTAAACTGAAATGTATGGAAAAAGTACAAAATGTAAAGAGGCCTTTGGACACCCAACCTTCTATGAGTAAGAGGTAAGCTGAGAAATCTACCCAACTGTAAAAACCATTTCTTAAGGAAAAGAAAGAATGATTCAGAAGGCAGAATCAAGAACCCAAAGAGCAGAACCAAGAGCAACAGGGAATGATTCCTAATGAGCAGTACTGAGCCCTAATCAAGAAAATGGCAACACATGCCCAGCTGGATTTCAAAACTGCTACATACCATTCATCTCTCCCCTTTTAGAATGGGAGTGTCTATCATGGTTATCCTACTCCCTGCATCACTACTGTATAGTGGCAATGTGGGGAGGGAGAACTTATCTTTTTGGTTCACAGGAATCATACCTGAGGAACTGCACATTAGGAACCTCATGTGCACATGAAGTTGGTTTAGATGATTAGATCCTGAGCTCCTGCCAGAACATATAAGCCTTTGGAGTGGAGGAGGCCTTGGGAGGGAATGAATTTTGCATTTGAGAGGATTATAAATAATTTGTGGCCAGAGGAAAGACTGTGGTGGTTTTAAAACATGTCTGCAAATTTTTTGACACTTCTCCCATCAAGAGGTAAGGTCCATGTCCCCAACCTTTGAATCCAGGCCAACTTTAGTGACTAGCTTGTAGCAATAAAAGGCAGCAGAAGTGACACTATTATAACTTCCGAGGCTTGGTCAGGAAAGGCCATGAAGTATATGTTTGATTCTCTTCAGATACTTGCTCCAAGCAAAGCCTGCCTCCATGTAAAAACACCATGCTGGAGAGGACACATGTAGTTGCTCTGACGAGTAGCACAGCTGAGTGCCCACCAACAGCCAGCATCAACACCAGCCATGTGAGTGAGCCACATCAGATATCAAGCCCACTTGAACCTTCATACTGCTTTAGCCCCAGGGACATCAATTACAACTGAGAGACCCCCAACAAGGACTGCCCAGTGGACAGAGTACTGCCCAGCAAAAAATTACTGACCCATTAAAAATATGAGTAATATAAAATAGTTGTTTTGATTTATAAATTTAATATAATTTGTTAGACAACAATAGTAAGGAAAGCAATAATGATGTGTCACTCTCCTTCAGTGACTTCCCCTTATTCTTAGAATAAAGTCAGATTCTTTTGATATAATTTATATGGTCCCACATGATCTGGTCCACCTACCTTGTTGCTTAGCCAGTAGTCTTAGCTTAGATGTCACTTCTTCCAAAAATTCTTCCTTTTAACATTCAAGTATGGGGTAGGGACCCTTTCTAAGCATTCCTACAGTATTCTCTACTTTTTCTATCACAGCACTTGCTATGCTACATATTTACTTACATTATCTCTCAGTAAACTCCACATCCACTACAGGCTGGAATCACTTTATTGCCCAACATCATGCCAATACTCAGCGCACATGGTAATCATTCATACAGTTTTGTTAATTATTGAATGAATAACAATCTCATAGGCTAGAAAAAATAGAAATAAGTCTAATAACAAACAAGACAGACTAGAATATGATAGTAATGTAGATATAAACAATATACCATTTAAGAAAAGGGATGGGAAGACCTCTCTGAAGGGAGAATTTCAATGAGATAACTGGCCCAGAATCAAGAAAGGAAAGTTTATTTTTAAAGGATTAAACTTTAAAATTTAAAGGATACCTAAAATTTAAAGAATAGCTAATGCTCAGCTCCCACAAGCACAATAATTTGTTTATAAGCCTAGTTTTATACCAGCTCAAAGCAATTTGAAAGTATCTCAGATTAAAATTTGTTTTGAGATCTACTATTTAAACTAGGTCTACCTCCCAGAATGTTATAATCAACTCAAAAACCTGCTGCAAACATACTAATTTTCATTAAAGGTCATGAAACTTTTTTAAAATATATGTTTTATAAGTACCTGACTTCCTGATTAATACCCGACAACAGTTTGCTAAATGAATAAATGAATGTAAGAGAGAGTAAATGGCTTTGTCATAGATAATAATATTCCTTTCCTTGCCCTAGAAGCACTATTATTTTAAATGAATTACTAAAGCTCTGGCAAAACCAGACACAGAAGTACTACCATAAAAGAAAAACCTGGCAAATTAGAGTTCATTAAAATTATAACTTCTATACATCAAAAGACACCACTAAAAAGCAGAAAACCAACTACAGATAGGTAGAAGACATTCACAATACATATATTAAAGAGCTCCTATAAATCCGTAAGACAACCCAATAAAAATTAGGCAAAAGACTTTGTGGGAAGTTATAAAATATAGCTACAAATGCTTCCTATTCTGGCAAGTAGACCCCTTTGCAACATGACATAGCTGTTCCTCCAATGAAGAAGTGAGGTCTATTCCCCCATACCAGAAATCTGGGCTGGTCATAATTTACATTCATCAAAATAATGTAGGGGAAGTATGTTACATAACTTCCAAGGCTTGGTCTTAAGAGATCTTGCAGCTTCCACTTTTCCTTCTTGGAACACTGCCCTGAGACTGTCATGTAAAGAAGCTGTACTAGCTTAGTGGAGAATGAGAGGTCACAGGGAAGAAACCCAAGGTGTCCTAGCCACAGACAACACCAACTGACAGACAAGTGAGTGAGGCCATCTTGGGCCCTCCAGCCCAAGAGGCTCCCCCCAACCCCCCAGCTGTATGCAGTTGCAGGAATGAGCCCAGAGAAAACCAGGAGAGGAACTTCCCAGTCAACCCATATAATTGTGAAAAATAATAAACTGTTGTTGGTTTAAGCAGCAATAAATAACTGAAACAGACATAATAGGCACTTCATAAAAGAGGATATCCAAATGACCAATAAGTATATGTAAAGGTGTTCAACATCATCACTTATCAGGGAAATGCAAAGTAAAATACAATGAGATACCACAACACACCCACCAGAATAACTAAAATTCAAAAGGTTGACAATATCAAGTGTTGTCAAGGATGTGGAGTACTGACACTTCATATATTGCTTTGGAGAATGTAAATTTGTACAAACTTTATGAAAAGCGAATTGGCAATATTTAGTAAAACTAATATTATGCCTACTCTGTAACCCAGAAATTCCACTTCTATGATTATAACTAACAGAAATGCATATATATGTGTATACATACATACACCAAAACACATGTGTAAGAATATTCATAGGTGCACTCTTCATAATAGCCAAAAACTAGAAACAACCCAATTGTTTGGTTACAGTGAAACGGATAATTAACTGTGGTACATTTATACACTAAAACTATACAACAATTAAAAAGAACTACTACTATTTGCAACAACATGCATAGATCTCAAAAATAAAATGAGTAAAACAAGCTAAACAAAAAAGACAATGTCTTCTCCAAACCATGAACATCTGCATTAATAGATTCCTAAATCTATTTGATAGGCCTGTTATGGAGATGAAATGAGATAATATAGTAAATAAAAGAAACTTAGAAAAATTATTCATTTACAATTCAGTAATTACCCTAAAGTATGATATGATTACTGGCAAACTTAATTGAAATCTACTAACTACTAGATTTGTCTCAAATAAGATCAGTAATTCCAAAAAAAAAGGTGATACTTAGGGTAAAATCTTGAGAAGACTGATCCATACTACAACTTACTTAATGCATCCAATCTGCTATGAGAAATACACTGAGATATTCAAGATTGACTTGAAAGTGGTTCAAATTCCATAATAAGCATCTAAATATCTTGTAAGAGAAAGAATATTCAAGCATAATAAAACAAAGCAAAAAGTGATGTAAGTCATCAGAAGATACAGATAAGGTGGAACCAGAGTTGAAGAATGACTTCCTGTTGAGATAAGGAAAGGTGTCATCAAGGAAAGAGCATTTGAGTCAGGATTTAAAAGACAGCATTAGAGTATGTAGCATTATGGTAGGCTTCATTTCAAGAAAAAGAAAAGGCAATAGCATAAGCCTTCATAACTCCAATGAGAGAATTATATGCGTAATTATTCATTTAACATCTCTCTCCCCAACTAGACTTCAAGCTCTGAGAGGGCTAAGATTATCACTTTTTCAATTGTTTCTCCAGTACCTAGCAGAGTATCTGGTACATAGTGGACATTCAGTAAATATTTGTTAAATAAATGAATAACAAACAGAGGCAGGAAAGTAACAATTTACCTAAAAAATAAAGAAGAAAGGAACATGAATACTAAAAGATTAATTAAGGTCAAATCATGGAAGAACTTGAAAATCAAACCAGGGAATTTTTACTTCATTAGGTTTGGTAATAAAGAGTAACTGAAGTTTTTAAGGAGTGCAGTGATATAAATAGGTCTGTACTTTAGAAAGTATTTCTAAAATAATACATACAGTAGATTACAAAAAAAGAGACAAGGCAATTAGGAGGTCATTACAGGAGTCCAAATCAAAGATGGCAAAGACCTGAACTAGAATAAAAGCAGTGGTAATTAGAAGTTAAAAAAAAAAACCCACAGGGGTATTACACAGATGAAATCAATAAGAAAATCAGTCATCCATTAGATCAACATCTTTTGAGCACCTACTATGTATCTACCAGACACTGTGCTAGGAGCTGGAGATAGGAAAAATAAACATGCCATAGTCCTTTACCTTACAGAGTTGACAGTCTCTCTAAGCAGTTCCAGCAGGGAAAATTGAAGCTATGGTGAGTAAAGAAAGGGAGAAGTCACAGACTCTGCTTAAGCTTTGAATCTATATGACTAAGAGAATGGTATAGAACAGAGCAGAAGAAGGCGGACAGGGAAGCGTCTATGGACAGTTTTTGACATGTTGGCTTTGTATAGAATATCCAAGTGAAAATAGTCAGCTGGCAGGTGCCAATTCATGACTGGAAAACAGAACAGAGGTAAGGGCTTATGATTTGGGAAACATCTAGCATAAATATGAGAGTTGAGGGCTTCCCTGGTGGCGCAGTGGTTGAGAGTCTGCCTGCCAATGCAGGGGACATGGGTTCGAACCCTGGTCTGGGAAGATCCCACATGCCGCGGAGCGACTAGGCCCGTGAGCCACAATTGCTGAGCCTGCGCGTCTGGAGCCTGTGCTCTGCAACAAGAGAGGCCGCAATAGTAAGAGGCCCGCGCACCGCGATAAAGCCCCCACTTGCCGCAACTAGAGAAAGCCCTCGCACAGAAACGAAGACCCAACACAGCCATAAATAAATAAATAAATAAATAAATAAAAATTAAAAAAAAAAATACATGTAACCTGTTTAATAAAAAAAACAATTTAAAAAAATATGAGTTGAGGTTGAGAGCTGGAAAAGATAAGAAAGGATAATATAGGTAGAACCTTGGAGACTATCTGCATTTAAAGAGATCAGGGAAGGTAAAGGAGAGTTCAGTAAACTAAACAAAACAAAACAAGACATAACAGAGCAATCAGAGAAGCAGAAGTATCATCAAGACAAAGAGAAGTGTATCCAAAGGCATGGACCATCAATAGCATTAGATGGAGGAAAGAAATCACGGAAAAATAGTACTGAGAAAAAGGCCACTGGATTTGGGAACAAAAGAAATGTACTAGGGACATTTGAGAGAGTGGCTGAGTGATAAGGGAAAATTCAGTTTGCAAGGAGTTAAAGTATCAGTGAGTGATGAAGCAGTGAAGATATCTAGAGCACACTACTCTCTTGAAGTCTGATGGTGAAGAAAAAGAAATAATGGGGCAGTAATTTGAGGAGAATGGCGAAACAGAATGATTTTTTAGGATAAGAAAGACTACATGAGTTACATGTTATAGCTGGGCGGAAAGGATTAAGTGGACAAAAATTAATAGCAACATTTTTTTAAAGCAGGAAAGAACCAGAGAGGAGGAGGAAGAGGAGCTAGTAAAGAGACAAAGATGCATAAAATATTCATTCAATAAATATTTACTGAGTGCCCAACATGAACTCGAAACTGGAGAATATACACTGGAGAACAAATTAAATAGATACAGTCTTGAGCTCATGGAGCTTCGTTAGGTCTACTAAGCTTCCAGAGGAAAGGGAATAATACAACAGACATGACAGAATGCCTCCCCAACATCCATTCCGCCCCTCCCCTGTTGCATAGCAGTCCTGTAGTTTGGGCAGAATTAATTCCACTACTATACTAGCAAAAGGGATTGACCCTGAGCAGCCTCAAAAATCAGCATAATCATCATCTGCCTTATCAGGATGTTTGATTCAGGAATGGGTACAGAATCCAAGTTGGTCCTATCAGAATGAAACCTGGGACTTTGATTTAATGAAAAAAAGGGACATTTCTGAATGACAAGATGTGCTGAGGTAAGGTCTGGAACTTGCTGCAGCAATTCCACTACCAAAAAGAAGCCAGCCTGTGATGAAGGCAACATCGAGGAGGACAGAGTTGAGAAAATCATGGAGAAAAATAATGCCTCTCTGACCAAACTACATCTGAAACTGATCCTTTCTTTGGACTTTTCAGTTACATGATCCAATAAATCCCCTTCTTTAAAGCCATTTAGGTAGAGCTTTTTAATAATTGCAAGGGAAAGCAGCCTAATTACAAATTAGATGCCACTGTAGACACAAGTGATATGGTTATAAAAATATAGCATAAAATAGGACATGCCCAGTGCAGATATTGGACTGAATCCTTTCCATGCTCTTCTGGCTTTGGCTGTCCGTGTTTCTAATCTTTCAATCTATAAATGCCCCTTCTCAGATAATCCTTTCCGGACTGTTCCCCACTCCACCTCCCAAGCTGATTTTCTCTTCATTAATCCCTAAACCTGCAGAAGCTTTAGCAGCCTGGGAGCAGCAGGGCACTCCTCCTCTCAAGAAACATCAGACTTCACCTCATCTCCATGCTCCAGAATCAAGTGAGGGGTGCCTGTGACTTCGACCACAGTTCCAATAAGGAAATTCTGGACCTGGGCACAGGGACTATCCTTTCTGAAAGTTTGTTCCTGCAGCTGTCTCCGTGCAGAATTTTCATCTTTTCTTACCAACCTGCCTGATTTCTTTTCCCTTGAGACCAGACTCACAAAGCACCTCCTCTGGGAAGTCACTGCAGGCCCCCTTCCCACTGGTCCTTAGCCCTCAAATGCTGCCTCCTCAGGGTTCTCACAACACCCAGTACATGCCTCTAAGACACCCAAACACATAAGGAAAAAACTAGATACAAAGTGATGTTGTTCCTATTGGGACAGAGACCACACTTTATTTGTAAAAAACCAACAACCAACATGTAGAATGAAAATGAATGTCACTTATGATGTAGGGGAATGGATGCTGGACTCAAGGCAAGACACGTGGTTTCTAGGCATGACGGGATTTCTCACAAGCTGCAGGACCTTTCTGAGCTGCTTCATCTGAGGACTTTACCACTGGGTTGCTGTGAGATTAAGCACGATGGATCAAAAAATACTGTAGTCCTTTGAGAATGATGCCTGTAAACATTTTCTGTTGGATACTATGGGTATTGAGAGGAGGTAAGGGATGCCTTCTTGCTAAGGAAGAACTGAAGACATGGATAAGTGAAAATTTCATTAAGTGGCCTTTAAGCTGATCTTGGCGAACATGTAGGATTTAGACATGCTTAAATGGGGATAGGGTGGGAGAGGCGTCCGGGTAAAGGAAGTAATGAGACCAAGTGTTAAGAAGTCAGGCATCAGTTTAGCAGCAAATTTTACTGAGGGATTATTATGTGCCAACCACTGTTCTAAGTGCTAGGGATACAGCAATGAAGAAGACAGACAAGGTCCCTAACCTCAGAGGGCCTACATTCTAATTGAGAAGGACAGACAATAAACATAAACAAATAAACATACAAAATGACTTCTGATAGCAATAAATGACATGAAGGTGTTATGCTGTGGTGACTACAGAGGGGTATTCTAGATAAGGCAGTATAAAGGCAGTGACATTTCATCTGAGAAGAGAGTAACAAGACAGAGCCAGGCTGAGGAAGTGCATGCCAAAAGAAATAGCAAATGCAAAGGCCCTGAGCAGGAATAAGCTTGGCATGTCTGAGGAACCAAACAAATGGCCAGTATGTCTAGAGAAGAGTGGACAAGGATTAAAAAAATATGAGATTAAGGCCGAGGCCATATCTAAAGAACAGTAACTTGTCCATTTGGACTGCAGTTGAAATAGTAGATGATCCTAGAAAACTAATTTTGGGAGCTAGATTTAGAAGATGTCAGACATCACGTTAAGGTGGATATACTTCCTTTTACAGAAACAACTGTCTCATGATAGCATGAGCCAGGTCTGCGAGGCAGGTCCTCTAGGATGCCCCACAGATATTTCTCATAAAGAAGGGTGACTCTAGGGAGGTCACAAGCACTTGACCCACAGCACCAAGGCAGGCAGGGCAGTGACTGCTGGCAATGTTTTGTTATAGAATGTCTGAACGGAAAGTCATTTAACTCACCTTCCCCACTAAAGGAGGAAATGAAGCCCCGAAAAGGAAACTGAAGTATGGGAGGGGTGAGAGTAGAAGTGGTAGCTAATGTTCACCAATACATGCTTCCTCTCTACTTCTGGGTACATAGGAAAGATAACGTGTCACTTAGGGGCCAAAGAATTTAACTGCTGCTGTTCAGCCCTCCAGTCCTGCCATGGCAATCACTTGTTAACGTGGAGGTGCCACAGACAGATGCAGGGTGGTATGCTGAACCAATACCTGGAAGGAAGCTACCATGAAGAACCCAGATCCACAGTAAGTTCGCAAAAGAGAGAAATAAACTCTGATTGTATTAAGCCACTGAGGTATTTAGGGGTTGTTTGTTATGGCATGATAACCTAACCTGTAATAACTAATATATTGATAGAATACAGGCAGAATAATAAAAATAAAAGAGTTATAAAGAGTAGATACACTTACTCTGAGTGAAGAGAGGAAGAGGAGAGAATGCGAGATACTACACGATGCCCGTAAGAGATTGCATTTTTTGCCCCAGTTCTCCTTCTTTCCCAACATCAATGACCTTTATCAGATATGTAACTTTGCAATTCCTCCTCCTAATGGGATGGGAGTATATATTGGTCAGTTTGGGCTACCATAACAAAATACCTCAGACTGGGTGGCTTAAACAACAGAAATTTATTTTCTCAGTTCAGGAGGCAAGGAGTCCAAGCATGGTTGGGTCCTGGTGAAAGCGCTCTTCCTGGATTGCAGATAGCTACCTTCTCACTGTGTATTTACATGGCAGAGACAGAGAGCAAGAGAGAGAGAGGAAGCCCTCTGGTGCCTCTTCTTATAAGGGAATTAATCCCATCATAAGAGCCCCAACTTCATGACCTCATCTAAACCTAATTACCTCCCATCTCCAAAAACCATCACACTGGGGCTTCAAAATATGAATTTGGGGAATACAATTAAATCCACAGTGGTATGTATTCTCCTACCCCTTGGTCTGTGGTTAGGCCATGTGACTTGATTTGGTTAATAAAATGAGGTGGAGGTGACAATGTGTGCCAGTTCCAAGACCAGGCCTTAAAAATCCCTGACATGCTTCTACTTGCCCCCTTGTGCTTCTGTCATGGGCATGAGAAGAGCAAGCCATGGCTAGACCATTCCTCCAAGGAGGACAGATATACATGGAGTACTGCCAGCAGAGCCAACCCATATTGCAACAACCTGCCACAAGAAGCAGACCCACCTAACCACCAAGCCTAAACCACCCTGCTGAGCCCAGCCTAAATCAGCAGTTGCATGAATAATAATAAATGACTGCTTTTAAGCCACTGAGTTTGGGGCAGTTTGTTAGGAAGCATTATTGTGGTAGGTAACTGTTGCAATAGCTATACAATATCTACAGGTAAATGGCCAAGGAGCACATCTAGCTCTTTAGGAAGAGCCTTACGCTAACAAAGGTGTCTAGGAAAATTAAGTTGGACTGCCCCAACTGTTTCTTCATATCTCTTATTCATCTCTGCTGTTCCCCTGCAAGAGCTCCTAAATTCAATTCCAATACTGGTGAGCAAGATTTGTCAAGAAACCAGAGGAGACAGAGGAAAGAAAGGAGGGAGAAAAAAATCAGAATCATATAGTATTACAAAAAAGAGGCAGGAAGGAAGGGAGGGAGGATTTCAAGAGATAAAACCAAGTACGTATAATACAAGACACCAAAGAAAATGAGAATGGAGAAGAGTTCCTTAGGTTTGGTAAGGAAGAGGTTGCTAGTTCATCAGAAAGTCATTTGGGGGCAAGACACAGAGGCAGAGGAATTCAAAAAAGAGTAAGTTGCGTATAAATTGAGATGGTGAGTTTAGAGAATTTAGTTTAGAAATTTAACAATGAAAAGAAGAAAAACAGGGCAACAATTAACGAGGCAGGAAATGGAACTCACTTCTTAATAGGGAAGACCTGCACTGTATTAGTTTTCTATTGCTACATAACAAATTACCACAAACTTATAATTCCCATTCTGTAGGTCAGAAGTCCATGTGGGCTTAGCTGAGTTCTCTGTTTAGAGTTACACAAGGACAAAATCCAGATGTCATCTGGGCTGGGCTCTTGCTAGAGACTCTGGGGAAGGGTCCACTTCCTTGCTAATTCAGGTTGTTGGCAGAATTCAGTTCCATGCAGCTATAGGACTAAGGTTCCATTTCCTTGCTGGTTATTGGCTGGAGGTTGCTGTCAACAAAGAGGCTGCTCTCTAGCCTTTAAACGTATTCCCCTGCATCTTCAAGCTAGCAACAGTAAAATGGATCCTTCTTGTGTTTTGCATCTCTGGCTTCCCTTTCTACTACCAGCTTGAGAAAACTCTGCTTTTAAAGGGTCATGTGACTATATGAGGTCTATCTAGACCATCTCCCTATCTTAAGGTCAACTGATTAATAACCTTATCTCAAAATCCCTTTTGCTATGGAACCTAACATAATCAAGGGAGTAACAGCCATCATATTCACAGTCCTACAGATGATGACAGAAATATTAGTGGGGGCATCTTAGGATTCTGCCTATCACATATACATATTTAAAATTAGAAAAGGAGGACGTCCCTGGTGGTGCAGTGGTTAAGAATCCGCCTGCCAATGCAGGGGACATGGGTTCGATCCCTGGTCCGGGAAGATCCCACATGATGCAGAGCAACTAAGCCCATGAGCCACAACTACTGAGCCTGTGCTCTAGAGCCCACGAGCCACAACTACTGAGCCCACACACCACAACTACTGAAGCCCGCGCACCTAGAGCCCGTGCTCCACAACAAGAGAAGCCACCACAATGAGAAGCCCATGCACCACAACAAAGAGCAGCCGCTGCCCACCGCAACTAGAGAAAAGCCTGCACGCAGCAACGAAGACCCAACTCAGACAAAAATTAATAAATAAGTTTTTAAAAAATAAAATAAAGTTAGAAAAGGATACAAAAGCTAAAAGATTTTAAACATCAGAATCTTGCGTTACACAAATTACCAGTAATTAGGAAGGAAAGAAACTGAAGAAAAACTACACCAAACTAGCCATAGCAAAAAAGAAGCATGCCTTTCCTTGGAGACTGAAAGAAAAAATGATAAAAAGGGAGGGGGGGAGGCAAAAGACAGCATTAATGCCAGCTATTTACTTTGCCAAAATTAGTACCATTTTAATTTAGATACAAAGAGACATATTCTCATATTCTGGCTCTTTAAAAAAGTTCTTCCAGATGGTCACACCTCCCTAAAGTGACAGCACCCAGTGTAGCCTTACACATATTGGGAATTCAATTAAACACCACTGACCATCTGATTGAGAATTCAGAGTCTAGAGTAGCTGACTCAATACAAACATATGGCTTAGTCCCCAACAAAGGAAAAATCAAGTCACTGTATTCCCTTCTCCAACGCTGAATCTCCTTTGCAATGTGGGAGAAAACAGAAGTGAACTAATAAAAATAGACCATGTAACGAAGATTAGGGAACAGGCAAACTGTAGAATACAAAATTTCTCTAATTTTATCATAAAATCAGAGTTCTTCAGCTAAAGATCCACAGTGAGATATTTCTTAATTCAATTCAATTAAATCAATGCTTACTGAGCACTACTTCAGGATATTTAAAATGAGGAAGACACAATTTGAGCTCACACTGCCAAAGGCTGGGGGATAAGAGAAGCATACAAATGACTATGTGAGGTTGAGGGATGTTAAGCGTTAAAAGTGAAAAGAAGGGACGAAAACAATATTAAACCACCTTTAACCCTGTAAAGAACTATATGAAGTATTTATAGATAAGCAAAACAAAGGTTCAGACAAGGTAAAAACATTTTTTCAAGGTCATATAGCAAGTATATAGTAGGGTATGGATTCAAATTCAGGACTAACTGACCCCAAAACTCAACCTCTCCCAAAGGACAGATAAATCATCTCTGGTTGGTTAGCTGGATGGAGGTTTGGAGGCTGGTAGAGAGAAACCAGGAACAGTTTCCTAGGGAGGCAGTTATTTCAGGTAGCACTTGGAAAAATATATACAATTTTGAAAAGCTAAGATGTTAAGGAAGGAGAACAATTCCAGGGGAAACAGCATAAGGCACAGAAATAGGGTCAATATTTGGAGAGTGTACTTACTTAGTTCAGATAATCTACAGCACAAACTCTTTACAAATAAACATTAAATTGGACACACGTTTTGGGGGCCAAATATTGAGGTTAAGTGATTAGTGCATTAATCCAGGCAAGAGTCTAAACTAGGATCTCAGCAGTTAAAAAGGAGAAGGGGGACTGATGTGAGGGACAATATGGGAAATTACTCTATATTTACTCCACATTTAAGGGGGAAAAAGGCAGGGAAGTCCAATAAATGAGTTTGAATTAGGAAGGGAAAATTATCCCTGTCCCACCCTCTTTTGCCCTATAGAAGTCAAGAAGTTGGCAAACTATGGCCCACAGGCAAAATCCATCCCACCCTCTGTTTTTGTAAATAAAGTTCTATTGGAACACAGCCATGTCCAGTCATTCCTGAATCATCAATGACTGCTTTCACCTTGCAACAGCAAAAACCATATGGTCAATAAAACCTAAAATATTTACTTTCTAGCTCTTAACAGAAAAAATCTGCTGACATTTACTCTAGTCCCACACCTTATAAGCTCTTTCAGTATTTTGTTCTGGTCTAACTATGAAGCTTATGTGGCTATTTCTTGACTGATCAATTTCCAAGATTATCATTTTAATTCCTATCATAGTAATTGAGAATTTGGCTCTCTCACACCATCAGCCTTCTTCCCACTCTCCCCGCAACACACACACACTATTTTCTCCCAATAGAAATACATATCTAAATCAGTAGTCAGTGTTTAAAACATCACTATGATATTCTTCATTATTGAGCCAGATAATGTAATGTGATTGTTTCCATACTTATAAAAATGTCTTTCTGAAGTTAATAATTATCATTTGTATCACTTACCTATCACTATTTTATTCCAAGTCCAACACGTTTGTCAACTGTCAATTTTTTTCAAATGTTCAAACATACCAAATCCTTCACTGCTTCTATTTGTTCCTCTCAAAACCCTCCACAGTCCTCCATCCTTTTTCTCCAGTCTGGACTGGTTGCTCTTTAAGCCTAATAAACAGCTATTTCCACAGAAACTGTTTTCTCTGCCCTCCTATATTGAATCTTTTGTTTCCTTCATCCTATGTCTTTCTCTTTATTGATTTCCTCCTCTTTTTTATGCAAGTTCATCCTCCAGAAGCTTTCTATGAAAGGACACATAAGACATAAATGTTTTAATCCTTCTATGTCTCAGCACTTCTTTATTCTATCCTCATATCTAATCAATAGTTCGGCTGAATAAAGAAATAATGCTGAAAATGATTTTCCCTCATAATATTTTTAATATTTTATTTATTTATTTGGTTGTGCCAGGTCTTAGTTGTGGCAGGCGTGCTCCTTAGTTGCAGCTCACCGGCTCCTTAGTTGAGGCATGTGTGCTCCTTAGTTATGGCTCACTGGCTCCTTTAGTTGCAGCATGTGAACTCTTAGTTGTGGCATGCATGTGGGATCTAGTTTCCTGACCAGGGATCGAACCTAGGCCCCCCGCATTGAAAGCGCAGTCTTAACCACTGCGCCACCAGGGAAGTCCCCCTCATAATTTTGAAATGTTTGCACCACTGTCTTCTACAATCCACTGTTGCTATTAAAAGTTTGATGTCATTCTGATTTCTATTCATCTCTATGTGACTTCTATGTTTTCTTTTTCTTTTGCTTTTTATACCCTCCACAAAGCTTTCAGGATTTTACTTTAATTTTACTTTTACTTTAATGATGTTCTTAAATTTCAGCATGATGTGGTTTCACAGTCTTTTCTCATTAATAATGCTAGATACCTGGGGAGCCTTTTCAGACTACAAACTTTTATCCTCCTGTACTAGGAAATTTTCTTGCAATATTTCTTTGATAATTTCCTTCTGGCCTTTTTCTTGTTCTCTATTTGTATCAGTTATCTATTGCCACAATAATGATGCCTAACAAAGCATCCTAAAATTCAGTGGCTTAAAACAATAATCATTTATAATTGTTCTGGATTCTACCAGTCAGCTAGGCAGTTCCACTGATCTTGGCTGGGTTTGTTTAGGCAGTTCTTTCTGGTCTTGGCTGGGCAAGAAATTCTGTGGTGGGCTGGCCATTAGCTGAATTAAAATGGCATTGCTAAGATAAGGCCCTGTTCCATGAGTCTCATCCTCTAGCAGGATAGCTCAAGCACGTTCTCATGATAATCACATAGGTTTCAGACAGGAAGCAGAAATGTATTTTAAGCTTCTGTATCAAATTTTCTACTCCTCACTGGCCAAATTAAGTCTCAGAGTCAAGTCCAAAGCAAGTGTCAGAGGTCACCACGAAAGGGCTTAGATATCCACATTCACATGTGGAACCCCTATTAGTCAGATCTCAAGTATGCTGGATTGATTCTCTAATTTCCTTTTCTATCCTCCTGCCCTCCAGTGCCTAGCACCGAACTTCAGTAAATATTTTGATGACTGAAAGAACTCAGAACTCAGTCAATCTAAATGTATGTTCTCTGTAACTCAAGCTATAGGTTATTGGTTCATGTTTTTTTCAGTGACAATGTAATGAGCTCTTAAAACCTGTAAATGGCTGTTCTAAAAATAGGCAACAGCCTCTAAGGTAACTACAGAAAGAAGAGATTAAATGCCAGGACTCCAGAGTTAGACAGGAGAAGCCCTTTTAAAGGCTACTCTGATGTGCAGTGTCAAACCATACTGTCCCCCTGGGGCACGGGGAGCAACAGGTGATTAAGACTGGTCAGGTTGGGTTGGAGACCATACTGTATCGAGATCCAAGTCCAGAAAACAAGGGATTAAAGTCTCCCCATTTTCCATGGTGAGAAACCAGCTAGGAAGTTTTGGAACCAAATGGGGGCAACAGTGTCTGAGGTGTCAAAAGTCAGGAAGGAGCTAAGGACCTGAGGACCAGTGTATCACAGCACTGCTGAGAAAAAGGCAAAGTCTCAATGGTGAAGGCAAACAAAGGGCCTGGGAACACAGTAGGTCAGAGAGCAGAAGAGAGAGTGAGTTTGAGCCTAAGGCAGGTTTCACTTGATTGTTGAGCTATTTGCCCTAGGGCTTAGAATATGAGTGAAGTGCTTTTCATCTGGATTTCTCAACCTTGGCATTATTGACATTTGGGGCCAGATAATTCTTTGTTGGGGGTGGGGTACAGCTGCCCTCTGCACTATAGGACTGTTGCAGCCTTAGCCTATGCCCACTAGATGCCAAAAAATGTCTTCAGACATTGCTGAGTGTGCCCTGGGAGGCAAAATCACCCCTGGTTGAAAACCAATGTTTTACCAGTGTTTGAATCAAGTGGCCGCTATTGACTAAAGAAAGGGTGAGGGGGAACAGTGATTATAAGTGACTCTGTAAATGTTACATCTTTTCATATGAATTCCAAAAGGAATCAGGACCAAAGGTAACCTAATCATGAACACAGGTTGGCAGAGATGAAATAAATACCAAGAAGAAGCTTTTGTATTTGCAAATGCATGAAATGTGAACTATTTTAGATTATAGTGAAAAAACAGTGTTTGGAGTAAGGAGATTGGAGTTGACATAATCAATAGCTTACAACTTAATATATAAGACAGATATGTAAATAAATTATTCATAGTTAGACTGATTACAATCAGATTATCCCTATGTTATAGCTTTAAAAAAAAGAACTCCTTCCTCAGAATTGACAAAAGTAACAGCCTCAAAATAAAAGTATACAGAATGAATGAATGAGCAAATGAACAAGCAGATGGATAAATAAGAAATCAAACACCAAACTAGTAAAGCTTTTTTTGGGTCTTAGGCAAGGTGTGGTACATCATGTAAATGAAAGCTTCATTATTCTACTACATCTCCTTTCATTTTCCTTAAACGTCATTCTCACTATAAATGGTAATTGGTTTAGCATATATAATAAATTAATCTGGTGGTAGAATAATTCTATAACACAATCCATGCTGGAAAATCTTTGCTTCTCAGCTTTACAGATAATGAAGCTTCTAAATAGATCTAGCCCACTAGTCTGTGCACAGACCAGACTGATACTGGGCTAGAGTGCACCATACAGCCTCTCCAGACATACAGCCAGTGTCCATCTGATTGGTCAGTGCTTGTGCCTTATCAGTTGTTAAATAGTTTTAATGTCATGTTTGATTGTACAGTTTCTCAATTTTAGAGCAACAGGCTCGGTTCCCAAGAAAAGGGATCATAACTATATTACATTCTTTCTCCCTCTAAAAGTATAAAAATACTAGTTACCAACTGAGCTAGCACAACAGATCCACCGAGTTGGACTGATTCTGCCTTTAACACCTTGTTAATCCATGATGACAATTTATTCATATTTTAGTTGCTTTGAAATATCTGATGCTACCACTGAGATAATCTCCATTCCTCATGAGACGGAGTCATATAAAACTGGGTTTGAACCTGAGCACCATCAGGGTCTGTCTATGTGACCCTGCGCAATGCGATGTTTAACTTCTTTTAAGGTTGAAGTGTATATAGGACTTTAACCACATGCAAATGAGGAAAATAATACCTCATAGGTTTACTGTGAGAATCAATAAGGAGATGATAAATCTATGATTAGCATATACTAGGTGCTCAAAGAATACAAGCATTTCCTTTAATATAAATTTACTGAGCAAACTTATCTTATAACTCTTTCCTCTTTGCTTAACCTTCTTTAGATTCTTCTACTTTATCAACTTGTCATTCATTCTTTCATTTATTCGAAGTTACAAAGAGCATAAACTTATCACTGCCTCTCCTAAAACATCTCCCAGATATCTCTGGAATCCATAGTGAAAAGTAGAAATTATGGTTCTAAATTGGCCTTCACCCTGAAAAAACAGCTTGCCTTTGTTTTAAAGTGTCCCTCCACCATCTCTGACAATTTTCCAGCATTGAGGAAAGAACATTATTGGCTTTTAAGTCAGGCAGTCCTGGATTCCAAATCCAACTGTGTTTCTTACTTAGTCAAGTTACTTGGTCCAGTTACTAAATTTCTGAGTCTCAATGTCCTGTAAACTAACACATATATGCCAATGAGCACAGTGCCTACAAAATAATAGGTACTCTAGCAAATGATTTAATTTTTCTCAGCACTGAAGTTGCTAACCAAACCTATGTTCTCAGTCAACAATTTCTCTCAAAGATACAATCCAAAAAGATATAGTCCAAACCATATGCCATTATCATGCTCTGTTCCACAATTATTCACTCATTTAGTTATTCAATAAATAATTTTCTGAATGCCTTATATGTTCTAGGAATAAAATAATAACATTTGTACAGCACTTTAAAGGATAACTAAGCCAAAGTTTCAGGACTGAAGGAGCTCAGGGTCTAGTGGGAAGGCAAACATGCAAACCAACAATTACAATGCAGTATTCTAAGTGCTAAAAATAGAGATGTGCGGCTTCCCTGGTGGTGCAGTGGTTAAGCATCCGCCTGCCAATGCAGCGGACACGGGTTCGAGCCCTGGTCCAAGAAGATCCCACATGACATGGAGCAACTAAGCCCGTGTACCACAACTACTGAGCCTGCGCTCTAGAGCCCGTGAGCCACAACTACTGAGCCCACATGCCACAACTACTGAAGCCCGCGCGCCTAGAGCCCATGCTCCACAAGAGAAGCCGCCGCAATGAGAAGCCCGTGCACCACAACGAAGAGTAGCCCCCCTCTCTGCAACTAGAGAAAAGCCCGTGTGCAGCAATGAAGACCAAACGCAACCAAAAAAATAAAATAGAGGTGTACAAGGTGCAGGGATGCACAGAAGACAGAGATCAGGCAAAGTTTCCCAGAAGAGATGATTATGCTGGAACTGAGTCTTGGAGGATGAACAGGGCTTTGCGGAGCATACAAGGGAAAGATGGGTATTTCAAGGGGAATAACAATAGAAAGCGCATGATGCCTGCTGACAATGCCAAGTACAGGAATCAGGTATGGCTGGAGGATGCTGTTGCAGAGGACTGGTGGAAAATGAGGCAGGTTGGAAGGAGCCAAATCACAAAAGGCCTCAAATGATACTCCAGAGAGTTTGGACTTTATTCTTTAAGCACTGGAGAGTCACTGATTTCTAAGTCAGAGAATAACATATTTTAAAACAATTCCTCTAATGTCAGAGGAACAAAAGGGGAGGAAGGGCTGACGTTGGAAGTAGTGATAATGAATGGATGCAAGGGGGAAGAGAAAGGGTCAAGGACGGCGCTGGGGTTTCTAGCTTAGAGGAATGGTGCACAGTGGTTCCACTAACACAAAGGAGCCATACAAGTGGCAGAGCAGAACTATGGGTAAAGAAAATGAACTTTTTGGAGTTTCACACCTCCATTGAGAGGGAGATGTTCAAAACACCATTGGGAACAACATGTCTGAAGTACAATAGAGGGGACTAAAGTTGAGATATAGATTTATGATAGATATTTGGGCGTAATAACTTTTTAAAAGCAAGGAACATGCCTTTTAAAAGAAATGTAATTTGTTTAGACTTCTCTCTCAACTTCAAATAAAAAGATTACAAATTTAAAACCTTAAATTAGTCTATTGCACATATATTACACTTTAACATAAAAAACATGAAAAGACATCAACATATTAATGAAAAGAGTAAACCCTTACCAAAGATAAGTATTTTATATTCATTTACTTATCACTTTTTTAAAGCAGTCTACTAACTAGTAAGGACATTCTCCTTACCTATAAAATTAATATATTTCCAAAATAATGTTCACATGGCAAAAAAAAAAAATACATCATGCTTCATCTTCTGAATAAACAAGTGTGTTTAATTTCCTGAGTAAACATTACTCGTACTTGACACTGAGCAGAGTCCAAATTCACTGAAGGAGTTAAGAAATTTCTAAAATCCCAGGAGCAATAAGCCTCACCCAGAGAATCTAGTTAAGAGCTTGTAAAGAACTAAAAGTCAATGTCATACCAAAATTTTAAATAACATCATGCAACCCTCTATTTAATAAATTATTTCAAAATCAGGTCACAATTGACAGACACACTATCTTGGGCAGACGGGAGAGAGTAGATAAGCAGAGAAAATTTCCTTTTCTCTACTGAAGCATGTCCACCAACTGTCATATCTGGAAAACAGCCAAAATGAGCACTTTATTTGCAAAAAGAACAGGAGACTCTTGAAATACTGGCAAAATGTGTGGTGTATAAAATATGGAATGTAGAGAATTCTTTTAAGATTCATTTTATGGATATTTGGAAATGTTTCCAAGACAAGATTAAAAGTATAAGTCCATCCATGTAACAAGCTCTAAAAGCCAAAGGTAGAGAGAGCCCTTGAATCCCTGGGGATAATCTTTACCCTTTTCTTCTAGATGGTGACCGTCTACCCGGGGTTAAGGTCCCCTTATGCACTTCCAAGGCAGATATCTGGCCTCACAGATATTTACCTGAATTAGTCACATGAGTTACCTTGAGAAAACCATGGTGAAACTGTGTCTCTTTCTCTTAACCTTCTTTTCCTTATGTTTCTTAACCTTTCAATTCTTCTTTTGTCATAGAGCATTTTCTAGTTTCCTGGCTACATGGCTTACCAGTGAAAGCCGACACAGATCAGTTGCTGAGAAAAACAGCTGAACTATTAAGAAGGAAGAGAGAAAAGAGGAAGGGAACCTAGAAATGTTAACAATGAGAGGAAAACCCTGGACTTTGTCCGCATCTGTATAAACTTATAACTCTAGATTAGTGTTCTCAATTCAGCTCAGGGGCCATGGGCAACTAAGAGTCACCAAGGGTTTTCTAAATGGACTTCTCACTGATCTAAAATAAATGCATACTAAAAATGTAATAGTAGGAGTCAGGATAATGTTCACAGCCAACAACCAGGGAAAAGAGAAGGGTAAGCAATCATTTTGAGTACCTTTACTATTAGAAACTCCCTGGCAGTTATAACATTTCTACTAACAGCATTGTCACCTTGGATAAGGTGCCCAATTGTATCACAACGTATTCTGGCTCCTTAAATAAGTGAGGGAAGCATAACAGAGGGGAAATGGGAACGGTAAGGTGAAGAAAGACTTCTGGGGACTTCCCTGGTGGCACAGTGGTTAAGAATCTGCTTGCCAATTCAGGGGACACGGGTTCGATCCCTGGTCCAGGAGGATCCCACATGCTGCAGAGCAACTAAGCCCATGTGCCGCAACTACTGGCCCTGCGCTCTAGAGCCCATGAGCCACAACTACTGAGCCTGCGCACCACAACTACTGAAGCCCACGCACCTAGAGCCCGTGCTCTGCGACAAGAGAAGCCACCGCAATGAGAAGCCCACACACTGCCATGAAGAGTAGCCCCTGCTCATCGCAACTAGAGAAAGCCCGTATGCAACAGAAACCAAACATAGCCAAAAATTAATTAAGTATAAAAAATTTTTAAATTAAAAAAATTTTTTTAATTTAAAAAAAAAGAAAGACTTCTGGTTTCGGTGTATTCTCTCAAGAAGTTCACAAAATAGTCAAGGTAATAAATTTTTTCCACATGACCTTTTTCTGAGGTTGTGTCCCCTTTTCCCCCCCAACCATGAGGTTGAGCCCAAAGAGATCCAGCAGCCCCTAGTATATGCTATGTGCTCCTGTCCCTCTGATCCTGCTGCCTTGATTCCTGGTCCTTCCAACTCCTGGCAGTTCAACTTTTACTTGATTCTACAAGATCCATACAGTCCTATAAATTCCTATTTCAGTGTAAAAGAGCAAGCAAGCAAGACTTCTGAGGAAGGTTACATTAGATATGGATCTTATACTCTTTTCCTCAGCTACTTTCCATCAGAAAAACAATATATGGATTACATTACTGAAAAAATAATACCTGTCAATCCCAGATTCAAGAATTTTGGAAGGATTTCAAAGGGAATAGGGTATAGACAGGATAGATACTCTGTGTAGTCCCATGTTCCGCTAACAAATGTCACAAACTACAAAGTTCAAGAACCATTTCTATGGAAGCCCAAAGATTCCATAAAAATAGAAAGCCAAGATACAAAAAGGAATACTATGAAAAGGTCATATGTTATTACAGGTATATTGATGATAAGAAAAGATAAGAAAGTAAGAAAAGAGTAGGAATCATGATCTCTTCAGATCCCTATTATCTTACACATTAAGTATGTTGTTTAAATCCAGGCCTGTTTGGTTCCGTTATTAGGTAGTAAAACCAAAATTTTAATCATCCTTCCATTGAAGTTGTCTTCCCAGACCTAGAAAAGGAGAGTAGCAATTGATAATACTGCCTGCTGATTATTTTTTCTTGGATTTGGCAGGAAAAGCTGAATGGTCTTTTAAAGTACAGAATATAACTGCAATGAATTATTTCTGAAATGCTCTCAACTATTTTCTTCCCACTTTTTGCAAATAAAGAGGGTATTTTTCAGCTATAGCAAATGCTTATTAAAGAGCTTCCTGAAAGTTTCTTTGCTTAGATTTGTTTCAAGGAATTACGGAATCCTGATAATAATTTAAAGTCTGAGAGATCCCCAGTATAAATTACCTACTGTCTTAGTTCACTTGCAGCAATAATCATTTTTATAAGACCTATGCAGATTTACCATATGTTAAAATATACTTGGTCAATTTCCTAACATAATGCTTTTGTGACATCTTGAAAATCATAGTGGGAATATCATATAACAAGAAAAACCTACTTCACAGGGAACTCTACCTAATGCACTGTGGTAACCTAAATGGGACGGAAGTCCAGAAGGGAGGGGATATCTGTAAGTGCATGGCTGATTCATTTTGCTGTGCAGTGGAGGCTAACACAACACTGTAGAGCATCCATACTTCAATAAAAATTAACAAAAAGAAAAAATAGAAAAACCTACTTGCTAAAATCCTGATCTCTATCAAATTCTGCAAACTCAACTCCCTCAGAGAATGACAGTTTCTATCTCAGTGCTTTTATAACTTTTTTTTCTGCATTATCATCATCTTACTGAAATTCTTGGGAATGCACTTCGCTGACAATTATGATAAAGAGTTTCAGCTAAACAGAGCAAAAAATACATAACGATTTTCTGTCTCTCAGTCAATCTGGACGCCTACTACATATCCACAACAATAGACATGAAAGAAAAGCTCATAAAAAATACAAAGTGCTGACCAGCCTAACAAGTTATCATCATCTGTCCTCCAAAATGCAAGGAGAAGTAGTGTGCAAAGAACTGTCACACAGTACTCAAGCTTTGATCATAATCTCCATGTTACCCAGAATTCTTAAATGCCAATAGCCTGATTTTCTTCCAAAACAAGGCTACATGCACTGCTGACTTGGAGAGATTAGTAATAGTAGTAGTAGTAGTAGTAATAGTGTCATCATCACTGATTTTAAAAAAAAGAGCATTATGTTACTCTTCTCTTCCACTTCCTCTTCCACTCTCCTCTTTTTCTTCCTCATCATTTCCCTTCTCTTCCTGAACAATTCAGTCCTTAGAGCCATTAAGTAGGGCAGAGAAAAGGAGGCATCCACACCAGAAGAAAGAGGGGAGCCGCAGTGGCCTACAGTGAAGCGAAAGAGCCCAAGCCAGGGGAGAAGGATGACGGGATTGGGGACAGCTGACACCATATTGGGGTGTCAGAGCTTAAGCAAGCTGGAGAAGGCATCCTCATACAGGAGTGGATGATGTGAGAGGGTGAGAGCCCAAATAGGGTGAAAAGGGTGTCCATGTATTAGTGGCAGAGGGCAACATCCTGATGTGGGGTGTCAGAGTCCAAACAAGGTGAAGACTGTATTCACATACAAGGGTCACACCCAGTGCAGGGGGATTAGGCCCTAAGAAAAATTAAAAAGGTATCCCTCTGTAGATGCCAACTGGCATAAGGAGTCAGAGCCTGAAAAGGGCAAGAGGGTTTCTGTGTAGGAGACAGCCTAACATGGTGGCAGAGCCTGAGTGGGGCAAGGAAGACAATGACACAAAGAGGGCAGGCAGTAGAGATAAGGACTGGTTACATACAGGGGAATTTATCAAATAAGTATATGTACTAAAGCGAAGCGAAGCCAAGTTTTTCACTACTGAAAATGGAAGTTACAAATATAGGAAGGGAGAAACTAACATGAATCCTGCCTGTGGAGTTGGAATAGAATTAGACATATCATTGTAAACTCATGGATTACAAAAAATATAGATATAGATGTTAATATGTGTATCTTCGTATGTGAGTATTTTTTTTCACTCCCTTGCTGAGATAATCTGAGATAGGTGACATGCCAAAAGCAATGAGCATACCTAGCACCCAAAATCTTAGCTTCTAATTACCATTTTCCAATAAAAGGAACCATAGCTTCTTGGAGAAATGGTTGGTTCAGGACTAAGTCAGAGAAAGATGAGTCTTGGAACATTTTATGATGCCAAAAGCAAGGAAATGATGAAAAGAAGTCAGCCTGAAAGGACCTGTACTGGCTAAGTTTGGGACAATTTAAGTATCAAAATTAATAATGTCAATAATGCATTATAACCCATGCAGTAAAATAATAAACCATGAGTCCATACGTATTTACAGGCATACCTCGTTCTATTGTACTTCACTTTATTGCACTTCGCAGATACTAGATTTTTTACAAATTGAAGATTTGTGGCAACCCTGTGTCAAGCAACTCTATCGGTGCCATTTTTCCAACAGCATTTGCTCAATTCATCTCTCTGTGCCACATTTTCGTAATTCTTGTAATATTTCAAGCTTTTTCATTGTTATTATATTTGTTATGGTGATCTATGATCAGTGATCTTTGATGCTATTATAGTATCAATAATAATTTCGAGGGAGGGAGACATTCAAGATGGCAGAGGAGTAAGATGTGGAGATCACCTTCCTCCCTACATATACATCAGAAATACATTTACATGTGGAACAAATCCTACAGAACACCTACTGAACGCTGGCAGAAGACCTCAGACTTCCCAAAAGGCAAGAAACTCCCCCATGTACCTGGGTAAGGAAAAGAAAAAAGAAAAAACAGAGACAAAAGAATAGGGACAGGACCTGCACCACTAGGAGGGAGCTGTGAGGCAGAGACGGCGAGTGGGGGGTGGGGAGGGGAGCTTCGGAGCCACGGAGGAGAGCGCAGCAACAGGGGTGCGGAGGTCAAAGCGGAGAGATTCCCGCACAGAAGATCGGTGCCGATCGGCACTCACCAGCCCGAGAGACTTGTCTGCTCACCCGTCGGGACGGGGAGGGGGCTGGGAGCTGAGGTTCGGGCTTCGGTCGGATCGTAGGGAGAGGACTGGGGTTGGCTGCGTGAACACAGCCTAAAGGGGCTAGTGCGCCACGGCTAGCCGGGAGGGAGTCCGGGAAAAAGTCTGGAGCTGCTGAAGAGGCAAGAGACTTTTTCTTGCCTCTTTATTTCCTGGTGCGCGAGGAGAGGGGATTAAGAGCGCCGCTTAAAGGAGCTCCAGGGAAAGGCACGAGCCGCGGCTATCAGCGCGGACCCCACAGACGGGCATGAGATGCTAAGGCTGCTGCTGCCACCACCAAGAAGCCTGTGTGCAAGCACAGGTCACTCTCCACACCTCCCCTCCCAGGAGCCTGTGCAGCCCGCCACTGCCAGGAACCCGTGATCCAGGGACAACTTCCCCAGGAAAACACACGGCGCGCCTCAGGCTGGTGCAAGGTCACGCCGGCCTCTGCCGCCACAGGCTCGCCCCGCATCCATACCCCTCCCTCCCCCCGCCCTGAGTGAGCCAGAGCCCTGGAATCAGCTGCTGCTTTAACCCCGTCCTGTCTGAGCGAAGAACAGACGCCCTCAGGCGACCTAGACGCAGAGGCGGGTCCAAATCCACAGCTGAACCCCAGGAGCTGTGCGAACAAAGAAGAGAAAGGGAAATTTCTCCCAGCAGCCTCAGGAGCACCGGATTAAATCTCCACAATCAACTTGATGTACCCTGCATCTGTGGAATACCTGAAGAGACAACGAATCATCCCAAAATTGAGGCAGTGGACTTTGGGAGCAACGAGATATATTATTTTTTCCTTTTTCTCTTTTTGTGAGTGTGTATGTGTATGCTTCTTTGTGTGATTTTGTCTCTACAGCTTTGCTTTCACCATTTGTCCTAGGGTTCGCTCTGTCCATTTTCTTTTTTTTTTTTTTTTAAGTATAGTTTTTAGTGCTTGTTCTCATTGGTGGATTTGTTTTTTGGTTCAGTTGCTTTCTTCTTTCTTTCTTTTTCTTTTTTTTATAACTGTTTGATTTTTTTTATTTTTCATATTTATTTTGTATTTTAATAACTTTATTCTTTTTTTCTCTCTTTCTTTTTTTCTGCCTTTTCTTCTGAGCTATGTGGCTGACAGGTTCTTGGTGCAGCACCCAGGTATCAGGCCTGTGCCTCTGAGGTGGGAGGGCCAAGTTCAGGACATTGGTCCACCAGAGACCTCCCAGTTCCACGTAATTTCAAATGGTAAAAGTTCTCACAGAGATCTCCATCTCAACACTAAGACCCAGCTCCACTCAATGACCAGCAAGCTCCAGTGCTGGACACCCTATGCCAAACAACTAGCAAGACAGGAACACAACCCCACCCATTAACATGGAGGCTGCCTAAAATCATAATAAGGTCACAGACACCCAAAAACACACCACCGGACGCAGACCTGCCCACCAGAAAGACAAGATCCAGCCTCATCCACCAGAACACAGGCACTAGTCCCCTCCACCGGGAAGCCTACACAACCCACTGAACCAACCTTAGCCACTGGGGGCCGACACCAAAAACAACGGGAATTACGAACCTGCAGCCTGCAAAAAGGAGACCCCAAACACAGTAAGTTAAGCAAGATGAGAAGACAGAGAAACACACAGCAGATGAAGGAGCAAGGTGAAAACCCACCAGACGTAACAAATGAAGGGGAAATAGGCAGGCTACCTGAAAAAGAATTCAGAATAATAATAGTAAAGATGATCCAAAATCTTGGAAATAGAACAGAGAAAATACAAGAAACGTTTAACAAGGACCTAGAAGAACTAAAGAGCAAAAAAACAGTGATGAACAACACAATAAATGAAATTAAAAATTCTCTAGAAGGGATCAATAGCAGAAAAACTGAGGCAGAAGAACGGATAAGTGACCTGGAAGATAAAATAGTGGAAATAACTACTGCAGAGCAGAATAAAGAAAAAAGAATGAAAAGAATTGAGGACAGTCTCAGAGACCTCTAGGACAACATTAAACCCACCAACATTCGAATTATAGGGGTCCCAGAAGAAGAAGAAAAAGAAAGGGACTGAGAAAATATTTGAAGAGATTATAGTTGAAAACTTCCATAATACGGGAAAGGAAACAGTTAATCAAGTCTAGGAAGTGCAGAGAGTCCCATACAGGATAAATCCAAGGAGAAACATGCCAAGACACATATTAATCAAACTATCAAAAATTAAATACAAAGAAAATATATTAAAACCAGCAAGGGAAAAACAACAAATAACACACAAGGGAATCTCCATAAGGTTAACAGCTGATCTTTCAGCAGAAACTCTGAAAGCCAGAAGGGAGTGGCAGGACATATCTCAAGTGATGAAAGGGGAAAACCTACAACCAAGATTACTCTACCCAGCAAGGATCTCATTCAGATATGACGGAGACATTAAAACCTTTACAGACGAGCAAAAGCTAAGAGAATTCAGCACCACCAAACCAGATTTACAACAAATGCTAAAGGAACTTCTCTAGGCAGGAAACACAAGAGAAGGAAAAGACCTACAATAACAAACCCAAAACAATTAAGAAAATGGTAATAGGAACATACATATCGACAATTACCTTAAATGTAAATGGATTAAATGCTCCAACCAAAAGACATAGACTGGCTGAATGGATACAAAAACAAGACCCATATATACGTTGTCTACAAGAGACCCACTTCAGACCTAGGGACACATACTGAAAGTGAGGGGATGGAAAAAGATGTTCCATGCAAATGGAAATCAAAAGAAAGCTGGAGTAGAAAGCTGGATATTTTCTCATATTACACAAAATAGATTTTAAAATAAAGACCGTTACAAGAGACAAAGAAAGACACTACATAATAATCAAGAGATCAATCCAAGAAGAAGATATAACAATTGTAAATATTTATGCACCCAACATAGGAGCACCTCAATACATAAGGGAAATGCTAACAGCCATAAAAGGGAAAATCGACAGTAACACAATCATAGTAGGGGACTTTAACACCTTACTTTCACCAATGGACAGATCATCCAAAATGAAAATAAATAAGGAAACACAAGCTTTAAATGATACATTAAACAAGATGGACTTAATTGATATTTATAGGACATTCCATACAAAAACAACAGAATACACTTTCTTCTCAAGTGCCCATGGAACATTCTCCAAGATAGATCATACCTTGGGTCACAAATCAAGCCTTGGTAAATTTAAGAAAATTGAAATCGTATCAAGTATCTTTTCTGACCACAACACTATGCGAATAGATATCAATTACAGGGAAAATTCTGTAAAAAATGAAAACACATGGAGGCTAAACAATACAGTACTTAATAACCAAGAGATCACTGAAGAAATCAAAGAGGAAATCAAAAAATACCTAGAAACAAATCACAATGAAAACACAATGACCCAAAACCTATGGGATACAGCAAAAGCAGTTCTAAGAGGGAAGTTTATAGCAATACAATCCTACCTTAAGAAACAAGAAACATCTCAAATAAACAACCTAACCTTACACCTAAACCAATTAGAGAAAGAAGAACAAAAAAACCCCAAAGTTAGCAGAAGGAGAGAAATCATAAGCAGATCAGAAATAAATGAAAAAGAAATGAAGGAAACAATAGCAAACATCAATAAAACTAAAAGCTGGTTCTTTGAGAAGATAAACAAAATTGATAAACCATTAGCCAAACTCATCAAGAAAAAAAGAGAAGACTCAAATCAGTAGAATTAGAAATGAAAAACGAGAAGTAAGAACTGACACTGCAGAAATACAAAGGATCATGAGAGATTACTACAAGCAACTCTATGCCAATAAAATGGACAACCTGGAAGAAATGGACAGATTCTTAGAAAAGCACAACCTTCCGAGACTGAACCAGGAAGAAATAGAAAATATGAACAGACCAATCACAACCACTGAAATTGATACTGTGATTAAAAATCTTACAACAAACAGAAGCCCAGGACCAGATGGCTTCACAGGCGAATTCTATCAAACATTTAGAGAAGAGCTAACACCTATCCTTCTCAAACTCTTCCAAAATATTGCAGAGGGAGGAACACTCCCAAACTCATTCTACGAGGCCACCATCACCCTGATACCAAAACCAGACAAAGACGTCACAAAGAAAACTACAGGCCAATATCACTGATGAACATAGATGCAAAAATCCTCAACAAAATACTAGCAAACAGAATCCAACAGCACATTAAAAGGATCATACACCATGATCAAGTGGGGTTTATCCCAGGAATGGAAGGATTCTTCAATATACACACATCAATCCATGTGATAAACCATATTAACAAACTGAAGGAGAAAAACCATTCTATCATCTCAATAGATGCAGAAAAAGCTTTTGACAAAATTCAACACCTATTTATGATAAAAACCCTCCAGAAAGTAGGCACAGAGGGAACTTACCTCAACATAATAAAGGCCATATATGAGAAACCCACAGCCGACATCGTTCTCAATGGTCAAAAACTGAAACCATTTCCTCTAAGATCAGGAACAAGACAAGGTTGTCCACTCTCACCACTATTATTCAACATAGTTTTGGAAGTTTTAGCCACAGCAATCAGAGAAGAAAAAGAAAGAAAAGGAATCCAAATTGGAAAAGAAGAAGTAAAGCTGTCACTGTTTGCAGATGACATGATACTATATATAGAGAATCCTAAAGATGCTACCAGAAAACTAGTAGAGCTAATCAATGAATTTGGTAAAGTACCAGGATACAAATTAATGCAGAGAAATCTCTTGCATTCCTATAGACTAATGATGAAAAATCTGAAAGAGAAATTAAGGAAACACTCCACTTACCACTGCAACAAAAAGAATAAAATACCTAGGAATAAACCTACCTAAGGAGACAAAAGACCTGTATGCAGAAAACTGTAAGATACTGATGAAAGTAATTAAAGGTGATACAAACAGATGGAGAGATATATCATGTGCTGGATTGGAAGAATCAACATTGTGAAAATGACTATACTACCCAGAGCAATCTGCAGATTCAGTGCAAGCCCTATCAAACTACCAATGACATTTTTCACAGAACTAGAACAAAAATGTCGCAATTTGTATGGAAACACAAAAGACCCCAAATAGCCAAAGTAATCTTGAGAAAGAAAAACGGAGCTGAAGGAATCAGGCTCCCAGACTTCAGACTATACTACAAAGCTACAGTAATCAAGACAGTATGGTACTGGCACAAAAACAGAAATATAGATCAATGGAACAGTATAGAAAGCCCAGAGATAAACCCACGCACCTATGGTCACCTTATTTTTGATAAAGGAGGCAAGAATATACAAAGGAGAAAAGACAGCCTCTTCAATAAGTGGTGCTGGGAAAACTGGACAGCTACATGTAAAAGAATGAAGTTACAACACTCTAACACCATACACAAAAATAAACTCAAAATGGATTAAAGACTTAAATGTAAGGCCAGACACTATAAAACTCTTAGAGGAAAACATAGGTAGAACACTCTATGACATAAATCACAGCAAGATCCTTTTTGACCCACCTCCTAGAGAAATGGAAATAAAAACAAAAATAAACAAATGGGACCTAATGAAACTTAAAAGCTTTTGCATAGCAAAGGAAAACATAAACAAGACGAAAAGACAACCCTCAGAATGGGAGAAAATATTTGCAAATGAAGCAACTGACAAAGGATTAATTGCCGAAATTTACAAGCGGCTCATGCACATGAAAGGATGCTCAACATCATTAATCATTAGAGAAATGGAAATCAAAACTACAATGAGGTATCATCTCACAGCAGTCAGAATGGCCATCATCAAAAAATCTACAAACAATAAATGCTGGAGAGGGTGTGGAGAAAAGTGGACCCTCTTGCACTGTTGGTGGGAATGTAAATTGATACAGCCACTATGGAGAACAGTATGGAGGTTCCTTAGAAAACTAAAAATAGAACTACCATAGGACCCAGCAATCCCACTACTGGGCATATACCCTGAGAAAACCATAATTGAAGAAGAGTCATGTACCACAATGTTCATTGAAGCTCTATTTACAATAGCCAGGATATGGAAGCAACCTAAGTGTCCATCGACAGATGAATGGATAAAGAAGATGTGGCACATATATACAATGGACTATTACTCAGCCATAAAAAGAAACGAAATTGAGTTATTTGTAGTGAGGTGGATGGACCTACAGACTGTCATACAGAGTGAAATAAGTCAGAAAGAGAAAAACAAGTGCCATATGCTAACACATATATATGGAATCTAAAAAAAAAAATGGTTCTGAAGAACCTAAGGGCAGGACAGGAATAAAGACACAGACGTAGAGAATGGACTTGAGGACACGGGGAGGGGGAAGGGTAAGCTGGGATGAAGTGATAGAGTGGCATGGACTTATATATACTACCAAATGTAAAACAGATAGCTAGTGGGAAGCAGCCGCATAGCACAGGGAGATCAGCTTGGTGCTTTGTGACCACCTAGAGGGGTGGGATAGGGAGGGTGGGAGGGAGACGCAATAGGGAGGAGATATGGGGATATATGTAAATGTATAGCTGATTCACTCTGTTATAAATCAGAAGCTAACACACCATTGTAAAGCAATTATACTCCAACAAAGATGTTAAAAAAAAAATTGTTTCGAGGTGCCATGAACCATGCCCATATAAGATAGCAAACTTAACAGATAAATGCTGTGTATATCCTGACTGCTTCACTGACTGGCCATTCCTGTCTCTCTCCCTCTCCTCAGGGTTCCCTATTCTGAGACACAACAATACTGAAATTAGGCCAATCAATAACCCTACAATGGCCTCTAAGTGTTCAAGTGAAAGGAAAACTCAGTCATCTCTTACTTTAAATCAAAAGCTAGAAATGATTAAGCTTAGTGAAGAAGATACGTCAAAAGCTGAGACAGGCTGAAAGCTAGGCATCTTGCACCAAACAGCTAGCCAAGTTGTGAATGCAAAAAAAATATTCTTGAAGGAAATTTAAAGTTCCACTCCAATGAACACACAAATGATAAGAAAGCAAAACAGCCTTATCACTGATAAGAAAGTTTTAGGGGTCTGGATAGAAGATCAAATGAGCCACAACATTCCCTTAAGCCAAAGCCCAATCCAGAGCAAATGAAGTCTGAGAAAGACGTGAGAAAGCTGCAGAAGAAAAGTCTGAAGCCAGCAGAGGTTGGTTCATGAAGTTTAAGGAAAGAGGCCATCTCCATCACATAAAAGTGCAAGATGAAGCAGAAAATGCTAATGTAGAAGCTGTATCCAGAAGATCTAACTAAAATAACTAATGAAAGTGGCTACACTAAACAACAGATTTTTCAATGTAGACAGAACAGCCTTCCATTAGAAGACAATGCCATCTAAGACTTTCATAGCTAGAGAGGAGGAGTCAACATCTGGCTTCAAAGCTTCAAAGGACAGGCTGACTCTCCTGTCAGCCTGTTAGGAGCTAAGGTAGCTGGTGACTTTAAATTTAAGCCAACTGTAAATCAACTATACTTCAATTTTTAAAATTAATTAAATAAAAATTAATTGAAGCCAATGCTCATTTACCATTCCAAAAAATCCTAGGGCCCTTAAGAATTATGCTAAATCTACTCTGTCTATGCTCTATAAATGCAACAGGAAAGACTGGATGACAGCACATCTGTTTACAACATGGTTTACTGAATATTTTAAGCCCACTGTTGAGACCTATTGCTCAGGAAAAAAATATTCCTCTCCAAATATTACTGCTCAGTGACAATGCACCTGGTCACCTAAGAACTATGATGGAGATGTACAATGAGAGTAATATTATTTTCACACCTGCTAACACAATGTCCATTCTGCAGTCCACAGATCAAGGAGTAATTTCAACTTTCAAGTCATTATTTAAAAAACATATTTCGTAAGGCTATAGCTGCCACAGATAGATTCCTCTGATGAATCTGGACAAAGTCAATTGAAAACCTTCTGGAAAGGATTCACCCTTCTGGATGCCATTAAGAACATTCATGAGTCATGGGAAGAAGTTAAAATATCAACAGGAACAGGAATTTGGAAGAAGTTGATTCCAACCCTTATAGATTACTGAAGGGTTCAAGACTTTAGTGAGGGAAGTAACTGCAGATGTGGTGGAAATGGCAAGAGAACTAGAGATGGAAGTAGAAACTGAAGATGTGACTGAATTGCTGCAACTCATGATAGACCTTGAACAGATGAGAAATTGCTTCTTATGGAATGGAAAAGAAAGTAGTTGCTTGAGATGGAAGCAACAAAGGATTTAGAATATTACACAAACTTAGTTGCTAAAGCAGCAACAGGTTTTGAGAGGATTAACTCTAGTTTTGAAAGAAGCTCTATTGTGGGTAAAATACAAAATAGCATTACATGGTACAGAAATCATTCGTGAAAGGAAGAGTCAATTGAGATGGCAAACTTCATTTTCTTATTTTAAGAAGTTGCCATAGCCATCCCAACCTTCAGCAACCACCACCCTGATCAGTCAGCAGCCATGAACATCGAAGGAAGACCCTCCACCAGCAAAAAAAGATTACAACTCACTGAAGGCTCAGACGTTGTTTAGCATTTTTAGCAATAAAGTATATTTTTATTAAGGTAGGTACCGTGTTTTATAGACACAATGCTATTGCATATTTAATAGACTATAGTATAGTGTAGTGTAAACATAACTTTTATATGCATTGGGAAACCAAAAAATTCATGTGACTTGTTTTATTGTAGTGATCTGGAACTGAACCCACAGTACCTCTGAGGTATGCCTGTAAATAAATAAATGAATAAGAGAAAGTTTGATGAGGAATGGGATATTCACATAGTTTAAACGTACTTCCCCACAAAATAGTTTTTACAAATGGAAAAAGAGTAATTGTATATAGAGAAGTCCGACAGACACTAGTAAAAGCAAGTGATTAAAGAGAACATTATCAGAAATAGGACAAAATCAAAATCACATGCCATCTGATAGGATACAATGAAAAGAACACAGCATCCCCTCTGTGATATTCCTACCAAAATGCATGAGAAAACATCAGGAAAGCCCAAATGAGGGGCATATTACAAAATAACTAGCCTATAGTCTTTGAAAAGCGTCAAGGTCATAAAAGTCAAGGCAAGACTGAGAAACTGTACCATACCAAATAAGTTTAAAGAGGTATGACAACTAAATGTAATGGGTGATTTTGAACTGGATCCCAATGATGCATACCACTGGCACACCTGTCAAAACCTGAGTGGGGTCTGGTGGTTATTTCCTGATTTTAGTGGATGTACTGTGGTTATATTGGGAAATATCCTTGTCTTTAGGAAGTAACTAAATACAAACTAAGGTAATCTGGGGTGCTAGTACATTAGGTTGGCAACTTACTCTCAAATGGTCCAGGAAAAGAAACAGTTCTTTGCCTGTACTTCCAGGTTTTCCTCAAGTATGTGATTATTTTTTAAATTTTTTAAAGAAAAATATTTGAGAGTATATAGTTCTATCTTCAGCTGTTAAAGAATTACTTAAACCTGATTCATGATCAGATTCAGATCATACACTGGTATGCAGTGGAAGATGAGAGCCAAATGTTGACACTGGACTAAGCCAAAGAAAAAGTTGAATTTATGAGCTTTCAGACCTTAGTAAAATTAGACACTACTATATAGTTAGCTATCATCCTATGTGTGCAATTTTTGTAAGGGCCTAAAGAGAAGTCTATTTTCTATCCTCCAAAGCACCATCATCATGGTAAATACACAGTACACACCCTCAAAATATCTGTCAATTAACAATGCTTTAAAAAGAAAGATAAGGAAAATATTAATGATAGGCTTATTAGGAACCCATTAACCACATGGATTATAGCAGAGCACATACAACTCCAACAGAACACAATCTCTTTCTGTTCAAATTAGCTTTGTGAGGAATGTAGAAGATAAGAATAAAGGCTAAATCTTTGGTGACCAGAACCACTCCTAAAAGTCGGCAGGAAAAAGTAATCCCTATCTCTGCAGTCAGGAAGACTGGACAAATCATCATCCCCAATGGCCTGTCTTGGTGCCTATACCACTAACGATTTAGACTAAGACAATGTCCCTAAAGAAGTTACCTATTAAAATGCAAATATCCCAGAGTTCCCATTGAAATAAAGATACTCTGAATCTATACAATTATTCCTAGCACAGCCATTAATGTCCTAGTAATAATAATAATCATAACAGAAGCATGCATTTGAGTCCTCCTATGTGACAGGCACTGTGCCAGGTACTTTATATAAATTATCTCTACTTCTTACAACTCTACAAGACAGGTATTATCATTTCCACTTTATAAATAAGGAGACCGAAGCCCAAAGAAGTGGAATAACTTGCTAAGGGCCAAAAATCCATTCAATGGCAGTTTTCATTCAATCCCAGGATTCAGACTTTTTCCATTACATCTTCCTGCTTCTTTCTACTATGCCATTTGCTGTTTTTGAAAATGGAGATCTAAGGCATGAAGGAATAAAATGTAATATAGGAAACTTTTTTTGGTACGGGGTAAAACTGAATGAGAGTTCTGAGTTCCAGATAAAAGAAGCCAAAGAATGCCTCATAACCAAGACAGAAAGAAAGGCTCTGAAAAGGGACAGAGGTGCACAGAAAGAGAGGAGGTGAAGGTCCTAACTGCCTTGGTTCCTTGGTTTTTCTACACAGCCTAACACTAGATTTGATGAGGTCCCTGAGTTGTTAATGAGCTCAGTTAAGAACTACGAGCTCAGATTTATCAGCTTGAAAGAGATAAATTATAAAGTTTATTAAGTGAGGACTATGGTGAACACTTTATTTTCCTCCTTTTGTAAGAGGGAAAAAATAAGGAGATATAAATCATACCCATCTGAATCACACCCATCTGACAAGTTATTAGACCACATTTGAAGACAACAGAAGTTATATAACATCAAGTGCCTAAGAAATTTTGGATAAAACAATTCCACCCTGTTTAAGGTGAAAATGATGACTGACAAAGAAATATTTTAAAACATCTTTGACTAACTTAACATTGAATTCAGTTTACTGTTTACGTGCCATCAAGAAACGAATGTAGGACTTCCCACTGGACCTACTTAACCACTGTAGGTCCAGTGGTTAAGACTCCGCACTTCCACTGCAGGGGTCGCAGGTTCAATCTCTGGTGGGGGAACTAAGATCCCGCATGCCACACAGCACAGCCAAAAAAATAAAAATAAATTTAAAAAAATTTTAAAACTTGGTAAATAAAAAAAAGAAACAAATGTAAAGCAAAATACTGCCTATAATGTGAAACTGTATGATGAGCAAAAGCAAAAATAATGAGAACTATGCAAGATCTGAAATACGTTACTATATAATTTTGTAGAAAATGTACTTTCTATTTATATACTGGAATCATATTGGCATTTTCATATTTTAACCAAAGACATACATTGGTCCCTATGGAACAAGGAAGCAACATGGACAATAAAAAGATCTCTGGGATCAGAAAGACCTGAATTTGAATCTTGGATCTGTCACTTACTAGCTTTGTAACTTTGGGCAAGTTATTCAATTTTTCTGCGCTTTTACCCCATATATAAATATGGAGTTAATAATAAATACCTTTCAGAATAGTGATTCCACTTCTAGAAATGTATATTAAGAATAAAATTTTATGGAAAAGATGATTTGTATAACAATGTTCATCAAAATATTACTTATAATAATAACAAGTAAGTTAAAATATCCAAGTATCGAGTATTAAGAGAATGTTTAAGTAATGGTATATACATCACCAGATCAGTGGTTCTCACACTTTACAGAGAACACAGCAATTAAACTAGGGAAGCTTGTAAAATGCATATTCCCAGAACTTATACCCCAAAATTCTGACCTAGTAAGTCTGAGATGGGAATAGGAAATGCATATTTTTAACAAACGACCAGGAGTGATTCTGATGGAAGAGGTCTATGAAAATTCTGCATTAAATGGAATACTATGGTGTGATAAAAAATGATTATGAAGACTTTGGAATAACACTAAAAAAGTTTGATATATTACTAAGCAAAAAATTCAGGATTCAAACTGTACACTCTATCTAATAGCAACTACATTAAACATACATAGGAAAAAGTTATTTTAGCAATAGGATTGGAATGATTTTTACTCTTCTACTCAATTTTCTGAAACACAGTCATGCTATTATCATAAATGAATAAGTAACATATCAAAATTTGAAACAAAAAGTCAATGGATCTCCATGGCCTTCAGATTAAAATTCAAACTCCTAAGGGCAGCACACAAGTACTTCAATCTCCAGACTTACCTCATATCCATGCTCTGTAACAAACTACTTCTAATATCCCACATTATATATATTCTATATTTTCACACACAATTATTAAATATACTGTTCCTTTTGCCTGAAACACCCTTCCTGCAAATTGTCAACCTGACAAACTCCTACTCATTCAACAAGATTCAAGAATCACCTCCTCTCTGAAGTTTCCCCTGACTACTCCTCCAAACAGACTAAAGGTATCTCCTCCTTGCTCCTGGCATTCCTGTAGCATTGTTTGAGACTTCCATTACAGTACATATCACACTGTATTAACTCTTTGTTAAATATTCTCCCATTATTCTACAGGCATTTGTTTGTAATTCTTCACCTTCTCCATTATGTCACCAAAGTTTCTATGAAATTCAGAGTAACAGACCACTCTGGTCACTAGCCAAAGCAAGCCAACAGGAAGCAACTCTGTTCTAGGCTACTCCACCACCATGGAGTTTACCATGCCAAAGAACATCTCTGCATAATTCCTGCAGCTCCCCACAAACAAACTCCCACTCACTCCCATGCCTCCATACTAGAAGTAAAATATCTAAACAAAACAGGGATAATTCTCTAAGTAAATATAGCAGTTTTTTAGTATATTCAAAACATAAGATACTAAATTCAGCATATTTATATGCTACATGAAACATTTCAAATGCAGATTAGTAACTAGAGGTATCAAACAAGGATTCAAAGTGGCTAAATACTAATTTGGGGGGGAAAAAGAAAAAAAGAAAAGAAAACTTTAGTGTGGAAGAACGCTAATTGGGATCCAGGGGACAGAACTTCAAACACCTCCCCAGTAGTGAAACATGGGTTTATGGAAAAAACCTACATATTGAGTAAACTTACAACATGAATTTTTTTAATAATAAGAAAATGGATGTGGAAGAATTTGAATCTAAAACCACATTAGATATTAAAGCTCTTATACAATTCTATTCTATATCTTTGTTATAATAAATGAAAACATCTTAGGAATAATTTCTGGAAATAGGCAAAATATATACCATATGCTGATACCTAAGATCAGTATATAACAGATATCCAATAAAAAGTTCTAGGGACTAATTAAGTAGGAAAAAAAAAAAAAAGGATTTTCCAGCACCAGCCCTATGCTATCCTATTTCTCTTGTCTCCAATCAAATCCCTTTCCCCTTCTACAGCACCAGCCTTGTAAGAAGAAAGGATAAATGACCACCTTTATCCAACCCACTCCTGCAAATCTGAAAAATCCACTCCATCAACTCTGCCATTAGAGTTCCATAGCTTTAGTATTTTGGCCTAAAGTTTTGTTTCCTCTTTAAATGAAAATACTAAAAGAGCTTCCTCTTCCTAAAACCCTTTACCAGTCAATCATACTTCAATATGAATTGTCAGCACCCACAAATAATTGTTGGTGGTGGGGTAAGGTTAGGAAAGGCACAAGGGCACTGAGTCCATGACATGTGAGGAGAAATTAACATTGAGATATGCAGGAAACTAGAGATGATGAAAGCAAACTCTGTAAACGCCACAATTTTGAAGGTCCAATTTTTGTTCTTCTTAATCTACTTGTCACTATACACAGCCCACCCCAACTCTACTCCTCACGCAAAATCTGCTACTCTTGGAGAGGGACAGTTGGCACAAAAACTAGAGGCAGGTTGAACCTGTACTAATTAGAATGGAGAAGAGACTTTCTTTCTAGAAAAAGAAATTTGAGCAGGAAGGGTTAGAGGAAATGGGGTGCAGGGAATAGAAATATCAAGCAGGCAGCAAGAAATGAGGTTGGCTGTTTATGCCCACAACCATCAGTCAAGAGATGATCCAATTTAAGGGCAACAAGTTTAGGCCAATTGTTTCAGCTCACTTAACTAGAAGTAATTAACCACTTTAATTAAAGCTGCTCTCACAACACAATAGAACCCAAACAATTCTACAGCACAACTGAATCAAAATTCATTTTATAGACAGATTCGTAAAGATATGCTGTTAAATAATAAAGCACTATATATAAGAAACACTCTCAGAGGTGAACTTTGGAGATTACAGTAGAAGGAAATGAGGAAAACAAAATTTATCCTTTGACCATATATTTTGATTCACCCTCAAAAAATCACACAATTGCAAGCCTCACCCAGGTTTAACACAAACGTAGAATTCACCTGCTGTCCTACTGACACAAAAGAAGAAAACCGGACGCTAAGAAGAGTTCTTAGATCTGTGTTACACAAAAAAATGCATTGGGCTGTCAACTGGCATTGTGCCTCTGGCTGCCATATGGTTTACATGACCATGTCATCACAGACTAGAGAAAGAACTGGCACACAGATGAGTCTTCTGTGTAAATTCCTGCTTTTTCAAATGTAAGATAATCTCTCATATCAACATATAATGAATAACCAAAACTCATCATATTTTAATTAATTAAAACCATGCTGCAATATGTTCAAAATGGAAACCAAAGACACACTGAAATGCATTAAATGTTAAATAGCTTCAGGTTCTGTAGGTTGAAATTAATCTTTTCTAACCCATGATTTGAATTATAGTCAGCTTCCATTTCTAGTTAAAACTCAGGAAAATGTTCTAAAATAGGCTCTTTGAAAGAATTTTCCAAAATTACCTCAAATGCATAATTAAGTAAATTATTTCAGTATACAACTGAACTAATCAAATTGTGTTTACTGTCACCCGAGAGGTTAAATTGCTAAGGTCAGTAGGCACACTACTGAATACTGTAAGTTTCTGCATTAATGTCAGTGAAGACTTACTTCACTCATCTGCAACTGTAAGAAACCACTGAGATGCACTAGGAATTGGGCGATGTAAAAACAGACAGGTTGAGTAGTCACCAGCTGGTTGTCCTAATTCCCTGCTACACATCAGCCTCACAGTTTTGAAGAGGGAGCTGAAAACCCTTTAGTTGAGAAAGAGGTCAATACCAAAATTCCCTCTCCTCTCTCCTCACTCCCCATCATGCAGCTGGCACTGTTCACTCTGGCAGACACAGCTCCCTGAACATAATGGTGCAATCACCACTTCAAACACCATTACTATCTAAAATAGATAACCCACTTGCAACTTGACTATTTTTATAGATATAACATTTCCATGCAGTTTAACTGCTCTATTTGTGATTTATTCCATTTAACTAATACAGTTTCCCTGGAAATGAGTACCTTATATCGGAGTCCCAATAACCACAATTGCCCAAATAGTTGTGAAAATTACAATACTTCCAAGTTGCCTCTTATCTCCTTGTATCCATCACCAAAAACTTCATGAACTGAATCCTGAATCTGAAAAATTTATAAGCTCTCTGGTTTATATACCTTTGATAACAAGATTATTTTTTCTTCAGTTCTTACTGATATACTTCTTCACATGGGAGTCTTGAGAACTGGATTCCTTATGTTCAACAAGAATTTACAAAATACACTTTACATAGTATTTGACTCTTCGAGGCATTAAGAAAATCAAGTAAATCTGAGGTATTAACAAACTTTTTACTGCTTTATCAAAGTACAAATAATTCTTAATCTAGACTAAAAAAAGAAATAATTTAACACAGTTTAAATGGGAATTATTTTTGTTTAGATTAAAAGGTAGTTATGCTGAAGAGAGAGATTTTAAAAAGCTCTGCAGCTGTCTCATGAAAGATATGTTAAATAAAATGAAACTTCACATATAATATGAAGGAAGAAAAGGAGGGAAGCAACTCAATTTGAGTACTCTAATGAGCTCTGGTGAGCTCAGATTTTTTTAAGGATGAAAGAGGGTGGCGAGAGGTAAAACTGAAAACACAAAAGTGAAGTTGTACACTTGCCCTAGAAAAAGGCTAATGTCCTTTTCAGCTAAGTTTGAAAAAGAGGAGGGAAGTAATAGAAGTTCACTGCTATGACAGCTAATGTAACTTTAATCTCTCACAGAGTAAAACTGTGGATGGTTTTAGACCACAAGAGAATTTCCTAAGACATCTAACAACACCAAGAATCTGATTCTTCCCAACTTCTACTTTGCTCTTATCCCTAGTGAGAATCATTTTCAAACCAGAAAGGATAAACAAATAATGCTAGGAGATTACTGAAGCTCCAAAAAGACAGAGATCATAAGAGACACTTAGCTGCTTTAAATGAATCTAAGTATCCAGACCCAAAAGAATTAGAAGCAAGGGGGTAGAAGGAATTTGCACAATACTAGGCATCATCAATGGTTCGCTATCAGAAACAAGCTATAACAAAGTAGCCTAACTTTCGTGGAATTTATAGACTTACTACTACAGGGGTAGATCAAAGGAATGACAAACAGAACATAATGTGAATATAGAAAGGCAATGGATAAAATACCTCATAATATTCAAACAGATATATTGGAGAGAAACAGCTGGCTAATAGTTCTGTTAAGTGGCTTCGATGTTAGTAGGAAGACCAAGCATAAAGATTGTCATTTTTAAATTTATACCAATCTGAAGAGAGGTTCTTTAGAGGTTTTCATTACACAATACATGTTCGCTGTAGAATATTGGAAAATGCAGATAAGCCAAAATAAATAAATAAATAAATAAATAAATAAATAAATAAATAAAGATCACCCACAATTCCACCATTCAACAAAGAATACTATTTACATTTTGGTGTTTATCATTCCAGACTTCTTAATGTACAGTATAAATGTTCACACACACTTATTCTTTGTTAAAGAAAAGGATCATACTACAAATGCCGTTCTGTAACTTTTTTTTTAATTCAAATATATCAAGTCCCAGTATATTCTATACTGGTCAAATGACACCTAGTGCATTTTGTTCATTTCTGGTCACCACATTTGAAGAGTCATTGAAAAATTTGAGAATATGAAAGAAGAAAAAGAGGGTAGTGAAAAGTATAAAAATGTAAGTTCTTACCACCTATGCTCTATTGCCACATGACAACAGGCTGCTAAAATCTTGGGAAAAAAATAGATTTATAAGAAAACAATATAGCTAAATATTAGCTAAAGAACTGCCCTGGCTACTTTGTATTGACTCATAAAGCCAAACTAGTACCAACTGCTGGAAATTACAGGGAGGTGAATTTCAGCTCAATAAAAGATGAATTTTTTTAATTATTAGAGCAGTCAAAAATGGAATGGATGGATCTAGCCGTTGCAGGGTTTAACAGAACTGGAAAAACTGGTAAAGGATGTTAGAGGTAAATTCTCTAAGTAAGAAGTTGGATGAAAAGGCCCCTTTCCATTTTAAGATTCTGTGGTTCTAATGGAAAACTTACTACAGAAATTTACTCCTAGTATAATGTGAAGCCAAACCCTTAGTAATTAAGGCCTTAAGACAGAGAGTCAACAAAATGGTAAGGAAATGGAGATATTTAGTCTTGATAATGAAAGTAGGAAGAGGTGGCACTAAAGACCTTAAAATTGTTGAAGCATTGTTACATAGAAGTTGAGATTAAATTTATTCTGAAAAGCTCCAAAATTTAAAACTAAAAACAAAATGTAGCAGTTCAACAAAGGAAGATTTCAGCTCAATGGAAGGGAAGGGAAGGTTTACTAATACATTAGAGCTTTCTAAAATGAAAAAAAAAGAATAGAGTCAAGTGCTTTAAAGCTGTGTGAGAAATAACAGCACAATGATGAACACCAATGTGCATTAATTTCTTTATACCTCATTTAATCCTTACAACAGCCCTATATGATAGGTATTATTACTATTTCCACTTCATAGAAGAGCACAGTGAGGCTCAGAAACATATTTATATTTATTCAAGGTCATTTTTACTATTGCTAAAAATCACAGTGTCACCCAAACACACCTGATTCCCCATCATACAGTTACTGCTCACTTAGTAGGTAATATGTGATCAAAAGCATCTTCAGAAAAGTCTTTATCTACTGATCCCTCAAAGGGCAGTCATGAGTTGTTTTTTGGGTTTTCTTAAGCAAAAAAAAAAAAATTTAAGGATTTTTAAATTAAATTATTATTCATAGCAAAAAAGTGTTCAGATTAGACTATCTAATTGGCCATGTACCTTAAACTTCTGCAAATAAAACAGATTCAATGAGTAAGACTTAAGACGCGGTAAGGCAAATCTGAATCACAGAACTTAAAATCTTTGCCATTACTAATTATGTGACCTTAGGCAAGTTCTTAATCTTCCTATCTCTTTAGTCCTTCATCTGAGAAATGAGGACCAACATCTTAAGGTTGATACAAGAATTGAATGAGATGACACACACATTTAGCACAGGTTCCAACCCTATTACTACACAACACAAGTAATAAAGTAGGGCAGGGGAGTACCAAACCTATTCCACAATTCATTCCAAAATAGTTTAAAATTTTGAAGTGTCATTATGTTTGAAGGAAAAGGGATAATTATCTATTATCCTGTAAATAAACTTTTGATGACAATCATTTGTGATATAAAGTGACAGCTAAATAAAATGTGCCTTTTTAGGAATTTCATTTTATGCAAAGAATCACCCAAAGAATATAATTTCAATTCTCATTTTCTTCAAAGGCACTGCTTTAGTTATTTATTCAGTATGAGATAGATAAATGCAAGTTTAAAGGTTATTGGTTTTGATTTTGATGTTTTACAGCTTGGTTCAAACTACTCTAATGAACACACTTTTTTTAGGTTTTTTGTTTTGTTTTGTTTTGTTTTCTATGTGCATTCTCATTGTAGAGCTACTATTGCTACCTCTGACAAAACCAGCAAAAGAGAAAACCTCTCATTCAAGAAGTACATTGGGGTCAAAATTTTGATGTTTTATTTATGTTTACCAACATTAAATAGTTGCTATTCTATTCCTAAAATTTGACATCTATTCTTTTTTTTAAATGGCACAACTGAGAAGGTATTTAAAATATGTTTACCTTTAAGTTCTATCACAAAGATAAGCTTTTTAAAACACCATTAATCTCAATGAAATTAATCAAAATTCTCACTGTTCTCAAAGAATTCTTTAGTGTTTTTCCAAAGAAATTGATTATTTTTAGAAACCTCTTTCAGGATATAGGTTTCTAGCCATAATTATTTTTATCACTGATATGATCCACTGGCAAACATACTTATTTTACCTGCAATTTAAAACTATAGCCAAATAAACTGCTTCTGTATACACTACCTGTGACTAAGGGCAGTACTAGAGCTATAATCTGAAATATGTACACATTGTCTACTTGTGATTTTTTTTTATGACTTCTAAGCTCTTTACATGCCACAGTTGAAAACCAGAAGTACTTAACTTTCTTTTGACCCTTATTTGTATCATCAGTAAAATTAGAAATGATAAATGATACTCTATTCTTTGTCCAAAGTATAGAGCCAAATGAGAAATATACAAAGAAATTTGAAGTACATGTTTTAAAAACATATTTCAATTTGATACTTGTAAAAAATTTTTTGGAGGATGTGATTTAGCTCTTTGGCCAGTCTTTGTAGAAGAAGACATACATACTCACAACAGCAATGACATCCAAACTCAGTCCTTTACCTTACATCTCCTTTCCCTCATATCTCCTAAAGAGAGCAATCTGGAAGGGGCTGGCATTATTAGATTCAAAATCCCCGATGGAGTTACAGAGAGCAGAGCTATTTTGAAAAATTAAAACAGTGACATGGCAACAGTCCAGATAATAAAATGAGTCAAGGTTCTACAGGACGTAGAAAAAATGAAAAGAAGTGCCATCTACTTGTGATTGAAAGTGAAAATTACTCAACAAGGGAGTACACACAAGAGGCATCACTTCTAAGACTTAATGAAAAAAATGTCCCATAAATATTCATTGTTCTGAAGTGAACTGTCATTCCAATAAAATGTCATTGTCAACAAGTATAGATGATCACGTGGAGCTTTCTAAAATCCTATCAACTATTTTCCAACTAAAGTCATTACACTGTAATAGAAATATTCTCATTTACCCTATTGGCCAGGACTGTAAATAACTGCTTTATCTGACCACCACAACATATGAAAACTTGTGTAAAGAACACAATGTCATCACCCAAAAGTTTGTATTAAGCACCTGTCAAGAGTAGCAAGAAACAGTTTTTAAAAACAAAGAAAATCATTTGAGCTTAAAAAATTTTTACAAGTACAGTTCAGCTGTCTAAGAGATGTTTTAGGGTGAAGATATGAATGATGATTGATGCCTCCAAAAATATCCAGGGTAAACTGAATAGCCATGATTTTAGAAACTAAATAGCTTTCCTTGAATTTTATCTAGTGAATATTCTTCAGGCTTCCTCCCTCACAACTGATTTCATTTGCCCATCAAACAACGTTTAATTGTTTTTTCAAATATGCAAATCAACCCTGCTATTTCCAAGGTACTGCCTGCTGAATAAAGACCTTGACTTTTTTAAAAATGTCATCTTAGAAAGATTCTCCAAGCAATATTAGTCTCACCTGGAACATCTTCCCATTAAAAGGCCTCTACTATATTCCATATACACTTTCCCAATCCCGACCTGGCATCCTTCATCCTGAGATATAATAACCAAGTTTCACTCAGCCATGTCCAGGTGGCTGAAAGTGCTGCTGGGGCTGCCTAACCTGCCTCATCAAGTTTTACACACACCCGGTACTGATGACATCTCATCAGAAGGTTCACTTTCTTCATTTTGGGGGATCATATCCCACAGCACAGCAAATGCCTTCTGCAAGAGAAGGGTAGCAGCAACCAAAGGCTGTGGCTTTCGCAGAATAATTGCACGCACGCAATACTTCTTTGCCAATTTCATTTAAGTAGACAAAAAAAAAAAAAAAAGGCCGGGTTCGAAGCAGAAAATATATAATAAACACTGATGTAAAGCGAGTGAAACGCAGAAATTCTTCCAGCAACACTAGTACATGTATAAGTTCTGCACCACAGCTCAGAGAAAAGTAGCTACCGACGCATTGATGGAAGGCTATCTTAAAATTACTCAGAGAATCTAAGGCATCAATCTGACCGGGAGGTTCATGCCTCCTCTCCATACACACATTGTTTTCCTACCTAATTTAAGAATGAATCGCTGGCAGCCACCAGGTGCAATAACCATGAGGAGCAGGACGTATCCATCACAATGCACAACGAGGTGTGCAGACCCGGAGCCGGTTCCAGTCCTTACCTTAGCAGATTAGACAGGGGCAGGGGTCCGGATCCACCGCCCAGGATCCCTCCTTTCCTGCCAGACAGGAGTTTCTCCACCAGAGCCACATTTCCAGTGCGAGCAGCTTCCAACAGCTCCTGGTCCTTCCCCATAGTCTCTCGCCGACTCCCTCACAGAGTCCTTTCCCCTTCGGGTCCTCCTCCCCGCCCACCCCCACTGCCCCCAAATCCAGGGCCCTCCCCGCCCCACCCTAAGATAATGCCAGAGCTTCAGCACCGGGAGATGCGTGCAGCCCCCAGCCGGGGACACCACTCTCCGCTCCTCTTCGCGGCGCAGCTTTCACAATGAGAATCAGACCATGTCTTGGAAGAGGGTCTGGCCGAGCTGGGAGCTGCGACGCGCCCTCACAGCCACTCCTCTGAATTCCCGAGGCCTGGTTCCCGCGGGCGGGGCGTGAGGGGGTGGGGACCGGGGGTGCTTTTGAGGAGCGGGAGGAGGATGGTGAGGAGTGAGGAGGTCGGAGGAGGAGACGGAGACCGTCCTCGGCTGAGCCCGAGCACCGCGAACGCCCGCGGCGGCGGCGGCGGCCCGCGCGCCCTCGCGCCCCGGCCCGGGTTCTCCTCAGCTTTAGCGCCCGGCCCGCTCGGCGGTTAAGGCGGCGGCGTCCGCGGCCCGCGGCGGAGAGGAGCGCGGCGGCGGCTGCGGCTCTAGCGGCCGCGGCCCGCGCCGAGGCCGGACGGTGAGGACGAGCCGCGGCGGGCGCGTGCCGAGGGCGGCGGTGGCGGAGGCGGCTCGGGGATGGGATAGGGAGGGCGGACGCCCGGGTCCGTCGGCTGCGGCGGCGGCAGCTCCGAGGCCTGACGCCCGGGGCGGCCGGCGCGCGGGGGGCGTGTGCGCGCGGGCAGGTGCGGCCAGTGAGTCCGTCCCGAGTTGGGGGGGTGGGTGGGGAGGGGAGGAGGTGGGTGGGGAGGGGAGGCGGTGGGTGGGGAGGGGAGGCGGTGGGGGGGAGGGGAGGCGGTGGGGGGGAGGGGAGGCGGTGGGGGGGAGGGGAGGCGGTGGGGGGGAGGGGAGGCGGTGGGGGCGGGGCGCCGGGACGAGATTCTCCTGGTTTTCGTGGGCGGGGACCCTCCTTCTTACAGTCTCCTTGGGAGAGGTTTAACCGTGTGAGGACTGGAGTTCTCCGGGCCGCTGCGATTCCTCAGCCGCGCGGGCGCCGGCGCCACGCCTCGGGTCAGTCACGACGCGTGAGGAAAATCCTCCATGTCCGGGATGGGAGGCTGGTGATGCTGGGAAGGAGCCCTTCTGCCACCGCTTCTGTCGGTGTCCGGGTGACTGGACCGGTTTTCGTCCTTCCGTTTACCTCCAGAGACGACTGAGACCTGCCCTTGCTTAGAAAGAAGAGGTTTGTTTTATTCTAGTTTCTGTGACACTGGCCACTGAATGGTTTGTGACTGTTCCAGTTTTTCTAAGGTCTTTCATCAGTCCTCTATTTCAGTTGGGCTTTGAGGATCTGCTGACTTGTGAAAATACCAGGAAAAAGGCTCTCATTGAAAATTCTAACACATTCACACAGGGAAAAAATATAAATGAGCATGGATTAGACACCCACTTTAATTTGCATATTCATCAGCAATTCATTGTGCATGGTTGGCTTGATTTTGTTAGCTGCTCTCCTTGCCCGCGATGGAGAACACGCATTTATTTTCTTTTGAAACTTCCTGTGACACCCTGTGCGTTGCCTTGCCCTTGGAATAGACTTCATAAATGTTAACTTGTTGATAATCAGTTGGGAGGAAAGGGACATAATGGGCACTATCCTCACAACAATTCAGTGAACTGGGTATTACTACCATATATCCATTTTGGTAATGAGGAAATAGTGGGTCAGAGGGTTAATTAAATTTCTCAAGATGCTGCACATAGTAAGTGGCTGACAGAACTGGACCACAGAACTGACTCACTGCTAGCCCGTGCTCTTCCCCATATACCTTACTGCCCCCATGAAAAAATAAAATGGACAGACAATAATTATCACAGACATTTGATGAGCGGTTACTAGGTACCAGGTACTATGCTAAGTTTTTTTCATGTTATCTCAGCCTTCATAACAATCCCATGAGATGAGTACCATTTTTATCCTTATTTTACAGATGACAACACTGATTAGTCCAAAATCATGGAGCTAGAAAGTGAGCCAAGACTCAAATCCATGACTGCCTGCTATAGGCGGAAATTTTAAGTAAATAACTGGAGAAAACTTAAAGGACATTCAGAGATAAGTAACAACAAATGTATATGTTAACATTTTTTAATGAAATTTAGTATTCTGAGATTTTATTTGAATGGTTCAAAGTGTTAGGTATATTGTGGTTGCTTATGGGAGGCTTCCTGAAGGAAGTAGATTTTGAGCTAGTGGGTTTTTGTTTTGTTTTTGTTTGTGAATCTGTTTTAATAATAATATGATATTATATATGATAATAATATGATCCCTGATATACTGGGACTAGCAGACCAGTTAAAGAAACAAGAGGTAAGGAGCCATTAATTTCATTTTGAAAATGGCGCACAGAAATCCTTCTTCCACTTTCCTAATGGTGCCACCTAAGCAAAACACATGTATCCCAGAATATACTATAAGTATTCAGTTGGTCAGAGCTAAAAATAACCCACAATTTTGAGAAGCAACAATGTTTCATCATGGCTGAGTTAGTGATCAGGAGGGTCAACCCCCAATGGGAAACCATTAGTAATGATTTATTCCAAGAATCAGTTCCACAGTTCCAGGTACTCTAGTGGTATATGATACTCCAAGCCAGTTTTCAACTTCAAACTCTTTGTTTGTAGTTACATCATAGTTTCTTGTTGAAGAAGACAAAGACTTGACTGCATGGGAACTAACATGCAAATTAAAAGTGAAAACATTCTTCCAAAAATCTGGAGAGGCCAAAAAAAAAAAATTCAGATTTTTTTAAACATCCAGATTTCATCAAGGTATTTTGCAGCTGTGTGTAGTGGAAAGAGCCAGAAAATCTTGGGAACCAATTGCACAGGCTAGATCTCAGTTGGCACGTATGTAAAATGAAGTTATGTCTGATGGTCTCCACTGGCCTTATATTGTATGCCTGTGATGAAATATGGTCTTAGTCCATTAAGTTATATGCATAATTGAAGCTAGAAATCAAGTATGGGGATAAATTTGAGATCAATTTCTATTCTGTTTTAATAACAAAAATAAAAATATATTTATTCTCCACATTTTTCTAATTGAACCTTTTTTTTTCATCAAAATCTATTTTGTTATTCTCAATGGACAGTATTAATTATAGTAAATGTATATATGTACCAGGAACAATACTAGAGTATTTTTTCTCTTTTTATTTATTTATATATATAACATATTGTATATATATACACATGTTATATATATTGTATATATATATATCATTATACATGTATATTACATATTGTTAGATATTATTGTATATATGTTTTATATACACATACAAACCAGTCACGATTAAATGAGACAAAGTAAAGAATCTAGTATTGTTCCTGGTACATAATAGCATAATATATATATACTAGATATTATAATTCCTGCAGAAGCTCTGAATCCCTTACTCTAAAGTCTGATATACACAGATGTAATTCTGTATACTTTTTAGCAAGTTGAGAATTATTGCAAGTCACTCCTCTTGGGGTTGACTAATAAAAGAAGGGACTAGGGGTTGAGACTAGAAAAGGGAGATAAAGCAGAAGACAAAGCAAGTATAAGAAGCCTTTGGAAACATAAAGTGAAGGAACATGAATCAAGATCAATCTTAGAACTGCATACCAAGGTCTGTTTGCAGTGAGGAAGAGGAGAAGATGATGTCTTATAGCATCAAGTTATCAGCTGAGCTAAGATAGGATAACTCTGTTATTTAGGGAGTGGATTTGGAAAATATCTACTTTCTCCATCTTGAGCTCTACAGTTACTCTGCATAACTGGGACTGTGATAGGCTGTGGGACAGAAGTTAGCAGCTCCAGGTTACAGAATACTATGAAGATATTAGGCATCTGAATAGAACACCAAGTTCTTGCTTTCTGCATTCCATTTAAGTTTGTCTCCTCATGCCTACATGGCACAAACTTTGCCCTTCATCGTCTTCCTGAGGAAACCCAGACACCAAGCATATCATCATGTTTGCAGTCTTTCTGAATTTATGGTCATGAATGTTGAAGGCCATGGAATGTCAATCACCCATCTTCTCCAGGTTCTAACCGACTGAGAATAGACACAAGGAACCAAATGAGCATCTCATTAGAGTGTCATCTTTATTACCTGGATGAGGTAAGTATCTAATATCCCACAAAGTGCAGGGATCCATACTAAAACTAGACCGAAAATGAGACTAGGAACTTCCTCTCTGTAAATGTGCACCCTGAGACCTGCCTGTGGAGAAAGTTAGATCTGAAAATTCGTATAGCCAGCCAGCCTAAAGCATGTCTCACAAATGGAATCAGAAGATCAGAGAGAATGATAGGTTTCTAGGGCTGCCTTTGGAAAGCATCCTGAGATAGGTACTGTTGCCCAAGTATGCCCACCATCTTGTTACGTAGCAGAAGAAAGCCCACTGCCCTTCTTAGTGATCCATGAGACAGGCATTGCAAGAGAGAAAGAAAGCCAGCATTGAACCTGTATCTTGTTTTAAAGGAAAGTAATCCCACCCACTGGTAAAGTGATTCCAATGGAAGCAAGTAGGGAAAGAAAGCAAAAGTGGGTTTCCCTGGTGGCGCTGTGGTTGAGAATCTGCCTGCCAATGCAGGAGACACGGGTTTGAGCCCTGGTCCAGGAAGATCCCACATGCCGTGGAGCAGCTAAGCCCGTGTGCCACAACTACTGAGCCTGTGCTCCAGAGCCGGTGAGCCACAACTCCTGAAGCCCGCACGCCTAGAGCCTGTGCTCTGCAACAAGAGAAGCCACCACAACGAGAAGCCCGCGCACGGCAATGAAGAGTAGCCCCCGCTCGCCGCAACTAGAGAAAGCCCACGTGCAGCAACGAAGTCCCAATGCAGCCAAAAATAAATAAATAAAATAAATATATGAAAAAAAAAGAGCAATATAAAAAAAAAAAAAAGAAAGCAAAAGTGTTTGCTATAATACAATTCCCTCTTGGAAAAAGGAGCAGAAGTTTCTTCCCCCCTAGGGAAATTTGATGTGGAAAAATAAGGGTTTCCCCCAAGACCATCACATCACACCGCACAACATTCCACCACCATCCTGCTGATTCTATCATTAACTTCCTCCTCTCTCATAGCCCCCCTGCCTATGTGCTACTACCTTTGAAAACCTGTGTGCCCCACAGGTGACCCAGTACACAGCCCACTGAAAAATGTAGTCTTGTCTCCAAACTATTTCTCACAGAGAGAAACCCCTGAAATGCCAAAAAATAAATTTTTACCATCTCTATTTATTTTCCACTGAGGAAAAGAGCTAGCATCCTGATAAGCCTATTACACAATCTCTAGAGGGTTGACTAAGAAGACACAAAGAATGTAATATGCACTTTTGGAATCTCATCTCATGTTTCTCAAGGGCTAATACCTCCTTCTTACACCCCATCCTCTACTTCTGTCTTTCTCCTACACATGGGTCACAAACTTTTTCATTAAAGGGCCAGAGAGTAAATATCTTCAGCTTTGTGGGCCACACAGTCTCTATCACACTACTCAACTCGCCATTGTGGCATGAAAGTAGCCATAGGCAATATTCAAAACAAACGGAGTGTGGCTGTGAACCAATAAAACTTTATTTATGTATACTTAAATTTGAATTTTGTATAATTTCCACGTGTCACAAAATATTCTTCTTTTGACTTTTTTTCAACCATTTAAAAATGCAGGGACTTCCCTGGTGGCGCAGTGGTTAAGAATCTGCCTGCCAATGCAGGAGGCACGGGTTCAATCCCTGGTGTGGGAAGATCCCACATGCCGCGGAGCAGCTAAGCCCATGCGCCACAACTACTGAGCCCACGCGCTGCAACTACTGAAGCCTGCGTGCCTACAGCCCATGCTCCACAACAAGAGAGAAGCCACCGCTGTGAGAAGCCCACGCACTGCAACGAAGAGTAGCCCCCGCTCGCCGCAACCAGAGAAAGCCCGCGCAGCAACGAAAACCCAACGCAACCAAAAGAAATAAAAGAAAAAATAAATAAAAATGCAGAAACCATTCTTAGTTTACTGGCCATATAGGCCATGGGTAGGTTTTGGTCAATGAGCCATAAGCCTACTGATTTAGGAGTGACTTATTCTAAAGCCCTTTTGGGGGATACTTCTTTGCTTGGCCTGATTGTTTAGAGGGGGGCGGAGGGCAGGAGCCTGGAATCAAATTATCCCCTCAGGCAGCCAAATATGCCCAGCCTGGGCAGAAAGGAATGCTTCCCATCAGCAAATCATCTCTAACTCTCTCATAGCTCAAGAAAGATCCTTTCTTGAGCAGAAGACTTGTCTCCAGAGGAGATACTTAAACTGAGACTTGAGAGATATATGGCAAAGGGAAGCAGGAGGTGGAAAAAGAGTGTTCCATGAAGAACACTGTTTGGAAATCTGTACACTTTGCTCTTTAGAAGGCAGTTGGGAATTATACTCTCAGAACTAAATCCCTATGTTACCTCCTGCCATCTTTTGCTTTACCTCTGCTCCTATCTTGTAATAATTCACTCACATCTCCCAATCATGTTTGTATTATTTATGGAATTTAAGTGTATTATTGTTATTGAATGTTCTAAATTTCAAAATTACATAAAGTATTATACAAATACTTTTTCTAAAAATGAAGTTGCTTTTTCACTTGCGTATGTTCTCTGATGCTTTTTTTTTTTTTAATAGGAGTTCTTTTCCCCTTTTTTTTTAAAGTCTTTATTGAATTTGTTACAGTATTGCTTCTGGTTTTTTTTATGCTTTGGTTTTTAGGCTGTGAGGCATGTGGGATCTTAGCTCCCCCACCAGGGATTGAACCCACACCACCTGCATTGGAAGGTGAAGTCTTAACCACTGAACCGCCAGGGAAGTTCTTCTGATTCCTTTTTTAATTGGTGATATTTGCCCACTTCAAAGGAGCTTCCCTCCTTCTTCATATGAAAAAAAAACCAAAATAAATAAACCATGGCTTGTACGTTTTTTAATGTCTATTTATACTTTATGGATCAATGAAAAGGAATGGGAGTTAGCTGCATGAAACAACTTGAAAATAAAGCTAAGCTGAATGAGAAAAAATGAAGACTTAATTCTAACTATAATCGTCCAGCATACATATGCTTTTTAATTCTCTTACACTAACAAAGAAACATGTGCAACTAATTCTCTATTTATTTACCACAATCCAAAGTCCTCCCACCTTCCATATTCATGGACCATCTTCTTCCTATTACCCAGCTGAGGTCCAAGCCTGCCAACTGGGGGACCAAGCTGGGCTGGATTTGCAGCCAAGAACAGAAGGGGAGTAATTGTGAGATTTTCCTGGACTCAGTAGCTAACATTATCTGACTAAATGTGTCTTCTTCTACATTGGTACCTAAATGCTTTCCAAAGCACTTTTTCTGTTATACCACAAATTACGGTTTTGTAATTTAAACACACACACATACCTAGAACTGTGGTCAGAAGACCTGGGTTTCAATCCTGGTGTGACCTCTTCTTAGCTTAGAAAACTTCTAGAGCCATCAGTCCATAGAGAAGTATAATACATACCTTTACAAGTATATCAGTTTGCTATGGCTGCCATAACAAAGTACCACAGACTGGGTGGCTTAAACAACAGAAATTTATTTCTTCACAATTCTGGAGACTAGGGTCTTCAAGTTGAAGGCAGGGTTGGTTTCTTTTGAGGCATCTTTCTTTGGCTTTTAGATGGCCACCTTCTCCCTATGCTTCACATAGTCTTCCCTCTATGTGCAGATGTCCTAATCTCTTCTTATAAAGACACCAGTCTTATTGGATTAAGGCCCATTCTAATAACCTCATTTTAACTTAACTACTTCTTTAAAAACCATATCTCCAAATACAATCACATTCTGAGGTACTGGGGGTTAGGACCTCAATATATGAATTTAGAGGGGACACAATACAGTCCATATGAGGGTTGATGGATGTTTTGTGCATCAGATTAAATGAGATTTAAAAAGTGAAGGCATTTGACTCTTAGTAGATATGCGATAAATGCCAGTTAAATCTAAACAAGTAATTTTAAAAATATCCATTTTATATTATTATTTACTACAATTTTTATAGTATCCATATCTAATGTAATGTTATCCAGAAACATTTGATGTTGAAGGTAAATTTGAAATAAGAAATCTGTACTTCCTATAGGGATACACAAGTACAATTCTGTAATAAAGTAATCCAAAATGCTTGAGTTAATTCCTTCACCGCCTTTGAGAGTCAACAGTAATCAGGGAGAAATTACTTCCCTTCAGTATCCATTAGATCATATTGTTTATGAGAATCATAAAAATTTTCTCTTTGGGGGAATTCTGAGTATTTTAAACATCCTAGTAATTGGAATTAATTTTACTCAAGGCTTTGTTTCTAGAGTCAAACTTTTAAGTTTCATAGCTTGACGTAGAAATCCAAAATGTGTATAAACGTGTATGTGTATGTATGTGTTTTCCACGCATGTAGAAAAACAGTAAAATTAGAAAAATACTGTGGTAGTATTAATAAATGCATTAATAATCAATAAATACTACATCAATAAATGCATTATTACTATAATTCATACATAAAAGTATATGAAACTCTCAGTACTTTTGCAGGGACCTAGTCTAAACAGGAAAGAGGAAAGATAAGGACCTCCCCAATACTCGCAATCATTGAATTGCTTTTCTTAAAAACTATCAGCCCAGTTTTTTTTGTTTTTTGTTTTTTTCTTGTGAAACTTAAGCATTTAAAATATGTTATAATTTTGTAACTATGGTACAATATTTCTTCATTTTCAACACTCTGAGAGCTACAAACCAAAAACCAAATACATACGGCTTAGCCTTCTCTTTTCTCTGAAAGACCATGACAAGTGGCAATTTCTATGTGTTCAGAAACTTAGAAGGAGCCTGAGAAGTCTGTGGCAGCCCAGTTTTATGATGATTTTCAGTAGCTATGAAGTGTCCATTTAATAAACAGGATCACATGCACTAATAGAAAAGTACAGATATTACTTGACTCAAATAAGTTTGCTCTAAGAATATGAATGAAGGAGAAAAAAGAATTAAACCATTTACAGAATATGCGACCTGAAAGAAGTATTTCACTTGTATGTTTCCTGGTTGGAATATGTTGTTTTAGGTGAAGGAACCTATAAGCAAAGATGATTACTGCAGCCCAACTTGATAAGAAAAACATTGTAAACACCTAGAGTCTAGAAAAAAGAAAAAAATGAAATTATTTTCTAGTATCTATAATTATGGAAGCAGCATAGAGAAAATTCCAGAGAGTCCAGGGAATTTGGGAAGGATGGGGAAAGAAAATACTGAGACATTCAAACTGCTAGGGTAGGTAGGGACTCAGTTAACTACTCTTAAAACACTATGAAATGGGCTTCCTTGGTGGCACAGTGGTTAAGAATCCACCTGCCAATGCAGGGGACATGGGTTCGAGCCCTGGTCCGGGAAGATCCCACATGCCACAGAGCAACTAAGCCTGTGTGCCACAACTACTGAGCCTGCGCTCTAGAGCCTGTGAGCCACAACTACGGAAGCCCACATGCCACAACTACTGAAGCCCACATGCCTAGAGCTTGTGCTCCTCATTGAGAAGCCTGCACACTGCAACGAAGCCCCAAAGCAGCCAAAAATTAATTAATTAATTTTAAAAATAATTATCAAAATAATTAATTTTAAAAATAATTATCAAAATAATTAATTTTTTAAAATATTTTAATAATTATTTATTATTTTTAAAATAATAATTATTAAAATAGTTAATTTTAAAAAACACTATGAAAGAGATCAACACATTAAAAACACCCCCCACATAAAACATTTAAAACTCACTCCACTGTATAACCTTCTTCTCTAGATATACATCACTTTATACTTGTAAGAATGTGGTAAGATAAAACAAACAAACAAAAAATCCTCCTCTCCCATTCCCTTTTCCCTTTGTTCCTCACCTTCAGCAACCCATCTCCCACGATAAATAAATAAATAAATAAATCAAGTATCCCATTGCTCAAAGGAGGTACCTGGTAAATAACCTCAAGTTCTCTTCCTGGCTTTTGGCTTCCAAAATCTTAGGCCCTTAAGAGAAGGATGAGGCGTTTCAAATATGAAGAGAGGGGGAATTGAGGATAACAGGGTTCCTCACCTCACCCCCATCCTGGGATAGAAAATTGAGACCACCCACACCCATATAGCTTAACTACTGGTACTGAGAACTGAGGTCACCTGTGTCAACATGACTTTTAAATTTACTCCAGGAAATTCTTTCCCAGGAAGACAATTCTATGAACCAATAAATAATTTCACTGTTTCCTTCAGGAACTTCCTTAAAATGAATTTATCTGAACAAAATCTTTGCTCATCTGGGTAAATAGCCCCTTCTTAGGATTGTAGAGGGGGGGAATGTGCTTTAACGGAGAACTTTGCACTGTTTAGAGCACACTCTTCTGGGTTATGTGATTCTGATTATGTGGAGGTTCTGGGCCTTTCGTTGCCTGTAAGCTATTTCAGAACTCTGTAAGTTCTAGATAACTGATAGCAATGCAGAATAATTCTTGCCTATATACCTGCAAGTAAATTGTCCAATGAATGTCCACGAATGTTTTGGAGTAAAGATCTAGCAGAGGTGCCATCTTATAGGACTAAGGAGGTGTAGTATTTCATCTTCCCATTTTCCTATATTCCTCCTAATTCTTTTTTTAAATTAATTTTTATTGGAGAATAGTTGCTTTACAATGTTGTGTTAGTTTCTACTGTACAGCAAAATGAATCAGCCATACATATACATATATCCTCTCTTTTTTGGATTTCCTTCCCATTTAGGTCACCACAGTGCATTAAGAAGAGCTCCCTGTTACTATACAGTATGTTCTCATTAGTTATCTATTTTATACATAGTATCAATAGTGTATATGTGTTAATCCCGATTTCCCAATTCCTCCCAACTCCCCATTCCCCCCTTGGTATCCATACATTTGTTCTCTACGTCTGTATCTCTATTTCTGCTTTGCAAATAAGATCATCTATACCATTTTTCTAGATTCCACATACAATAAATGCTGGAGAGGGTGGGGAGAAAAGGGAACCCTCATGTACTGTTGGTGGGAATGTAAATTGATATAGCCACTATGGAAAACAGTATAGAGGTTCCTTAAAAAACTAAAAATAGAACTATCATATAACCCAGCAATCCCACTACTGAGCATATACCGAGAGAAAACCATAATTCCAAAAGACACATGCACAGCAGTGTTCATAGCAGCACTATTTACAATAGCCAGGACATGGAAGCAACCTAAATGTCCGTCAACAGAGGAATGGATAAAGAAGATGTGGTACATATATACGATAGAATATTACTTAGCCATAAAAAGGAATGAAATTGGGTCATTTGTAGGGATGTGGAAGGACATAGAGAAGTTTTGGTCCAGAACAAGAAGTAAATTAAAAAATGTATTCCTCTTCTAATAGTAGATGAAGATAGGTAGAGGAGACAAAGACGATGAAAAGTAATAAATAACTAAATATAGATTTATTCATTTATACATTTTTATTCCATGTGTAAATTATTCTATTAATTTTGTCAAATAATGTACTATATTTTTCAGGTGACTTAACCAACACTTCCCTTAAAAATATATCTATAATTTTAAAGTATAGACATTGTGATCTCAAAATTAGCTGTACAAATACATTTTTGATTACTTACACATTCCTGAATTTGTTATAGACATATGAGATAAAGAGACAACTAAACTCCAAATAAATGAGTTTTACTGGAAACTTTACTATTATATTAAATTCATAATCCCACAATTCATTGTCTGTTACTCAAATCATGATAGGTATCAAATTATTTACAATACAATTAAGATTTTTAAATATTAAAACTGTACTGCACAGAGATAATTATGTTTTGTAGAATATGGATTGTTAGGCATTTTTAATTGATGCTTATCAGCAACAAGTTATTTGCTGAATAGCAATCCTTTGTTTTTAAGAGAACCCCCCTTAAGGTTTAATGTATACACGTTTAAGATCATTTTGAAGCATATTTATATAACATAAAATTCACCCATTTTAAGTGTAAAGTAGTATGGTTTTAGTGAGTGTATAGAGTTGTGCAACCACAACTAGAAATAAGTTTTAGAACACTTTAATCAACCCTCCAAATTCCCTTATGCCCTTTTGTGGTCAAGCTGTCCCTCACCCCCAGCCACAAGGCAAGCACTGATCTGCTTTCTGCTGTTATGTTTTTGCTTTTTCCGGAATTTCATGTTCATATTTCATATGTGTTTTGTGTCATTTATTTTTTTACTTATCATTATGTTTTTGAGATTCTTCTACATTGTTCTGTATATCAGTAGTTTATTCTGCTTTACTTGCAGTTGTATTCTGTTGAATGTATATGCCACATTTTGTTTATACATGGACCAGCTGATAGATATTTGAGTTGTTTCTATTGTTTGGTTATTATGAATAATAATGCCATGAACATTTGGGTACAAATCTTTGTGTGGACATATATTTTCACTTCATTTAGGTAAACCCGTAGGAGTAGAATTGCTGGGTCATGTAGTAGGTGTACATTTCAATTTTTAAGACACTGACAAACTGTTTTCTAGTACCTGCACCACTTTGCAATTCCACTAGCAATGTATGAGAGTTCCAGTTGTACCATATCTTCACCAACACTTGACGTTTCAGTCTTTTTAAATTAAGAAATTCTAACGTGTATAGTAGTATCTTACTGTGGTTATAATTTGAGTTTCCCTAATGACCAATCAAGTTGGGCATCTTTTTTTGTTAAGTACCTGTACAGATCTTTTTCCTGTTTCTTAAAACTGAGTTATTTATATCATTATTGAGTTGTAAAAATTCTTAATTAGATGTGGACACAAGTCCTTTGTCAGATATATGCTTTACAAATATTTTTTCCCAAGCTGTAGTTTGTCTTTTCATTTTCTTAATGATTTCAACAAGCAAAAGATTTTAATTTTTTTGAAGTCTACTTATCATTTTTTAAATTTATGGTGCATGCTATTTGTGTGTTGTCCCAAGGTCATGAAGGGTTTTCTCCTATGCTTTGTTCTGTAGGATGTATGTGTTTTTGCCCTTACATTTAGGTCTGTGATCTATTTTGAATTAATATTGGTTTATGGTGTGAAGAAAGATCAAAGTTCATTTCTTTTCCATGTGGATATACAGTTATTCCAAAAACATTTCTTGAAAAGCCTATTCTTTTCCAATTGACTTTCTTTGATACCTTTACTGAAAATCAATTGACCACATAAGTGTGAGTCCATATCTGGATTCTCAGTTCTGTTTCATTGATCTATATGTCTATCCTTATGAATTCTTTCATTTTTAATCTTGAAGAATGGGATAATGTTTAGAGAAAAATAATCATGTTTGATACCTTCCATTGAAACATACAATTTATCTAAATTTAAATAAAATAATAGGCAAAAAAGGATGATTAATCTTTCTTTAAAATGTATTCTTTATTACAGTTTAAAACAAAAATGATAATTAGATCATTTTGGATATTTTTACTGGATGTGGAAAAAAATAGATGGAAAAGCCTATTGTCTGAGGCAGTAAACTATTATTAACTACTGTGCTGCTTATATTCATTAAGAAAAAATTTCAAATTTAAGAGGGTTAAATAAACATGATTATGAGACAATTGAAGCATAGTAAGAACACACATAGTTCCTTTAAACTGGTTAAAGTCTTCAGCCATGGATGAATTACATCCATGGGTATAAAACATAGTACTAGGTGATGTAATGACAGAATCATTGTCAGTAATTTTGAGAAATGGAGAAGAACACAAGACTTGCCAGAAGACTGGAGATGCACAGATGTTTCCATTTTCAAAACATAAAAAAATAGATTGCAGAAGCTAAAGGCTAATAAGCATGATACTGAAAGCTGGCAAAATTATAGAAGAGATAAAGCATATATTTTATCAACATCTTTTCAAATGATCACTAGAAGAAAAAATAATTTTTTTCACCAAAATTATTAAATTACACACCTGAAAATGGCTAACATAGATCCTGAATGACTGTGACTAGTAAATATCTTTTTAAAAGTAAAACAACCTCAAACCTTTCTCTGGGAAATCATACAATGGGAAGAAAGAAAATAAATGAAGTAAAAAATAATGGCATCCAAACAAAATTATTTTTTAAATATCACATGTAATTCTACACTTAAAAAATAGAAAATCTTGATGAAAGGTACTAATCTCAAATTATAAAAATTGATGTCTCCTCTGTGCATGATAAGTCTAGTGACGCCAAGTATAGACTAAGAAATACCCAGAAGTTGAACATATGAGTTTGGAGACCAGGGAAGAGTTAGGGCTAGTTATATGAATCTGGGACTAGTCAGTGCATTTGTGGTATTTAAATCCATGAGACTGGAAGAGATCACCTAGGAAGTGAGTATGGACAGAGAAGACCAACAACTGTAGAAATTCTCTTTTTATTATTTCCATCTTCACAGTGAAATAATAATCAAAGTCATGGGCTTGAGTGGAAGGAGAGGAGAAGGAGTGTTGGAGGTTTGTGGAAAGAGGAGGGAAGCATAAAATAGTTGAAGAGTAGACCTGTGAATATAGAGGGATTAGGAGGCAGCCCTGATGGCTTAGGAGTGATCAGTGGCCATAAATTTAAAGCAAAATCAGCAGAAGGATCAGGAAAAGCAGCAAGAATTATTGAAATAACTGAAGAAAACTTTCAGTGTTAGAATTGAATCTGCCAAGTTAAAATGCCAAAGGCCAAGAAAAATAGAGACCAACGTCTATACATGCTGTCGGGACATTTTAAAATTTTAGATATTTTTAAAAATATTGCTAGCAGGACTTCCCTGGTGGTGCAGTGAATAGGACTACTCCGCCCTCCCAATGCAGGGGGCCCGGGTTTGATCCCTGGTCAGGGAACTAGATCCCACATGCATGCCACAACTAAGAGTTCTCATGCCACAACTAAGGAGGCAGCAAGCTGCAACAAAGGAGCCCACATGCCGCAACTAAGACCTGGCACAACCAAATAAATAAATAAATAAATATGCTTAAAAAGTATTTCTAGTAATCAGTCAACAAAACAAGTTATATTTCAAGGAACAAGAATTATGCTGACCTCATATTTCCCTGAAGAAGCAATGGAATAACATATAGAGTTAAAAGTTGTGTACCAGGAAATTTTTAGTTCCAAGAAATAGAAACTGCAACACAACTAATATAAACAATAAAGCAGATTTATTATCTCACATAAGAATTTCTAAATTGGCTCTGAGATTGGTTAATTTAGTAGTTTAAGGATCTAAGTTCTTTCCATCATTCTTTGCCAAGCTCAGGGGGATCAGTCTTGCCCTGAGTTAATCATCCTCTTGTTCATAAGGTGGTCCTGAAGTTCCAGGCATTACATGTAGACATGACAACATCAAGCAGAAGAAGAATCTCACTGGTTAGTGTTGTGTCACATACCCATTCCTAAGCCAATCACTTATAAGGGCAATGCAGTTGGCTTAGTATAGTGCGTGACTGGGTGGAGAACGATAGATGACCCAAACAAAACCAGAGTTCTCTTAATAAGGAAGAAGGAGAAATGGCTATTGGGTAGGCAACGAACAGTGCCTCTTTCATGAGAGGGAGAAAGTATTGAAAATATTTTGAATATATGAAAATATTTCATGAGAGGGAGAAAAACCCGAAAATAAAAAACCCACTTAAAAGGCACTAAAAGGCTTCCCTGGTGGCACAGTGGTTAAGAATCCACCTGTCAATGCAGCAGACATGGGTTCAAGCCCTGGTCCGGGAAGATCCCACATGCCGCGGAGCAACTAAGCCCGTGTGCCACAACTACTGAGCCTGCGCTCTAGAGCCCGTGAGCCACAACTACTGAAGCCCGCGTGCCTAGAGCCCGTGCTCCGCAACAAGAGAAGCCACCGCAATGAGAAGCCCGCGCACCGCAACAAAGAGTAGTGCCCGCTCACCACAACTAGAGAAAGCCCACGCACAGCAATGAAGACCCAACGCAGTCAAAAATAAATAAATAAAAAATTTAAAAAACCCAACCCACTAAACTATGAGTTTTTATGAGGACATATTCTCAGACATAAAAATACTTCGAAAAACTATACTACCCATATACCTGTCCTGAAATTTTTTCTTGAAAATATTGCAGATGACTGAGAGAAGAATCAAAACAACTCAAAAAGGGGAAATCATGTTATGAAAGAGCTGGTAATCAAGTAAAACAAAGTTAAGTCTAATTACTTGTTTTTGATAAGTATCTCTGCAAATTATATTAAAAACCAAAGGCTTAAATGACATTTAAGCTGCTATCTGAAAACAATATTTAGACAGGTGAAGAATTGGGAGAAGAGCATTACAGACAGAAGGAACAACATGGGAACATTTCTTTAAGGCTGGAGATAAACACAAGTTAGATGAGGCAGGAGTCAGATTGTGCTGAGTCTCATGAGCCATGTTAGGGATTTGGAGTTTTATTTTAAGTATATTGAAAATCGGTGATATATTTTAAGTAGAGGAATGACATATCTGCATTCTATTTTAAGAAGATCATTCTGGTTGCTCTTTAAAACAGCAGATGGGAGGCAGGGCAAGGATGGAAACTGAGAGGCTATTGAAGGTAAGAAATCATATTGCTTGGACTGGGAAGAAGTGTAAATAAAAATGGTAAGCAATTGATAAATTGGAAATATGTGTAGAGAGGCTCAATAGGACAAGCTGATGGATTGCATGTGTATGAGGATAAGTTGAGGGAGATTGGAGAAACAAAGATCCAAACTTTTGGCTGAGTGGGTGGTAGTGCCATTTACTAAAATGAGAGATACCAAAAGATTATCATGTTGCATCTTAACGTGGGGAGAAGAGAAAGGGAAAGGGGGACCAAGAGCTCTATTTTGAACATTGTAAGTGTGAGATGCCTATGAAACATCCAAGTGAAGATGTTAAGAAGTTCAGAATAGTGGTCTGAGCGGGAGATATATTTTTGGAAGTCTTGGCATATAGAAGATATTTAAAACTACAGTAGGGCTTCCCTGGTGGCGCAGTGGTTGAGAATCTGCCTGCCAATGCAGGGGACAAGGGTTCGAGCCCTGGTCTGGGAAGATCCCACATGCCGCGGAGCAAATGCGCCCGTGAGCCACAATTACTGAGCCTGCGCGTCTGGAGCCTGTGCTCCGCAACAAGAGAGGCCGCGATACTGAGAGGCCCGCGCACCGCGATGAAGAGTGGCCCCCGCTTGCCGCAACTAGAGAAAGCTCTCGCACAGAAACGAAGATCCAACACAGCCATAAATAAATAAAATTAAAAAAAAAAAAAAAACTACAGTAAATGAATGACATTACCTAAGAAAAGAAAAATGAAATTCCAGCACACAAAGGTTGGATAGAGAATAAGAAAATAAAGGAGATATAAAAGAAACAAGCAATGAATTAAGAGGAAAACCAAGAGAGTGTTGGAATCATGGAAGCCAAGAGCAAGAAGGGAGTATTCAGTTGTGTCAAAAATTGCAAAAAGTCTCATAAGTTGAAGACATGCACATTTTCATTAGATATAGCAACATGGAGGCTAATGATAACAAAAACAGTTTCAGTTGACTAGTGTTGGTGGGGGTGGAACTTCAGGTTGCAGTGGAATTGAGAATAAAGAGAATGTGAGGAAGTGGAGACAGCTTGTTTTAGATAACTCTTCTGAGAAGTCTGGCCATGAAGAAGATTGGAACAATATCTTGGAGATAGACTGGAGAAACACAAAGGCTCAAGAGAAGTTTTTTGTTTTTTAATTTAAGGATGGGAGATATAAGTATATATTTTTTTAAAGATGTATTATTTATTTATTTTTGGCTGCATTGGGTCTTAGTTGCTGGCACGCGGGATCTTCATTGAGGCATGTGGGCAGGATCTTTCGCTGTGGCCCACAGGCTCTTCGTTGCTACGCGCGGGCTTCTATCTAGTTGTGGCATGTGGGTTCTCTCTTCTCTAGTTGTGGCGTGCGGGTTTTCTCTTCTCTAGTTGTGGCGCGCAGGCTCCAGGGCACGTGGGCTCAGTAGTTGTGGTGTGCAGGCTTAGTTGCCCCACGACATGTGGGATCTTAGTTCCCTGACCAGGGATTGAACCCTTGTCCCCTGCATTGTAAGGAGGATTTTTTTACCACTGGACCACCAGGGAAGTCCCCACAAGTATATGTTTGAATGCTGATAAATGATCTGATAGCAAGAGTTTGAAGATGTGAGGGAGATGGGGTTTAATTGAAGGAGTGTCTTCAGAAGACTTTAAACCCATCATTAGATTGAGAGAATGGCATTTTGATATTTTCACCAGTCAACATAGTTATTGAGTGCTATGTGCCAAGCTCGGTTCTAGGCACCAGTGCTGTGAGAATGAAGAAGACAGCCAATAAACCTGCCCTCAAAGATTGTAATTTCTAGTGTGGAAGAATGAAAACATGTAAACAAGCAAATGAATATACAAGATTATTTTGAATATTGATAATTGCTATAAAGCAGTCAAGAGAGAGTCCATGTGTTAGAGCCAGACCATGCTCTGCAAGCCTGCGTATATTATCCATCAGCCAAAATCAAATGGGAGCTTCCAAATCTTATGGGATCCAGGCAAGACTCCACTTCTCTTTCCCTTAAGACTCATAGCCTCACCACGGCCTTTATCTCTGGGACCAAAAGAACAAACATCCTTATACCCTTGATCCCTATTTATGTCATTCATCACAAGCCATGGTCTCCTTACACATCCCTCACTCTCCAGCAATTAATCCCTATACTGATCTGTACATCACCTTTCCTGATTCAATCTTCCATCCCTCTCCAGCACCCAAAACCTTTCTCCCTTGAGTCCTTCTGGAACTCAATTATCAGCAAAATCACATTTCCTTAATGTCTTCTTTAAATATTCCTTTTACTGACTTTATCTTACTGAAACCCGTCTCTCTCCTAAGGCCCCTGCTTCAAGTAGTGGCAGTTTTTCCTTCCACAGTCTTCATATCACAGAGCCTGGAGGTGGGGTAGGTGTTCTGTAATTTATTAATGTTTCCAGAACATTTTCCCTCCCTCCTCTTTTGAAAAACAGTCACCTTTGAATCTTGTACCATCAGACCACAGCATCCATTACCCACTCTTGTTGACGTTACCTTCCAACCCCACAGTTTACTCCTCCTTGATCCTTGAACATTTTAGCTCCTGGATCACTTCACTCTCTCTAAGACTCCTCCTGTCATTAATCTTGGGGATTTTAAGATTCTCACTGATGAACCATCCAACGCTCTGCCCTTTCAGTTCTTTGGTCTCCCCACTTCCAATGACATTGCTTTTCACTCTTTGTTAGCTACTCATTCCTAAAATCATTTTATTAACAGATCTTTCATTACCATTAATTAACCTCTACATAATCTCAATTTCAAACATCCCATCCTCCAATCTCTACCTTATTTCTAGAATCCCAACTCCAAACACCCTTCAGTACTATTGGGATCTACAATCCATTGATCCTACCACTACTTTATCGTATCTTACCCCCTCATGTCCTTACTTCTCTCTCTCTACTCAGGTATTATGGGTTGAATTGTGTCCTTTCTAAAGATATGTTGAAGTCCTAGTACTCCCCAGTACCTGTGAATGTGATCTTATTTTAATATAGGGGCTTTGCAGATGTAATCAAGTTAAGATGAGGTCATTAGGATGGGCCTTAATCCAATATGACTGTTGTACTTATAAAAAGAGGAAAATCTGAACACTGACACACAAAGGGAAGACAACCATGCAACGACAGAGGTAAAAATTTGAATTATGCTACCGCAAGCCAAGGAATGCCTGGAGCTACCAGAAGCTAGAAGAGGTGCATGGCCCTGCCAACACCTTGATTGCACACTTCTAACCTCCAGAACTGTGAGACAATACACTTCTGTTATTTTAAAGCACTCAGTTTGTGGTATTTTGTTACAGAAGCCCTATGAAACCAATACCCCGGGTTAAACTATTGATATATATGGTCAGATGATGACATCATGATAAAAGTTATTAAATGGCCTAATGATGAAATCATTCCCGTGCATACACTCTGAGTTCCCTTGCCTTTCTCTTACTTTATTGTACTTGGCTAAACAATAAACCCTGATTAAATCCCATTTTCAGCTTTCTTCATGACCACAGTTGTACAGTAAAACGTGGCTTAAGAAAAACACACAACCATGTTGATCGATCTTACTTAAAACACATGGTGATTAAATGCAACTGGACCTGAATGGTGCTTGCAATCATATTGTCTTTCTCTACTCCATTCATTCTTTCTCCTATAAAACTATTTCAGGGACTTCCCTGGTGGTCCAGTGGTTAAGAATCTGCCTTCCAATGCAGGGGACGTGGGTTCGATCCCTGGTCGGGGAACAAAGATCCCACATGCCGCAGGGCAACTAAACCTGTGGGCCACAACTAGAGAGCCTGTGTGCCGCAACTACTGAGCCCTCGCACTCTGGAGCCCGCACACCACAACTAGAGAGAAGCCCAAGAGCCGCAACGAGGACCCAATGCAGCCAAATAAATAAATAAATAAATAAATCTTAAAAAAAAAAAAAACTATTTCATACCTCTCTCTCAAAATCTCCAATAACTTCTCCCTAATCATCATTCTTAGTAAATGTCCTCACTATTACAATAACCTTCATAGGAAAATTTCCACAAGCTCCCATGACATCATCTCATCTATGTGAGTTTGTCCCCATGTTCTTTGCCTTCTATCCATGCTCTTGGCTAAAACCAGCCTTTCCCTTTACACAATATACTATCCCCTCTTCCCTAATCAAAGAAATTGCTCTAAAAATGTCCTTTCCCTCCTCTATCATAAAACTTTCCCTCCCTACCAGATCATTTCTATTAGCTATTATTTCTCCCTTCTTAAAGAAACTAATCAACCACCACTTTTTCTTCCACTTCTCTTCCAGCCATAGCCCTCTCTCTCCTTTTCTCCACAAAATAACATTTATTTCAGTTTGCCATGACAAGTGCAGTTTACACTTAATTATTTAATTAAATCTTGGTTTAATTATTAATAGTGCCCTTTTCAAATGTGTTCCAGTTTGGATTGTAAATTACATAGCTAGCTTACCTTTTGATGTAAAGCTCCTTGAAAGTGTTGTCTGTGCTCATTCTATCCAATGTTTCACCTTTCATTCTCTCTTGTGCCCCATTTCAAAAAGGTCTTGTCCACACTACTCCATTGAAGCTGTTTTCAAGGTCACCAGACATGTCCTTATCCTTAAATCTGACTGTCAGTTTTCACTCCTCACCTTTTTGAGCTTTGAGCAGCATTTAACATAGCCAACCATTCCCTCCTTCTTAAACAATTTCTTCATTTGGCTTTTAGGGCACCACTTTCCAGTTTTCCTTCTGTCACTGCTTCGTGGTCTCCTGTCCTGGTTCTTCCTCACCTCTCTGAACTCTGAACACTGGATTGGCAAACAGCTCAGTCTTTAAACTTCTTCTGCTTTTTATCTATAATCATTCCCTCCTTACTCTTCTAAGCTACTTAGGGAAGGAACTAAAACCCATCACACCTCCCCCACAACACACACTCAGAGTAAAGAGATGATCAAGCCACAGTAGATGGTTCTTAACTTTGTGTAAGGAACAGAGTTATCTTCAGGGATTGCATTTTGCTGAATATGGGTGTGCATCACAGCTGAATGGTTCAGGAGCAGAGACGCTGAACACTCCACTAGGCATTTTGTTGTTGTTATTTGTGGGCGACAGTTACTTTATTATAGAAGAAACAGATGTAATAAAACAATAAGTTATTATACAATGACAACATCACCATTTTTAAATCTCTAATGAAATAATGGATATAGGCAGGGACCACCAATCACTACTAAAGCCATTAGGTGAAAAGTCGATAAGAAAGTATAAATTTGAGAGATTAGGCTAAGAGAATTTGAATCCACTAAGGAAAGTAAGTATCACTAAAAGTGGGGTAAACAGGCTTTATGTGCATTTGCTGTGATATAATATGAAGTATACAGAGCCACCTATAAAACATTCTTGCCAAAAAAGAAAAAGAAAAGAAAAAAATGAAAACAAGGACCTGAATTCAACCAAGACTCTAGCTCTGACTTACAGTTTTCTTTGTTTTTTTTTTTAAATGTTTATTGGACTATAATTGCTTCACAATGGTGTGTTAGTTTCCGCTGTATAACAAAGGGAATCAGCTATACATACACATATATCCCCATATCTCCTCCCTCTTGTGTCTCCCTCGCACCCTCCCTAGCCCACCCCTCTGGGTGGTCACAAAGCACTGAGCTGATCTCCCTGTGTTATGCGGCCGCCTCCCACAGCTATCCATTCCACACTTGGTAGTGTACATATGTCCATGCCACACTCTCACTTCGTCCCAGCCTACACTTCCCCCTCCCCGTGTCCTCAAGTCCATTCTCTACATCTGTGTTTTTATTCCTGTTCAGCCCCAAGGTTCTTCAGAACCATTTTTTTTTAGATTCCATATATATGTGTTAGCATATGGTGTTTGTTTTTCTCTTTCTGACTTACTTCACTCTGTATGACATACTCTAGGTCCATCCACCTTACTATAAATAACTCAATTTTGTTTCTTTTTATGGCTGAGTAATATTCCATTGTATATATGTGCCACATCTTCTTTATCCATTCATCTGTCAATGGACACTGAGGTTGCTTCCATGTCCTGGTTATTGTAAACAGAGCTGCAATGAACATTGTGGTACATGACTCTTTTTGAATTACAGTTTTCTCAGGGTATATGCCCAGTAGTGGGATTGCTGGGTCGTATGGTAGTTCTATCTTTAGTTTTTTAAGGAACCTCCATAATGTTCTCCATAGTGGCTGTATCAATTTACATTCCCACCAACAGTGCAAAAGGGTTCCCTTTTCTCCACACCCTCTCCAGCATTTATTGTTTGTAGATTTTTTGATGATAGCCATTCTGACTGGTGTGAGGTGATACCTCATTGTAGTTTTGATTTCCATTTCTCTAATGATTAGTGATGTTGAGCAATCTTTGATGTGTTTGTTGGCAATCTGTATGTCTTCTTTGGAGAAATGTCTATTTAGCTCTTCTGCCCATTTTTCAATTGGGTTGTTTTTTTTTTGATATTGAGCTGCATGAGACACTTGTAAATTTTGGAGATTAATCCTTTGTCTGTTGCTTCATTTGCAAATATTTTCTCCCATTCTGAGGGCTGTCTTTTCATCTTATTTATGGTTTCCTTTGCTGTGCAAAAGCTTTTAAGTTTCATTAGGTCCCATTTGTTTATTTTTGTTTTTATTTCCATTTCTCTAGGAGGTGGGTCAAAAAGGATCTTGCTGTCATTTATGTCATAGAGTGTTCTGCCTATGTTTTCATCTAAGAGTTTTATAGTGTCTGGCCTTACATTTAGGTCTTTAATCCATTTTCAGTTTATTTTTGTGTATGGTGTTAGGGAGTGTTGTAACTTCATTCTTTTACATGTGGCTGTCCAGTTTTCCCAGCACCACTTATTGAAGAGGCTGTCCTTTCTCCTTTGTATATTCTTCCCTCCTTTATCAAAATTAAGGTGACCATAGGTGCGTGGGTTTATCTCTGGGCTTTCTATCCTGCTCCATTGATCTATATTTCTGTTTTTGTGCCAGTACCAGACTGTCTTCATTACTGTAGCTTTGTAGTATAGTCTGAAGTCAGGGAGCCTGATTCCTCCAGCTCCGTTTTTCTTTCTCAAGATTGCTTTGGCTATTCGGGGTCTTTTGTGTTTCCATACAAATTGTGACATTTTTGTTCTAGTTCTGTGAAAAATGTCATTGGTAGTTTCATAGGGCTTGCATTGAATCTGCAGATTGTTCTGGGTAGTATAGTCATTTTCACAATGTTGATTCTTCCAATCCAGAACATGATATATCTCTCCATCTGTTTGTATCATCTTTAATTATTTTCATCAGTGTCTTACAGTTTTCTGTATACAGGTCTTTTGTCTCCTTAGGTAGGTTTATTCCTAGGTATTTTATTCTTTTTGTTGCAATGGTAAATGGAGTGTTTCCTTAATTTCTCTTTCAGATTTTTCATCATTAGTGTATAGGAATGCAAGAGATTTCTCTGCATTAATTTGTATCCTGGTACTTTACTAAATTCATTGATTAGCTCTAGTAGTTTTCTGGTAACATCTTTAGGATTCTCTATGTATAGTATCATGTCATCTGCAGACAGTGACAGTTTTACTTCTTCTTTTCCAATTTGGATTCCTTTTCTTTCTTTTTCTTCTCTGATTGCTGTGACTAAAACTTCCAAAACTATGTTGAATAATAGTGGTGAGAGTGGACAACCTTGTCTTGTTCCTGATCTTAGAGGAAATGGTTTCAGTTTTTCACCATTGAGAACGATGTCAGCTGTGGGTTTCTCATATATGGCCTTTATTATGTTGAGGTAAGTTCCCTCTATGCCTACTTTCTGGAGGGTTTTTATCATAAATGGGTGTTGAATTTTGTCGAAAGCTTTTTCTGCATCTATTGAGATGATCCTATGGTTTTTCTCCTTCAATTTTTTAATACGGTGTATCACATTGATTGATTTGCATATATTGAAGAATCCTTGCATTCCTGGGATAAACCCCACTTGATCATGGTGTATGATCCTTTTAATGTGCTGTTGGATTCTGTTTGCTAGTATTTTGTTGAGGATTTTTGCATCTATGTTCATCAGTGATATTGGCCTGTAGTTTTCTTTCTTTGTGACATCTTTGTCTGGTTTTGGTATCAGGGTAATGGTGGCCTCGGAGAATGAGTTTGGGAGTTTTCCTCCCTCTGCTATATTTTGGAAGTTTGAGAAGGATAGGTGTTAGCTCTTCTCTAAATGTTTGATAGAATTCGCCTGTGAAGCCATCTGGTCCTGTGCTTTTGTTTGCTGGAAGATTTTTAATCACAGTTTCGATTTCAGTGCTTGTGATTGGTCTGTTTATATTTTCTACTTCGTCCTGGTTCAGTCTCGGAAGGTTGTGCTTTTCTAAGAATTTGTTCATTTCTTCCAGGTTGTCCATTTTACAGGCATATAGTTGCTTGTAGTAATCTCTCATGATCCTTTGTATTTCTGCAGTGTCAGTTGTTACTTCTCCTTTTTCATTTCTAATTCTATTGATTTGAGTCTTCTCCCTTTTTTTCTTGATGAGTCTGGCTAATGGTTTATCAAATTTTTTAATCTTCTACAAGAAGGAGCTTTTAGTTTTATTTATCTTTGCTATTGTATCCTTAATTTTTTTTCATTTATTTCTTATCTGGTCTTTATGATTTCTTTCCTTCTGCTAACTTTGGGGGTTTTTTGTTCTTCTTAAATTGCTCTACGTATAAGGTTAGGTTATTTGAGATGTTTCTTATTTCTGAAGGTAGGATTGTATTGCTATAAACTTCCCTATTAGAACTGCTTTTGCTGCATCCCATAGGTTTTGGTTAGTCATGTTTTCATAGTCATTTGTTTCTAGGTATTTTTTGATTTACTCTTTGATTTCTTTGGTGATCTCTTGGTTATTAAGTAATGTATTGTTTAGCTTCCATGTGGTTTTATTTTTTACAAATTTTTTCCTGTAATTGATATCTAGTCTCATAGCGTTGGGGTTGGAAAAGATACTTGATACGATTTCAATTTTCTTAAATTTACCAAGGCTTGATTTGTGACCCAAGATATGATCTATCCTGGAGAATGTTCCATGAGCGCTTGAGAAGAAAGTGTATTCTGTTGTTTTTGGATGGAATATCCTATAAATATCAATTGAGTCCATCTTGTTTAATGTATCATTTAAAGCCTGTGTTTCCTTATTTATTTTCATTTTGGATGATCTGTCCATTGGTGAAAGTGGGGTGTTAAAGTCCCCTACTATGATTGCGATAACTGTCGATTTTCCCTTTTATGGCTGTTAGCATTTCCCTTATGTATTGAGGTGCTCCTATGTTGGGTGCATAAATATTTACAATTGTTATATCTTCTTCTTGGATTGATCCCTTGATTATTATGTAGTGTCCTTCTTTGTCTCTTGAAATAGTCTTTATTTTAAAGTCTATTTTGTCTGATGTAAGAATTCCTACTCCAGCTTTCTTTTGATTTCCATTTGCATGGAATATCTTTTTCCATCCCCTCACTTTCAGTCTGTATGTGTCCCTAAGTCTGAAGTGGGTCTCTTGTAGACAGAATATATACGGGTCTTGTTTTTGCATCCATTCAGTCAGTCTATGTCTTTTGGTTGGAGCCTTTAATCCATCTACATTTAAGGTAATTATCGATATGTATGTTCCTATTACCATTTTCTTAATTGTTTTGGGTTTGTTTTGTACGTCTTTTCCTTCTCTTGTGTTTCCTGCCTAGAGAAGTTCCTTTAGCATTAGTTGTAAGGCTGGTTTGGTGGTGCTGAATTGTCTTAGCTTTTGCTTGTCTGTAAAGGTTTTAATTTCTCCATCAAATCTGAATGAGATCCTTGCTGTGTAGAGTCATCTTGGTTGTAGGTTTTTCGCTTTCATCACTTTAAATATGTCCTGCCACTCCCTTCTGGCTTTCAGAGTTTCTGCTGAAAGATCAGCTGTTAACCTATGGGGATTCCCTTGTATGTTATTTGTTGTTTTTCCCTTGTTGCTTTTAATATTTTTTCTTTGTATTTAATTTTTGACAGTTTAACATGTGTCTTGGCATGTTTCTCCTTGGATTTATCCTGTATGGCACTCTCTGTGCTTCCTGGACTTGATTGACTATTTCCTTTCCCATATTAGGTAAGTTTTCACCTATAACCTCTTCAAATATTTTCTCAGTCCCTTTTTCTCTTCTTCTTCTGGGACTCCTATAATTCAAATGTTGGTCTGTTTAATGTTGTGCCAGAGGTCTCTGAGACTGTTCTCAATTCTTTTCTTTTTTCTTTATTCTGCTCTGCAGTAGTTATTTCCACTATTTTATCTTCCAGGTCACTTATCTGTTCTTCTGCCTCAGTTATTCTATTGATTCCTTCTAGAGAATTTTTAATTTCATTTATTGTATTGTTCATCATTGTTTGTTTGCTCTTTAGTTCTTCTAGGTCCTTGTTAAACGTTTCTTGTATTTTCTCCATTCTATTTCCAAGATTTTGGATCTTTACTATCATTACTCTGAATTCTTTTTCAGGCAGACTGCCTATTTACTCTTCATTTGTTTGGTATGGTGGGTTTTACCTTGCTCCTTCAACTGCTGCATATTTCTCTGCCTTCCCATTTTGCTTAACTTACTGTGTTTGGGGTCTCCTTTTCGCAGGCTGCAGGTTTGTAGTTCCCATTGTTTTTGGTGTCCGTCCCCAGTGGCTAAGGTTGGTTCATTGGGTTGTGTACGCTTCCTGGTGGAGGGGACTGGTGCCTGTGTTCTGGTGGACGAGGCTGGATCTTGTCTTTCTGGTGGGCAGGTCTGCGTCTGGTGGTTTGTTTTTGGGTGTCTGTGACCTTATTATGATTTTAGGCAGCCTCTCTGCTAATGGGTGGGGTTTTGTTCCTGTCTTACTAGTTGTTTGGCATAGGGTGTCCAGTACTGTAGCAACTGGTCATTGAGTGGAGCTGGGTCTTAGCGTTGAGATGGAGATCTCTCTGAGAGCTTTCACCATTTGACATTACATGGAGCCAGGAGGTCTCTGGTAGACCAATGTCCTGAGCTCGGCTCTCCCACCTCAGAGGCATAGGCCTGACACCCGGCTGGAGCAGCAAGTCCCTGTCAGCCACACGGCTCAGAAGAAAAGGGAGAAAAATAGAAAGAAAGAAAGAAAAAAACAAAATAAAATAAAATAATTGAAATTAAAAATTAAAAAGTAATAAAAAAAAAGGAAAAGAAAAAAAAAAAGAAAGAAAGAAGACAGCAGCCAAACCATATAACAACAAATCCACCAATGATAGCAAGCGCTGAAAACTATACTAAAAAAAAAAAAGAACAAAAAACGAACAGACAGAACCCTAGGACAAATGGTAAAAGCAAAGTTATACAGACAAAATCCCACAAAGAAGCATATACATACACACTCAGAAAAAGAGAAAAAGGAAAAAAAAATATATATATATATAAAAAGGAAGAGAGCAACCAAATCAATAAACAAATCTACCCATGATAATAAACTCTAAATACTAAGATAAACATAAAACCAGAAACACATTAGATGCAGAAAGCAAACCACAAGTCTACAGTTGCTCCCAAGCTCGGAGAAATTTCCCTTTCTCTTCTTTGTTCACACAGCTCCTGGGGTTCAGCTCTGGATTTGGCCCCGCCTCTGCATGTAGGTCACCTGAGGGCATCTGTTCTTCGCTCAGACAGGATGGGGTTAAAGGAGCAGCTGCTTCGGGGGCTCTGGCTCACTCAGGCCGGGGGGAAGAAGGGGTACGGAATGCAAGGCAAGCCTGCAGCAGCAGAGGCCAACATGACATTGCAACAGCCTGAGGCGCGCCGTTTGTTCTGCCGGGGAAGTTGTCCCTGGATCATGGGAACCTGGTAGTGTCGGGCTGCACAGGCTCCTGGAAGCGGAGGTGTGGAGAGTGACCTGTGCTTGCACACAGGCTTTTTGGTGGCTGCAGCAGCAGCCTTAGCATTTCATGCCCATCTCTGGCATCTGCGCTGATAGCCACGGCTCGAGCCCATCTCTGGAGCTCATTTAGGCGGTGCTCTGAATCCCCTCCCCTCCCACACCCCAAAACAGTGGTCTCTTGTCTCTTGGGCAGATCCAGACTTTTTCCCAGACTCCCTCCCGGCTACCTGTGGCACACTAGCCCCCTTCAGGTGCGCATTAGTCCCCTTCAGGCTGTGTTCACACAGCCAACCCAAGTCCTTTCCTTGGGATCTGACCTCCAAAGCCCAAGCCTCAGCTCCCAGCCCCCACCCGCCCCAGTGGGTGAGCAGACAAGCCTCTCAGGCTGGTGAGTGCTGGTCGGCACCAGTCCTCTGTGCGGGAATCTTTCCACTTTGCCCTCTGCACCCCTATTGCTGCACTCTCCTCCGTGGCTCTGAAGCTTCCCCCCTGCCACCCCCCGTCTCTGCCAGTGAAGGGGCTTCCTAGTGTGTGGAAACTTTTCCTTCTTCGCAGCCCCCTCCCAGAGGTGTAGGTCCCATCCCTATTCTTTTGTCTCTGTTTTCTCTTTTTTCTTTTGCCCTACCCAGGTACGTGGGGAGTTTCTTGCCTTTTGGGAAGTCTGAGGTCTTCTGCCAGCGTTCAGCAGGTGTTCTGTAGGAGTTGTTCCACGTGTAGATGTATTTCTGATGTATTTGTGGGGAGGAAGGTGATCACGTCTTACTCCTCTGCCATCTTGAAGGTCTCTCTCTTTTTTATTTTTAAAATTCTCAGTCTTGATGGTTGTAATTCAGTATTTTGAATTTTTTGTTACATCAATAAAACAATTCTCCTAAGTGGTTGCAAGAAGAAGGTTAATCACCTCACTGTACTCTCTTAAACTCCGAAACGCTCAGGTATATTTCTTCACCTAAACAATCAAGTATGTCTTCACATAAAAGTGAAGAATTAAAGTCAAGAATGAGAAATTTTACTTACCAATCAGCTTAATATAAGTTATTGGAAAGAATGAATTGACTTTTGATTGGTGACACAAGCAAAGTGAAAATAAATCCTAATGTGTATTTACTATTGCCTTTTAATCTAAATGGTTTCAAAATCTTTTAAAACCCCGATTACTCCTCTTGGTGATTTAGTGATACATTTTTTTTTCTAAGACTAGAAAAAACTATCATACTATACAAATAGAAAAAAAAGACATTTAGTTGATTTCATATTTCTTAAAATTTTTCTCGTAAAAGAGTTTCAAATCCTCAGACCTACCAGCCCAGTAGTGTGGGCAGCACTTATATTGAATTTCAATATTGTAAAATTAACATGAATTTCCCTCCAGTGTACAATGATTAGATAATATCTAATGGTTTATAAAAATCATCATGCTTACAATTTTGCTTCATGTTACCTTAATTTTTGTGCTTCTCAGCAAAAATTTTTTTAAATATCAAGTATTATAATTTAATGAAGAAATCAGTGTTTAAAAACATTACTTCTTTAATGTTTCTATATATATCCTGCATAATTCCAACTTTGGGTATTTTATTCTAAAAGGAAATTGAAACATAGCTCAAAATTTATTCTCTTTAGCATCCCTGGGTGCAAGGTAAAATGAGACTGTTAACACCTTAAGGAATTAGGCACAACTGATCCTGTGTATCAATTTCTCAAAATTGAAAACTATTTCAGCCACTACGTTTTCAGCCTTACTTCCATTCTGTTTAGCTGACAGGACTGGCAGATCTCAACAGCCACAACACCATATGTTACAATCAAAGCCAGATGACATTCTGGCACTGCAGTGGCTGTATGAATCAATGTGCTAATTTTCTCTTTTGTGATGATTTGTGATAAATCATCTAGAATTTCAGGTATTTAAAATTCAGAAGGACATAATATGGCAAATTTCTCCATTCTCCATCTTTTTCTTTCCCTATGGACTCAAGGAGTCTGCCACTTTTAATAACTACCACCTCCTGCTTTTATGCCTATGTTCCATTTCCCCTCAATCCAACTGAGAGGAAGAACTCAATACCTGAAAAACATCTTTGATACCTCATCCATTCATTTTATTCTTTCAACAAATTTCTTGAGAACCTACTATGTGCCAGGCACTGTATGAGGCACAAGGAATGCAAAGTTGAACAGTGACAACAAAAACACACACAATTCCTGTCCTCATGGAGTTTACAATGTAGAGGGTCTACATTAATCAAAAACATATAAAATTACAAAGGTGTTCAATGCTAAGTAGTGATATGTGTTCGTGTGATAATGTATAACAGTGGGTCTTACTCTGGTGAAAGAAATTAGGGAATGCTTCCCTGAGGAAGTGATGAATGAGCTGAGATCCAAAAGACAAATAGGAATTAACTAAGCGATGAAAGTACTTCAAGCCAAAGGAATAGCATGAACAAAGGTTCCTATGGTGGAAGAGGCACTTTGATTCTCACTTATTCCAGACAGTTAAAGTGCAATGAGGGTAGAACACAAAGAAAGTGAAACATGGTGCAAAATGAAACTAAGAAGTAATAATAATAACTAACCTCTATTAAATGCTTTTTAAGGTGATGTGCTAGTCATTGTTTTAATGTTTTGAGACATTAACTTTTTCAACGTTCAGAATTATAATATAAATAGTGGCCCTAATACATAATCTCATAGGCAACATAAAATATTTTTGTTTTAATCATAAGAGCAATGAAACGCCATTAATGTGTTTTAAGCTAGAGGTGAAACTGGGCGTAGGTGGGTTGCCTTGATTAAAACTGCACTTCAAAAAAGAGAATTCTCCCTGGCTATAAAAATGAATCAGGAAGGCCAGAGTAGCTTAGGAAGACCAGTTAGGAGTCGACTGCAGTAATGCAGGTAAAAAGTGCTGATGGTAGCTTACATTAGGAAGGTGATAAGTGAAGAGAAGTAGACAAATTTACAAGGTAAAATAACAGGACGCAGTAGTGAACTGATTTGGGGGTGGGGTGTTGCAGTTAGGGAGAGGATGGTGTCTAAGAGGAGTTCTAGGTTACCAGCTTGGAAACCAGGGTGATGGTGGTACCTTAGATTGGATACGTTAATAAAAACTTAAAGAGGAAGTTTTAACCCCTGTATTGACAAGTACTGAATAACAATAACTACAATAAAAATCCAAAAGGAGTTTCTGGTTAATTTTTTCACATATATTTGCCTGCAATCTTATATAGCCATTCTTACATGGCTTAAATAAAAATAATGTTTCATTACAACTAGTGTCACATGGTGATCTTTTGAATTCTAGGATAAAATGAGAAAAGAAAAAAAATAGAAGATGCCAAGAAAATGTTTTTCACATACGTAAAAGTAAAAAGGAAAACACAAATATCATTTTCTTCCCCTGATTACTAACATCTCTGCTAGGGATTTAGCAAAGACATGGCAACTTTATATCTAATTTGTGGTCATTTAAAAACTCTGGTAAGTTTATTACAGGTTGATTCCTGTATTTCTCACACAGCTAAAAAGGTTGAGGTTAACTTAAAAAAAATTCTCCCCTTATCTTTTAAATAGTTTGAATAATACACACATCATACACACACACACTTTAAAAGTATTATTATTTATGTTTAAAAGAAAAACAGATAAAAGACCAACAAGTGATTCCTTTCCCCACCTCAGGAAATAAGGAATAAGATAAAATAAAAGCATATAATTGGGATTTAAGTAAAAAGAGCAGGTTATTGTGATTTCAGTCAAGTCAGTTGTTCTTTCTGAGCCTTAAGTTTTTTATTTAACTTTTAAAATGTGAATAATACCTACCTCCCAGGTTTGCTGTGGGAATTACATAATGCTTTTGAAGTGTTTTATTAATTTTAAATCTCTATAAAAATAGTAATCACTATAAATTTTTAAAAGTCTAACAAAGCATACAGAATATTCAGATCCACATTAATTATCATCTCTACTGTTTATATGATTTTCTTGAGAAGGCCAAATAAATTGAAAATAAGAAAAACATTCAGCATCTGTAACACTAAATAATTACAATACATAAATTTAAAATTCATATAGAGCAAATAGCTCAAGTCTGAGAAACACTGAAAGCTCTGAAGAAGTTAATGTCCCATCAATCCTGCTTTTCTATAATAGAGACTGCTTTTGTTGACTATATACCTACAGATCAAAAGTACTCTACTAAGGATATAAGCTATACATTTAAAATATTTAATTAGACCTTTGCTTTTAATCTAAAACTATATAATAGTCTTAGATTAAAATGGTTTAACAGGATTTTTAAAACACTCTGAGGTAAAATAATAACAATTTAACTTGTTCTTTGCTGTATCCTTAGCTCCCAAAACAGGGCCTGTATTTTAAATAATGTTAATTAAAATGGACATTATAGAAAAAAAAAAAAAGGCCAGTACCATTTTCAATAAAATCTAAAATCACTCCAACACTTAATGTAAAATGAAACATGTATTTCCTTCCAAGTACTTAGATAGAGGGATGGCTATATAAGTCATGCCAAATAAGCAAAGCACCATAAAGTGTCCGAACGTGGTTGAAAATTTGAAAATTTTCAAGTATCTTAAAGAAAGAGCAGTCCAGCTGTTTCATGTTCTATCTTGGATATATTTATGTTTAAGAATGTGAATTTTAAAATAGACCCCACTTAGTTTAATTCTATCAGAAATATATTTTAAATTGTTAAAAGCCTCTGTTTCTTAAATACTCAAACTTTTATTTCATAATGCATGATTGAGATTCTCTCTCGTGTTGGTTTCAAACTTAACAATCCCTAGAAAATAGAATTCAAAATTTACCAGTTTTTCTTATTATAGAAGATAATATATAAGTCACATAGAACTTTAATCAAAACTAGCATTATAAATTTGACATGTGCAAACATCCACCTGTTGTGATACTACAGGAATGGTATGAAATTGTTTTATGTATGTGAAAAGAAAATTCTCTGAAAACATTCCCTTCCTTAAATAGAGGAAAGATGAAGGTAAAGAACTAATATAAATAGTATTAGTTAAAATTCTTACAGTTACAAATGCTGCTAAATTTAGCAGGATAGTTAAATTACTCTTTTACTTCTAACAATAAACGTTTAAAGGAATGTACAAATAATGCTTTTTAAATCAGTTGGCCATATACTCTAATGTCTTGCTTTTTTACTGTTTGTGTTTTTATTTTAACATTTGTGCCATCTTTGTTGAAAATTATAGCTTCAACTTACACAGTTTACCCATCACTTAAAATGATTCTTTTTCACATTTTCAAGTTACTTCATAAGTGCAGTAGGGTGATGATTTTCTAGAATTTTCAAACCCAGCCATTAGATATTTATTAATTTGATTGGATTTTTTACAGTAATTAAATATAGATTTAAGTACATAATTTTAATAACATTTAAAATGTAAGCCTCCTTTTATTTTACATTAGCCCTAAAAGCATCTGAATCTTTGTAAATAATAGTAAATTATTAACAAATAGTGATAAATAGTGGGAACACATAGATTTTAATTTTTCTTTTTAAAAAATGCCTATAATGTAATATCAAAATTAGGAAATGACATCTTCTATTCATTAGGCAGGTAATTATTTTACAGTATGCGTTGACTTCCCTATATCACACCAGTTTAAAAGAGGGTTAAACCCCAAAACACAAAACAACCAAAAGACTGTAATGCCCGTACCTAGTATTTTCTAAACTGGCTTTGGAATAGTCACCACTTCATCACATTCTATTTCATTTTATTGTCTTTTCATGAAAAGGAAAGTCTTCCACTAATTGGTAACATCACATTATAAATATAACCACCATACTCCAGAGCTATAATTTAAGTTTCTGACTGTCACTCCTGCTATTCAACTGTCATCTTCTTTATGTGATGGAGAAGAGCATCTTTTTCCAAGTGAGCCTCTGCAAGAGCTGTTTTAGCTTTAGCCAATTCCTGTTTAAGAGATTCATTCTCTTCCATGAGCTGAAATGATAAATTCGGAAAATAAGAAAACTTAACCATTTTCAGAAAACACAAACTATTTATACAGTATCAAAGGTATGACACATGAGTCAGTAAAATTACCCAATGCTGGTGAGGATGCACTTAAGCTGAAAACTGCTTTGAGAAGTTATTTGGAAACACATACCAAGCACTTAAAAATGTCCGTAAGTTTTGACCCAGCAATTCAAAACACTAATTAACTTCTAATTTCCAAATCTAATAGTGATTTTGTTTAATTTCAATTTCTCTTAAGATGCTGCTGACCTCACCACTCCTTGCTAAGCCTCTCTCCTCTTTTGCCTTTTATGCTACAGTTCCTTCTTGTTTATCCCTCTCTACCTATGGACTTTTCATCTCTTCCTCAGCTGTTTAAGAACCCTTAAATTTTTTATATTCTATTAAATTCCATAATTGGTCGCCTTCTCTTACCACTGCAGCCACTCTCTTAGATGCTCTCATCTACTCCTGTGGCTCCAATAACTATAGAGAGCCTGATCCAGCACAAGCCTCTCTCTTGAGCCCCAGACCCACATTCTGAATATCTCATTAGACATTTTCATCTAGACATCCATAGGTCTCCCCTCATTAAGACTTGGTTCAAGCATTTTATCCTCTTAGAACCATTCCCTAACCCCTAACCAGGAAGATGTGATAAAACTTTCTCCACAGGAAAACACATTTACACAGATATATTAAAATAAATTCGTTCAATTTCAAAGAGTTCTCAGACCTTTCAGTACCAGCTTAAGAATGCCTGCCTTACAGACCAAGTTGGGTATTTCACTATACTTCCCAAACTCTAGTACATATAACACATGAAACACTATGTTCTGACTACCGTTTACATGCTCCTGTCTTTCCCACTAAACTTTGAGTTTCTTAATAGATAGGGAGTGGTATACTGTTACAATTCTATATCCTTAGCTTAGAGTTGACATCCACCAAATCCTGTTAAACAGACGAATGAACTCATTCTGTGGTTCTATCATAGAGAATTAAAATTCTGCTGGACAGAATTTTATAACAGCAAAAAATAAGAAGCAACTCAAATATTAACAAATGTTAAGAGGAACATTTAGAAATGACAATACATCCACACCCATATTAATCTGCCACTAACAACAAATATGAAGCATCAGCTATACTTGAATTAAAAAAACAAATAAAATACATATATGAAGCATATGTAGCAATGTGGAAAATATCTGTTATACAATGTTAAGTAAAAAAAAAATACAGTTATATACACTAGAATAGTAATTGTTTAGAAAAATTATGGAAAGAGCCTGGGAGGAAAAATTAAAAAATACTGATAACACTGTAGGAGGTTACAATATGTTAGAGTTGTTTTAAAATATTTTTCCAAAGTTCTGAAATATAACAATACTTTTGCAACTTAAAAATAAGACATCAAAATGAATATATCTTCCAAAAAGCCTTCATAGATTCCAGAAACTGGCACTGTCCCACATTTACTCCTTTATCTTCCATCAGACTACAACCTCTGTGAAGGCTGGGAATGTCCATACCTTGCTCAACACTGTATCAACAGCATCTAACACAGTGCCTGGCATATAACAAGCACTCAACAAATGTTAAATAAGTAAATAATGTCTGAACTATTTAATATTTATTTTAATTGCTGAAACTGAATGAGAATGAACTAGTTTTTCCATTACCTGTTCCCTAGTAAAGTCAAAGGAGCACTCAGGAAAGTTGACTGACCGAGAAGGCCAAGGAACCTCTGGGCTCGTCTGAGTGGCTTGAGTGACACTGTGTTGTTTTTTCAGATCACACTTTCCACTGGTAAGCAGCACTGAATCACTTTTGACATCTTCTTTCAAATCATTTCTAGTGTTAAGCATCTGAGAATCTAATACAACAAATAAATACTCAGATAACATTTCTAAATACTTGATAAATCTTAAGTTCTCTTGTGAAAACTAATTTAAAAATGAGTATCTCTATTAGTAGGAAGACATTATGAAACAGAAGAACAATAAAGTCAATAAAACAAAAAAGCTTATTCATTGAAAAGATGAACAAAATCAAAACCAAAAGCTCATCTGTTGAAAACATGAATAAAATTGATAAAACCTTAGACGGACCAAAAAATAAAAAAGGAAACAAATTACTAGAATCAGAAATGGAAGAGGGGACGTTACTATCAACCTAACAGAAATAAAAATAATTGTAAAGGAATACTGTGAAGAACTGTATACCAATAAATTAGATAACTTAGATGAAATAGAAAAATTCCTACAAAGACACAAGCTACCAAAATAGACTCAGTAAGAAATAGACGCAAATAAAACAGGTAAAGAGATTAAATCAGTAATCAAAAACAAGTGATGGTGCTTCAGGTATAGCCAGATACTGGAATTCATATGATGTCCTCAGGAGTGTCAATTTAGGAACCTGACTCTCTCTACTTCTCAGGTCCACTTTTCTTCTCTTCTGGGTTAGTTCAGTCATATGATGGTAAAGGTAGCCTCTGGTGACCCCAAACAAGTAAGTTTTACAGCCTGTGACCCCTTCTCTCTCAGTGTCCTTTTCAATTCACAAAAAAAGACTCAGAATGCTTGGATCACAGTCCATTCATGTATCACTCAGTGTCCCAAGGGCTGAAATCTTTTGATTGGCCCTGCTGGGTCCCATCTCCATTTTTGTGATAGGGTCATATGATTGCTAAGTCCACCCAAATCATGTGCAACAGTCATGATAGAAAGGCAGTTCACTATATCAAATTATATTGAGCAGACAAAAGAGTAATACTGCTCAAAATAATTTTTCCCCTTAAAAAGATTTCCAGAAGGGGTTAGCTAAGTCAAAGAACAAAAATATTTTTTAAAGCTTTTGTTCATATTGCCAAATTACCCTCCATAATGGTTCTATCAATTTTACCCTTATTCTGTATATATAAAAATGGAATAGTTCCATCAACATGGATAAATGACATCAAGTTGAGTTTTAGTCTGTTCTTGGGTTCATTATATTACAGTGGTCTCAAATCAGAAACTACTTTTTACAATATTGTCCTGTACTGATTATGTTTTTAGTAGTATTAACTAGGAAAAAAACTACAAAAACTGTTGTATTGGTTCAGACTAGCATACGGTTCAGCTTGGCAGTGACTGTAAGAGAAATCCTAAAGTACTATGCCATGGAAAAGCCAAATTCTCCACTCTTTCAACCTCAAAAAATTAATAACAGCCCTAAAATTCTACTTGATTACAAATTTATAACATACTTTTGGTTTTCAAACTTTTAGAGGAGCAAAACTCTTCTTTTAAATGAAATCTGACATAGAATGCTAATATGAACTAAAAAAAAAAAAGCTGAGTTACATAGGCTGTAGTGAGGAAAATAGAGGGCCCAAGGCCCATTCTATTTAGCTTATATCTCACTACTCATGGGATCCTAAGAATAATGAAAAAACCACTGACCAAACAATTCTGAAACCCATTTTATTTCAATCACTGGGAGGTGGAATGAGGAGAGAAAAGGGAAGGAGAGGGAAAGAAGAGAAGAGGAAGAAATATGGGAAGAGAAAAAGAAGGAATGAAATAGAGGAGGAGGGAGGAGAGAGAGCTAGAGAGTGGAGGAGACAGAGGAGTGAGGATGGGAAAAGAGGAAGAGGGATGTAGCTGTAACTGGAGATAAAGACGGAGAGTTAGCTGTGAGTCTGTTTTGCATATACACTCATTAGTAGTACCTTTTAGATTCCACAGATAAGTGAAATCATTAGTATTTCTTTTTCTCTGACTTATTTCGCTAAGCTTAATATTCTCTAGGTCTACTCATGTTGCTGTAAATGGCAGAATTCATTCTTTTTTATGGTTGAGTAATATTCCACAGTGTGTGTGTTTTTATATATATATATCTCATATCTTCTTTATCCATTTCGGTTGCTTCCATATCTTGGCTACTGTAAACAGTGCTGCTCTGAACGGAAACAGACTCACAGATACAGAAAACAAACTAGTGGTTACCAAAAGGGAGAAGAAAGCAGGCAGGGGCAAATGAGGAATATGAGACTAAGAGATACAAACTACTAGGTATAAAATAGATTAAAATAGATAAACAACAAGGATATATTGTATAGCACAGAGAAGTATAGGCATTATCTTGTAATAACTTTTAATGGAGTATAATCTATAAAATACTGAATCACTATACTGTACACCTGAAACTAATATAATATTGTGACTCAACAATACTTCAATTAGAAAAAAAAAAGAGGGAGAGATAAGTAGGGAGGAGCAGGTAGGAAGGGAAAAGGAAGAGATAAGAAGGAGAGGAATGGGGAGGAAGAGGCAGGAAGAAGCAAGTGTAAAGATGGGAGGGACTGAAAAGGGATAGGAAAGGAGAGAACCTGTAACTGACAAGGGTAATTGGAGTCTATTACTACAGAAAGACATATTTCCGTTTATTTACTTTAAAAGAGCTTCTTTCTAGTTTTTAAGACAAATTTTGATGAACAAATGCATGCCCCTCATGGATGAAATGTGCATCTTACGACAATGTACATTTTTCCCCTAGCATAGGCTCTGCTAGTTACTTTCTAGATCTTGTACCTTGGACAAGCCATTCAACTTACCTAAACTTTAAGTTCTTCATTTGCAAAAAGGAGATGATAAGAATACTTGCCTTAATTATCTCAAAGGGTTATGGTAAGAATTAAGTGAGTTAATATTTAATGTAAAAGAACTTTACAAACTGGAAAGCATTATTCAAATATTAATTGCTGTTAGTACCACAGTAGGTGTTCAATAAATATCTGACTTTAAATCTAGGTTTTAACAGTTCTCTGTTTATTCAGACAGAAGATGTCTATTCATTTGTCTTCTCTGAGTGTCATACAGGCACTCTTCCGAGTTTAGGTTTTACACTTTTCTTTAGGTTTAGTAATTTAAAAATTCTTCCCTCATTCCCAGTGAGGAAGTATTATGGCAATGATTCTAAGGCTGTATATGGCAAAGAGTTGTTCATCACAGACCTTTAAATATACAATGCCCCATCCTACCCCCTACATTCCAATATAATCTATTGGGAGGTACTCCCTCACAACACTTTCGCTGGGAGTCAATGCCACAATGGCCACTGTCTCAGATGGGAGTATGCCAGGTCCTAGGTGTGTTGGGTTCAAGACATGTTGAGAGACAGGACACTACTATTAAAAGTAATTAACAATAGATGGCATAGGATATACACACATACCATATATATATACACACACACACACACACACATACACAACAAACATTTTCCGTCTTTTTCTCTTAAAATAGTGTTATTAAGTTACTCAATTAGTCATATTTCACTGGAGCAACAAGAAACTGTGGTATACCTTTGTAATTTTCTGAAAAATTATTTTAACTTCCTCTTTACTGAAAAACTAGTCTTTCCCAAGAAGTGTGGAGTACTATGATAAGTGGCAATAAATAAATAAATAAATAAATAAAAACAAAAAAACACCTATTCCTTCATGATGAACTTTATTTAATCACATCCAGAGCAGCTGCAAGTATACCTCATAGTACACTAAATGAACAGGAAGGAGTAAAGAAAAATATTAGGTAAGCTGCTATTATCACAGCAACAAACACCTAAAACTAATTTTTGAAACACCTACTAGTCAGATTATTCTGAATGCTCCTGTTTGCTAAATAAATTTGTTTTAAGGGAGAAAAACTCAGCATACCTTAAAATTTCTTTCCTTATTTTTCTTTTTTGGCTGTGCCACGTGGCTTGCAGGATCTCAGTTCCCCGACCAGGGATTGAACCTGGGCCACGCAGTGAAAGCACCGAATCTTAATCACTAGACCACCAGGGAACTCCCATACCTGAAAATTTCTTAAAGAGCTATTTGAGAAAGTAGGGCCATTCAAATTATTTACCCAAAGTGCTTCAAAATTCTAAGAAGCAAATAAAACTGTTAAATACTTGTTTATCATGGCTAATATATTAATTTGAGTCATATTTATGATACATTATCATACAAGCTTTATGTGCAGTACATTAGACTGTGTTATATTACGTACATCATACACTAAAGACCCTCATGCAATTCATTTCCACATGATAAGAAAAATAACATAATGTAATCTGCTTCATGATATTGCTCTTACGAATACACTGAAATAAAACATGAGACACTCTGTATAAAACAAAGCATACTTGCTTATGCTTAAAACATGTTCTTTCTAGAGACAATGGAAAACTACTTTAAAATAAATTTTCTTAAATTTTGTACAATGTTAATATCCTGAATAACACAACAAACTTTTCCATCGTCTCAATGAGCTTTTGAAAGGTACATCAACAATTTACAGGACTTCCCTGGTGGCGCAGTGGTTAAGAATCCGCCTGCCAATGCAGGGGACACAGGTTCAAGCCCTGGTCCGGGAAAATCCCACATGCCACAGAGTAACTAGGCCCGTGCGCCACAACTACTGAGCCTGTGCTCTAGAGCCTGTGAGCCACAACTACTGAGCCTGCGTGCCACAGCTACTGAAGGCTGCATGCCTAGAGCCTGTGGTCTGCAACAAGAGAAGCCACTGCAATGAGAAGCCCGCGCACAGCAATGAAGAGTAGCCCCCACTGGCCACAACTACAGAAAGCCTGTGCGCAGCAACGAAGACCCAACGCAGCCAAAAATAAATAAATAATTTTTTTAAAAAAGTAATGCTTAAAAAGAAAAATTTACATACATGAGTACTGCTGCTAAATTTAAATAATACCCTGAGTTTTGATGCCCACTTAAAGAAAATCTAGGATATGCTTTTCTCTAACATTTCATCACTACCTAAATGGCTTTGCTGAAAAGATCCAAGTGTCACTGTAAAAACATGAAATAAGAAAAATTATATTCCTAAAATGTAAAACATTTGGTAAGGAGCAAGAGTTTTCAAAAATGTAAGAAATGAAGTGTATAAATATGTGACATATTCTGAAAAGATAAATATGTGATTTTTTTTTTTTTTTTGGCCACACCGCGGGGCATGTGGGATCTTAGTTCCCCGACCAGGGATCGAACCTGCGCCCCCTGCAATGGAAGCGCAGAGTCTTAACCAATGGACCGCCAGGGAAGTCCCTCATATGTGACTTTTTTTTAACCCATACAACTTTAAAGACAAATCCAAATGGAGTTTCCATATTGAAATGATCTTCATGCAAATATATGCCCTTGCTGGACCAGTGATTCACTTTTGCCTTAGCTACTACATTAAAATACAGTTCACAATTGGTAAAATATGTATTGATATTTGACTAATTATAAAATATAGATAAGAAATATAGGGGAAAATACAGAGAAAATTTTTTCAAAGCACCTTGATTTTAAATTAGTTTTTACTCATTAAATTGATGTTTATTTAATTCTTTATTTCTCCATTATGTGTATGCAAGTGGATATTTTTCTTCAGATATTATAAATCTCTCATTTAAAACAGATATTTGTTTTTGTTTTCTTTAGCAAATAGTAATCAATCTCACTCAGTTGCCAATAAATCCCCAAGAATTAGAGCAAGGATTGTTTTAAATTTTGTCAAATATAGATATTTTATTTGGGACTTCCCTGGTGGCGCAGTGGTTAAGAATCCACCTGCCAATGCAGAGTACACAGGTTGGAGCCCTGGTCTGGGAAGATCTCACATGCTGTGGAGCAACTAAGCCCGTGCGCCACAACTACTGAGCCTGTGTGTCACAACTACTGAAGCCCGTGTGCTTAGAGCCCATGCTCTGCAACGAGAAGCCCACACACTGCAACGAAGAGTAGCCCCCACACCACAACGAAGACCCAATGCAGCCAAAAATAAAATTAATTAATTAATTTAAAAAATATTTTATTTTCTGCTACATTTTTATGTCAATGACAAACTTTATTGCACTGATATCAGAGAAATGGCCTGCATGAACTCTATGTTTTGGAATCTGTTGATATTTTCTTTGAGACTGAATTAATAGAGAAGTTTTATGGGTATTTGAAATTACCCGTTTGTTGAATTCAAATATATATATATATATATATATACACACACACACACATACTTATATTTATGTATCTATATTTGTACTGAGAGGCATGTAAAAGTTTCTCTATGATTGTAGCATCTCAATATGATATGATTCCATTTCTCTTTACTTCAAATAGGTTTGCTTTATATTTTTTAGTTATGTTGTTAGATGGATAAAGGTTTATGACTGAGGTATGTTTTGGGGGATCTTTTATCAATATGAAATCTCTCTCCGAGGCCAATGACTTTAAGAGCACCTCAAAAAAGAAGATATATAGATGGCAAATCAGCATATGAAAAGATGCATACATCATATGTCATCAGGGAAATGCAAATTAAAACAACAGCATGCCACTACACACCTATTTAGAATGGCCAAAATCCAGAACATTGACAACACCAAATGTTAGTGAGAACATAGAGCAACAAGAAATCTCATCCACAGCTGGTAAGAATGTAAAATAGTACAGCCATTTTCTTACAAAACTAAACGTACTCTTAACCGTAAGATCCAGCAATCACACTCCTTGGTATTTACCCAAAGGAGCTGAAAACTTATGTCCACACAAACACCTGCATGTGAATGCGTACAGCAGTTTTATTCATAACTGCCAAAATATGGAAGCAACCAAGATGTCCTTCAGTAGGTGAAATAAACTGTGGAACATTCAGACAATGGAATATTATTTGGCTCTAAAAGGAAATGAGCTATTAAGCCTTGAAAAGATATGGAGAAACCTTAAATTAAATCATATAACTAAGTGAAAGAAGCCAATCTGAGACAGCTACATACTGTATGATTCAGGTCTGACTCTGGATATCTCTTGAAGGTAGAGCTGATAGATTTTAGGTGACCTACTATTTTTTACTTCAAAGATCAGGTTTTTGATTTTCAAGGATTTCTAACTGGTTATTTTCCATAAAAGCTTGTTCTTGTTTTGAGTTCAAAATCCTATCATCTGTCTGAGGATATTAATTATATTTCTTTAAAAGTCTCAACTTTTCTTCAGCACTCTGGAGCACTGGAGCACTCTGCTCTGCTTTTTGTGTAAGACAGACCTGCAGTTTTGGGATCTAAAGCATCTGGGAGCAAGAGCCATACAGCAAACCTAACTTCTCACACCTGAGCTATCTTCACCTGAGCTTTTACCAGTAATGAAGCTGACATTTTGATCTTTGTTGGCCTGACTTCTATGTTTGCTGTAGCTGTTACCCAGCTCCAGAGAGGAAGGACTCTTCAGTCAAGAGTGCCCCACAAACTGCTTCTACCTCAGCAAGTCTTCTCTTTTATGGTTTCTGGCTACAGATTTTTCTGGTTCGCCTCTTATCAGTCCCTCACATTTCACCCTCAAGTAGCTACTAACAAAGTTAGGACTAGAACACCTAGGTCTACCAACTCAAGCTCTTTCCACTACTCCACACTATCTTAGAAGACACAGTCCTTACATTAGGGACCTTAGAAATCTTGCTAGAATGGAGATACAAGCACTAAAACAGAACTAAATACATAGCAATATACTATAAGTAACTAATGTATGGAGAATAAGTACTCAAGAATTTTAAGAAGTCACATCAAGTTATAGAGAAGGGTTCGTTGAAAAGGAGAAGCTTGAGATAAACCTGGAAGGACTTCATTCAAAACACGTTTGTAGAATAGATACTAAATCAATTGTAGATGAGTTATTCCCGAGCTAGAGGTTCATACATGGATGATATTTTAACACAATGTCCTCAAAGTGTCCCTAAATCATCTACTACTACATATGCACACACATATAAAATAGTATATAAAAAGTATGAGTGAAAAAAAAAACAATCAGCATACTAATAATGTCAAATTTCAGTTAAATGTTCACTTAAACTGTTTTCATATATACCTCTGATATGAAAAGAGCCATCATCATTTCTCTCTACCACAAGATGATCAATATGAACAGTTACAGGAGCTGGTTCAAGGGATACTGTACTACTACGAGGACTGTCATCCTACAGGAAAGAGAAATAGTATTGGCATGTTGTTATTAAAGTAAAAGATAAAATTAATCATCTTCAATTAATCATTTTTTTAAACACTACTTCAGCCAATAATATTCTTAATGAGTTCGAAATATATCTTTAACATGCTTTAGTTCATACAGTGAGAAAACTGCTCATTTTATTTTGATATTTTCTAATTTCTATGAAAAATCTCTACATCATCACCACAAAGACCAACAAGTTCATATTTCTAGACATGAATCAAAGTCCAGGTAGGCAAAGTGAACATTTATAACATGAAAATATAAAAATATTTGTTAACATACTTTTAAATTTATTTTTGTGTTAGAAACTTGTATCTTCATTGGCATCACTGTTGCAACAGTTTCATCTTCCAAAAAATGTTGAATATTCATAAGAGAAGATATAAGAAACTCAGTGCTAAAGTTTTCTATATGGCACTGCAGAAAGCCATTCTTTTCTGCAAGCAAAGAGTGTATTACAGCACCAGGCCCACTTTCAAATCTCAGAGTAATCTCAGGAGAGGATTTAGAATGAATTACAGCTTTATGATCTGAAACTATGAAAAAAGAACAAATAAAAATTATAACTTTGTAGCACTACTCAAAAATGTCACTCTCAATTATTTGTCATTAAGAGGTACTGCCACTTTGTACAATGTTAAAGCAATAATAAACTTTTAATATTTACTCTTAATTTAAGATATTTACAGTACATATACCACATGTACCCAACCCTAATTTTCCCAATTTCCATTTTTATAGACAATCTTCTACTGCAATAACGCTGTCTTGTCTATACTTTTCTAAAATAATTATTTATTTATTTATTTATTTTTGTCTGCGTTGGGTCTTCGTTGGTGTGCATAAGCTTTCTCTAGCTGCAGCGAGCGGGGAGCAGGGGCTACTCTTCGTTGTGCTGCGCGGGCTTCTCACTGCGGTGGCTTCTCTTGTTGCGGAGCATGGGCTCTAGGCGTGCGGGCTTCAGTAGCTGTGGCACACAGGCTTAGTTGCTCCACGGCATGTGAGATCTTCCTGGAGCAAGGCTCGAACCCGTGTCCCCTGCATTGGCAGGCAGATTCTTAACCACTGTGTCACCAGGAAAGCCCTGTCTTGTCTATACTTTTATATATATTTTTATTTTTTGGTAACATGGAAAAACATGCCATGATATAAATCTGATGATGCATAACTCAGATATTTTGAGTGTGTCTGAGTGTGTACATATCTACACATTTATAATATAACGGACAACTGTGATGAAGAAACAGTCATGGCATTTAAAGTGACTCAAGCCATTTCTCAAGTAGTGACAAAAGCCTGAAGTTTTGTACATTCTTCACTAAAATTGGGCCCTTAAATAACTGGAAAAGCAAATAGAGAAGACCCTATTAAAATGTTACTACTAGAAAACAATCTTGAAACTAAAATTATAGCAAAGGAAATATATATATGTTTATGCTTATATTTATATTTACATTTATTTATGCTTTGGCCTTGTTCCAAAAAAGAATTTGAGGTGGCTTACAGAGCTATAAATACTTGAGTTCAAAACAAATTTCTTTAATTTCAATAAACACCCATAGAATATCTTTAAAAATAAAAGTTCCTAGTGGAACTACTTAAGTGAATTGGCCCTCATGGGGCCAATAAACTATTTTGTTTATTCTACATTACCTAGCTCCAAAAAGAATAGGAGAAAACATGCACATGGTATAATCAGATTAAAAATATAAGTAGGGAATAGAAAAGTAAAGATAGGTGGTAAGATTATTAACTCAAAATACATTATTTAAATTTCTGTGCCAAAGGTAGACCAAAAATAACTTCCTAGCAGCAAAAAGAAAAATATGATCAGTTTCACAATTCATAGAACCCGTGAGTTAAAAACAAACTGTTCTGGAAAGGTGAAGCTGTTTCAGTTATTGAGGGTCAAAGTTATCTGTCCCATGGGCCCTCATAAGAAGACCCCATTTATCAAATTCATGATGGAAAGATGTTTAATTTTCCTCAGTATGCGTGTGAATACTCTAGTCTTACAGAAGTCAAATGTATATATATTTATGAAGGGGAGAAAGGTGCAAGAAATTAAAGATACGTATATTTATGCACCAGGGATACATCTCCACGTGCAACATAAAGTGGAGAGTTGTTTTTAAAACTTTTATTTCAGGTAAAAAATGATATTTAATTAATGTTAGCACTATTTATTAACAATTCAAAATAAATAAATAGTATAGATACTAGAAAAGATCAAAAATACTCCTAGGGAATTCCCTGGTGGTCCAGTGGTTAGGACTCAGTGTTCTCACTACTGGGGCCTGGGTTCAATCCCTGGTCGGGGAACTAAGATCCCACAAGCCGCGTGGGACTTAGCTGCCAAAAAAAAAAAAAAAAAAAAGACTCCCAAAGAATTCTTTAAACAATTAAGAACTCGATATTTTAATTTTTTTAAATAGAAGGTAAAAGAAATGGTCACAAACTGATCATGGTTAGTGTTCTTTCCTGTACCAAGAAAAACAAGAGTTAACTAACTTGTCTATTTAACAGTAAGAGCAATTGAAAACAAACAATTTGGTAAATGTGATTTTATTTTGCCTTTTATCTATCTATATATCTACATATATCTATCTACACACACACACACTACTCACTCCAGGGAGCTGAGAGCCATAAATAATTTCAAACAAAAAAGAGTATTTAGAACAGAGATAAAACAAAACAAAATTCTCATTAGTCAAAAATCACTCCTGCTTATTACCTTTTATGCCATGAAGCTTATATTAAGGTCTTCCTATTAAAGGAATCCAAAGTCCACCCATTATAGAAAAACAAAAACAAACAAAAGCAAAAACAACTTTGCAGTTTTAACTGTTCATGTCAGAGTGACAGTGTATATAAAATGTAGATCAAATACAATCTTTGTTCATATGGCTTATTAATGTTTTAAATGTTCAAGCTAAACTATTTTTTTCTCCTTTTCCCTTTATTCCCTTTCCCTTTCCTTTCTTTCTTGTTATTTTGTTTATTTTTAAACAACCAAGACAGCTGTGAAAAAATAAGGTATTAGACAGCACTGACTGTATAACCCATACATATAAGGCATTTCAAAATGATTTCTTCAGTTAGGAACAACATGAAACAAAGTAATAAGTGGGACATGGTAATAAGTGGGCTATAAAGAGAAGTAAAAAACTGTGCAAAAAAGTGTTTGTGTTGGGTATAGAATAGGGTCTAGCTTTTGAAATTTTACGTTCAATCATTTTTTGTTGATTTTTCATTGACTACAAAACCTTTCCAACTATATACTTATCTTCCTCCATTTTGTATGCTATTGGGATTTACACTTGCTAATATGAAATTCTTGAATTTTTTTTTAGGAGATACATTGTAAACTGCAAGGCCTACGCATAGAAAAAAGCCAGGAGCCAATTTTTTTCTATGATGCTGGTTTATAGACAAATGGCACATTTACTTGCAATTCCCAGGATGTGAGGTGATAGCATACTTATTTAATATCATGCAGGACTATATGTATTTCAACATGTTATATATCAGATATAGCATTCTGTGTATATAGCAAAGAAAAATATTCCAGCTCAGTGACTTTTCAAAAGAACATTGTCATTTAAATTTCTTAGTATAACTATTTTAATAAATTCATTTCTTTAAATAACTGAAAATCGTGAGTGATAATTCCATATAAAGTTTGAGAAAGGGACGGTTTAATGTGGTATTCCTCGTCATACACTGTGTATTTTGTTGCTTATATCCCTCTATGTCTAAGTGAATGTGTTGATCTTAGAATGAAAAACCACAAGAACAGGATACGTGATTTTACCAAATATCAAGTAACATGCCAGACTCAGGAAATGTTTGCTTATAAGCAAGATAATGGAATACAAAAACTGACACTTATTCTAGTGTGGAACTAACTTTGACCTTTTAGGATTACTTTATCACTCTTTTAATACAGAAAAGATTTTAGTTTTCTCAGACCTATCATCTCAAAGAATGGGACGACTGAAAAAGTAAAAGATGGAACTTAACAGCAGAAACAGAAAGAAATGAGGGAGTACCTCTCAACAGGTTATGTTTCTAATAACTTAAAGTACTTTATTGAAATATGGTAATCTGAAAGAACAAATCTCTTGTATTATTATAAATAAATGTCATTTTCCTTGAATTCATTTATATCAAAGACAGAATTGCTGATGAGTCATATGGATAAAAAACAAAACAAGTTTAGGCTTCCTTGGTGGCGCAGTGGTTAGGAATCCGCCTGCCAATGCAGGGGACACGGGTTCAAGCCCTGGTCCAGGAAGATCCCACATGCCGCGGAGCAACTAAGACCATGCTCCACTACTGAGCCTGCGAGCCACAACTACTGAAGCCCGCATGCCTAGAGCCCGTGCTCCACAACGAGAAGCCACCGCAACGAGAAGCCCGCGCACCGCAACGAAGAGTAGCTCCAGCTCGCCACAACTAGAGAAAGCCCCCGCGGGGCAACAAAGACTCAACTCAGCCAAAAATTAATTAATTAATTAATTTTAAAAAATTAAATTAAAAAAAAAGTTTAAATCACATTAAAGTCTTACCTACTGGACGATTACAAAGGTAATGCCGTAGACTGATATTGCCTAACTGATCTGGTGTCACTTGGTCCACCTGAAGACAGATTTCCATATCTTCCCCTCGGATGTCAATTTCTCCATTAACACCAATAATTTTAAACACCACAACTGACATCTAATAAAGATTGCATAAATAATATTAGTATACCAAATAATTCAAAACAAAATTTAGGAAATAACACAGGAAACTACTATAACCTCTAAAAATACAACTGTGACTTAATAAACCAAAAATATATTTGTGATCAACAGAAAGCAGTTATTGCACTACAGTGATAAACTTCCACTTCCTTTCTTCCTACTTAGTCAAGAGAATATTTTTTGGTCACAAAGATTAATTATATGACATTTCTGTGTGAAATTATTTTCACTAAAAGCTGAACTTATTTTCTAAGTCATCCATAAGAATATTTCGCTGGGTGAAGATGGCTTAAAATAAACCAGTAACATTTCTTTTGTAGACAGCCCCTCATAAGGACTGACCACCATCTTTACTATCAAACTTTTTCAAAGTGTATTTAAATTGAACTAAAATAAAGATCAAAATATAAAGAATTGAAAAAAGAAACATAGAACCTTCCCTCCTCAATACAATAAAAAAAAATTTAGAAGAGTGAAATTCAGAGAAAAACAATTCAGTAAGAGCAAAGGAAAAATTTCAAGAGTAGAAAGAGCAAAGTAAATCACCCACAATCTAAGTCAATTCATTTTACATATTAATGTCTTTAAATGTGTACATATTGAATATGAGATAAAGTTGGTGGCATTTCTCTTCATAGAATGTCTCAAAAGATTACCAGGTCGTCATGATTTTCTTGAGCACCCTCTGAATTTGTACTGATGGCATCTGGAGAGGTTTCACCATAATTCTGTAGGTTTGCACTGGCATTTGCCCGATCTGCTGGGCTCTGGTAATTTGTAGTTGAGTTCTTTTTAATACCTGAAATAATACAGAAATAAACTACTAAATTAAAATCAGTTTACACATGGTCCAACAATGTTACATTTATCTAACCAAAACAGACTATTTCGTCAACACTTTGTCAAGCACAGCCATGTTTAAAAGACAATAAGCAAAGAAAAATTAAACTGTGGTTAGTTAGCAAATAATAAGAAATAACTTTCCACAATAAAATGTTAGAGATACTAAAGCCTAAACTTAGACGGTATGAAAAGAAATCTACCACAGCCGACCACAATCTGTGTTCTTCCCATTGCAGGTGTGGTGCTGGTGTTACTAGCAGGTTCCTGGTCAGCCAGCTTTGCCTCCTCTATTCTACCTGACATTCAGTGGTCCCAGTCTGACCACTTCATTTCCCTTTTCAGTATCCTACGGTTCTTCATCTACATGAAGTTAATGCTACTACTGTCAATGTGATTGTTCTCCATCCTTATCAACCTGCCTTAATTTCTCAACATGCTATATTTCAATATTTCTCAAACTGTCTATGGTAAAAGGCAATTAAAAAAAATTTTTGTGTCCATAACACAATACTTTTAAAAAATACCATAAAAATAATTATTGAAAATGAATCTAGAAAAATCAGAAGAACCAAAGACACAAATCAAAGCCTCAATTTTTTTTCACATCAATCTTGCATGGATTCTGACTTTATATTTTAAAAAAAAGCTAATAATTCTGAAAATGATTTCCAGGATTAATTCACTGAATGATACAAGCAATCAAGTTACTCTTTCACTAAATCCTTTTGCTTAAGCGATAGTATTTTACAAAGCTTTACTTTGTTGTTGTTGTTTTTGTTAGAAACATCTTTATTATAAGTCTTCATAACACTTCAGTACATGCATTATAGAATGAGTATCACTTCCATTCACTGAAACAACACTCTGCTGAATGCAGCCTGCAAGTAGCTGGTTAAAAATTTCTTTTTTTTTAGATGTACATTATAATTTGATATCTGTATACACTACAAACTGATCACCACCAAAAGTCTAGTTTACCATCCATAACCATACAATTGATCCCCTTCATCCATTCTGACCATTCCCCTACCCCCTTACCCTCTGGTAACCACCAATCTGTTTTCTGTATCTATAAGCTTGTTTTTGTTCTGTTTTCATTTGGATTTTTTAAAAAATATATCTCACATATGAGTGACATCATGTAGTATTTGTCTTTCTTTGTAATAATTTCTTATTATATTTACTACTATATAATTAGGTTCTAACCCAGTGCCTGACAAAACAGTAGGTGCTCAATAAATTATTTATTGAATGAATGAATAAAATGATTTTTAGGGCCAGGGAAAATGCATAAATACAACTGTGGTATGAGGAGATAATAAACTCCCATTTCACAGGGAGTTCCTAACATTGCCAGAGGTTAAGATTTCACAGATAAAATAATATTTAAGCTAAAGTAAACAGAAAGAAAAAAGAGCACTCTAGGCACAGGTACAAAGGCTAAGGAAGTTTGTCATAGTGAAGAGATTGACAGAAAGCCTGAAATATACTATTGTATAATTAAAGTGTAGTAAGCACGTGGGAAAACAGCAGAAAAGGTAAGCTGGGGCCATATCACATGGAGCAACTATCAGTAATGTTAAGTTTTTTAAACTTAATAGTCTTATAGTTGTTAGAAGTTATCTGGACTAAAATGGAAATTGACATGATAGTATATACATTTTTAAAAGAATATTCTGCCTGTGGAATGAAGTATGAACAAGAAATTGACAAGAAGAGAATTGGGGAGACTAGTTAGAAGCCTGTGGTGGAGTGGTACTCCAGCTACGCATCTGTTCGTTTATAAATATGTATGTATATTCAAAAATATGTACTCACAATATACCTATGTATGTATATGTGTATGTGTATATATATGCGTTAGTGTGCATATGTATAAACATACATGTATATAAAAACACATAGAAAAAGGTCTGGAATTATGTCAATATATACCAAAAGTCAGTGGTAGTTACTTCCGGAATGAGGAATGGTATCAGGGCAGAGTAAGGGTGGTATTAAAGTGATATTCTAGATATTCCCATGACATCTGATTTTTTTTTAAAGAGAAAGTATTCATATATTTCTTGTAAAATTAAAACAAAACAAAAGAGAACTCAGAAAAAACAAGTCTTTTCCCAATGAAAATCAATTCCTTTGACAGAAAATTATTACAGTTCAGGAGAATAATGAATGTACAGTCAAATATCGTCCAAGTGTTACACATAAAATTAATGCCCTTGTATTTTTCAAGATCCTAAAAACAGCCTACTGCTGGAATCTATTCTAAGACAGTTATTAGAAATGAAGACAAAAATTTATGAACAGTGATATAATTATAGCATTTTATAGCTGTGAAAAAACTATAAACAGTCTAAACATCCAGTATCAGGGAAACAATTAAAAGGTCAGGGTACATTCTTATGACAATTTAATATAGACAAGTGATAAAAAGCAGGTTGAAAAACCATATATGTGATGTAATACCAAATATACATATATGTGAATATATATATATACATTTATAAGATAAATTATAATTGATATCTCTAGATTGTGGGACTTTTGGGTTATTTTATTTTCCAAATTGTAGTTGTTTATATTTTCCAAGTTTTCCACATTGAGTGGTAGTCACTTTTATTAATTATTTAATTTTCAGAAATAAGAAGAAAATCACTGATGCTTTTTAAGAGTAAGTAGAGATATTTTCTACAGGAACACTGTTTTTGAAGCATCATTTGATCACAAAACAGAAATCCTCTATTAAAGTAGAATTTTAAGCCATAAGGGGGCAAGGGAACTAGGCAATAGAGCTATCTGTGAATCTAGAATAGATTTTTATGACCCATATCAGTAACTTGTCTACATTTAACTGGTAAAGTATGCTGGAAAGGGGATTGCTATGAATTGCCTATAAAAGTGTTGGGTTAAGGCTTTTAGTTCACATATAGTAATCATTTCCCAAGTCTGGGGTACTAGCATAGCATACTGGTTGGTTAAAAGCTGAGGTTCCTGAGTCAGACTAGCTGAGTTCCAAATCTGCCTCTATTACTTCCTGACTGTATATTCATTTCTCTAAGCTTCAGTTTCTAAAGCTATGAGCCTTTCCTTACCTAAGCTGTTTTCAACTACATCAATAGGTTTATTACTCTTCATACACAAAGTAATTCACATTTGCCTCTGGTCTCTTAAGCTTCAGGGTCTGTGGCAACTATTCTCTGGCTATGGTCCATGGTTTTATTCCTGTTCACAAAGTCCCCAATGCCTTAGTGATGGGGATGCATCTAATACTAAGTCATTCCTAGTGGTCTGTACTAGGGCATTAGTTGGTTCTGAATAAAATAGGGGAATCATGTAGTTCCATCATACACTATCATGTATGAAAGAGAATTCTGGTTATGGGAATTAACAGATTCAGTCTGGAAAAATTCCAGTCATAGGAGCACATAGTTGAGAATTCATCATGCAAATTAAGCCTACCTAATCAAAATTCCAGATATAGGAGTCCCTGTGATAGAGGCTAGTAGAATTAATGTTGTCTGCTTTACGATCTAAATGACTGTATATAAATAATTGCTGGATGTCGTCCATAAAAAGGAAGGAGTATCTGGTCAAAAGAAGCAACGAAACAACCATTAGAAAGTTAGGTACAATGCTCTTTGTATTGTGCATGTATGTGTGTATAAATAAATAAGTCTTTTTGGGCTGTGATTGATTATTGAATATAAATAAAAAAACTTAAACACCACTTCTAAGATTTGTGTATATATAATATGAATTCTTAAACTGTATTGCTTTACCTTTTTCCAAAAATATATGACTATCACTTCCATCACTTTCTAACAACTGTTCTTCCAATATCATGCTGTCAAGTGAAATGGTATCCAGTGAGGTTTGTGAGGGGCTTCTTCTCATGTTCTTATAAGAAACAGAGAGTGGAGCCATGTTGGGTGGGCAACGTTCCTTAGGCTTTCTGCTGTTAACAAACAAAATTATCAGAAAATCATCACATAAAAGGAAAAGAATTCTTTCTAAAGAATACTTCAAACAAAATAAATATATATTTATATAATATACACAATTTTTAAAATTATATAAGCATAAAGTATTTTCATATTTTGAAAAACCTACTCTTCCATGTGTTAACTTTAACAATGCCATATTTATCATGGTTTTCTGTCCAAAGCCAAAATATACTCATAAGTACATGCACATGTGTGTGCGCACACGCATGCACACACACATATACACACACAAATAAAACAAACCCCCCACCCCAAATTCTACACACACACACACACACACACACACACACATACACACACAAATAAAACAAAACCCCCACCCCAAATTCTAACAGTCCGTTGTTACCTTAAAGATGACTGTGATTTAAGTGTTCTGACTGTGGGTGCTTCTTCTTTACTGATTTCCATGTTCTCAGAGAGTGAAACTGTTTCTGGAAGCAAATCTTCAGCTTTAAAGATTGACTCTATGGTTTCATTTCCTTTACTAGTTAAACTATTTGAAAGTATGTTCTGATTACCACCATTATCAAATGACAGCATACTTGAGTCTTCTCTGTAGTTTAAGACACTATTTGAATCTGTATAAGACGAATCCTTTTTTCCACTTGTTTCTGATCCAATTTCTCCTGAGCCACTTTTGCAAACAATTCCACTACTTTCATCTTCGCTTATTTTCCCTAAATTTTTATCTGATAAATAATCCAGAAAAGAAATACCTTTTTGCAGATTTGTATCACTAGCTGATTTAAAAAGCAAAGAATCCTTCAAAGGGACATGGCTAAGGTCAATACTCATAGATCTGTTCTCTGACATATGATTAACAGTTACACTTCTAATTTGTTTTATACCACTATTAACTTGTTTTCTTTTTGAAGACAAAAATTCTCCATTTTCTGTAGGCAAATAATCAGGAACCACTGGACTCACACTTTCAGAAACAGGAGACTTAAGACTATTTGCTTTATCTACTGGATGAAGCAAAAGAGCCACTTCCGCACTTTTAAGTAAAATTCCAATGCAAATGGATGTCTGACTGGCTGGATTGCCAGTCACAGCTTCTACATCTTTCCTTAAATTCTCTGAAAGCAAAATAAGTGACTCGTGGAGGAAAAGCAGGAGCAGATACTGGTAGTGATTGATCTGCATACTGACATGTTTATGAATGTGAACCAGGACATGAATATCTGCATCTGATGATGAAGAGGAAAATCTTAAAAACGTATCTGAAGGTTTCTGACTACCATTTGTCAAGGGATCAGACTCTGTACTATAATACTCCTTCAAGAGCTTTTTCCGCTTCCATCGGCCAGTCAGATCACTGGACTCACTTTGTGATGTATTTAGAGATATCTGATTACAAGTCTGCAGCAATTTTTGTGACAATGCATACCTTTTTGGTTGACAAATCCAGATGGAAAGAGGGAAAGAATCTACAAAATTTATTGGCCGTCCTTTTCCACTTTTCATCCCTTCATAATCTATCCAAAATTGAGAAAAGTACACAGCCCAAACATCCGTGGCAGCAGAAGTTTTAAGAGTGTATTTATTCAACTTAGGAGTAACATTTCCTTTATAAACTTCATGCAGTTTGGTATCTTGTTCATGAGCATGTCTCTGGAAGATTGGATGCAGAAGATTAAAATTGTCACCAGATTTGGGGAAACTGGTATATGTTTTACTGAAAAAATCACAATCTTTGAAGTCTTGAAACAAAGCTTCTAAATCAGAATGTCGACAGTTTGAACAGTATCTTGTATTTGTAGCAATCATTTCTGAACTCTGAATAGAAATTGCATGTGGTTGATCTTGATGACATTCAGAAGATTTCATTTCAGAAGGAATGACAAACTAGAAGAGAAGAAACATTAATCTAGTCTGACTTACAAATCCATATATCTTGAAGATAAAAAAATCAAGAGCATGACCTGGTTCAGGAATTCTTTTTGACATTTCACCCCAAAACACTAATTTTCTATCTTGACATAAAATACTCTCCCTCCCAAATCTTATTAAACCAAATGAAAAAGGCTTAAATGATTAACAACTAAGAAAAGAAACAAAGGAAAAAACCCCATAAATAATGAATAAAGTACATAACACACATATACATATTTGTAGACAATATATCACAAAATAAAAGGAATAAAACTGAATTAAATCAATTATTAAATGCTTACTATGCCCTGAGTATATATACGCCCTGAGTAAATAAAAAAGCACAAAGTTTGGAAAAGAGAATTTTTTGTTACGATATTTTAAATCCAAGTGATTTGGAGGATGACTAGATAAGTAAATGGAATGACTGGATAACTGTCATTAGAATCACTTTTCTGGGAGAAAACTATTAATAAAATAAACTTAGGAGTATAGGTCAAACTATTTAGTAAAATTATTTTCTACAGATAATTAAGCCCAGTCCTCAAAATATTCACAACAAAGAGTTCAAAGTGACTGATTTTAAAACTCAAACTGCCCATATGCACAAAATGTAAAGATCATTATGTAATTGTGTTTTAAATTATAATTATAAATGTTATAAAGTGTGTCTCTTTATATTGAATATTTTAAGGTCTTTGAAACGATCTTTAAAACATTTCTGCAATGCAACTGTTGAGTATTATTAATCTCATTTTACAGAGAAGAAATTAAGGGTATGTAAATTTAGTCTACCAGCAACAGAGCTAGAAACTGAAATATTCATCCATGCCCAAATCTTACTCTATTTACTACACTATACTGTTATTTTTGTAAATTTTAGCTTCCTTCCTTTAAAGTTTAAATATCCATGGAATTCTGATTATCAACTACTTGACTATAATAAAACACAACTTTCTATTATCTTTGGATATTAATAACAGAATAAATGTAACAAATAAAACCCAGATATAACTTAAAAGCGTCACTGTATTATTTACCCTTCTTAAAAAATTTTTATCAGCTCCAGTAAGAAGTAGAAAAAAAAAGATATTTAAATTTATTTCTACTGCTTACCTCCAAATGGATGAGCTCCAGTAAGAAGTAGAAAAAAAAAAGACATTTAAATTTATTTCTACTGCTTACCTCCAAATGGATGAGCAGGGGGAAAAAAAAAAGAAGAAAAGTAGAGAAAGAAGGGGTGGGGAAGGGCGGGGAAGCAGCCTCTTAAAGCTTCCATAATTGAAAACTGAAATTAAAATTCAAATTTCAAAAACAAAATTAATATTGCAATGAAGTTGACTTATATTTGAGCACCCATCTTAAATCCTGGAAATAACTTTTCTTCTGTAAAAATGGTTTTGTTCTCACAGCCACTTGTTTATATGGTACCTTTAGCATTAAGCCATCAACTCGAATATCAACATGCTCATCAGATTTTGAATTGTCATTCAACTTGTACACAGCCATAAACTGATTAAGACTCTGTTTTAAATCCAACAGAAACTGATTTAACCATAGAATACTTCTTTCATCCACTGTAAACTGTAGTGCATTCAGCTGGCTATAAAGGTTGGGAGATGGAACTGTGGAGAAAAAAAATTTTTAAAGATTTTTAATAAACTGATAGTTCTAAATCTTCCCTGAGAACAGAAAATACATTTTAACCAAGTTTTATTCTACTTAAATTAAGATTAAAAGGTTTTGCAATGTTATTTACAAGATTAAAGTGATACTACCTGTAGATGATAGCAAACACATTTGGAAAGACAGAAAACATCTTTCATTGCTTCACTAATGGAAAAATATGCAGTTTAAATGCAAATCAATTAAGAAAATGGTAATAGGAACATACATATCAATAACTACCTTAAATGTAAATGGATTAAATGCTCCAACCAAGAGACATAGACTGGCTGAACGGATACAAAACAAGACCCGTATATATGCTGTCTACAAGAGACCCACTTGCGACCTAGGGACAAACACAGACTGAAAGTGAGGGGATGGAAAAAGATATTCCATGCAAATTGAAATCAAAAGAAAGCTAGAGTAGCAATTCTCATATCAGACAAAATAGACTTTAAAATAAAGACTATTACAAGAGACAAAGAAGGACACTATATAATGATCAAGGGATCAATCCAAGAAGAAGATGTAACAATTGTAAATATGTATGCACCCAACACAGGAGCACCTCAATACATAAGGCAAATGCTAACAGCCATAAAAGGGGAAATCGACAGTAACACAATCATAGTAGGGGACTTTAACAACCCACTTTCACCAATGGACAGATATCCAAAATGAAAATAAATAAGGAAACACAAGCTTTAAATGATACATTAAACAAGATGGACTTAATTGATACTTAAAGGACATTCCATCCAAAACCAACAGAATACACTTTCTTCTCAAGCACTCATGGAACATTCTCCAGGATAGATCATATCTTGGGTCACAAATCAAGCCTTGGTAAATTTAAGAAAATTGAAATTGTATCAAGTATCTTTCCTGACCACAACGCTATGAGACTAGATATCAATTACAGGAAAAAGTCTGTAAAAATACAAACACATGAAGGTTAAACAATACACTACTAAATAACCAAGAGATCACTAGAGAAACGAAAGAGGAAATAAAAAAATACCTAGAAACAAATGACAATGAAAACACGACAACCCAAAACCTATGAGATGCAGCAAAAGCAGTTCTAAGAGGGAAGTTTATAGCAATACAAACCTAACTCAAGAAACAAGAAACATCTCAAATAAACAACCTAACCTTACACCTAAAGCAATTAGAGAAAGAAGAACAAAAAACCCCCCAAAGTTAGCAGAAGGAAAGAAATCATAAAGATCAGATCAGAAATAAATGAAAAAGAAATGAAGGAGACAATAGTAAACATCAATAAAACTAAAAGCTGGTTCTTTGAGAAGATAAATAAAGTTGATAAACCATTAGCCAGACTCATCAAGAAAAAAAGGGAGAAGACTCAAATCAATAGAATTAGAAATTAAAAAGGAGAAGTAACAACTGACACTGCAGAAGTACAAAGGATCAAGAGAGATTACTACAAGCAACTATATGCCACTAAAATGGACAATCTGGAAGAAATGGACAAATTCTTAGAAAAGCACAACCTTCCAAGACTGAACCAGGAAGAAATAGAAAATATAAACAGACCAATCACAAGCACTGAAATTGAGACTGTGATTAAAAATCTTCCAAGAAACAAAAGCCCAGGACCAGATGGCTTCACAGGCGAATTCTATCAAACATTTAGAGAAGAGCTAACACCTATCCTTCTCAAACTCTTCCAAAATATAGCAGAGGGAGGAACACTCCCAAACTCATTCTACGAGGCCACCATCACCCTGATACCAAAACCAGACAAAGATGTCACAAAAAAAACTACAGGCCAATATCACTGATGAACATAGATGCAAAAAACCTCAACAAAATTCTAGCAAACAGAATCCAACGGCACATTAAAAGGATCATACACCACGATCAAGTGGGGTTTATCCCAGGAATGCAAGGATTCTTTGATAAACGTAAATCAATCAATGTGATACACCATATTAACAAACTGAAGGAGAAAAACCATAGGATCATCTCAATAGATGCAGAAAAAAGCTGTCAACAAAATACAACACCCATTTATGATAAAAACCCTCCAGAAAGTAGGCATAGAAGGAACTTACCTCAACATAATACAGGCCATATATGACAAACCCACAGCCAACATCGTTCTCAATGGTGAAAAACTGAAACCATTTCCACTAAGATCAGGAACAAGACAAGGTTGCCCACTCTCACCACTATTATTCAACATAGTTTTGGAAGTTTTAGCCACAGCAATCAGAGAAGAAAAAGAAATAAAAGAAATTCAAATCAGAAAAGAAGAAGTAAAACTGTCACTGTTTGTAGATGACATGATACCTCACATAGAGAATCCTAAAGATGCTACCAGAAAACTACTAGAGCTAATCAATGAATTTGGTAAAGTAGCAGGATACAAAATTAATGCACAGAAATCTCTGGCATTCCTATACACTAATGATGAAAAATATGAAAGAGAAATTACGGAAACACTCCCATTTACCACTGCAACAAAAAGAATAAAATACATAGGAATAAACCTACCTAAGGAGACAAAAGACCTGTATGCAGACAACTATAAGACACTGATGAAAGAGATTCAAGATGATACAAACAGATGGAGATATATACCATGTTCCTGGATTGGAAGAATCAACACTGTGAAAATGACTATACTACCCAAAGCAATCTACAGATTCAATGCAATCCCTATCAAACTACCAAGGGCATTTTTCACAGAACTAGAACAAAAAATGTCACAATTCGTATGGAAACACAAAATACCGCGAATAGCCAAAGCAATCTTGAGAAAGAAAAACGGAGCTGGAGGACTCAGGCTCCTGGACTTCAGACTATACTACAAAGCTACAGTAATCAAGACAGTATGGTACTGGCACAAAAATAGAAATATAGATCAATGGAACAGGATAGAAAGCCCAGAGATAAACCCACACACATATGGTCACCTTCTTTTTGATAAAGGAGGCAAGAGTATACAATGGAGAAAAGACAGCCTCTTCACTAAGTGGTGCTGGGACAACTGGAGAGCTGCATGTAAAAGAATGAAATTAGCACACTCCCTAACACCATACACAAAAATAAACTCAAAATGGATTAAAGACCTAAATGTAAGGCCAGACACCATAAAACTTAGAGGAAAACATAGGCAGAACACTCTATGACATAAATCACAGCAAGATCCTTTTTGACCCACCTCCTAGAGAAATGGAAATAAAAACAAAAATAAACAAATGGGACCTAATGAAACTTACAAGCTTTTGCAAAGCAAAGGAAAACATAAACAAGACGAAAAGACAACCCTCAGAATGGGAGAAAATAGTTGTAAATGAAGCAACTGACAAAGGATCAATCTCCAAAATTTACAAGCAGCTCATGCAGCTCAATAACAAAAAAACAAACAACCCAATTCAAAAATGGGCAGAAGACCTAAATAGACATTTCTCCAAAGAAGATATACAGATTGCCAAGAAACACATGAAAGGATGCTCAACATCACTAATCATTAGAGAAATGCAAATAAAAACTACAATGAGGTATCACCTCACACCAGTCAGAAGGGCTATCATTAAAAAATCTACAAACAATAAATGCTGGAGAGGGTGTGGAGAAAAGGGAACCCTCTTGCACTGCTGGTGGGAATGTAAATTGATACAGCCACTATGGAGAACAGTATGGAGGTTCCTTAAAAAACTAAAACTGGAACTACCATACAACCTAGCAATCCCACTACTGGGCATATACCCTGAGAAAACCATGATTCAAAAAGGGTCATGTACCACAATGTTCACTGCAGCTCTATTTACAATAGTCAGGGCATGGAAGCAACCTAAGTGTCCATCGACAGATGAATGGCTAAAGAAGATGTGGCACATATATACAATGGAATATTACTCAGCCATAAGAAGAAACGAAATTGAGTTATTTGTAGTGAGGTGGATGGACCTAGAGTCTGTCATACAGAGTGAATTAAGTCAGAAAGAGAAAAACAAATACCATATGCTAACACATATATATGGAATCTAAAAAAAAAAAAAAAAAAAAGATTCTGAAGAACCTAGGGGCAGGACAGGAATAAAGACACAGATATAGAGAATGGACTTGAGGACAGAGGGAGGGGGAAGGGTAAGCTGGGATGAAGTGAGAGAGTGGCATGGACATATATACACTACCAAATGTAAAATAGATAGCTAGTGGGAAGCAGCCGCATAGCACAGGGAGATCAGCTCAGTGCTCTGTGACCACCTAGAGGGGTGGTATAGGGAGGGTGGGAGGGAGACGCAAGAGGGAGGAGATATGGGGATATATGTATATGTATTGCTGATTCACTTTGTTATACAGCAGAAACTAACACACCATTGTAAGGCAATTATACTCCAATAAAGATGTTAAAAAAAAAGTATGCAGTTTAATCTAAAACTAACTGTATAAATAAGAGGTATTGTTTTGATTTCTTTTCCTATTGTTACAGTCACCAAGAAGCAAACTTCAAAAACTTTACCTTCTTGGGACTTCCTTGGTGGCGCACTGGTTAAGAATCTGCCTGCCGATACAGGGGACCCAGGTTCGATCCCTGGTCCAGGAAGCTCCCATGTGCCGTGGAGCAACTAAGCCCGTGCACCACAACTATTGAGCCTGTGCTCTAGAGCCTGCGAGCCACAACTACTGAGCCTGTATGCCGCAACTACTGAAGCCCACGCACCTAGAGCCCGTGCTCTGCAACAAGAGAAGCCAACGCAATAAGAAGCCCTCACACTGCAACAAAGAGTAACCCCTGCTCGCCGCAACTAATGAAAGCCCACGCACAGCAATGAAGACCCAATGCAGCCAAAAATAAATAAATAAATTTATATATATATAAATGTATATATATTTATATATATAAACAGAAACATCTTATTGGGATGTGGAGGTGCTTATCTCTGAGGATAGTAAGGAAGTGGGTTGCTGAAGCGATCGTGTCAAGGGAAGAAAGGGGAGGGAATCTCAAATACAGATTGAGTGATGATGGCAGCCACAGAGAGAACTAGAGAGCAAATGTAGTCCAGGATAGAAGAACCCTGACTGCATATCTGGGATAGAGGAAGAAACCTGGTACACTAAGCAGTAGAGAGATCTAGTTGCAGTTTCTAACAGGGGTCTACTTATGAAATAGATTACTACATAGCTATTAAAGATATTTAAAATGAACATGTAGAAACTAGGATCATTAAGGGAAAAGGACAGGATGTAAATCAAATATGTTAAAGAAACGCATACATTAAAAACAGGACTACCAACACTGTACTGATTGTTGTGGTCTGAAATGCATCCCCTCAAAATTGATATGCTGAAGTTCTAACCCCTAATACCTCAGAATTAGCTGTATTTGGAGATAGGGCTTTTAAAGAGGCAATTATGGTAAAAATGAGTTCACGTGGGTGGGCTCTAGTCCAATATGACAGGTGTCATAAGAAGAGCTTAAAAAACGGAAACACACAGAGGAAAAACCATGTGAGAAGACAGCCATCTACAAGCCAAGGAAAGAGGTCTCTGAGGAAACAACCCTGTCAACACTCTGACCTAGAACTTCTAGCCTCCAGAACTGTGAGGAAATAAATTTGTTGTTTAAACCACCCAGTCTGTGGTATTTTATTATGGCAGCCTTAGCAAACTGATACACTTATGTTAGTAGAAGTTGTCTCTAAATTGTAGGCTCACAGGCATTTTCAAATTTTTGGCATTTTCTCTATTTTTTTTTAATATAATGAATGTATGTTACAATTATAAAAAAAGGTTATATATTTTTAAAGTTGGATCGCTTAACAGAAAGACGAAATGTGAGGACTGAAAATGGATCCCTATACACGGGGATTCAGTATACTATGTTCTTTACTTTTGTATCTGTTTGAAAATTTCCATAATAAAAAGTTGAAAACAGTTAAAAGTAAGCAACCAATTTCACTCCTAGGTGGCTAAGATTTAAATTGCTGGGAAGGAGTTTTATATTTTTATCAGAAAAAAACGTATAGATTATAGAATGGGATTATAATTCCCTTGGTGCATGTTAACAAAACTGATAGAAATAAACCTAGATTAGAAGTCTGAAATCCTGGAAACTATAGGCTTTAGTCTGAAGAAAAGTTACTAGTTCAATGAATGAGACATTATTTAAGGAAAACAATTTGGGGGGTGGGTGTTGGAAACAACAGAATTATCCAATTACAGGTAAATAGTTGTGAATAACCTGGGGAGGCAGTGAAATATAGTTGGGGGGGAAGGGTAGGAAGAATTTCGATTTAGAAGACCTATACTTGAATTTCAGCTGTGCCATTTTATTCTTCACAAGGTGCTGAGCAAATGCCTTAACCTATCTTAATTTTCTCATTGTTTCAGTCAAGGAGGTAGAAGAGAAAACAAATTTGAAATACACAAAAGAATACTGAAAAGCATGAAGATGGTGAGGAGATTAGATCCTAAAAGGTCGTTACAAATGAGGATTAAAATGTTAAAATAGTTTGACATCTCTTTCTCCAAAGTAATTTCTTTCTCCAAAGGATATCTTTTTTTTTATTTAACAACAAAGGCATGAGCATCAGAAACTCCCTTTGAAACTAAAAACCCATATTAAGTGAATATTAAACACACGAGCTAAGTAGGTCAAAGAATCTGGAGTTCCACCTTAAAAAAATTTTTTTCCTCAAATAATATAACCTATTTCATTTAAACACTTTTTCTCAACTATGATTTTCAACCAAAATAATGAAAAGGTACCACATAAACAAAGGCAAATTTTAGTTTGAAGAATTAGATGAACTGAGACAATAGCAAAGAATACAAATGTAGAGTCATAAAGTAGCTTACAAATGAAAATTCATGTAATTCAATGTTTCTAACAAAAGACAAGTGCCAAAAGTTGTCCAAGGTATACATTTGGGTATCAAAACCTAGCCTCCCAAATTCTCTATAACTAAAAGGATAACTTCACTATTCATTTTTTAATGAAATAGTTTTATGTAGCTGAAATATAAATGAAGTTTTACTAAAGAAAAAAAAAATGACCTTATTCTACAACAACCTAACTCTCATTCATTCTTTCATTTAACAACAGCTACTAAGAACAAAAATGAGTCAAACCTCAGGGGTAAAATGAAGCATGAATACTACATGGTTCCTGATATCAAGGATGCTACAAGCTAGTAAGGGAAAAGAACATATGAACAAATAATAAGTAAAAATGCTATACTAGAGTTATATACTAAACACAATGATTACAAGGGTAAAGAACAATGGACTTTTTTCTTTTTTCACATTTATAATACTCGAAAACTTAGCAAGAAAAAATCAACTTCCCAAGTAATGGACAAACAATAACAAAAAAGGAAACTCTCTTACTTGGAAAATCCTTTCCATCTGGATAGTAATATTCTGTGAATTCTATATAGACAGCTGACATTTCTTGTGGAAGATACAGGGATTTTTTATTGCAAGAAATCATACTTTTGGGGGAAGAACGACATTGTTCCGCTGTAGAGACCTGAAAAAATAATTAAGTGTATTGAAGTAACACTAAACAAAGCCCTTTCCAAAGAATTTATGCAACATGGACAGTACTTCAAACTCTTAAAACTACTTCCAATAATTAACTAATTAATTGCCAATGTAATCTTTATCATATATTTAATTTCATATTAAATTATTTTAAAATAATACCAATTAACTTATTCATAAAACTATAACCTCTTTGGATTCTTATTAATTACAAAGTCAATTCTGTACAATTTTCTTTGCAAACTTACTACTTTGAGCCTTACAATAACAGATAGAATATTTCTGTAAGACAATACAAATAAGTTAAGTGGCAGAGTCAGGACACAGATCCAAGTCCTCAAGACTAGACTGCTTCCCAACTATGTACTTTATAATAGTTCTTTACCATAATTCATTATTATGAAAAATAATATAATTATATACAGAGCTTTAGTTTAGAATAACAAAAAAATTACAGAGACAGACAGTGGTGATGGTTGTACAGCAATGTGAATATACTTAATGCCAATGAACTGTACACTTAAAAATGGTTAAAATGATAAATGTTATGTCATGTATATTTTACCACAATAAAAATTAATTTAAAAATAACAGTACAACTATAAATGCTCCTGTCAAATAGTTTGAGCTCTTAAATTATTTTTCCAATAGACTATTAGTTTTAAGATTCATGTTACACATTTTTCACTCTCTGCCCAAAACAGCTAATTTATAATCACATCAAAAACTTGTATACGAATTTCTCCAAAGTTCAACCAATAGCATTTTATCAGTTTCATTTATTTATGCTTGTTTAGCAGACCCAGGGATATATCTCAAGGTTATTTTTTTTCATTCATTCAACAAACATGTATATTTCTCATGTGAAGTGGAATGACTCTTCAATGTTTTATTTGTTTCCCCTTGTATAAATTGCTAATCAAACCTTTGATTATTTGTACAGTCTTCATAAATTTAAGTCAGTTCCTTACATTGTCTAATAAGAAGTTTTTCTCTGCATACATGGAAACAAATTCTTTTCAACTCCAGAGTGTCAAGTTATTTTATATAGTAGACAATAGCCTTTTTCCCTTTTCTTTTAATAGTTAAAAAGTTATTCAAATTGGGATGAACATACTATCTTATTTTCTTCCAGTTACTTTTGTTTTGTTCTGGTGTATTCGTGTATGTGGGATTGCTTTATTGTATTTCATTCTCAATCATATGGGATTATGGGTGATTCCCCTTCCCCATTTCCATATGAATTTATTCAAATATAATGCATTATATAGAGAACATTAAGAAAGAAGCAATTGCACAATAAGAAAGTAACTCTTAAATCAGGGTATCTCAAAATTGGCACTATTGATATTTGGGGCCAGATAACTTTGTTATGGGGGCTGTCCAGTGCATTGTAGAATGTTCAGCAGCAACACTGATCTCTACCCACTAGATGTCAGCAGCAATCCCCTCCAGCTGTGACAACAAAAATTGTCCTCAGACACTGCCAAATGTCCTCTGGAGGGCAAAACTGGCCCTAGTTGAAAACTACTGAGTAAAATAAAAACTTTCCAGATAAAACTAAGTCTCAAAGACATAGACTTATCAAAATATACAAGAACAATTCACAAATGATAATACATACTTGAAATCCTTTATTTAAAAAAAAAAAAAAAAGGGTCATAGTTTTACTGTGTTGGTCTCAAGGATTGTGATGTTAGACCATGTTGTACCGATTATAGCCTGAATAAGAATGTTAGTATAAATAGGACAGAGTTCTTAGCTATAAAATTATGTTCACAGTATAGTCAATACTTAGTAGTTAATTAAGCAAAAATCGTATTTTAGTTTATTCCACTAAGACCTTTGTGTAATAAGTAATCTGGCCTACAAAGAGAGGTCTGGCCTTTGTCCCTACTCTTGGGAGGTAATTCTTTTTTTTTTAATGTTTTCTTTTCAAATTTTTTTTTTGGCCGTATCGCATGGCAAGTGGGATCTTAGTTCCCCGACCAGGGATCGAACCTGCGCCCCCTGAACTGGAAGGCAGAGTCTTAACCACTGGACCGCTGGGAAAGTCCTGGGAGGTAATTCTAAAGTCTTGGAATTTCCTATTCATGGTAGACCCCTGAGACCACAACTGATAGTTTATGCTCACAAGATGACTCAGAATGGGACTGACCACACTTGATAGTCTTAGTAGTGTTTAAGTCCACTTGTAGAGACTGAGTTCAACTACGTGGGCAATATTTCATACATACTGTTACATGTTCATCCTGGGAGGCTAATGTGTCCTAGGGAGAAGGAAATTCTGAATTTGGAGCCCTCTGAAACTCCACTCTATGCTCTCTTCCTATGGCTGGTTCTAATTCGTATTCCTGCCTTGTAATAAATGTGACTGAGTATAACTGATTTCGGCAAGTTCTGTGAGTTTTTCTAGTAAATTCTCGAATCTGAGCATAGTTTAGGGAAACCCCAGAAACTACAGTTGGTGTCATTAGTCTTGTGCAGACTTGGCAGTCTGGCAAACTGTGCCCTTAACCTCACAGTTTGCCTAATTCTGGGTAACCATATAAATGAAAATTAATGAACTGGTATTTTCTATTCTGTCTAATTTAGCCATTTCACAAAACTGGTCAAGATGTTTTTAAATAAAATGGTGGCACTGGTTTATAAGAGTTGTTTGCAGGAGATACTAAAGGTGTTTATCAGAAGATTTAATTTAAGAAATAAAACATACCTGGTATATATTGAAATCTGCAAGTCTAACCACAACAGAACTAGACATTAACTTAACTTTGGATTGTTGAGGTAACACTGTAGGCGTTTTGGAAGTCCCTTTCAGAGTTGAGTCTTTCTCTGTGGGAAACAAAAATTCCTTTTAATTTATAGTAAAATTATTTTTTACCAGTCACTCTTTTATTACTAAGGCAGCTACTAGAAATATAGATGAACCCTAATTTCTCAAACAAGGTAACATATGTGGAAATACTTTATATATAAACTGATATAAGAACATAAGTTATTATGATGATTACTCTTTTATTTTGTGATAATTATTCTTTAAATGGGAATCATACTTATATCACATTGAAGAAACTCTCATACAATAACTTTTGGGTGGAATTCTTGTTAAAAAGAGAAATCTACCTGTCATTTAAGTCTGAAATATTCCACGTGGGTATTACTTTTATTAGTCATATTAATTTAAAAAGTGCTTTGATCTATAAGCCTATGATCCGAATGAGGTACAGGCTTTTTAGACATTAATTAAACACCATATTTATTTACAGAAAATATCATATGGTGAACATACACACACATTCACACAGATACACACACCCAATTAATATTAGGGGAATGACATAATGTTGTTAGAGGTAAAATACCTGTTTGTGTGTGCTGGGGAGAGGCATGTGTTGGGGATTCAGGAGGTGAACCTACATCATGATCCTTTACAGCCTGTTTAAGCATTTCAACGTTGCACTCAAATTCATGTAACAACTCGTTGGCCCAACCATTTTTTATTTTGGTTGCATCACTAAAATACATCCAATGATTACAACTATCTCCTGTAAAATGAATAACAAGTATTTCACTGAAAAATGCACACTTTTCATTTATTCCATTATAGCAAAGCTTCTAATGATAAATACTCATTTTCTCAAGAGATTCTTTAATCTTCCAATAAATTTGCAGCTTTCACCTACTACAGACATTAATCTTCCTAGAAAATATGAGTAAAACATTTAGAATGGAGGGAGTGTCAAAAGCAAATAACCTGGGAGGGTTTCTCTCTAGAACCCATCCTTGGTAGAACATCACTCAAAGTTTCAATAAGAAGCAGCATTGCTGGTCAGCCTTCACTGAATGCTCAACCCCTGGCATGCCTCCATTGAATAGAATCCCAGTAAATACCATACAGGAAAAAGTCTCTTCATCAGAGATTTGTTGTAAACTGCAGCCATATATATATATATATATATATATATATATATATATATATATATATATATACACACACATATATATATCTATGTATATGTGTATATATATATATCACATACAGGATTTTTGGAGGAAAAATTTTAAATCAGGATTATTAGGTTTATCTGTAGCAATTAAGAAAAGTAGTATCTACATAAAAGGGTTAAGAAAATAAAACCTACTTTATGACTAAAAGTTTTACCTTCTAAATAGGAATGATTTCTATGGTAAAAATTATTTTCAGTATATGTAAGTCACTTATGAATCAGGAGGTCAGAATGTAAGACAAAGCCCTTCAAACAAAACTCTAAACAAATAGTACAACCTTTAAATTCTACCAGGTACTGACACAGAAATGACAAATACTGGGAAATTGAAATTTGTGAAGAGAAAAATTTTATCACATTTTAAAAGTTCTAGAAAACTCATTACAGTTATTTGTTTTTTATTATTTGTATGAATTAAAAAATAAAAAGCCACATATCACCAAAATGCAGAGATGGGTATAAGGTCAAATTACTTAATTTGGCCATAAACATATATATTTTCATCTTTATTATTTGGGGGGAAAGTGCCTATCAATATGTGATTATTAAAGAACCTATTAACTCTTATCTGTTGATGAAATTTAGAAAATACAAAAAAGTTTTTAAAAAAAGGTTCCTGGAATCCTACAATTTAACTAAAATCACTGTTATCCTTTTGCTTTATTTTCTTTTTTGATTTTTGAATGTATATAATTAAAAAATTCAAAACAGATTAATAACTTGCTTTTGTCATAATTAACAAAATAGCACAAATATATGTCTTCTATATTCTAATTTTTTTAAGTTTTAAGTCAGTTTACAATATTTCCAATTTCTAACAATTATATTTACTAATAATCTACATAAACCTCAATATAAGATTCATGAATATTTTCTATGGCAATTATATTTTCTTGGTAAGATACTGCCAGGGGGGGAAATAATAAATGCCTTGATCTCTTTTCTCCTTAAAAAATTAAATTAAAACAAAATAATAAAATAACAACAAAATGAAATAAATTGGCTATATAATTTAAAAGCAAGATTTACATCTTTTAAAGAAATTGTTATACAAACCTGCTTTGTGATAAGGATAATAATCTATAGTTAGCTGTGTAAAAGACAGTTGCATAGCCCCTCCAGTAATACGTCTGTTTGACTCTGGGAAAAGAAAAAGATGAAATTGAAAGAGAGACAGAGAAAGAAGTATTAAGCAAATATAAGAAACATTTCATTTACCATACCTACAGTCCAAGCAGTGATAACTGTCTCTCTGTTACCAAGGTTAATACAATAAGGATTTTAAGAAATGCAATTCAGGGACTTCCCTGGTGGTCCAGTGGTTAAGAATCCACCTTGCAACGCAGGGGACGCCAGTTCGATCCCTGGTCCAGGAACTAGGTTCCCACATGTCGCAGGGCAACTAAGCCCTCACGCCACAACTAGAGAGCCTGCGTGCCACAACTACAGAGCCCACGCACTCTGGAGCCTGCGCACCACAACTAGAGAGAAGCCTGTGCACCACAACGAAAGATCCTGTGTGCCACACTAAGACCCAATACAGACAATAAATAAATAAATAAATAAATAAATATTTTTTTTAAAAAAGAAAGAAATGCAATTCAATCTAGTAAGTATTTATTGAGCCCCTATCCCCTGCAAGGTACTAAGCTAAAAGGTGAGGATACAAGAATAGCAGAACTTTTATATTTACAGACCTAACCATATGCCAAACATTGTTTTAAATTTTTTAACTGTACTTATTCATTTGCTCTTCATGGCAACCCTATGAAATAGATACCATTAATATTATGCCTATTTTCTAGATAAGAAAATTAAGTAAATAGGCCAAGGTCATACAATCAGTTAGTGTAGAGCTGGTTTTGAAACCAGGAAATCCTAACCACTACCTTATATCATCCTGCCTCTTGTTGAAGAAGCGATTGAATCTACTAGGTTAGGTAAGTTTTCTAAAGTCACACAGCTATGTTAAGATTGGAAGTATTTAAAACTCTGTTTCTGTTTTGTTATGTCTGTTCCTTTACTTTGTTCTTTAGATTCCACATATAAGTGAAATCATACAGTATTTGTCAATAGGTGGTTGCCAGAGGACAGGGGGATAGGGGAAGAAGAAAAATAGGTGAGGGAGATTAAGTGGTACAAACTTCCAGTTGTGAAATAAATGAGTCATGGGTATGAAATGCACAGTGTGGGGAACATAGTCAATAATTACATAGTATCTTTGAATGGGGACAGATCATAACTAGACTTATCATGGTGATCATTTTGAAATGTATAGAAATAACGAATCACTATGTTGTGTAATAGGAACTAACATAGCGCTGTAGGTCAACTAAACTTCAAAAGCAAACAAATTCATAGAAAAAGAGATCAGATTTGTGGTTACAAGAGGCAAGGGGGGGGGGGAAGGGAGAATGCGATGAAGGCAGTCAAAAGGTACAAACTTTCAGTTATAAGATAAATAAGTACTAGGAATATAATGTACAACATGATAAATATAATTAACACTGCTGTATGTTGTACATGAAAGTTAAGCGAATAAATCCTAAGAGTTCTCATCACAAGGAAAATTTTTTTTTATTTCTTTAATTTTGTATCTATATGAGATGATGATGGTCACTAAACTTACTGTGATAATCATTTCATGATGTATGTAAGTCAAATCATTATGCTGTATGCCTTAAACTTATACAGTGCTGTATGTCAATTATATCTCAATAAAACTAGAAGAAAAAATAAAAATAAAAAATAAAAAGGTAAAAAAGAAATCCGAAGTAGATAAAAAGTCAGTTTAACTCCAACATAAAAATCAAACATTAAAACAGCATAGACAAATCAAATACAAATTAGTATAGAGCTATGTACACACTCTCTATATTAATTTGTTAACTGCAATTTATCTCAACTGGCAGAATTTCTAGTACAGATCTACAATCCCTTATTTAAAACCCTTGGAGCCAAATGTTTCAGAATTCAGAACTGTTTTAGATCTTATTAAAGTAATGTACGTATATCTGTGTATACATACATATATATGTATGTATATAAACACAACACTGCCAGCAGGTTCTGAGGCAGCACTAAGTAACAAAAGATAGTAATTCTGCAGCAAAACTCAAGTATTTACACTAAGTGGGTATAAGAAAGATGATAAATAGCAACGTGATCATTTAGATGAAGTTTTGCCAGCAAATGAATTCTTTACAAACTTATGAAAAAGCATTTCAGACCCTTCTCGATTTTAGAATAGCAGAGAACTGATTACAGATCTTTAAGATGAGGAAGCTATTTTGGTGGAGGGGTTTTCTCCTTAAATAACATCATTTAGCTTATTCTATGAGGGAATATAGAGGGAGGAATGTAAAAGAGCTGAGAAAACACTTTTCTCTGTTTTTTTGCTGATCACTTAAACTTGACCCCTCATTTTGTTATTTTGGTTTGTTTTAACTTTTTTTGATTTTCCTTTCAAATCACTAAAGCAGAAGATGCCAACTACAAGCCAAATGACACAAAGGTAGACAAACAAAAGACAGCAAATCTCTCTCCAAACTCCAAATCTTCCTTACCTTTTCTGCTCCACCCTTTTATCTGGTAGCTGATATCTGGCTGCCCTTTCTGAAAAGGCAAGGTAACTTCTATTGCTAAGTATAGGAGCAATAGAAGTTACAGGGGTTGGTCTCAATATTCACTCTCTCAGCTTTAAAAATTCAAAGCAACAACTTTCAAAGACATAGATTCTGATTCAGGTCTGAGGCCCCACGTTGGATGTCTCCATTTAAAAAAGATTCTCGGGCTTCCCTGGTGGCGCAGTGGTTGAGAATCTGCCTGCCAAAGCAGGGGACACGGGTTCGAGCCCTGGTCTGGGAAGATCCCACATGCCGCAGAGCAGCTGGGCCCGTGAGCCACGGCTACTGAGCCTGCGCGTCTGGAGCCTGTGCTCCGCAACAAGAGAGGCCGCAATAGTGAGAGGCCCGCACACCGCGATGAACAGTGGCCCCCGCTTGCCGCAACTGGACAAAGCCCTCGCACAGAAACGAAGACCCAACACAGCCAAAAATAAATAAATAAATAAATAATTATTTTTTAAAAAAAGATTCTCAGCTTGATTCTCATGCTCACCAAGGTGTGAGAAACACTGTCCTAGAGGCAGGACTACCTGACGAATCCTTCCAACACTTATGGGCCAGAGACACTCTCTGGAGGAGAAACAGAAATGCCCAGCACCTAGAGTATGGAACCACAGATTTTCAAAGTGACCAAGAGCAGCTCCCCGTTAACCCCATTACCTGTGTTTACTAAATAGGGAAAAATAAGAGAAGCAAAAGCTAAAAGGAAAGAAAAAACCTTCCTAACTGGGATTTAGCTTCCTGACCAAATTTAGGGAGGATCTGGAGCAAGGAGACACAAGAAATGTTAAACAGCCACATAGTTGTGTTTATATGCCCACAGGGTCAGAAAAATGTAGATAAACCATCATGCTGAAAATACATGTGCATCGCTTTTCGGCCTTTTGGCTAAGATCAAGTGAAAATACATGTGCAAATAATTATGAATTGAGTGTGGACTAAAATTTAATTTACAGACAATTTCAAAATTATGAAAAAGTTAATTCCAAGGCAAGTCTAATTTTTCATCAACCTCTAAGGATGTCAGTCGTGAAAAAAAAATTAATTTTACCATTAGCATTGACAGCTAACAATTAATTATGTTGAGGTACTATTAAAGCAAAATAAAATTTTATACTAATATACAATGCTTAAAATTACACCTTTCATCTACATACCTCAATGAATGATAAAATTATGACTAGTTATCTTAAGAGTACAGACTACATATTGCATACAATAAACAATCCAGATGTGTAGTAAATTCTAGAAAAACCGAAAATAGTTTCAAATAGCAGCTTTTATTATTTATTACCTTTTTCTTTAGCATGAATATCATCACATATGTGTAGATCTAGATGAGAAATCACTAAATGATGGGAGGTTTCTTTAACATCAAAGTCATTGAATAGTTTCACAATTGCATCATTTAGATCAGGAGCATTTGAAGTCTGTGGTGTCTTCACTTGCTGGGTAGATGGGACTACTGTAGAGCTCTAAAAGATTCAAAACTGCCTTAGCACTGCAAGTTAAATATTTGACATTCCCCACTCAAAAAAACTTAAATATTTTTAGTAATAAAGTCATAAAAAAAAAGCAAATACATTTTCTTTTGTATCAGTAACTCAGTTTACTAAAATATTTTCTGAATTATGTAGGAATAAAACTAAAACCTAAAAACTGGAGAACTGTAAATAATTTGAATATGAACCCAATATGTTTTAGTAAATATTTGAATAGCTATATTTATAGCCCTTCCTGTTTTAGAAAATATATTTTTAACTGTTAAAGGCAGCTTACTTAAATATTATTAGTTTTATATATTGAAAAAGAAAACAAATGTGAGCCCTGTATACAACAGCTATATACACTATTGTATGTCCTGTAGAAATAAATCATTACTTTGTAAAAGTACTTGTGATATTATTTAGTACTATACGTGCTCTCATGCCTCTTAAGAGGTGTGGTATGTGCTCTGAACTTGGATATCTGAAGAAGCCAGAAAGCAGAAGAGATTCATAACAGATTGTGAGTTCACATTCTTTTCTCCCCAAAGAGAAAAAACAGAATACTGTTGAAGTATAAAGACATCTGTGAACCTCCAACAGCCTAAAATAACTCTGCATATATAAGAATACTGTGAGATGATGTGTACATGTTAGCTATAGAACTATACATGAAACCCTGGTAACAATTAACAAAATGAAAACCAGATTTTTTATTAAAACTATTTTAAAATTTTCTAATTAAGAACAGTTTATTAAAAGCATAGTTATTTACAGAAAATTAAAGTACTATATACATATAGCTTGTATACAATATACATATTCTTAATAGTAAGAACTATGGTCATACTGTAAAAGAATTTCAAAGTGTACTTGGTAAATGAGAATCTCTCAATGAAAATGATTGGGGCCCACAGTATTTAAAGAAAAGCAAAGATGAAATATAGTTGTGAAGGCTTAAATTCTAGGGGCTCAAGTAAGCTTTTTTACTAATTAACTGTTAAACTGATTTCCATCAGAAAAATCACTTTTTCTTATGTTTTCCCCCATCTACTTTCAAAGTCTTACAGACTATTATTTATGTCTATGATGGTACTGTTTTGAAAGAAAACACTTTCCTGTATTTCTTTAATCATGTATCCTCTTTTTCATCAAGACAAATACTGATACAAATAAAAACATAAGCATTAATCTCCCTACAAACACTTTTCTTCATACTGAGGTAGATTTAGGTTTCTGGATGTCATTTGTGGGGGGAAAAGTGGGCCACTATAAACTCTTTTGCCTCATGAATAATCTTAAAAAACTCTTAATTTTCAAGTTTGTAAAGCTCTCAAGTTATAAAGTTGAGCAAAGGAAAACTGTCACCTACTTCACTCTCTAATGCACTCTCTTGGTACCTCAAGTGATCAGGACATTCTGTATGATAACTAAAGTAGTGACATGACAACTACTACCCAAGAAAGAAACTCCACAGTAATGTGAATGGTTAAGTACATCTACTATAAAATATTATGGTGTGACAAAAAATACTAATTACAAATACTAATGACATGGAAGAAAACTATAGCCATTTGCTACTACATCCTTACTAAAACTAGGAAAAAATGCAGATGCTTAGGCAAAAAATCTGTAAGGAAATACCCCAAAATGCTAACACTGGTTTTGTTATGGTGGTAGGATTACAGAATTTTGTCCTTGTTTCTAGTTTCCTAATCTGTATCTTTATCTAGCTTCCTAATCTACATTCTATTTTATATAAACATATCCACATATTGCACAAGTAAGAGCTACAGTAACATCAACACATTGTCTATTGGTCTTTAATTTCAATTACCATCTCTGTTAATGACATCCTAAGCTACATAAATCCTTATTGCAAGCCTTAACAGACTAGTGTTTATGTCTATGATGGTAATATTGTAAAACATTATCTCCTGTACTTCTTTAATTATTTTTCCCACTCCAAAATGGAACTCATTATTACCTTTTCTCAGCCTTACCTCCCCTAATCAAACCTGCTTCCTTCTGCATTTACTCTATTGGCTAATGGAATTACCAATTATTTGAAAAGTTCTCAACTCTTCTGTCTTCTTTATCCTCAACTGGTGAAAGACTCAGATATCTCTCCCCAATTTGGCTTGTTTTTTCTTCTTTCAAACCATTACCAGAGGTCCAAGTCCACCCCTCCCCTAGAATCACAATCTTCCTACTCTTCAGTCTACCCTCTATAATACCACTATGTCATACTTGACTTTTGTTTCCTATTTAAAAACTTCCATTGGCTTCTGCATGCCTATAGGAAAAGTAAACATATAATGCTCATCATGTCTAGTTGCCACTTACTTCTGCTTAAACTCAGGCTACCTGCCTAGGAAAACTCTATTCTATGCTATGGTCCAGTATTCTGTTCATCAAACTTTTAAAATTAGGTTCCCTTGAAGAATTATGAAGACATCTTATTGGATAAATATTAATTATTGGTAGAATGATACAGGGTTCACCATCAATTCTCTGTTTGTTTTTATCGTTTAAAGCTCTGAGAAACTTTGTTCACATAAATAAGTCGATTAGAATGAAATGAATTTTGTTTTAGCAATGTGACACGATTCTTTGAACTCTTTCAAGTTACATGCCAGGATTCACAAAGTGATCTATTGCAAAAAATTATTTTTAATAGTCTAGCAGCTGACATTTATTAAACTTCCTTCAACTGTGTTGAAAGCAAAGAAGTGGGAATCACCTAATTTGTTAGTCTGTCATGGGTCATTCACTTCCAACATGGACAGCAATATTTCAAATTGCCTGTCTTATTTTCCAGAAGTTTTTGAGTCAAAACCCTCCCTTCCCCACCCCCCACCCCCAACAAATCCATCAGAGTAAGAATGAGGATGAGCAAGAAGAACGCCTTTCATTTGTAAAGTAGGATACTAGGATACGAGTAATTATGGAAAGGGAGAACCAGTCTGACATCTTAATAAAAGAACATTCTCACATAGCCCAAATTTAAGAAAGAGTACAGATCAAAATGGAAGATGTGAAACAATTTCTTTAAAACTTGGAAAGTTGTCATATATTCACAAGGCATGTGTACCTCACTCTCAAAAATAATGCTCTAGGAACACCAAACCCCTTATCTTTATCAGAAAATACCGTGCTCTTTAACACCATCATACTTTTGCAGATTCTATTTCCTCATCCAAAATACCATTTCCCTCACCTGGAAACTTCTACTCGTTTTTAAGACTTAACTTCATTATCCTCTTCGTGAAACCTTTCCAAACTCCCCAAGCAGTTGATTAAAACTTCTCTGTACTTCTATAATCTCCTCATCCCCATTTTTAATTCTGCACTCTAGCATTTACGTTGAACTGCAATGATTTGTTTTATATTTGATTCCCCATTACACTGAGATCCTTGAGGGCAGGATCAGACAATATTTATTTTTACATCCACAGCATGTAGCCCTGCACCTTATGACAAAGCAGACAGGCAGTAAACAATGTCAATTTGATAGTCACAGGAAAGCCCATGCACCAGCCAGATCACCAACAAGCTATATATCTAAGATGTAATTACTCTGTTTCTAATGAAATAATTCATAGAAGTATGATTTCACAATATCCTTTAAGTCTTTATTGGATAGATATAAAAAGTCAATCGTACTTATAAAATTATCAAAAGACGCTACACTTTGGGATTTTCAATGTCCCTTCTACAGAAATCTTCATGTCAAATTCTCAGAATTTACTACTAGGAAAGATTAGAAAACCTTTTTCTTTTAAGAAAAAACTAGTAATGCGTCTGATTTTAAGAAAGTGATCAATAAATAGCTTCCTCCATTTTCGTCCCAGCCATCAGACAATTCTAACAGTTTTGGGTTCGACTTCAGCAATTCCCTAGGGCTTTAGTTTCCTATTTTAATATTAATCCTTACATTCTTTCCCTTGACTATAATTACCCAGGTTTTTTCCTTTTGCACTTACTTTAGTAATTTTTAAATTGTATTTTTTTAACTTCCTGAAAAGAAGTATTTATAACATTAAAATACTTTTATGTTATCAGTAACTCTGATGCCAAGCACAGACCTCCAAACAAGATAAGCACTATATAGATAGAAATACATTTAATATATGCTTTCATATAGATACCATGTAGGTAAAATTAATATAGTAAGATATATAAGAAGATTCTTGGACTCAAAGTATTATAAACTATTTTGCATAAAGAAAACAACCAACCATTCTGATTTTTAAACCATTTACATGTAAAGTGAAGTGTTTTTCCTATTAACATATAATAGCATACCTGTGTAGGTTCAGGAGCCATACTCTTCCTTTGTTCTGTTGATTTTTCTATTGCTTCACTAAGAGATTTTGCATATTGTACCATAGCCTTCAACTGGGAATCCGTTAAAACCCATAATAAGTCATCCAGCATTAGAACTAACTTTGTTGCAATGACATTGCAGTCCTTTAACTGTCAGGAAAAAATGATTCATAAAATTAAGCCAAGAAATTAAACTTATAATGCACTTGTATCTTTTAAAAATTTAAAATTTTTCAATGGTTTAAATATGGATCCTTCCTTATTCACCAAATATTTATTGAGTTCCTATAATATGGAAGGAATATCTCCTAGTATTGGAGATACAGAGGTAAAAAAGACTGACAGATTCCTGTACTTTAACAGGAACAAGTTATATAGGTACAAGTATTTACATAATTTAATTTTTCATTTATAGCTAATAAATCATATAATTACCTATGTTAATTCAACCCCAGTTGACCCTTGAACAATGCGGGGGTTAATGCATATAACTTATAGTCCGCCCTCTGTACCCAAGGTTCCTCCGTATCCAAGGTTCCTCCACATCCACAGATTCAACCAACCTCAGACCATGTAGTACTGTAGTATTTACTATTGAAAAATATCCACATATAAGTGGACCCATGCAGTTCAAAACTGTGTTGTTCAAGGGTCAACTGTAATTCTAGTAGAAAAAGGGGCATTAAAATTAATTAAAGGGACTTCCCTGGTGGTCCAGTGGTAAAGAATCTGCCTTACAATGCAGGGGACGCTGGTTCGATCCCTGGGCGGGGAACTAAGATCCTACATGCGTGGGGCAACTAAGCCCACGCACCACAACTACCGGGCTCGCATGTCTCAACTAGAGCCCACGTGCCACAAACTACAGAGCCCACGTGCTCTGGAACTCACGGGCCACAAATACAGAGCCCACGCACCCTGGAGCCTGCGCGCCACAACTAGAGAAGAGAAAACCCGCACGTCACAACTGGAGAGAAGCCTGTGCGCCGCAAGGAAAGATCCCACATGCCTCAACTAAGACCCGATGCAGCCAGAAATAAATAAATAATAAATAAATAAATCTTAAAAAAAAATTTAATTAAAAACTGAAATGCTATTTTAACCACATTTCACATTTTAGAATATCTGTATTAAGTGTCATACTCTGAAAAATTCTTTTCAATTTAATTTAGTACAGTGATTTGTGTCTAGTACTAGAAAACATATTGCTGAGATTTTAATTGAGCCAAGTTTTTAAAAAAGTCATTACTCCCCCTCATTAAATTTCACCACAATCCACAGTGGACTCTCAAATACTGACATCCTTAAGTAGCTATCTTCCCTATTTATCTAAATTACCAGTCGTATCTTAACCTTCTAAAACTAGTCGTTTTGGTTACTAATAGTGAAGACTTTACCATTTACCCACTCCTGAGCAAGATTCAATAAGGAGAAATAAAATTATAAAAGAGTTAATGTTCAATAAATATTTGGTAACTGAGAAATCTATTCAATTTATCAAAAATAAAAATCTGCGAGCTTCCCTGGTGGCACAGTGGTTAAGAATCTGCCTGCCAATGTAGGGGACATGGGTTCGAGCCCTGGTCTGGGAAGATCCCACATGCCACGGAGCAACTAAGCCCGTGCGCCACAACTACTGAAGCCTGTGCGCCTAGAGCCCGTGCTTTGCAACAAGAGAAACCACCACAATGAGAAGCCCGCGCATCGCAACGAAGAGTAGCCCCCCACTCGCGGCAACTGGAGAAAGCCCACACGCAACAACGAAGACCCAACGCAGCCAAAAATAAATAAATTAAATAAATAAATTTTTTAAAAAGACCCTATTTCCAAATAAAGTCACATTAAAAAAAAAATCTAAATATTAAACTTAGAAACCTGAAAAATGTTATCATTACACTAGATTTCTTCAAATACTGCTTGAGGCACTACATTTCCTTTTATTTTGCACTGTTTTAATATGCCAATATTTCAGCTAAAAAATAATTTAAAATTTCCCATCAATTCTAATAGTTATCACATAAATCAAACAGGTAACCCTGTTGACTTACTCTTCTTTTAAGTGTGACTCTGATTTTTGATTGGTTGGTTATTAATCGAACAGGAGCACACATAATTTCAAGATGTGAGCTTTGGGTAGCATCTGCCTCTATTCGAATCATCTGCCAATTTATTTCCTTAAAGGTCAAAACCTAAAGAGAATATAGAGATTAGCTTCACTTACACAAAATAGAATAAGAAAAATGTAGATTTGTAAAAACAAAAAAAAAGTTATTATAAAAATGTATCTCTTCACTAATTTTCATATGACATTCTAGATCTATCCACTATGCTTTAATTTTTTTTAATTGTAGAATTCCAAATTCAGTAACACATCTTCATAATTATATTCATCATCTGTAAAGCTGTTAACAGTTTTATTCTAAGTAATTTAATTTTAATATAAAGCACAAAGAACATTTGAATTATGTAACCAAGAAGAATTTAAAAAACATATTTTAGTTATGTAAATTTAAAATTCAATTCTGAGAAGCTAAGAAGTTAAAATAGGACTCATTAACTCTGTAAGTTGAAAGATTACAGTAAAAACAATAAAATATGCACATTATATAATTAAATAATTAAAAGTAGTACAGAGAAAAGTATAGTTAAAGGGCAAAAGTAAATCTAGTAGTATGTGAATATAGGCAACCATAAAAAGTAATTATTTTAAATATACTTTTTTAAAAATTTATTTATTAAAAAAAAATTTTTTTTAACATCTTTATTGGAGAGAGTGGCATGGACTTATAAATACTACCAAATGTAGAATAGATAGCTAGTGGGAAGCAGCCGCATAGCACAGGGAGATCAGCTCGGTGCTTTGTGACCACCTAGAGGGGTGGGATAGGGAGGGTGGGAGGGAGACCCAAGAGGGAGGAGATATGGGGATATATGTATATGTATAGCTGATTTACTTTGTTATAAAGCAGAAACTAACACACCATTGTAAATATACTTTTGTATTAATCAATGACTAAAACATATTTTAAACAAAGAAAGAAAAGGAAAAAATCTTTACCTCTCCTCTCTGTGGATCTTGAATACGAGCAAATCTTAAATCTCCATGTTCCCAGTTCGCATTTACACTATAGATCCGTAGCTGGGAAAGTTCAAAGGATGCATTGAAGGCTTTTGCTCCAATGCGGATGACAATGGAATTTACAGAAACAGTAATTCCCTCAACTACTTTTTCAGCAAAGCCGTATTCACTGGGAAAACAAAGCAGAACAAAATATAATGCACTAAAACCAAAATAAAATCATTAGAAGTGAAAAGGTTTTGTTAATATTCTCACACAAGTACACAAACTGCCATAATAGTATTCATTTTTGTTTAACAAACCACATTTTTGTTAAAACAATAATCTAGTCTGGTTACATGTAAGTTACAAAAAAAAATGTTCTTCTCAAAATGATAAAAGGTTTTTAAAATTGGAAGTTACTCTCTAAATTATTATAATCACCTTCCAAAGTTGCCTATTCTCAAAAAGCATTAGTGCAGACACTGGCATCAATGAAGTAAGTAAGAGGGCTAAATTCTTAACACAAAGAAGGTTGCAGAGGCCAAGTGGAATCTCATAATTTAGAAATAAGGTCAGAAAAAGTTCACATTCTCTAATTCAATTCAGCAAATATTGAGCATCTACGATGGGAACGATGCTAGGACATAAAGAAAACCAAAGTAGAGTTGTGGCATTACAGGGTTTGCAAGTTACTTGGGTAGGAAAAAAAACACATATCCTAGCAACTGAAACATGAGGCAGTCTGTAATTAAGTGTTTTTAAAAAGGAATCATCAGTACACTTGGTAGAGGAAGAAACTGTTCATAGTTAATGAGAAATATATCCAGGAAAGAAAGATGAACTTTCCTCAAGGAGGGATGAAAAGGAAGGGAAATCTTAGAACAGGGAAAAGCATGAGCAAAGACATGGAGAATAATAAAGTAAAGGTCACATTTCAAGAATGATAAGTACAGTATGACTTGAATATAGACTATCAGTATATTTTGGCAGGGGGGTGGTGAAAGTTTGCCAAATTGGCACCTTACTTCAATTATGACCATTATTCCTAAATCTATATCACTATCCAGATCTCTTGCTGTAACTTCAGATGGTAAAATTCAGCTGTCCACCAGATAGCTCTACCTGGCTGCCTCTCACACATTTCAAAGCCAACATGCATAAAAGTGAGGCCATCATTTTTAATGATCATGCACATTGCTCCTCTACACCTATGCTATGCTTCTTGATTTACTATCTTAATGAATAAATAAAGTTACTTATCTTTTCTAAAATTTAGATGACTTATCTTTTAAATCAGGATATACTTTGTAGGTTACATGTAGATTGCATGAAATAATGCGTATGAACCACATCGCCCATCTCTGGACTCATGATACTGAAAAAGATATAACTGCTATTTATAGTATTATTAATAGCAGTATATTATTATTAATACTATTGGAAGTCTCTGAGCCTCCGTTTCATCATTTGTAAAATGAAAATCATACCTATTTCAAAAGGTTGCTGTGGTCTTTAAGTGAAATGGTATATGTGTAGTAATTTATACAGTCCTTGGCTTGACTGAGGTAATTTTGTTATAAAAAAAGGTGGTTGTCTACCTGGGGTTTAGAAAATTGAGAACTGAAGAGGAAGAACTCATCAGCATCCTAGGGAGGAGTTGCTGTGATCCTAAGGACAAATACTGGTCACCTAGACAGAAATATTCCTGGAGTTGGAAGAATATTTCTATTAATATTATCTGAGAATACCCTTTGGAATATCCAAATCCATCTACTCTAATCTATGCACATTAAAAAGTGCTACAATTGTATTGGACGATTTACCATCAGAAGGGTGAAGGCTGACTCATTGACTAATGTCTACATGTTTCTGGTTTATGTCATCCATTATAAACTAAATTTCAGTTTACAAATGAGTCTCTTCTGAGTTTGGTTAATCTTCACATAGATGTTTATCTCCTTCATGTGAAGTGATAAAATCAAATTTCTGAACTTACGAAGTTTACTAGACCATCAATCTGTGGGAGCATTGTTAGCCTACAGGTTCTGCACAGAAGGAAGGGCCACCCTGTTAATTGTTAATTTCCCTCTATTTTAATCTCTTAGCTAGAAATAAAATCAAATAGATCAGTGTTTCCTTAAATTGCATGACTATAAAGAATTGTTGAAAATACATATTCATATTCTTGATAACCATTCTAGACCTGATGAATCATAACTTTAAAAGAGGAGCCTAAAAAACTCTGAATTTCATAAGCACCCTAAATGATTGCTACAATTAGTCAAGTCTGGAAAACATAGAAATAGATTAACATACTACCATACAATATAAGGACTACCATCATATGATTACAAAGCCAAAATTATAAAGCTTGTTGATACTATAAAAACATGAATTGGGAAGAACACTATCAACTACACTTAGCATACAATAAGAAAATACCTAATTTCTGCCACACCTAATTAAAATAAATCATTTGTTTATAGCAACTTTCCTGATCTTCTTTTGCCCTTTTCATAGTCTTATAAACATCTCAACTTTTTCTCCAATTTTTCTGAGTCTAGCCAATTTTAAGATCAACTGCTCCAACCTACTCTATCTAACCTGAAATCATAATCTAAACTTTAAAATCTCAAATTGCTGGAAAATACATAAACTACAAAGAAGTTCATGTGAAAGCTCTTCTCCCCATCACTATTACATATAGTCCAAATATAAACTGTATATCTGATAAATTTGGCCTTCAGTCAACTCTCAGCAGTGGATGGATCACCATTTGATTCCCACGTGAAAAGCCACTGATCAGACTGCAGGTATTCTCACAGAATGCATTAATAAATGGTGGCTCAACCTTGGTGAAAGAGGAGGAAAATATGAGAGTGCAAGAAAGAGAGTATGTGTGTGTATCTGTATGTGCATGTTCATTCTCAAGAAGAGTTTATCACTGGTTTTATACAGCACCTAGAATACTGTAAATGTTCAGGGCTGCTATGTTGTACAACTTGAGGAGGCACTAATCACATTAAAATCAATGTAAACTTTTTACGTGAATAGCTGCACCATCCAAAAATAGTGCAGAAAACCTGTTTTGAGGAAATGATATATAATACAAGATCCAAATTTACTGAATGCAAAGATAAATAGGCAAGTTTTTGAAGATCTATTTTTTAAGAACTATTCTAACTTCTCAAGGCAGCTTTGTGAAATGCTCCCCATGCTCCTACTTTATTAACATCTGATTTTTATCTATCAAAATTCAATCTGTGTAAAGTGTGAGCATTCTATATTTAATGAATTTTAGAGTAATCCGAAAGGTCTATAATTTTTTAAGGCATCAACTTAACTCTTAAGAGTCATAAAAGTTCCACTGATGCATAGAACAAATGTTATACAGAGAATGTATTCAGAGACCAAGTAAGAGACTATCTGATTTAGAATGCCTAAGCTCTTCTTTCATTTTCTGCTACTGCTCTGCATTTGATTGATCACTATTATTTAATATCAAGGAAAGCAAGATGAATAAAAGAGGCTAAAAATCAATTCTGCTACTTTTGCAACGCATTTACTGAAACTGTAAAATGTTTGATGGGAGAAGTGACTAAAATAGAGACTGAAGTTAGGAAATTTTACTTTATGTCCCATTACTGCAGATAACGGGAAAAAAAATTCCCTTTGCCAGTCATACAGACTAATGGAAATAGCTTACCTTTGTCCTGAAGCAGTTGCAATTGGTGATGGGCCATTTGGGTTTCGTGGTTCTTCACATGTACTCATTTCCATTATTACTTTATCCAAGGACTAATAAAAATATATTAAAAATGTAAACATTAGATATTTTATTTTATGTATATTATGTAGATATTATTTAAGACTATTTTCTCTTTCATTTCTTCAGGAGCAAAGAAAACAGTAAGTAAGCAGAGTCATTTTAAATGTTTCTCTAGAGGTCTAAAAAGAGAAATACTAAAAAAAAAGTGCTTAGTCCTTTCTCAAGGCACTTATTATCTGGTGGAAAAGCTTATTACAGGAGTATAGGAGAAAAAAACTGTAAGAAGTAGCCATATACTGCTGAGATCATCAGGTTTTACAGACGTATAATCGCTAATCCCAGAGTGTACTACATTATTAATTGATAAATTAGATTATTTATTAATAAATAGGACTAAACCACCTCTAAAAGCTTAAACCTGAGCTTTAATTAAAACCTGGGCTAAATAAAATAAATAGAACCAATCTAAAACCTGAGATTTAAGATGTGTGACTATGAAAAAATAAAATATGCAAGAAATATGAAAAAGTAAATACTCTCATAGTAAAAAACTTTCTTTCTCAGTCTAAGTTTTTTCTTGAAGGAAGATCAAATGTCCTTAGTAGTCATCACTAACACATCTCCAGTCATTCTTCATTCTCTATTTAATATTGCACTTATTATCTGAAACTGTCTTGTTTTGTTTACTTGTTCATTGTCAGTCACCTTGTAAAAATATGTTCCCTTAGGGCAGAGGGGAGGTGCTCAGTAAATATTTGTGGTATGAATGAATCAATAAATGACCAAGTGATCAGTTTTCCTTAAAAAGTGAAGTATATTAAAGAACGTATTATATTAGATCAGTAAAAGCAGAAACACAGAAAGTCTGGACCAAACTTTATTAAAAGAAGAATCCCATAAATAAAGTATAATATACCAATAAAAAGTTAAAAGATGCAATAAAACATACCAACTTACAATATAATATTCTAGACCTGAAAAACTTTAGAGACCCTCTCATTTTAAAGTTCAAACTTCTCATTTAAGGACTGAGAAAACTAAGTACCATCAAAATAGAATGAAAGTTAACTAGCAGAGAAGCCATGAGATTATGTTTCTATGAAACAAAATATTAATATTAGCAGAGTTGTTAGATTATATGCATATATAAGTGTTTATTTCTGAAGCAATTCAGAACTTACCAAACAGATGGGGTGTGTTTTCAGTTTTGTCCATGGTATCTACAAAAGAAAATTTTTCTGTCTTTAAAATAAATCATTAAAAAAATAATGTAAAACAGTAATCAACACAGATGCTCTCTTAACATAGTGATACACATACCAAATTATATCAGATGACTTTTTTCTTAAATTGCAAAATAATAAACTGAGCAATTCATTCATACTCTTGAAATCTGCTGCACCTATTTTATATTAAAAAAGACTACTAGCCTTATTTTCTTGGTCATCTTTTTAAATAAAAATTTCAGGTTCTCTTAATATCTTTTTTCCCCAGTTCTGAAAACACATTTTAATTTTGTAGTTGAAGAATTCCCAGCAAAGCATAATCAGTGTTTTGTTCATTTAACAATTTTTTAAATTCTAGAATTCCAACCAATCTCCTTGTAGGTATTCAAGACAAGTACAAAAGTGAGACCATTAATGTTAAATGCAAGTAATGTCAAATAAATAATGTTCAAATATACCCTGCACTAAAAATATCATGTTTTTGTAGACATTTGGGTTTATGGAGGATAGAACAAAAATTAAAGGTTACCATCAAAGGATACAGCAACCTTTCCACAATCTTTTCTTTGGAGCCCAATTTTAATTTTATGAAAAGTTAGCATGCAGTATTTCTACTGAGTAGGCTCTCAAACTCTCTAAGTAGGCTCTCAGTCTCTCTAAGCCTAATCTTTAAGACAAGGAAATGACATGATGTACGATTAGAGCCAAAGATAATAAGAAAGCTTAAGTTTTAATAAGCAGAAATAATATTAAAAGAAAACTTTAAAAACCTCAAAATAAAAAACAAATGAGGAAAAGAGACAGAATTTCAAATAAAAGTATAATGTCCAGAATAAGATAACTTATCAGTCCTTATGTCTTCATTTGAAGTAGTGTTTACTTACTACAAATTTAAATTGTCCCTTTTGACAACAAATCGTGTGAAAAAAATTTTAAATATGTACCAAATTTAACAAATTATTTTATTAATAAAGCATCAACAATTTTATTTAGATATTAATATTAAATTTTAATAAAAATTAAAACCTATAAATTAATAAATATATATTAGCATTCAATTAAATTCAAAAGGCACACATTCATGCAATTATTTATACACGGTATCTGTCTTTTAAAATTATGTTAATAAAAATGCTTCCTTTCTGAATTACCTAAAACAAAATATTTATTTTAAAAGATAGGGATGAAATAAATAAAATGAAAACAGAAAATGCCTTGCACAGATATCAAAGTCTCACCCTAATAGATGCTTTATTACAAAAAACTTTGTTGATAGCAAGCCATGTTGGCAAATCCAACATATTCTGGAGCACCTCTTCATCCAACTCCAAATTCTTCAGTTCACCTTCTCCTTTAAGGGTACTTAGATTTATCTTGTCAGGAGATAAATTTTTGGTAAATCTGAAAGAGAATATATATTGACATTTATTTTAGTGTTAGTTACTGTACCCCTGAGTTGTTCTTGCAAATATAGAGCATTAAGAATGTAACAGCAGCACTAAGAAACACAAAACCACAATGATAGGCTCTACTCTAATCCATGTTTTTCAGTGTGGTTTTGTTATTATTGTTCTGATCTCCCTTGTCCATAGCTCTCTTACACGAAGTCTACAGTATTTTTGGTACACATTTAAATATCTTATAACCAGATACAACCAAGCTCTAGTTCTTACTGTCTTTCAAATTTATGAATACTTAGTTAGTATCCACTATTTTTCAGGAACTATGCAAGGCTTTGAGCCATCCCCTACAACATTTTGTTCACTTCGCTACAGACAATATCACAGAAGTGGATATTCCTATTTTGCTAACCAATCTACAAGTAAGGTAAGGAAATGAGGTGGCCCTTTAGAAGTGGTAGCAGCAGCAGCTGCCACCACTGCCATTTGTCATGCCAAGAGCTTAATGAAAGTGCCAAAAGTCACCTAGGAGACTGGACCCTGAATTCTAATTAAAGAACTCAAATTCTCTATAATGATTTAAAAAGAAAAGTTCTTAAACTCAAAAGAAAAGATTGAAAATAATAATAGCTAAAATAACAGTGAACATTTTCCAAGGGTTTATTGGATACCAAGCTCTTCTCTTTGAGTGCATGCGTTACTAATTTTCATGATAACCCATTAGGGTCAATACTATTTTCATTCCCACTTTTTTTTTTATTTTAAATATTTATTTATTTATTTGGCTGCACCGGGTCTTAGTTATGGCAAGCGGGATCTTCGTTGCTGCGTGCGGGATCTTTAGTTGCGTCGTGCGGGATCTTTTAGTTGCAGTATGCGGGCTCTTAGTTGCAGCATGTGGGATCTAGTTCCCTGACCAGGGATCGAACCTGGGTCCCCTGCGTTGGGAGTGTGGAGTCTTAACTGCCGGACCACCAGGGAAGTCCTTATTCCCACTTTTTACAAGAGTAAATATAAAGAGAAACTAACTTATTTGCCCAATGTCACAACTAATAATGATGATAATAGTAATAATAACAATAAATTACACATGCACTTTAAAGAACTTTCGTATATATTAATTCTTAACACAACCCTACAAAATAAAAAATTGCTAACTTTACCCAGCCTTACTTTTTCAAAAGTGAAACTATTGACAAAGTAAACTACTGGCTAACAAAGGAGTTATTAGCCAGTCTTCTACCATTTTTTGATATTAAATTTTAAAGTAACAAAATGTACTGGGTTATTTACATGCCCTACACATCAACAAGAATCAATATGCATATGCTTCTGCACTGACTCTCAACCAGAATTTCTTGAGCCAGATCTTATCTGGATTCATATCTTCTCACAAAATGTCAACACATTGACTTTGTCAAGATAAAGTTCATATTTAACCCATATTTGACCAAAGATGCTGAGTTGTTTCACACTTACCACCAATCATGTTTCATTTAATAATATGAAGTTTCCTGAGAGGCTGCCATTTCTAATCATATAGGAATGACCTGCCACCGCCTCAAGGCAGATATTAGTGCAGAAGGGAGCATTCAGTAAGTACTTACTGAGGATTCACTATTCCGACACATACACTGGCAAGCAGTATACTGAAGGTTTTTGCCTTTCTGAAATGTTCAGTTTAGTTGGTGAAGAGTGAATACAGTAGGGGTTCTTAATCCAGATCTTCTTTGAAATAGGGACTTTTGAGCTGATATCTAAAGGATGAGTAATAGAAGTTAACTAGGCAAGGAAAAGAAGGGGGCAGGAAAGAAAGCGTATTCCAAGTAGAGGGAATAAAACATATAAAGGTTCTGAGGCAGGAGGGAGCATGGTATAAAGTGGAAGTGAAAAAAGATCAGCATCTGGAATGTAGCAAGAGAGCCAAGGGAGCAGAAGATAACTCTGGAAGGACAAAGAGAGGACTGATTACACAAGGCCTTGACCATTTTATTCATTCATTCATTCATTCAATAAATTTTAACTGATATCTATAATTTAAAAGGCACTAGGCAGGGTGGGCTTCCCTGGTGGCACAGTGGTTAAGAATCCACCTGCCAGTGCAGGGGACACGGGTTCGATCCCTGGTCCGGGAAGATCCCACATGCCGCAGAGCAACGAAGCCCGTGCGCCACAACTACTGAGCCTGCGCTCTAGAGCCCACAAGCCACAGCTACTGAGCCCACGTGCCTAGAGCCTGTGCTCCGCAACAAGAGAAGCCACCGCAAAGAGAAGCCCGCGCACCGCAACGAAGAGTAGCCCCCGCTCACCACAACTAGAGAAAGCCCGCGCGCAGCAATGAAGACCCAATGGAGCCAAAAATAAATAAATAAATAAAATAATTTTTTAAAATAAATAGATAAATAAAAGGCACTGGGGATTTGACAATAAACAAAATAGATAAAAATCTCTTCCTTCATGGAGCTTAACTGGGGGGTGGAACACAGAGAATTAAGAAATAAGTTAAACATATAATAAGTCAGATTCAAAGTGAAGAGGTACTTCTTATAGTTGAAATAAGAAATACAAATTTAAGTATATTATTTAACCTCACAAATGTAAGCAATGGAAAAGCTAACAATAGTGATATAATTTATTAGGTATCGTAGGTCGGGAAAATTTGGAGTGGTTAATTTAGTAAAATCCTTACCTATCTTGGCAGAAAGTGAGTATGCAAGATCTAACACTGATACATCTAGAATGAACAGCATAAATATATAATTTAGAGCTAGTAGGGTAACAATGAGGTAAATGCGACTGCCACTGGGGAACAAGATTGGAGGGATCAGGAAAGGATGGGTTGGAGGCTTGTTGCTTTTTGTGTTCAGCCCGCTTGAATTCATTCATTCATTTATATAACAAATATTTGTTGTGTGCCAAAAATGTGCCAGACACATAAATGAAACAGATGAGTGGGGGAGACAGGGTATTTTCTACCACAACAATGTCAAAATTTGAAACTGAATATTAGGCAGCCTTGTTCTTAAAATTTTTTATTAGGCAATTGATGCCAACATTTTGCTCCCCTCTTCTCTTACCCTTCCTCTTACATTGTCATTCTGTAACACAAACTTTTCAGTCAGCTGGTGGCCACACCCAGTCTTGTTTTTTGGTGTTGTGGGGAACTTATGAATGGGGCAGTAAAGGAGAACTCTTACCTGTCCTACCTTTCCCCTCCAATGGCATGGCTAGGAGAGGTCCCAGGATTTCTGTGGAGGGGATTTGTGGTTGTGGAGTTCCAGGTAGTTATGAGACACTGCAGTGAGCTGAAGCAGCAAGGATGATAAGCATACTGAGCAGACTACTTTGGAGCCGGAATGAGAAAAGCTGTCTTTTTTATATACGCAGGTACCAGAGTAGTGCATATAGAACCACCTGGGAGCACTTAAAAAACTCAATGCCCAGGCACAACCCCCTCCCTTCCCACCCTCACCACTACCAATTAAATTTAAAAGTCTCTGGCAAAGGGACCTCAGGCACATGATTCAAATCATTAACATACACTTCATAAGCGATTTCTGCACAATTGATTGAGTTAAAAAATTAGAGCTTCAAACCACTTTTCATTCTGATATTCATAATATAAAGTCCAAGAAAGAACAACACTGACTTCCTTGACCTTATAATACATAGTTATAGTGTAAATAGAAAATGTATAGCTTTTATTTCATTAATAAGGTTAATTCTGTGGTCAAAAGGCACCCCCCCCCCACCAGCAAACATACTAGTTTACAGTTCTAATCTCACCTCTTACCCTCAGTGTCCCCATGCTGTTCTCCAAACATACCAGGCAAGCTCTCCTCCTTAGAATTTTTCACTGGCTGCTCCTACTGCCTGCAACACTATTTCCACCATATCCATAAGGCTAAGTCCCTCACCACCTTAGAGTCTACTCAAATATTACCTCCTCAATGAGGCTGCTGATGAAACAAAATTATTTTAAGGCAGGAAAAAAAATTTAACGTGAAATTTTCTCTGCTGTTTGAGCCACTATACCTTCTCCTTAGTGTGCATTGTGCATCTGCATTATACATTAACTAGATTCCCTAAGAAGGCGCAGGAATGCCTGCACACACACACACACACACACATATCAATTTCCTGTTGGCACCAGCAAGGAAATTCCTTAGGAGATAGCATTCCCTCCTTAATCATGTAAGGGGTTATGATGACCCATTACTCACTTTGTTGAACTATGTAAACTGTCAATGTCACCTTGATGTTTAACCCTTTGATGTATAACCCTTTGTCTCAAAAACTTATATAACTGTGCTTTGACCTCTAATGGGCAGAACAGTCCTCAGAGCTTTCTGAAAGACTATCTCCCTAGTTATAATTTTCAGATTGGCTTGAATATAATTTTCCATTTCTTTCTTAAAAAAAAAAAAATTAAGTCAGATTCTGATAACTATGGAAAAAACAAAGCAAAAGTAAGATAGGAGGTGCAAGCAGAGGACCTTTTAATTTTTAAAAGAGTAGACAGGAAAAGCCTCATTAAAAAGATGACATTTGGGCAAAGATCTGAAGAAAGCCAAGGAGCTAGCTATGCAAATATCTGGAGGAAGAATGCTCTAGGCAGAGGAAAAGCTAAGGGCAAAAACTGAGGTAGGAACATGCTTGGCAGGTCTGAGGAATAGCAAGAAGGCCAATGTAAGTGGAGGAAATGAACAAGGGCAAAAATGAAAGGAGATGAGATTAGAGAAATAACAAGGGCCAGATCATGTGAGGCCTTTTAAGCCACTCTAAGGACTCTCTGGCTTTTACTCTGAGTAAAAATGAGAGTGATTGGAGATGGTTTTTGACAAGAACAGGGATTTTTAAAGGATCGCTCTATTGAGAACAGATGAAAGAAGGACAGGGACAGAAGCAGGGAGCCCAGACAGAAGGTTATTGCAATACGACAGGTAAGAGAAGATGCTGCCTTGGACCAAGATGGAAGAGTAGCAAGTGGTGAGAAGGGAACAGTTCTAAACATATTCTGAAGGTAAAGGCAACGGTATTTGATAATACAGATTGAAGTCAAGGATGGCTCCAAGGTTTTTGATCTAAGCAAACAGAAGGATAGAACCACCATTTATTGGGGTAAAGAGACAGAGGGAGAAATAAGCTTGGGATTAAGGATCAGAATTTAGGCTTGGAATAGTTTAATTAAGAGATGCTTATTAGATATCCAAGAGGAGATACCAATTAGGTAGCTGGATATTCAAATCTTATTCAGTAGTTGCAGATACAAATTTAATAATCACCAATGTTATATATGGTATTTACAATTTCAAGATGGAGACAAAAAATGAAATGGCTCAAGGACTGTGGTCAAGGACCACTAAGAGGCCAAGTAACCAATAAAGGAGATTAAGAAGGAAGGACCAGTGAGGTAGGAGAGAAATCGTTTTTGTTTTTTTCCTTTTTTGGGTGAGAGAAAATTCAGCAGGCTTGTATGTTGACGACCATGATGCAGAGAAAAGAAAACTACTGATGGACAGACAACGGGTGGAATAAAATCCTTGATTAGAAGACAGCACATAGAGTACACAAGAAGAGGGATTGGCTTTGAACAGTTTTGATTTTGGAAAGCATATTAATACTCTATATATGCAAAAAATAAAATAAGAAAGAATGTGAAGAGGGGAAATACCTAAAACTGAAAGCGACCTGAAACGAATGAACCTAATTGTATTAAAAAATACTGTAACCATATTCAAGGGGAAGATAGGAAGAAAGGACAGAGGGACAGATGGACAAAAGCTAATCTGATTAACTCATGAATACAACATTTGACTATATATCCTTGGTGTTGGGCAAGGAGGGGTGATTAGTGGAGAAATCAGGCAACATCTTAATGGGATATGGTACAAGAATGTTCATCTCAATGATATTTACAAAAGGAAAAAAGTGAAAGCACCTAAATGTCCATAATAATCCCTTTAATTATGATACATTATGCCTACATATATATCAAGCAATACGTGTTTAGAATTATATAAAGAAATGGTTATACTATAGTGCCTGGTGAAAATTCAAGGTTCAAAATTATATACTGTGATTTCAATTATGCAAAAGTGGAAGATGGAAAGATTAAAATGTTATTCACAAGAAATTCTATCTTCAATTTAGTTCATACCAAAGGGACAACATGTGCAAGGAGCATGGACCTTAATTAAAGTCAGACAAACAAATCTGAATTCTAGTTTAGCCACCTACTGTGACACCCCTCTGCCTCAATTTCCTCATCTGTAAAATGGAGAAAATAATACCAACTCAAAAAATTTTAGTGAGGATTAAAGATAATATGTAAAGTATCTGATACAAAACAGATAATTAAGAGTTCTCTTTCTCCTGACCTGCTTTTTATTGAGTTTAAATTATGAAGGCATTGATTATAGTTTTAACAGGAGCAATATAAAAAGTTCAAGCTTGGGGGGACTTCCCTGGTGGCACAGTGGATAAGACTCTGTGCTCCCAGTGCAGGGGGCCCAGGTTCGATCTCTGGTCAGGGAACTAGATCCCACGTGCATGTCGCAACTAAGAGTTTGCATGCCGCAACTAAGAATTTGCATGCCACAACTAAGGAGCCCACGTGCAAGGAACCAGCAAGCCACAATTAAGGAGCCCTGGAGCCGCAACTAAGAAGCCTGCCTGCTGCAACTAAGACCCAGCGCAACCAAATAAATAAATAAATAAATATTAAAAAAAAAAAAAAAAAAAGTTAACGCTTCAGAATTCCCTTGTAGTCCAGTGGTTAGGACTCTGCACTTTCACCACCGAGGGTGCGGGATCAATCCCTGCTCGGGAAGTAAGATCCCGCAAGGGGTGCAGCCAAAAAAACCCAAAAAAGTTCAAGCTTATCCAAATAGGACTTTTAAATGGCAGAGCTGTGGAGCTAATCTTGAAAACATATTAATACTGCTCATCTATTGAAATATTTTAAAGAGGAAACTGAAGATGTATTGGTAACTGTCACATCCACAGCTATTAGAAAGTTGGTTTCTTATACTGGTTAGGCCATGGACATATCAAATTATTTATCTTCTATTATTCATACATGAGGCTTTCATTTAACATGTATTTCAGTTTTGCACAAATATTTCCCAATCATTTATTAACATAATTATGTTCCTTCCAAAAACAGAGACAGGAGGATGGTTTTTCAGTCACATTTGTTAACTTAATTGATAGAGGAAAAGCACACTTTCAATAAGTGTACACTAGGTAAACAAAGGGAAGAAAACCCACAAAATAACATTAAGGCATGGACTAGCTATGTGTCTACCTATGCTTTGTCCAAGTGTTGCTATAGGCTCTTTGGACTAAATTGCCATGTGAAATCTCCAGATAATTGTATTATTCTACTAAATATTATAATTGAGAAGGGTTATGATACTGGGTCTGATCCTAAAGAGAATAAATTATTATCCGAAGTAAACCTCTTCAGTTCACTAAAGACTCATATAAAGCTCTAAAAGTTATATAAACATTTTAAAACAAACTTTTTAAAAAATGGTAGAAATCTAGGTCAGTGAATTAAACTTCTAAATAATTAATTATTTGGTGGAGCTAGGAGTGGGGTGGGAGAATGGAAGCATGAAATCTATATAAAACCAAAGTAGACATGTTAAAGACTCAAAATGAGGATAAAAAAGAAAGCTGGTTGACTTGAATATGTCAAAGTCATAACAACTGTACAGAAGAAAGTCGTAACACATAATAAAGATAAAATTGGCACAATTCTTACTGAATTTTTTATTTTTAAAATTCAGAACACACAATAATGTTCCATTACTATGTACATTATGGCATGTAAAGAGGTTTATTTTAAAATAAACATGTGTTCTTTATTTTAACATTAGTATTATATGAAATAAATTCTAATGTGGATGTATATATTTTATTGGTTAACTATATTTTTAACAATGTAACAATTTTAAAGCTAACTTAAAGCATGCAAACAGGCTTCCATTTTTCCAAAATCTTCTTTAATTACATGTAACACATGAAAATAAATTTACTAGGTTTTTCATTAGTAACAACAAAATAGCTAAGTAGAGGAATAAAATTTCCAGGCAAATGGAAAGGAAAGGTTTGATTTAGATTACACATTTTACAGTTAATACATAATTAGAGTCTAAATTATGTGCACAGCACTGTACAAGGTAAATATTTAGGGCAAAACAAAGTAAGTCAGTCCATATAATCAAGATTTATAATTTGCTTAAGGGAACACAGCACAAATGCACGAAAAGTCAAGAATCGCAGCTCTGCAAGAAGAAAAATGCCGCTTAATACTTAACCTCTCGTGGATGGACCTAGAGTCTGTCATACAGAGTGAATTAAGTCAGAAAGAGAAAAACAAGTACTGTAGGCTAACACATATATATGGAATCTAAAAAAAATAAATTTAAAAAAAATGGTTCTGTAGAACCTAGGGGCAGGACAGGAATAAAGACGCAGACGTAGAGAATGGACTTGAAGACATGGGGAGGGGAAAAGGTAAGCTGGGACGAAGTGAGAGAGTGGCATGGACATATATACACTACCAAATGTAAAACAGATAGCTAGTGGGAAGCAGCCACATAGCACAGGGAGATCAGCTTGGTGCTTTGTGACCACCTAGAGGGGTGGGATAGGGAGGGTGGGAGGGAGACGCAAGAGGGAGGGGATATCGGGATATATGCATATGTATAGCTGATTCACTTTGTTATATAGCAGAAACTAACACAATAATGTAAAGCAATTATACTCCAATAAAGATGTTAAAAAAAAAATTACACCCCCTCTAAAAAAAAATACTTAACCTCTCAGACTTCCCTGGTGGCGCAGCAGTTAAGAATCTGCCTGCCAATGCAGGGGACACAGGTTTGATCCCTGGTCCAGGAACATCCCACATGCCGCAGAGCAACTAAGCCCGTGCACCACAACTACTGAGCCTGTGCTCTAGAGCCCGCAAGACACAACTACTGAGCTCGCGTGCCACAATTACTGAAGCCCACGCGCCTAGAGCATAGAGCCCGCAACAAGAGAAGCCACCCCGATGAGAAGCCCGTGCACTACAACGAAGAGCAGCCCCCACTTGCCGCAACTAGAGACGGCCTGCGTGCAGCAAAGAAAACCCAATGCAGCCAAACATAAAATAAATAAATTTTTTTAAATTTATTTATTTATGGCTGCGTTGGGTCTTGTTGCTGCGTGCGGGCTCTCCCCAGTTGCGGCGAGCAGGGGCTCCTCCTCACCGCGGTGCGCGGGCTTCTCACTGCAGTGGCCTCTCCCGCTGCGGAGCACGGGCCCCAGGCACACAGGCTTCAGTAGTTTTGGCACACGGGCTCAGTAGTTGTGGCTTGTGGGCTCTAGAGCGCAGCCTCAGTAGTTGCAGCGCCCGGGCCCAGCCGCTCCGCGGCATGTGGGATCCTCCTGGACCAGGGCTCGAACCCACGTTCCCTGCACTGGCAGGCGGATTCTCAACCACTGCAACACCAAGGAAGCCCAAAATAAATTTTTATTAAAAAAAATAAATAACCTCTCTATGGTTCAGTTTCCTCATCATAAAATGGTGATAATAATAATACCTGCCTCATGGGGCTGTTTTGAGGATTAACTGAGTTAGAACATGGAAAATGCCAGGAATTGTCTCTAACACAGAAAATTCACTGATGTTTAAAAACGAAACAAAACAAACACCACCCCCCCCAAAACCAGAGCCTTTCTAATAAACAGACTTGTTTAAAAAAAAAAAAAAACAGAAAAGAAAATTCAGTGAGTGTTACCTACTATTAATATGAAGATGCAGGTTAAATAGGAATATGAACAACACAGAGACATTACATAACCAGTGATTAAAATTTTCTAAAAAAGATTTCTGGCTTGATAAATCACTAAGTATACAGTAGATCATAAATCAGAAAGGTATAAATTATATATCTGATGTTACTGTAAACTTTAGTCATGATTTATTTGAACTTTCATCAGATCCATTTTATAGCTGTATCATAAAAACAAAGATCATAAAGTTTTGCTAAAGCAAACTGAAACAGATTTGTGAAATGAACCATCTCTAGATTAAATATAGTATTTGGGGGTAGAATCATAAAATCTTAGTGCTAAAAACAATCTTAGAACATAGCTTATAAACCCTTTTCTGACCTACTTACCTTCTTCCACAATTACTTCTTTGTATTCAGATCACAGCCCCTCCCTGGAACATTCTTTTAAAACTTCATCAGCTAATATGCATTTCTTGAATTATTCACCTTGTCCTGAAAGTATTTATGGTTCCTATTATTGTACAGGTTGTTAGAGGTTCACATCAATGCCTACTATTCTTCTAAACTTAAGAAGTGGCAAAAAAAAAAAGAAAGAAAGAAAAAGTAGCTATGCTACTTGATAATATTTTTCTCAAATAACAGTTGTAATTAGAAATAATCATTCTCATTCTGATATTTCATGCTATAGCATGAAAAACTAGATTTTACAGGGAATTTTAAAATGCATGTTAAATTGTTTAATATAAAAGTTTAAAGTAGGCACACTTAATCTGAAGTTCTTGGATGGGCTTCAAGGAGTCCAAGATACTTCATAATATTTTCAAAGGGGGTTTTTGGACACCGAAAAGGCTAAGAACCATTGCTTTAACGTAATAGGATTAATTGTAACCATCCAGAAAATAAATTACTTCAATACTGTAATTTGATTATTAATATCATTGTTGTTTGATTTAATTAACTTATTATAAACAAACACCTCTCAGGGTGCCTACCCAGTTACCACTGATTCTGTCTTCCCAGAGAAAATCTATAAACATAGGGGAAAGGTGCATACCTAAGACATGTTATATACTTCCTTGGTTACAGTTGATTTGATCTAGAGAATGACAAGGCATTTAGACTCTTCAATCAGATTTCTTCCTTCAGAAATTTAAAACTAGAACACTACCTTAGGATCAAACTGACAAACAATAAAGGAGCAGAACTGAGAAACACAAATCCAGCATTTAAGAACTTAAAGATACCATAAAGATTCTTAACCCATCATTGTTCCATTCTCTCCAGTTGGGCCTAACTAAAACCGTTGAAATGAACTAGTAACTGAAATCACTAGCTAGTATCTCAAGACTGTGCACCCCTACAAGCATTACGTTCTCACTGCATATGAAAAGATATAAAAAGAACCAAAATCTTTATGTAAGCAAATCTAACAACAGCTTCAGCTTGACTTTATTAAAAACAATATTTCTAGAAGAGAAAATACCTAAAGACCATATGGTAAAGTTGTACGAGAGAACATGTTACTGGAGCATGTTCCCAAAATCTGATAGTCTGCCAAGTCCTTTGGCTAAAAACATTACGTTATTAATCTGCACCTAATTACATCCTTTCACAGACCATGGGCTTCATCATGCAGCCATAAAGATTCCTCCACTTAAAACTAAGAAACAAATGAGGTTTTTCTAAAGAAACCCCTATTTCCTTTCTGCCTTACCCAACACCATTTTCTCACCCCAGTTGTACCTCCTTTAATCTGGCAACCTCCTCTTAAGGCTAGTTGCCTTCTTGCCCCACTCTATGCCTCATTATCTTCAGGCTCAAGAAGTGAATTAGTTAATTTCAAAATTTTGAATATGAGATCAAGAAATAGACTTTACAATCCAGTACACACATACGAAACAAAAATTTCTCAAAGTGATAGTTTAATACAGTCTGATATTTTCCATTCTATTTCCTCCTTTCAAAATGGTGATCGACTACACTATTTTCACAAGGCAAGCTATGGCCCAGTTTAAGAAACAATACATAAGAAGTACATACATCATGACCAAGTATTTACTCCAGTAGTGAAGGTTGGTTTAACATTCCAAAATCAACTAATGTAATTCACCATATGAAAAGTAAAATCACATCATGATCTCAATAGAGGCATAAAAAAGCACTGGACAAAAGTTAACACCATGCATGGAAAAATAATTCTCAATAAACTAGGAACAGGAGAGAACTTCCCCAAAACTACAGGGACTTGTACAAAAACCCTACAGTTGCGATCATACTTAATGATGAAAGACTAAAATGCTTTTCCCCTAAGACAGAGACAAGACAAGGATGTCTGCTCTCACCACTTCTATTCAACATTGTACTGGAGGTTCTACCTGACACAGTAAGGCAAAAAAAATAAAATAAAATAATAAAAATAAAAGGCATCCAGTTTAGAAATGGAATAAAACTGTGTTATTTCCCAGGTGACATTATCATCTATGTAGAAAATCCTAGGATTCTTAAAAAAAAGACAAAACCAAACTACCAGAACTAATAAGTTTAGCGAGGTTACAAGATATAAGACCAACATAAAAAATAAAATTAATTAAAGATACAAAAGCCATATGAAAGAGCTCCCAATGGCCAAAGCTGGAAAAATCTGGGCAACAAAATAAATTAAATATTATTGGATTATAACTCAAAGTATAAAATAAATATACATGAGTCTACACAGATAAAAAAACATGACTGAGTAAGTAAATAACTGGGAGAAAACAGATTAATCTCCCACACAGAAAATTTTTAAATAACTTAATAAGATATTCAAACCTTAGGGAACTGGAGCAGAACTCCTCACTCATTTTGTGTGTGCTGCACATAGTACTTCCTTCCTTCCAAAACGTACAGTATGAAAGTGGGGAAGAGAGTAATTTTATAGTGGATAACCTGACAAACACTACATCAGCCAGGTGATCAAGGTCAATGTCAACAATAAGAGATCTAAAGACACATACAGACTGACAGTGAGAGGATGAAAGAAGGTATTCCATGCATATGGAAATCAAAAGAAAGCCAGAGTAGCAATAACTATATCAGAAAAAATAGACTTTAAAACAAAGACTGTAACAAGAGACAAAGAAGGACATTACATAGTGATCAAGGGATCAATCCAAGTAGAAGACATAACAACCGTAAATATATATATGCACCCAACATAGGAAAACCTAAATATATAAGCAAATATTAACAGACATAGAGGAAGAAATTTACAGTAACACAATAATAGTAGGGGACTTTAACACTCCACTTACATCAATGGACAGACTATCCTGACAGAAAATCAATAAGGAAACACTGTTGTTAAATGACACATTAGACCAGGTGAACTTGATTGATATTTAGAGAGCATTCCAACTGAAAGCAGCAGAATGCACATTCTTTTCAAGTGCACATGGAACATTCTTCAGGACAGATCACATGATAGACTACAAAACAAGTTCATTAAATTTGAGAAGACTGAAAACATATCAAGCATCATTTCCAACCACAATGCTATGAGACTAGACATCAACTACAAGAAAAAAAAAAAAGCACAAACGTGGAGGGTAAACAATATGTTCGAAACAACCAATGAATCACTGAAGAAGTCAAAAAGGAAATTGAAAAAAAACCTGGAGACAAATGAAAACAAAATGATCCAAAATCTATGGGACTCAGCAAAAGCAGGAATAAGAGGGAAGTTTACAGCTATACAAGCCTACTTCAGGAAACAGGAAAATCTCAAACAACCTAAAGAAACTAGAAAAAGAAGAACACACAAAACCCCAAGTTAGTAGAAGGAAAGAAATTATAAAGATCAGAGCAGAAATAAATGAAATAGAGACAAAAAAAATAGAAAAGATAAATGAAACAAAGAGCTGGTTATTTGAAAATTTAAACAAAATTGATTAACCTTTAGCCAGACTCTTCAAGGAAAAAAAGAGGGCCCAAATCAATAAAATCAGAAATCAAAAAGAAGTTACAACTGACACCACAGAAATACAAAAGATCATAACAGATTACTACAAACAATTATACATCAATAAAATGGACAACCTAGAAGAAATGGACAAATCCCTAGAAATGTACAATCTCCCAAGCCTGAATCAGGAAGAAATAGAAAATATGAACAGACCAAGTACCAGTAGTGAAACTGAGTAAGTAATTTTTAAAACTTCCAACAAACAGAAGTCCAGAACCAGAGGGCTTCAAAGGTGAATTCTACCAAACAGTTAGAGAAGAGTTAACACCTATCCCTCCAAATTATTCCAAAAAATTGCAAAGGAAGAAATACTTTCAAACTCATTCTACAAGGCCAGCATCACCCTGATACAAAAACCAGACAAAGATACCACACACAAAAAAAAAAAGAAAGAAAAAAGAAAATTCCAGGCCAATATCATTGATGAACACAGATGCAAAAATCCTCAAGAAGATATTAGCAAACCAAATTCAACAATACATTAAATGTATCACACACCATGATTGAGTGGGATCTGTCCCAGGGATGCAAGAATGGCTCAAAAATCCACAAATCAATCAATGTGATAAACCATATTAACAAACCGAAGAATAAAATCATATGATCATCTCAACAGATAAAGAAAAAGCTTTTGATAAAATTCAACATGTGTTTATGATAAAAACTCTCAACAAAGTGGGTATAGATGGAACATACCTCAACATCATAAAGGCCAAATATGACGAACCCACAGCTAACATCATACTCAATGGTGAAAAGCTGAAAGTATTTCCTCTAAGATCAGGAACAAGACAAGGATGCCCACTCTCCCCACTTTTATTCAACACAGTATTGGAAATCCTAGCCACAGCAATCAGACAAGAGAAAAAAAATAAAAGGAATAAAACTGGAGAGGAAGAAGTAAAACTGTCAGTTTGCAAATGACATGATACTATACATAAAAAAATCCTAAAGACACCAAGAAAAAAATACTAGAACTCATTGATGGATTCAGTAAAGTTGCAGGATACAAAATAATATACAGAAATTTACTGCATTTCTATACACATATATCAGAAAGAGAAATTAAGGAAACAATCCCATTTACCATCGCATAAAAAAGAATAAAATACTTAGAAATAAACCTACCTAAGAAGGCAAAAGATTTGTCCTCCGAAAACTATAAGACAATGATGAAAGAAACTGAAGACAACACAAACAGATGGAAAGATATACTGTGTTCTTGGATTGGAAGAATCAATATTGTTGAAATGACCATACTACCCAAGGTAATCTACAGATTCAATGCAATCCCTATCAAAATACCAATGGCATTTTTCACAGAACTAGAACAAATAATTTTAAAATCTGTAAGAAAACACAAAAGACTCCGAATAGCCAAAACAATCTTAAGAAAGAAGAACAAAGTTGGAGGTATCACACTCCCTGATTTCAAACTACACTACAAAGCTACAGTAATCAAAACAGTACAGTACTGGTACAAACACAGACACATAGATCAATGGAACAGAACAGAGTCCAGGAATGAACCCACACTTACATGGGCAATTCATCTACAACAAAGGAGACAAGAATATACAATGGGGAAAAGACAGCCTCTTCAATAAATGATGTTGGTAAAACTGGACAGCTGCATGCAAAAGAATCAAACTGTACTAATTTCTCACACCACACACAAAAATAAATTTAAAATGGATTAATAAAGACTTAAATGTAAGAATGGAAACCATAAATAAAACTTCTATAAGAAAACATAGGCAGTATGCTCTTTGACATTGGTCTTAGTAATATTTTTTGGATATGTCTCCTCAGACAAGGGAACCTAAAGCAAAACTAAACAATGAGACTACATCAAACTAAAAAGCTTTTACAAAGTGAAGGGAACTATCAACAAAATGAAAAGGCCACCTATTGAACGAGAGAAGGTACCTGTAAATGATATATCCAACAAAGGGTTAAAACAGAGAACAAAGAACTCATACAACTCAATATCAAAAAACAAAAACAAAAACCAATTAAAAACCGGTCAGAAGAGCTGAATAGATATTCTCCCAAAGAAGGCAGACAGATGGCCAGAAGGCACCTGAAAAGATGCTCAACGTCATTAATTATGAGGGAAGTGCAAATCAAAACCACAATGAGATATCACCTAATACCTGTAAGAATGGCTATTATCAGAAAGACCACAAATAACAAGTATTAGAAAGGATGTGTAGAAAAGGGAACCCCCATGCACTGCTGATGGGACTGTAAATGGGTGCAGCCGCAATGGAAAACAGTAGGTAGGCTCCTCAAAAAAATTAAAAACAGAACTACCATACAATCCAGCAATTCCACTCCTGGGTATTTACCCAAAGAAAACTGAAACACTAATTATAAAAGATACATGCACCCCTATGTTCATTGCAGCGTTATTTACAATAGCCAAGATATGGAAGCAACCTAACTGCTCATCAATGGAAAATTACTCAGCCATAAAACAGATACTTAGAATAAACAGGTGGTTGCCATAGGGGAGAGGGGTAAGGAAGAAGAAAAATAGGTAAGGGAGATTAAGCAGTACAAACTTCCATTTGCAAAATAAATGAGTCATGGGTATGAAATATACAGTGTGGGGAATACAGTCAATAACTATATAATATCATTGCATGGGGACAGATGGTTAACTAGACACTGTGGTGATCATTTTGAAATATATAAAAATATTGAATCACTATGTTGTGTAACAGGAACTAAAATAGTGTTGTAGGTCAATTATACTTCAAAAACAAACAAACTCACAGAAAAGAGACCAGATTTGTGGTTACCAGAGGGTGGAGGGAGGGGGAATTGGATGAACACAGTCAAAAGGTACAAACCTCCATTTATAATACAAATAACACTAGGAATGCAATTTACAACATGATAAATATAATTAACACTGCTGTATGTTATATATGAAAGGTGTTAAGAGAGTAAATCCTAAGAGCTCTCATCACAAAGAAAAAATATTTTTTTCAATTCTTTAATTTTATATGCATGTAATATAACGGATGCCCACTAAACTTATTGTGGTAACCATTTCATGATGTATGTAAGTCAAATTATTATGCTATACACCTTAAACTTATAAAGTGCTGTATGACTTCAGCACAATTATATCTCAATAAAACTGGAATAAAAAAATAATGATAAAACATGCTGATAATATGTACCCTTGATATGACAATAAAAATGCCACTTTACCTTTGTGGTCTTCTTGCCAAAAACCCATAACCCATTCGAATTAAGAGAAAAAGATTAGACAAATCCTGTTTGAGAGACACTGAAGAAAATATCTGACCAATACTACTCAAAACTCTCAAGGTCATCAAACACAAGGAAAGTCTGAGAAACTGTCACAGCCAGGAGGAGCCTAAAAAGAAATGATGACTATATATAATGTGGTATTCACAATGGGCTCCTGGAACAGAAAAAGGACATTAGGTAAAAAACTAAGGAAATTTGAATAAAATATGTGTTATAGTAAATAATAATTTATAAATATTGATTCATTAATTGCAATAAATGTACCATACTAATGTAAGATGTTAATAATACAGGAGATGGGATATGGGATGTATGAAAACTCTCTGTACTATCTTTACAACTTTTCTACAAATCTAAAAGTATTCTAAAATAAAAATCATTGAGCTGCATATGGAAGGTTTATCTCAATAAAAAGTTACTGCAATAAAAGTATTGATTGTGTTTCCATATACTAGCAACAAACAATCGGAAACTGAAAATTTTCAAGTACTCTTTACATTAGTACAACAAGTTTGAAATTTTTAGGGATAAATCTGACAAAAGGTGTATAAGACATACTGAAAACTACAAAATATTGCTGAGAGAAATTAAACAAGACAAAATAAAATGGAGAAATAAAACATGTAATAGATCAGAAGACAGTAATGTTAAGATGTCAATTCTCCCCAAACAGATTTATACTTCCCAAACAAATATCTAGCAGGCTTTTTGGTAGGAACAACAGGCTGATTCTAAAATTTATATGAAAATGCAAAAGACCTGGAATGTCAAAATAACTCTGACAAAGATTAATCGAGTTGGAGGCCTGTATCACCAATTTCAAGACTTATTTAAAAGCTACAGTAATCAACACAGTTTGATATTGGTGTAAAGATAGACAAATAATCAATGGAACAAAAGAGAGTCCTGAAATAGACCCAAGTTTATAGTTAGCTGATTTTCAACAAAGGTGCAAAATCAATTCAATGAGAAAAAGATGATATTTTCAATCAATTGTGTTAGAGCAACTGTATAGCCATATGCAAAGAGAGAAAAAAAAAAAGAACCTCGACACTTACCTCACATCACAAATAACAAATTAACTCTAAATGGATCACAGACTAAAACCTAAGAACAGAAACTACAAAACTTCAGTAAGAAAATACAGGAGAAAATCTTGGTGACTTTGAGCTTGGCAAAGATTTCTATAACACAACAAAAAATTCACAAATCAAAAAAAAAAAATCAGTAAGTTATACTTTATCAAAATTAAAAACTCTGTGCATCAAAAGACACTGCTTCTGGGACTTCCCTGGTGGTCCAGTGGTTAACAATCTGCCTTCCAGTGCAGGGGACGCAGATTCAATCCCTGGTCGGGGAAGTAAGATCCCACATGCCACGGGGCAACTAATCCTGCGCACCACAACTACAGAGCCTACACACCACAACTACTGAGCCCACGCACCACAACTAGAGAGAGGCCCGTGCGCTGCAATGAAGAGCCCACGTGCCACAACAAAATCTCCTGCATGCTTCAACTAAGACCCGACACAGCCATAAATAAATAAATAAATAAATAAATAAATATTAAAAAAAATAAAAAAAGACACTGTTTCTAAAGAACAAGCCACAGACTGGCAGAAAATATTTACAAAACATATGTCTGAAAAAGGACTTGTATCTACAATATATAAAGAACTCTTACAACTCAAAAGTAAGACATCCTATTAATAAAATAGGCAAAAGATTTAAACAGACCCTCAAACCAAAGAAGGCATACAGGTGGTGGATAAGCACATTGAAAGATGCACAACATCACCAGTCAATAGGAAACTGCAAATTAAAAACCACAGTCAGATACCACTACTTATCCACTAAAATGGGTAAAATTAAAAAGACTGACTATACTGAGTGTTGGTGAAGATATGGAGCAAGTGGAACTCTCATATACTTGCTGGTGAGAATATGAAACATACACTTCAGAACCACTTTGGAAAGCTGTAAAGCAGCTTCTTAAAAAAGTTATATATGTTGCAGAGAATTCCCTGGCAGTCCAGTGGTTAGGACTCCATGCTCTCACTGCCGAGGGCTGGGGTTCAATCCCTGGTCTGGGAACTAAGATCCCACAAGCCACGAGGTGTGGCCAAAAAAATTTTTTTAATTAATATATGTCAGGAATTCTCTGGCAGTCCAGTGGACTTGGCACTTTCACTGCCAGGGCACGGGTTCAATCCTGGGTCAGGGAACTAAGATCCTGCAAGCTGCATGGTGCAGCAGAAAAAAAAAAAAAAGAAAAAAAGTTATATATGCACCCACATATAACCCAACCATTCTAATCCTACATATTTATTGAAGAGAAATGAAAAGCATATGTCCTCACAAAGACTTATACATGAATGTTCATAGCAGCTTTATTTTTAACAGCCCAAAACTAGAAAGAACCCAAATGACCATCAACAGGTAAATGGATAAAGAAGTTGTGGAACATACACAATGGAATATACTCAGCAATAAGAGAGAATGCATAGCACTCCCTCTTGCGAGAGCACCGGAATCACAACTAACTGCTGAACGATCATTGACAGGAAGACACTGGAACTCACCAAAAAAGATACCCCACATCCAAACACAAAGGAGAAGCCGCAATGAGATGGTAGGAGGGGCGCAATCACAATAAAATCAAATCCCATAATTGCTGGGTGGGTGACTCACAAACTGGAGAACACTTATGCCACAGAAGTCCACCCACTGGACTGAAGGTTCTGAGCCCCACGTCAGGCTTCCCAACCTGGGGGTCCAGCAACAGGGGGAGGAATTCCTAGAGAATCAGACTTTGAAGGCTAGCAGGATTTGATTGCAGGACTTCGACAGGACTGGGGGAAATAGAGACTCCATTCTTGGAGGGCACACACAAAGTAGTGTGCACATCGGGACCCGGGGGAAAGAGCAGGGACCCCACAGGAGACTGAACCAGACCTACCTGCTAGTATTGGAGGGTCTCCTGCAGAGGGGTAGGGAAAAGGACACTGGCAGCAGAAGTTCTGGGAAGTACTCCTTGGTGTGAGCCCTCCCAGAGTCCGCCATTAGCCCCATCAAAGAGCCAGGTAGGCTCCAGTGCTGGGTCACCTCAGGCCAAACAACCAACAGGGAGTGAACCCAGCCCCACCCATCAGCAGACAAGCGTATTAAAGTTTTACTGAGCTCTGCCCACCAGAACAACAATCAGCTCTACCCACCACCAGTCCCTCCCATCAGGAAGCTTGCACAAGCCTCTTAGATAGCCTCATCCACCGAAGGGCAGACAGCAGAAGCAAGAACTACAATTCTGCAGCCTGTGAAAGGAAAACCACATTCACAGAAAGATAGACAAAATGAAAAGGGAGAGGACTTTGTACCAGATGAAGGAACAAGATAAAACCCCAGAAAAACAACTGAATGAAGTAGAGATAGGCAACCTTCCAGAAAAACATTTCAGAATAATGATAGTGAAGATGATCCAGGACCTCGGAAAAAGAATGGAGGCAAAGATCGAGAAAATGCAAGAAATGTTTAACAAAGACCTAGAAGAATTAAAGAACAAACAAACAGAGATGAACAATACAATAACTGAAATGAAAACTACGCTAGAAGGAATCAATAGCAGAATAACTGAGGCAGAAGAACGGATAAGTGACATGGAAGACAGAATGGTGGAATTCACTGCTACAGAACAGAATAAAGAAAAAGAATGAAAGGAAATGAAGACAGCCTAAGAGACCTCTGGGGCAACATTAAATGCAACAACATTCGCATTAAAGGGGTCCCAGAAGGAGAAGAGAGAGAGAAAGGACCGAGAAAATATCTGAAGAGATTATAGTCAAAAACTTCCCTAACATGGGGAAGGAAACAGCCACTCAAGTCCAGGAAGTGCAGAGAGTCCCAGGCAGGATAAACCCAGGGAGAAAACACGCCGAGACACATAGTAATCAAATTGACAAAAATTAAAGACAAAGAAAAATTATTGAAAGCAACAAGGGAAAAATCACAAATAACACACAAAGGAACTCCCATAAGGTTAACAGCTGGTTCTTTGAGAAGATAAACAAAATTGATAAACCTTTGGCCAGACTCATCAAGAAAAAGAGGGAGAGGTCTCAAATCAATAAAATTAGAAATGAAAAAGGAGAAGTTACAATGGACACCGCAGAAATACAAAGCATCGTTAAGAGACCACTACAAGCAACCCTATGCCAATAAAATGGACAACCTGGAAGAAATGACAAATTCTTAGAAAGGTATAACCTTCCAAGACTGAATCAGTAAGAAATAGAAAATATGACCAGACCATTCACAAGTAATGAAATTGGAACTGTGATTAAAAATCTTCCAACAAACAAACGTCTAGGACCAGATGGCTTCACAGGTGGATTCTATCAAACATTTAGAGAAGAGCTAACACCCATCCTTCTCAAACTCTTCCATAACATTGCAGAGGAAGGAAGACACCCAAACTCATTCTATGAGGCCACCATCACCCTGAAACCAAAACCAGAGAAAGATACCACAAAAAGAGAAGATTACAGACCAGTATCACTGATGAATATAGATGTAAAATTCCTCAACAAAATACTAGCAAACAGAATCCAACAACACATTAAAAGGATCATACACCATGATTAAGTGGGATTTATCCCAGGGATGCAAGGATTCTTCAATATACGCATATCAATCAATGTGACAAACCATATTAACAAATTAAAAAGGAAAACCATATGATCATCTCAATAGATGCAGAGAAAGCTTTTGACAAAATTCAACACCCATTTATGATAAAAACTCTCCAGACAGTGGGCATAGAGGGAACCTACCTCAACATAATAAAGGCCGGATACCACAAACCCACAGCAAACATTGTTCTCAATGGTGAAAAACTGAAAGCACTTCCTCTAAGATCAGGAACAAGACAAGGATGTCCACTCTCACCACTATTATTCAACATAGTTTTGCAAGTCCTAGCCACGGCAATCAGAGAAGAAAAAGAAATAAAAGGAATACAAATTGGAAAAGAAGAAGTAAAACTGTCACTGTTTGCAGATGACATGATACTATACATAGAGAATCCTAAAGATGCCACCAGAAAACTACTAGAGCTAATCAATGAATTTGGTAAAGTTGCAGGATACAAAATTAATGCACAGAAATCTCTTGCATTCCTATACACTAATGATGAAAAATCTGAAAGAGAAATTCAGGAAACACTCCCATTTACCATTGCAACAAAACGAATAAAATACCTAGGAATAAACCTACCTAGGGAGACAAAAGACCTGTATGCAGAAAACTATAAGACACTGATGAAAGAAATTAAAGATGATACCAACAGATGGAGACATATACCATGTTCTTGGATTGAAAGAATCAATATTGTGAAAATGAGTATATTACCCAAAGCAACGTACAGAGTCAATGCAATCCCTATCAAATTACCAATGGCATTTTTTACAGAACTAGAACAAAAAATCTGAAAATTTGTATGGAGACACAAAAGATCCTGAATAGCCAAAGCAGTCTTGCGGGAAAAAAACAGAGTTGGAGGAATCAGACTCCCTGACTTCAGAGTATATTACAAAGCTACAGTAATCAAGACAATATGGTACTGGCACAAAAACAGAAATATAGATCAATGGAACAGGATAGAAAGAGATAAACCCACGCACCTACGGCCAACTAATCTATGACAAAGGAGGCAAGGATATACAATGGAGAAAAGACAGTCTCTTCAATATGTGGTGCTGTGAAAACTGGAAAGCTCCATGTAAAAGAATGAAATTAGAACACTCCCTAACACCATACACAAAAATAAACTCAAAATGGATTAGAGACCTAAATGTAAGACCAGACACTATAAAACTCTTAGAGGAAAACATAGGAAGGACACTCTTTGATACAAAACACAGCAAGATCTTTTTTGATCCACCTCCTAGAGTAATGGAAATAAAAACAAAAATAAACAAATGGGTCCTAATGAAACTTAAAAGCTTTTGCAAAGCAAAGGAAACTACAAACAAGATAAAAAGACAACCCTCAGAATGGGAGAAAATATTTGCAAACGAGGCAGCTGACAAAGGATTAATCTCCAAATATATAAACAGCTCATGCAGCTCAATATTAAAAAAACAAACAACTCAATCCAAAAATGGGCAGAAGACCTAAATAGACATTTCTCCAAAGAAGACATACAGACGGCCACGAAGCACATGAAAAGATGCTCAACATCACTAATTATTAGAGAAATGCAAATCAAAACTACAATGAGGTATCACCTCACTCCAGTTAGAATGGGCATCTTCAGAAAATCTACAAACAACAAATGCTGGAGAGGGTGTGGCGAAAAGGGTACCCTCTTGCACTGTTGGTGGGAATGTAAATTGATACAGCCACTATGGAGAACAATATGGAGGTTCCTTAAAAAACTAAAAATAGAATTACCATATGACCCAGCAATCCCACTACTGGGCATATACCCAGAGAAAACCATAATTCAAAAAGACACATGCACCCGAATGTTCATTGCAGCACTGTTTACAATAGCCAGGTCATGGAAGCAACCTAAATGCCCATCGACAGATGAATGGATAAAGAAGTTGTGGTACATATATACAATGGAATATTACTCAGCCATAAAAAGGAACGAAATTGAGTCATTTGATGAGACGTGGATTGATCTAGAGACTGTCATACAGAGTGAAGTAAGTCAGAAAGAGAAAAACAAATATCGTATATTAACGCATGTATGTGGAACCTAGAAAAATGGTACAGATGAGCCAGTTTGCAGGGCAGAAGTGGAGACACAGATGTAGAGAACAGACATATGGACACCAAGGGGGGAAAACTGCGGTGGGGTGGGGATGGTGGTGTGCTGAATTGGGCGATTGGGATTGACATGTATACACTGATGTGTATAAAATTGATGACTAATAAGAACCTGCAGTATAAAAAAACAAACAAACAAAACAACTAATACTAAACTTTCATTGGGTTATTTGTATGGAAATATGTTAATATAAATGTTTCAGACATTACATGAAATTTCTAAAAATCTTATATGTTCTGGTATAATGTTATAAGTCATAATCCTAGTTATTACTTTAAAATGTATATCTCAGAAATAACTAATTTTCTTGTCAACTGCATTATTATGAACTTTCATCAAATCTTTAACTGTGGTCATTTTTAAGTCTTTTGTCATTTACAGACAGTTCTGGGTGTACTCTGATGCTTTTGCAAATATGTTCCTATAAAAGGGTTTCATCTTCAAGAAATTCATGGAAAAGACTCTGACAAGTACAGGTTTCTGGTAACTGACTGTACTGCTGAACTGAATGAATAAGCATTTTCAGAACTCCAATGGAAAACTGATGAATTCATAAAAGTGCTAACAAAAGATCAAGATAAAAAAAAAATTAATTACATGGGACTGAGTGAACTGATGAGGATGAGTATAATTTTTGTGACTTTCTGTTTGAATTAAAAAAAAAAAAATCCCACAAGGACTCAGAGGCAAAGAATATACAAATCAATTTTCACTGCAAAGTAAAGGAGCTGTTATAGTGGAGGATTACTGGACTGAATGTCAATATTATGACATAGTATGAGTGTGTTTCATGTTTGGTAATTGCAATTATTGTTGCTTTTGTTGTGGTCATCCATGTACAATGCTTGGTGTCAGTCTATTTATCTCTTGTAAAAATAAAATACAGTGTGTGTGTGTGAAAAAAAAAAAAAGACCCAACGCAGCCAAAAATAAATAAATTAATTTTAAAAATATTATAATTAGCATTAAGTACACAAAATAAACTCTTTAAGTCCTTCAGTGAATTGATCAAAACATCCTCTTTATCAAAACAGCCTTCATACCTCATTAATTAAATTAGACTATGATGCTTAACCCATTAAAGAGTAGATAATGCTAATTACTATTTTCAAATAGCTGACTATAAGTTATAAAACTCACTCATGCAACATCAGAAAGAACTGGTTATAGCTTTAAGTGCATTGCCAAACCTTATATAGTAGAACACATTCTAAGAGAATTGCATGAGCCTGTAGCTACATGGTAAAAAAAAAAAAGGGGGGGGGGGGGCGGAGGGCTTCCCTGGTGGCGCAGTGGTTAAGAATCTGCCTGCCAATGCAGGGGACAGGGGTTGGAGCCCTGGTCTGGGAAGATCCCACATGCCGCGGAGCAACTAAGCCCGTGAGCCACAACTACTGAGCCTGCGCGTCTGGAGCCTGTGCTCCGCAACGGGAAAGGCCGCGACAATGAGAGGCCTGCGCACCGCGATGAAGAGTGGCCCCCACTCACCGCAATTGGAGAAAGCCCTCGCACAGGAATGAAGACCCAACACAGACAAAAATAAATAAATTAATTAATTAATTAAAAAACAAACAAACATGAAGTCGGTGCCTGACAAAAAGAAGAAGAATTAGAAAATATTCTCAAAGTATCTTTATGTGGGGCATAATAAGTGCTTGCACCTACAGAAAGAAAAAAAAAATGGGGAATAGAAGAATTACCTGAGGGCAGGAAATTCAGACAAAAGGTCCCTACTCGTGGTGAAAGCAAGTAGTCAGTTGCCAGGGTTTCTTAGACTCCTCTGGTACTCATTTGGGTGATTATGAAACTCACGGCACACCAATCTCCACCACAGCCAGCAGGGATCGCTGCAGGGAATGGGTACACAGGGGACACAGAAGGGAGCAAGTTTAAGGGAAGGAAGAGGAAAGGAATGATATGATAAAAATATTTAGCTCTGATGCACTTTAAAGAAAATACAGTTGTATTTCACACTGGATTAACTAAAGGCAAATGCTGCTTAAATTCTAAGATAAATTAATCATTTATGATTTTCTTCATTCTCTCTACCACTGGTAGCACCACTACTCTATTAAATCAATGTTTTAAAATTTTTATACTAAAAATAATATTTAACAAAAATGAGATAGCTATGTTGTACAAAAGTTATACAAAGACCGGACTGTACAATTCAACATTAAATGAAACCAATTAGCACAAGCACTCTAAAAGACAAACAACCTACAAATACAAATTGTCAAAATTTTAACTGCCGAAAGGCCCAGTTAAAACTATAATCCTCATTTCATTTCATAGAGAATACTAAAGAGTAAAGTTACCTATGAAAAATAACCCACAAAACCAAGAGATCCAGCAATAAACTACATCTATATACTCAAAAGTAAATTGGAGAAGTAAAGTATTAGAAAAAAGTTTTAATTTAAATTTTTTGGATATGAATCAACTTTTTAATCCCGCCAAAAATGTATCAGTTTTATGAATACATGTATTTATACCCTATGTTTTCTATGAAGGCCAAAGTAGTATAAATCTATTTCTCCAGTCAGCTAAAAATGTTTCTGAACAACTACTATGTACCACAGTACTGTGGCAGATGCTAAAGATACAATGGTGAATAACACAAGCATAGTTACTGCACTCAGAATTCAAAGCCTATCAGGGTTATTCTACCCTTAAAGAGATGATAGTCTATGGAACTAATAAACATGAAGCTTTTGTTTTAATAAATAGACAACAGTAGAGGAAAACAACACAATGCTATGATAGCAGTGGCAAAAAGGAGCCAGAGATTCCTCTCTTAATGGTATTTTTGGGTAGAAAAAGAGTACATTATACATATAGCTAAAATGAAGTCTTAAAGGATAGACTAATATAGAGATTCAAAATTTATACACAACATTCTCTTTGGCTGGGAGAAGTCTCAAAGTCAGTCAGTGAATTATGAGACAGATCAATAGTAAGTCTAATGCCTGAAAAAAAAAAAACCAAACAAACAATAAATTACCATATCCTGAATCAAATTTGCTCAGCTCTTAATTTTGTTTTAATAACTTGGTCTTGATATGATAACTGCCCATATTTCACTCGTGGAAATAGTCATAAAGCCTTTCACTTGTAACTTACGATCAATGTGAGCTAATACCAACTTGTAAATACCAATATTTAATAAATATTAAATTACTCATCCTAAGTAACATAATATGCAGACTTTAAAACATATAAACTGATAAGAGATCAACTTACTAAGGAACTGTTTAGACTGGAAACTGCAGTATTAAGGCAAAGTGCAATATTGCAAAAAAGTGATATTGCAAAAAAATTATGCAAGTAAAAAGAAATAAATGGAGAAATTGTCCTTCCCCAACTTTAAAGAATTGCTGAGTCAAAAGACTATGTTTCCCAAGCTTCAAAGGACTGCAAAGTCAAAGTATTCCCAAGTAATAAAAGAATCTCCTAAGGGATATTGCAGGAGGATGATAAAACACCATAAAAGAGTAATAATGGAAATGCCAAAAACTAAAAGAAAAGCAAACTGTTAGGTGGGAACAACAGCCTGAACAGGTAGTATAGAATAATCAAATTATAAGGGTGCTGGATCAGTGACTTAACCACTCAACACTACCTGTTAAACCTTGGGAAAGTCAAAAACCTCAATGTTTTAATAGCCTCCTTCTAGGAGACAGGAACAAACATCTTCTGATTCTAGGATGATAATATTACAACATCCAATGGACCAAGCATCCAATCTCCATTTCACCTGAAGTTTTCAAATCAATCTCCTAAAAGTAACTTTTCCAAGAATCAATATCTGGTTATAGTTGTAAATTAATGTGAAAGAAATGGGCACCTTGCTCAATTTCAGATGCTTCTACATAGTGTACTTAATAGAAAAAAAGAAAACTCCACCGCCTAAAATTCAACTCACAATTCACTTTTCTGTAATTATCTATTGCATAAGCCAAAGGATAACCACACACACAAAACACTGACATTGTTGTTGCCCGACTATAAGAGGTGCAGTCTAAATTAGCTTACAAATAAAAGGGATCTCCATTAAGATATTTAATAGGCATCCAAATTAATGTATCCAGAGCCAACCTCCCGATTTTCTTCCATAAGCCTGCTCCTCCTGCATATCTTCTCCAGCTTAATTAACAGCAACTGCCATCTTGTCAGTTGCTTATGTCAAAGTCATCCATAACTGTTCTCTTTCTCAACGCACATCTTATCAGCAAATCCTGTGGCTCTGCCTTCAAAACATACCTAGAACCTATGTATCCCAACAACTCTACTGCATCCACCTAGCTCCAAGCCAATATTTTTCTCATCTGGATAGTTATCACTTTTCACTGGGCTCCTTCTTCTGCCCTTGCCCTCCTATTATTTATTTCCCACTTGGCTGCAGTGATCAATGGCTCAAAGCCTTCCAGTGGCTTCCAATCTCACTCAGGGTAAAAGCCAAAGTCACTACAAGGTCCCACAAGATCTGGCCCTTGTTTTCTCTTTGATCTCATCTTCCTCTACTCACCTCACTCCTCACCTCACTTCGCCTATATTGGCGGCCTCGATGTATTTGCCAAAAAATGACAAGTAAGCTTCCACTTCTGGATCTTTGCATTTGTTCCCACCCCCACTTTCAGGTCTCTTCTCAGATAACATCTTCTCAATTAAGCCTTCTCCATCACTAGATTTAAAATTGCAAACTTTGTCCCCGCCTCCTTGCACTTCCTATCCCCTTTCTGTGTTATTTTTTTCAACAGCACTTACCACAAATAGATATAATGTACTTCACTTATTCATTTAATTACTCTCAGCCTTCTCTGATTAAAATGTAAACTCCATTGAGGGCAGGGATTTTTGCCCAGCACTATGGACCAGTACCTGGTACAAAGTAGCACTCAGTAAATATTTGCTAAATAAACAACTAGTATATATAGCATTATTGGAGTAAATCAGCATTATTGGAGATTATTTTTAAAACAATACAATTTAAGTAACCAAACATTACTTCAAAAGATCCCCAAACTTATAAAAGTAAATTTATTTATAATCCTAAAAGGTAATATTTAACTCACTCTTCTCCCAGTTGCCTCATCCAAGTAAACCAAATCTCACAAATTTGATATGGCAGTACAGTTCTAGAAATAGGTTACATTTAGTGATCCTATTCACGCTTCTTATGCCAGAATAGGAATCACTGAAATTTTCCAAGAGCTGAGACCATGTATCTCTAATGCCCAGTTCTCAATAACCTGGTACATATAAACTCTCAAAAATTATTTATTGAACTTTAAAAGTGAAAAATGTAAATAATTAGCCTGTCAATAATTATATGAAATTATAATTTGAGAAAATAATTTCTTTTTTTAAAGCTTTTTCTTTTTAAAAAATTTATTTATTTTATTTATTTATTTTTGGCTGCAGTGGGTCTCCGTTGCTGCACACGGGCTTTCTCTAGTTGCGGCGAGCGGGGGCTACTCTTCGTTGTGGTGCGCAGGCTTCTCACTGAGGTAGCTTCTCTTGTTGAGGAGCATGGGCTCTAGGCGCGTGGGCTTCAGTACTTGCAGCACGTGGGCTCAGTAGCTGTGGCTCACTGGCTCTAGGGCACCGTCTCAGTAGTTGTGGCGCACGGTCTTAATTGCTCCGCGGCATGTGGGATCTCCTCGGACTGGGATCGGACCCGTGTCCCCTGCATTGGCAGGCGGATTCTTAACCACTGCGCCACCAGGGAAGTCCTGAGAAAGTAATTTCCAACAGTCTAAATAATCTATGTTGTATTTCCTTTTAAGAATGTCGGATACAAGAACAATCATAGACCCAGTGGTATTCATCTCCAATTACATGCATCTTAACTTCTCTTCAGCAATGCACTTCCATGGCCTTTTCTGATACCTTGCCCTAAACTAGGCTTACTCTAAAATCTTAAACTTTAACATATATGACACTTTCAGACAAAACATCTAATCCTTCCAGTTTTCTCATTTGCTCTTCTCAACTGCTCTTCTAGTAGACAAAATTTCCAATCTTTTGAGGGTTTTTTTCCTTTTCTCCCCAGGCTATCATCGGCTGCCCCACCCCCTTTCTATCCTTATACAGCCTAAGCCATCCCATCAATACACTGTGAGGCACTCGAACCTCGCTTCACTTTGCCATTCAGTCACAAGATCATGCAAGCCCTCAACCCTTCCTAATCTCCTTAACAAATATTCCAAATATTTAACAATCTTCTCAGGCCACCCTCCCTTTCTACTTGTTCCTTCCCCTTTGTTTAGGGAGCATGTCTTGTTGAGACTGTCAAGTAGTTTCTCTTACCTAGATCCTTGGAGCTGACCTGTATCCAAGCCCTTCCCAAGTCTGTTTCTCTAACCTTCCCATAACCTCTGTGGTATACTGATATCTTTCTACATTACTTTTCTACTTAAGTTAATCAGAGCCCCTCTAGAGACTCTATGTTTCCACCCCAGACAACTGCTCCTGAACCCTGGACTCCAAACCAAACTGATAACCATGCACCTTTAGTGATCATGTCCCTCTTTTGTCAGGAACTCTTTATTAGCAGTCACCTCCTGGGATGAAGTTCAATTTCAATTTCCTTAACATAGCAAATGAGGCCCTCTGAAATCTAATTTAATTCAGTGCCTATTAAAGACACCAAAGGGAGCAGCAAGCCTGACTCAAAATAGTTCTCCCCACGACCATATTTTTGCTCTATAACCCTTTGCCATTGCTAATTGATCCGTGGATAAACAGAACTGGGCCAAACAGATTCTCTCTCCTAGGAATCTGAAACTTGACAGGAGATCAGATTGGGAGTTATGAGAGATGGGACAGCACCCTAAAGCAGTGGTTCTCAACCAGGAGCAATTTTGCCTTCCCGGGGACATTTGGCAACGTCTGGAGATACTTTTTCATTGTCAAGACTGTGGGAGTGCTATTGGCATCAAGTGGGTAGAGACCAGAGATGCTGCTAAACATCCTACAATGCACAGAGCAGCCCTTCACAACAAAGAATTGTGTGTGTTGTCCAAATGTCAATAGTGCTGAGGTTCAAGAACGCTTCCAATTAGGCCCTAGGAGTTGTCTAGTTCCAGATTCTGTGACCCACCCCAAGAGCTTTCTGTTACATTTCCTTTTTCAGCCTAAGTTAAACAGAACAGGTTTTTGTTGTCTGCAGACAATATAATCTTAACTGGCATAGTACCCTAGTTTAATAATCTGACATACATGTGTATACTTTAAACCAGTTTCTCAACCTCAAAACTATTGACACATAGGCCAAATAATTCTTTTTTGGGGGGACTGGGCTGTGCACTGTAGGATGTTTAGCAGCATCCCTGGCCTCTACCCACTAGTCACCACCCCACCCCCACCCCTGCCAAGTTGTGACAATCAGAAATGTCTCCAGACATTGCCAAATGTCCCCTGAGGGGTAAAAATACCCATATTTGATAACTACTACTTAAAACTTTACAAAGACTGTACCCAGGTGTGGTGTATGTCTGTCCTGCCAACCCCCCAATAAACCTTGTGCCCAGCATAATATGCCTTAGCCAAAGGAGTAGTGCGGAGCATGTGTATCTAAATCTTCCCCACCCCTTTTCAGGTCCTGGCTTAAATGTACCCCATCTTCGAGCTTCTATTCCCCTCCCTGCCTTTGCTGGAGCACGCATGTACACATACCACAGTAACAGGTAATGAGGCCTTGAGCTGAAAGGTAGCTCCTGCTCTTATTTCTTTTCTTACACTTGTTCTAACTTTTCTTTAGAAGTTTCCATTTCCTTCTGAAAAAAATACTCTCCTAGAGAAGCCTCCAAAACATATTTTATGCTGGTGATGGTATGAAAGATCAGGGTAAATTCTCCTTCAAAGGCTTTTCCTGTTTCACTTCTCTTAAAATGTAACTACTCCAACCCCCATATCCAACACACACACACACACACACACACACACACACTAACTCTCCCTCTTCAGTACTGTTTTCATTAACAATGAAAGAGATGCTTGGAATACAAACTAAACAATTAGGCAGGGAACAAGTATATAGATTTACACTTCTCAAATAGTTCAGCATTTGCTTAAAGCATTTGTTAATCTCTTAAGAATAATTCCCCTTTCATACTTTTCCAATATACCAGTTTCTTAAGCCCCTATATCTGAGTAAACCTGGTTTTAACCTTACAATTTCACCATACTTCAATCTCAAGGCTCAGAGTAAGCACTCTCTTTCTCCTGTTGCTTCCTAGATAGTCTTCCTTACTGGAAGACCCCTTATATAAAGGGTCATTTTCCTAGTCCTTCCTTTCCAGTACACCGGCACCACATTTATTCAATGATTCAATTGCCCATTATTCCCTAAAATCACAGGAAAATTGGCCATGCCCAATATCTGCAATAATATTGGTGGCTTATAGTCTTGCCTTAGTTAAAAAAAACAGCAATGTGAGGGAGAGTCAGTTCATTGTTGTCATTCATGCATTCATTCAAAAAATAGTCGTTGAGTGCCTACATTATTCTAGACTCCAAAAAACAAACAACAACAACAAAAATCCCTGTCCTCATGGAATTTACATTCAGTGGAGAAGACAAACGAACTGCAAATAAATAAGTATATATTATGACAGATGAGAATGAGCACTACAGAGAAGAGTATGGTCAGGTAAGCCCTCCGTTAAGAAGGTGCCATGAGTTCCATTCACTGGCCATAAGAAAGGTATTGGAAGGTGATATGTTCTAAGTATTTCCTATCAAACTGTGTTCCAGATGATTAGATCAGTATAGTGACATCTTCATTACTGAATAACCTGTAAAATTAAGCTTGACCCAGGTAATTTCAAAAGTTCATTCCTACTTGAGTAACTATAATTTATCACGACATCCACCTTGTTTCTTCTACTGTCATCCTTTTTGTTTATAAATAACTGTATTTTTCTTAGGAGATGACAAATGACAGCAACAGCAGTAAGATTAATATTTTAACCAAGAATATGAATTTGATGCTCTTCAGTACGTCTGACTTAAGGAAGTTCTGAAATGTGAAATAACTGAAAACTCAAGTGCTTCAAAAACTCATCTCAAAAAAATCATTATTATTTACGACACAGCTATTAAAAATCATACAGATTAAAAAGTAATCCTCGAGAGTGGCATTGACATATATACACTACCAAATGTAAAATAGTTAGCTAGTGGGAAGCAGCTGCATAGCACAGGGAGACCAGTTCGGTGCTTTGTGACCACCTAGAGGGGTGGGGTAGGGAGGGTGGGAGGGAGACGCAAAAGGGAGGGGATATGGGGATATATGTATATGTACAGCTGATTCACTTTGTTATACAGCAGAAACTAACACACCATTGTAAAGCAATTATATTCCAATAAAGATGTTTAAAAAATAAATAAAACAAACAAAAAAGGAATCCTCAAGGCTCAATTCTGAATGTGTCTGTTTTGTGAAGTTAGCCATTACCTTTACAACTAATTTTTAAGAGTCCTTCCACACTGGAGTTCTACAAAAGAATTAAACTCTAATGCCCTAAGGCACTCAATGACTGAACAAACTTTTCTCCTATGCATCTAGAATGGAACTAGCTAAGTACTATCATCCTTGGGAGAGTGAGAAAATAGAAATTCAAATCATTTTCTATAGGTCTGAATTTTCTTGTGGGAACTGAGTATGAGAAAGGCTGGAGGACATCTGATAAGTCAGATCTTACTTAAATCATAAAAAATAATAATAAAGATAAAATCTTCCAAAGTGAGATAATTCATTATTGGACTACAAGGACAATTTTAAAAGAAACTTTCCAATTAGTGATAATGTTAAGAAATGCAGATTCATAAATGCTGCTATAATTTGTTACTTTAAAAAAATATATCTTATTCAATGTTATGAGTGAGGAAAATATTTGCTGAATCACAGAAATAATGGTTTTGTTCCCTAATATATAACCTGTGGTATACAACGATTTGGAAAATCAAGAATTGTCTGTACTACGAAAGTATATCATCACACCCAAGTGTTTTCCTAAAATCGGTTAAAATTAATCATTAACTTACAGACAAATAACAGAGAAAAGGGTCATAACTAAGCACTTTGAATTCGCTGTTAACAACTTGCAAACAAGATCCTACATTTAGCCTGTGTCTTGAGACAAATATGGAGAAGTCAGGGGCAGTAACAAACTGCCAGCTTTACTGAGTCATGATTCTGACTAAAACCGCGTTACGAAATGGAAAGAATGACAAGTTTTGGGTTTATTACCACAGATGTTGACTCCCTGAATTTATGGGTCTTAGATTAAAATAAAGCAAAAAACAAAAACAAAAAAAACAAAAAAATTGCTTTGTACGAATGATGTGGGGCTAAAACGACTCCAGAAAGAACTCGCCAAAGCTGGTAACTGATTATTTACCTAAAACAAATCCTAACTGTGCAAACAGGCACACCCTCTAATGCATCAGACTGGGAACGGCGAGGTAAGGTGAATTCAGAACAATAACAAGGTTAACATTTCAGTGAGAAAACAATTCTCAGCCCTAACAGTCCACACTGCGCCAGATGCCCTCGGTTAACGGAACCACTCAGCTCCGAATGGAGGCAAGCAGACACCGGGCACCTGGGTGACAGACCATCTGCAGCCTCCGCGCAGGACCGCCCGAGAGGGGTCCTCCAAACGCCCCCAGACGCCGTGTGGCGACGATCCCAGTCCGCAGCCTCCCCCGGCAGCCCAACACGCTCCTCCGCGAGCCAGCCGGGAGAGAGAACCCGTACAGGGGCGAACCCATCCAGGGATGAACCCGTCCGGGGGCGAACCCGTCAGGACACTGACTCGTGAGGCCAGTCCTGGGCGCCGCAGGCGACGGGAGATCCGGGGCAGCGACCTCTGCCCGGACTGGAGCGGGGAGCCCGAGGGTCGCCTCCCGCTCGGCTGCCAGTCCCCGCCGCCCCCGAAGCCGCAGGTTGCCTCTGATAACCGACTAGGGCGGAAGCGGACTGGCGCCCACGTCCGAGGCTCTGACTGACCTGGAGAGGTGCTTCAGGATCTGTTTCTTGATGAGCCCAGCCATGGTGCCGAAGCGGGGGGCGCCGCGCTCTCTCTCCGTTCCTCACTGCCTCCTCTCTTCGTGGCCGTCTCCTCTTTGTCTGGGTTAACCCGGCCGGAGGAGAGGCGCGTGAGCACTCACGCCCGGGACAGACCTGAGGCCCCGGCCGAGGCCACAGCCGCCACCGCTGCCGCCAGGGACCGGGAGCATTGCGCTCAGGCAGCCGCGGCCGCCGCCGGCGCCATCTTGACTGCAGCATCACCTAAGAGATCTGCCGGAGGGCCGGAGCGGGGCGGGCTCGGGGCGGGGCGGGGCGGGGCGGGGCGGGGCAACGCAGGCTCCGGACGGGCTCTTGCTGCCCCGCCTCCGCCCCTGGGACTAGTGCGCTGGTCGTCTGCTGCCCTGACGCTGTTGGGTGCTTTGACTCCCAACCCAGAAGCTTCTTGGGTTTTAGACCTCCGTCCCCACACTCTAGTCATGTTCCCGTCTCCATCACTGAGTTCTTCATCCACATCTTCTCTTTTTCATTTCCCTGTCAGAATTTGCTCCACAAACGGCTCTAATTGCTTTGCTTTCTTTACCTACTCAGCTTTCTTCATATTCTTGCCTCAGTGTCTTATCCTTTGCTTAGATATTCTGCTTTTCCCCCGGCTAAATGCTATAATTTGATGTTTCCTCTAGAAATTCTAAGAGAAGTAACAGTTGATAATGTGTCTTAATAGAACCCAGGACCTGGGAATTAGAAGGCCTAAATTTAAGACCTGGCTCTAGTATTTTCTAGCTGTGTTAAGCTGGAGAAAATAATTTACTTACTTTTAGCTTCAGTTTAATCTTCTATACAATAGATTAATAATATCAGCCTTACCCAACTCACTAGGTTGTTGTATCTAAAGAAATAAGGATGTAAAATTTCACTTAAAAATTTCTATGTAAAGGAAGGAAATTGTTGAAATAGCAGGGAGAACTATTACAGCTCTGCACCTTCATCCCAACCAGCCCCAAACCAACATTTTACAGAGGTGAAAATGACCACCCAGTGACATCTAAAAGTGGGGGAGGGGAGAATAACACTACCTCTGAGGGATGTATCAGAAAATGCTGTGGGTGTCTATGGTGATGGCCAGGGGATAGTGTACACATAGAGTCCAACACCTGACCCTTTTCAAGCAAGGGAAAGGATATATGTGGATTGACTGTTTACTCACTTAACATTTATAATGTAGTATAAATGAGGCACTCTTCAAGTAACTAGGTATCCTAAACAAACAAAACCTGTTTCTGCCATCAAAGAGTTAACAGCCTCAGACGGAAGGTAAATTCCTAGTGCTAGGACCTTGAGCTCTATCATTAGACTCTTGTTCAAAGCCTTGCTTGACCATTTTGTAGCTGTGTAAACTTGGGCAAGTTATTTCAATCTCAGCCTCAGTTACCTCATCTATTGGAGATAATAGTATCTAACACAATTTTGTGAGGATTAAATGAGATTATGCATATATAGTGTTGAACAAAGTGCCTAGCATATGTCAAGCTCTTAATAATGCTATTATTATCCTTAGCATAATTGAAAATAGAAGCAAAGTGCTATGAAAACATAAGGGATGGAGTGATTCTATCTTGTTTAGCCAGAGATGGATTTACAGTGGATATATTATTTCAAAGGTGAGAATGTCAGTTTAAAGTTAAAAGGACTGGCCCTGAAGTCAGACTTGGATTTGAAACTTTGCTCTGTGGATTTTTAGCTATGTGGTTGTTGTGAGGATTAAGCTAATGAAGTTTAAGTACTTAGAGAATGCCAGACACAACTGTGGTTTAAATTTACATTTTTGTTAATTGCTATTTAATTCTCAAAGTATGATTTTCAAAAAGTTAAAAACGTGACTGTCATACAAATATATAATGAATGTGCATCAAAGATTTGTTAACTCATATTGGCAAGAACCAACAAGATAGGGTATAAAGTTAGTTCACTCATTAATGTGACTTATATCTGTTGCACATGTTCATTATGTGTTTATTATCAGAGTGATATTTTTAACTTTTAAAATTACACATTGTCAAAATATACATGTATTTGAAAAGTAATAGTTACATGCTTGAGATTCTTTGTACTAAAACCTGGGAGGGGAGAGTGCATGGTGTGAAAGTGAATAGAGCCAGGGCTTTTACTGAACAGTCTGTGCTGAAACTGGCTTATACTGACTCATGAGAACCAGTTGTGCACATCTCTTCCCAGCTTTGTGTTCTGGTGTTTGGTGAGTTCAGGAAAGCTTGAAATCAGCCATTATGACAGTATTTTCACCACAAAAAATGGTAAACACTACAAATCAGGACTTTTTTCTTGGAGATCCGGTTGTTAAACATTTACCAGCACACAGTGTAGGATGGGTTGAAGGGGGATGAGATTGCAGATGTATGGACGTTATTTCATAGGCAGTGTCAAGTCTTGGGAGACTTCTATGGTGACTGAATTTGGGGAAGATGATCAGATCTCTGATTTAGAAAAATATTCTGATAACCATACTGGCAGTACAGAGGACAGATCATGAGAAGAGAATGGAGACAGGAGCCTTGAGAAGGCGGCAGCATTACTATTTTTGGTGAGAGATAAGGCAGTATCAGTAAAGGTAAACAAACAAAAAAGGGTCAAGGACAAATTCCAGAGATTAAGACAAGGATTGGAGTTGAAGTTTACTGAGGTTTTTAGTTTGGGGCACTGGGTAGATATTGGGGCACACCACTAATTGAGACAAGTAATATAGGTGAAATAAGCAGTTTTGGAGATAAAATTGTTTTGGATTTGTTACCTTTAAGGTTATCTCAGGACCCCTGGATAGAAACATTTAGGTTGCAGTTGGGGGTAGAAATTCTTCTTTAGGATTTATTGGTATTCAATGATAGCTGAAGCCAAGAACAAAAATGATCTTGATCCAGGATCAGGTAAATATGAAGGAAAGTGAAAAGGGAAGCTTTTTGAAAGAGCCTATTTTGAAAGATGAGAGGTGAATAGAAATGATGGTTACTCTGTGATGCAAGACTGATAAAATATTTTTTACATGGGGGATCCTATCAATTTAATATTATTAGAGAAAATAGAATGACTAAAGTTGGACGTAACTAACTTTGGACTTTCAATGACTTTTTGATACAAAGGAATATAGACACCAATAGAGTGCCTGACTTAAAGGAGTTTGCCATGGCAAAGGTAACAGAATGATCACATGATAAAAGGATGATGATGATGATAATTACTAACAGGTACTTGACTTTTATCATTTACTCTTCATAAAACAATTCTGCAAGGGGGGATAATTATAGTATTCCATTCTACAGATGAGGAAGGTAAGGTGTAGAGAGGTTAACTAACCTGTCCAAAACACGTAGTGGCAGAGCCAGGATTTGACCCAGGAGTTTGAATGCAGAGACTGCACTCTTAACTACTATCTTTGATTTCAATAATAAGACCTACTTCATAAATTGTAAAGATTAAATTAGTAAATATACATAAAGCTCTTAGAACAATTTAACCACACGCATTAAGCCCTGTGTAAGTATTAACCCTTATCTTTATCGCCCAAGGTTACACAGCCATTTTGTGGCAGAGTCCGGATTCCAACCTAAAATTCGTTCTCTTAACCATTACGATATAGACGAGTGAGCCCAAGACATTGGGGGAACACATAGGAGGAACACCTAATTTCAGGAAGGGGAAAGGAGGAGTGTGTCAGAAGTCGAGAAGCTTTTTTAGATAAATAAGACACAAAGCTCCGTCCAGAAGAACAAGCAGACAGGGAAAACCTGTGAGTTAAAAAAGCGAGGCGGTTGACGTGTTGACGTGTTCCGTGTTTGTAACAGGGCGGTTGGATCCAACAGTCAGAAGGGCAGTGGCGGGCAATGAAGCTGAAGAGTCTTCATATCCAATTTCGTGCTGCGTATGGCTTTGCAATTTATTCTTCAAAAGACTTCACTGTCTGAACAATACTATTCGAACACACACCCACCCACAACCTTCCCCCCCAAACCCCCACAAAGATGGTTCGTTATAGGGGTTAGAAGAAACTCCCAAGAGCGACACAACCTACAAAAGTAAAGAACAATCACACATTGGGCGAAGAAAACCAGCGTTTTCTCTCTTATTGGATCTGGCCAAGACGTAAACGGGTTGAGATAGGAAGCACGGTACGACTACTGCTGGCATGCTGGGCGGCAGCGCAATCTCTGGCTTCCGGCGTCCTCAGTTGCTAAGGGAGACCGGAAGCGCCCGTACGCTCCGTGGGTGCAACCATAGAGTGCCGGAAAAAGCGTGAGCAGAGGGGTCGGGAAAAGAAAGCAACTGCGGTTAGTGCTAAAATGACGACCTTAGTGCTGGATAACGGAGCCTACAACGCCAAAATCGGTTACAGCCATGAAAATGTCTCGTAAGTGTTCGCTTCCTCCGAGGGACAAAGCATATATGCCTAGTAGTTACGTATGTTACGCTTCATCTTGGGACGTCTGTAAACTGCAAACGCCCCCGCGCGGCCCTCAGGCAGAGGGATGCTCTGGTTGGAATTGGGTAGTTTGAATGCTTTGAAGTGGGACTTTGTTACTAACTTTGGGCTACGTGGCCCCGGAAGTGGGACGTGTTTCGTTTCGTAACAGGAAATAGTTCAGGAAAACAGGCTTCTAAGGAAGCGGTTCCCGACAGAGGGGTCCGTACACAAAGTTCATGAACCCTCAGGAATCGTGGGCAACGTTTTGTGTGTATATGCATTTTTGGGGGGACGCGATCATAGCTTTCATAAGATTCTTAAAGGGTTCCATGGCCCCCCAAAGTGTAAAAACCGCTGTTTCAGTGGCTGTAGACTTTGAAGGCTTTGTACTTTAGCCCTTCTAAGTGCTCATTGGCTGACCTGGTTGATCAGACTCAAATACTACACTGGCATTCATAAACTATGTTTGAGTAGAGACTAAGCAAATTAAAAGACACGCTTTTGCTCTAGAGTATTCACAGGGGACTTTTTCCCTTCCTCCCTCCTTTCCTTTTTCTTTTTTTAGAGGACAAACTGCATAGGAATGTATATTGTTACAGTCTTATTTTGGCAATGTGTATCATTGTTCTCATCCTTTGACAGCAGTTCTGTTATCAGTTACTTAAGGAATAATTTAGAAGTCTTGATAAGAATAGGTGCAGAATACTCTATATCATGTATAGACATTGTGTATGGTGACACAAAGGTGGGGGGAGAAGCAAGCTAAATAATCAAGAACAGTAAATTGACTAAAATTGTAATACAACCATATGATTGACTACAAGGCAGGTTTTAAAATTATGTCCTTGGGCTTCACTGGTGGCGCAGTGGTTAAGAATCCGCCTGCCAATGCAGGGGACACGGGTTTGAGACCTGGTCTGGGAAGATCCCACATGCTGCGGAGCAACTAAGCTGGTGAGCCACAACTACTGAGCCCGCGTGCCACAACTACTGAAGCCTGCACGCCTAGAGCCCGTGCTCCACAACGAAGAGAGTAGCCCCCAATCGCCACAACTAGAGAAAGCCTGTGCGCAGCAGTGAAGACCCAATGCAACCAAAAATAAATACAATAAACAAATTAAAAAATATATTGTTTAAAATTATGTCCTTGAAGACTATTTAAACATAGAGAAAATGACAGCATCGTAAGTGAAATAATCAGGTGTAAAACATTTTTACAGTATTATCCCAATTAATGCAAGGATTTTAATCGCCTTTAGCGCAAAATAATCCTTATACCAAAATGGAATATTTTGGGGTGACAAATTATGCTCCCCTTCACTTTCTCTCTCTCTGTCCCTTTCTCTGTATGTGTGTGCATATATATGCACACACACACACACGCATACACACACACATACATGTGTACACATGTATGATGGATAATGGTTCTAGTTTGTCTTCCTAACCAGATTGTAAACTCATGGTGCGTAGCAACCATATTTAAAAATACTTCCTACGTCTGTACCTTATAGCATCTTGCTGATTGAAAATCTTTGACTCCATGGAAACTTAACTTTATGGTCAGAATTTTGAACTTGCAAATTTTTTTTTTTTGTTACCAGAATGGTATTAAGAATCTTCCAGGAACTTTACCTCAGCCCCTCTTCACCTCTGTGCAGTGGCAGAACCAATACCCACCCGTAAGGATGTCCTGGAGATTATTTGAGAAAGATAATGGGTCCAGTACAGAACTGGTATATACTAGAACCTTTAAAAAAAAAAAAAAAGACATGTAAAAATTTTTTGGAGACAGAATGAGAAAAACTGGTTTTGGATATTTTTTGACATCAAGGGTGGTGGTTAGGTAAATGTATTTTTAGGAACTAAGTATTTAGGGAATAATTACATTATTTGTTTCTTTGTTTATAGAGTTATTCCTAACTGTCAGTTCAGGTCAAAAACGGCACGTCTTAAAACTTTTACTGCTAACCAGATAGATGAAATAAAGGATCCTTCTGGACTCTTTTATATTCTTCCTTTTCAAAAGGTAATTCAACTGTATGTCATTTCTAGCATTAAAGACCTAAATTGAAGGATAATTTGGAATGTATATTTAAGATTTTGTATGTATGAAAATATTTTTGGATATCAGAGAAAAAGTTATTTAAATTTTAATTAAGATCTTATTAAAATCAAAAGTTTAATTTAAATTGTCATGTTAAAAAAATGACCATGATTAATTATACTTCAATGAAAAAAATCAACTATACTTCAATAAATAAAAATAAATGACCATGATTTAGTTACTGATTGTGGGTACTGAATTTTACTTGTTTATGTTAAAGCTAAATGTAACGAACACATTAAAGAAAAAGAGTATAGAGAGGTGTCTTTTGAACCCTTGATATTTTGGTTATTCTTAGTTTGTAATATTTTGAATTTCTAAAAGGAGAAAAACATACCAATATAATAGGTTTGAAATTCAAACAGCATTAGACTGGTGAATGTGACCATAGAGAGATAAGAATCAGTGATTTAGAATATATTAATCTGATTTTTAAAAAATTGTTCAAATATTTTTGATAATTAAATTCATAAAACAAATTTTTTAGGGCTACTTGGTGAATTGGGATGTTCAAAGACAAGTCTGGGATTACCTTTTTGGAAAAGAAATGTATCAGGTAACAAATTGGAGTATGTATTCAAATTTCTATTTCCATGTCTTATTCAAATGAAAAATTTAAATCTGTACTTATATCTTAAGATTTATAAATTTTTGAATATGTTTCTTATATATATTTAAGTCACTTAATCTACTGTGCTTAGCTTTGATTTTCAAATACGTGCAAGTGAATGGAATTTCCATTGTGAAGTGGAATTTGAAGTTGAGAAGAGATAGTCTGTATGAAACTTAAGATTAAAATTTTTACTTCAGATTTCTGCTATTCTTAGACCAATTCACTGTCTAATTTTTTTTCACAGTAAAATATTTTTGCTGATATATCTGAATGTGTGAATGATACAATGTTAAAATTTTGTGCTTTTAATATCTTTAGTGTGACTTTAGGTATACTGAGAAAATGTTCAAATTTTAATGCTTCTTAAGAGTGTGTGGGAGAGAATTATGTAAACGTTAAATATTCTAAAGCTTCTCACCTTTTAACTTTTAAAAACAAAATAACATCCCCAGTGCCTGTAGTTGTATCATTTATTACTTTTGCATAATTATCTTTAAACAATTTGACAGTACCATTTTATCAATGCTACCATTAAGAGAGTTAAAATTATATAATAGTTAAAGTGCATGTATTCTGTAACCAGACTTCCCAAGTTCAAATCCTAGGTATGTCACTGACTAGTTATATGGACCTTCGTAACTCATTCAACTCTTTTGTGCCTCAGTTTGCTCACCTTTTAAAAGGGAATAATAGTAAGACGTGTCTCCTAGGATTATTGTGAGGATTAAATAAATGTGTTTATATATGTAAAACAAGTACTTATAATTATGACTACAAAGTTACAAAACTTTGAGAATTTTTTTCCTCACATAGGTTGATTTTTTAGACACTAATATTATTATCACAGAACCATATTTTAACTTCACTTCAATTCAAGAATCAATGAATGAAATCTTATTTGAAGAATACCAGTTTCAAGCAGTATTAAGAGTAAATGGTGAGTTAAAGTTTTTATTGAAATTGAATTATGTGAATATGAATATGACTAGAGTAAAGAAACACTTAAGGTCCAAGAATATTGGGTGACATTCTTTTTGATTTGAAGGAAATTAAACCTGGAATTTAAAAACTCGATGGACCCTTAGAGATTATCTAGTCAGACTTGTCTTACTTTATCTTTTTACTGATAGGATATTTCTCCCTAATGAAGTTACTAGCCACATATTTCTAATCTCTGAAAGATTATTGTTTCTGAGTTAGTTGTCTTTTCTGTCACTGATGTGTCTGCTATTGTTATTATTATTGTTTGAAATAATGTTAATAGCTCAGGCTGCCAATATGAGGGAAGACAATCTGTAAATATTATCTAGAAGTAAGTTTACTAAAGGCTAGAATCACATTACATGACTGTACAAAGAAAGTATACACATATTTAGCTTGTAGAATTTAAGTCTGTATAAGCAACAGTATACTGTAATGGTTAGGAGCATAATCTCTAAAACAGTGTTCTCAGCCAAGGGTGATTTTTGCTCCTGGGGACATTTGACAAAGTCTGGAGACATTTTTCGTTGTCACAACTGGGAGGGTGCTACTGGCATCTAATGTGTAGAGGACACAGATGCTGCTAAACATCTCACAATGCACAGTAAAACCCCCGACAACAAGGAGTTATCTGGCCCAAAATGTCAGGAGTTCCAAAGTTGAGAAACCCTGCTCTGGAGTCACACTGCCTGTGTTTGAATCCTAGCTCTGTTACTTTCTAATCATGTGACCTTGGGCACATTATTTAACTTCTCTGTGCTTCACTTTCTTCATCTGTGAAATGGGATTGTTGTGAGGATTAAAACACACACACTCATGGAGTTTAGAATAGTGCCCGGCATGTAATAAATGCTCAGTAAAATTATCTGCTATTAAAATAATTATTATAAACTGTGAAGTGAATATTTACCTTTAAAAGTTGATCACAAATTTTTTATCATTTTCCACAAAAGATATCATGTTTTAAAGTTTAAGCATTATAAAGAGCTTGTGACAGAATTAGGAATGTTATTTTAAATTAACATTTTTCTTATAAATAAAGTTTTTGTCTTTCTGCTTGTTTTAGTTTGCTACCTTTCTTTATTTATTGCTTTAAATTAATTATACTCTTATTCAGTGTGTTTATTTTTTCTTTATCATTTTTTTTAAATAGCTGGGGCTCTCAGTGCACATAGGTATTTCCGAGATAATCCTTCCGAATTATGCTGTATCATTGTAGATAGTGGATATTCCTTTACACATATAGTTCCTTATTGTAGAAGTAAAAAGAAAAAAGAAGCAATTATTCGGTGAGTTGCATTCAATTTTCATCTTATTTCTTAGAATAAAACTGAATGAAATGTGTAATAAACTGAAGCAAATTTGAATTCTCCCTTTTTAGGATAAATGTGGGAGGAAAACTCCTAACCAATCATCTAAAAGAGATTATATCTTACAGGTAATACTTAGCTTTGATTCTTTGGGAGGATGGGATGCTGGGGGTGAACTTTTTAAAGTAATTTAAAATTATTCCTTACCTTTTGTTCTAAGTTCAGGTGACAATTCTATATTATTGCTTAAAAGACTATATCACATATATAAATACTAATGATGTTCAAGTTGAAAAGATTTCTAACATATGAAATGGTAGTGTCCACCAAAAAGACATTTCCAAATTCTAGAGAGCTTAATACATTAATTATATTTTAAAATTACAAATGTACATGTACCTCGTAAAACAAATTTAAAAATGTGTATAAGGAAATAAGGATCCAAACAGAAAATAAATCTCTGCCTTCCCTTTCCATTTCTCATGTCAGTTTTACTCCATACACAGCATAATATTTCAACTTTATTTATCTTTTATTCTTTTTTAATCTCTATAAGCCTTAATAATATATTGATATGTTTCTGGATTAGCCAATATTAGTTGACTGTCCACTATTAAAAGATGAAGAATTGGGCTTCCCTGGTGGCGCAGTGGTTGGGAGTCTGCCTGCCGATGCGGGGGACACGGGTTCGGGCCCTGGTCTGGGAGGATCCCACATGCCGCGGAGCGACTGGGCCCGTGAGCCACAACTACTGAGCCTGCGCGTCTGGAGCCTGTGCTCCGCAACAAGAGAGGCCGCGATAGTGAGAGGCCCGCGCACCGCGATGAAGAGTGGCCCCCGCTTGCCGCAACTAGAGAAAGCCCTCGCACAGAAACGAAGACACAACACAGCCATAAATAAATAAATAAATAAAAATAAATAAATAAATTTAAAAAAAAAAAAAAAAAAAAAAAAAAGATGAAGAATTAGTGTACTTAATCACGTGCCAACTCTTCTCCTGCCTCCTAAATTTTATTAATGCTATTATTTTTAATTTTATTGTGTTTAAAAACATAAGTAGAATTCTTAAATCTCAGTTTTTGCTGCATTAACTTTGGCCGGTATGATACTGTCAGTATCTTTTGGCTTCCCTCTGTGTTATATGTGAAAATAAGTGCATCTACATTTCCTTCTAACTTTCTTCCCTCCTTTTCTTTCTCTCAGATGTATCATTACTTTTTTAAACAGCTTTATTGAGATATAATTCTCATACCATACAATTCACCCATTTAAAGTGTATAGTTCAATGGTTTTTAGCATATGCATCCATCACCACAATCAATTTTAGAACATTTCATTACCGCCAAAAGAAGCCCAATCCCCTTAGAGCTGTCTTACCCAGCTCTAGCGCATTTAAAAAAAAAAACTTTTTATTTTGAAATACAGACACAGGAAGTTGCAAGAATAGTACACAGAGCCCTGTGTACCCTTAGTGACATTTTATATAACTAGTACAACATAAAAATGATAAAATTAACGTTGGTGCAATACTGTTAACCAGACTACAGATTATATTCAGTTTTCACTATTTTTTTAAAATTTTTTAATAAATTTATTTTATTTTTGGCTGTGTTGGGTCTTTGTTGCTGTATGCGGGCTTTTCTCTAGTTGCGACGCACAGGCTTCTCATTGCGGTGGCTTCTCTTGTTGTGGAGTACGGGCTCTAGGTGCGAGGGCTTCAGTAGTTGTGGCACGTGAGCTCAGTAGTTGTGGCTCATGGGCCCTAGAGCGCAGGCTCAGTAGTTGTGGTGCATGGGCTTAGTTCCTCCGCGGCATGTGGGATCTTCCCAGACCAGGGCTTGAACCCGTGTCCCCTGCATTGGCAGGCAGATTCTTAACCACTGCGCCACCAGGGAAGCCCTTCACTATTTTTTACATGCACTTGTCTGCGTGTAGTTCTGTGTGATTTTTATCTCATGTATAGACTCATAAACACCGCCACAGTCAAGATACAGAACTGTTCCACCATTACAAAGGAACTCCTATGTGCTCCCCCTTTATATTTGCTCCCCCACCTTGTCCCAGTATCTTGGCAATCGCTAATCTGCTTTCCATTTCTATAGTTCTATTATTTCAAGAATGTTAGACAAACAGAATCATATAGTACGTAACCTTTAGAGATTGACTTTTTTCATTGCTATACCATTTCTTCTTAATTATTGAGATTTATAATATTTACATAATGCTCTTTAATATAGTTAAGTCTTCTTGCCTTGATTATAGATTAATTTTAAAAATAGAAAAGTTATAAATAGTATTTACAATATTATGATTATGTGAATGTTACTCATTATGAAACCAAATAGAATTAGGCTCAGCTTCAAAAAGTTTAGATATTTAATTCCCTTTTCCGGAAACAGCAAACTAGAAAGGTAAGGGAAGGCTGATACAGATGAGGACATTAACCAAAACCCAGGCAGTTTGAGTCCAAAGCCTATATACTTAGTCCTTCTGAATGAAACACTGAATGAAAAAAAATTCATATATTTTTAAAAGCAAGGCTGTTGAAGTCCAACTTGAAGAGAAGAAGCTGGCAGGAACAGCTAGAAATACTGATGAAAAAGAATGATAATGAAAAGAGACTTCTCTAGTAGATGATAAAAAATTTAAAACTGTAATAATTAAATTAAGGTGACACTTGTATAAGAATTAACTGACAGGAACTTCCCTGGTGGTGCAGTGGTTAAGACTCTGTGCTCCCAATGCAGGGGGCCTGGGTTCGATCCCTGGTCAGGGAACAAGGTCCCACATGCATGCCACAACTAAGAGTTCGCATGCCACAACTTAGTATCCCACGTGCTGCAACTAAGACCCAGCGCAGCCAAATTAAATAAATAAATAAATATTTTTTTTAAAACAAGAATTAACTGACAGATCAGTGACACTGAATTGTTGATCCTAAATCAAACATTATATGTAAAAATAAAAAAGTAATTACATATTAAACAAAGCATCAGAAACCAATGAGGAGGGGAGTAACTGTTGAAGAAAGGATACAGGGAAAGTTGCCTGTTTGGAGAAAAATTAAGATTTTACTTTGCCTCATGCACTAAAGTTCAGATGGTTGTAAGACTTAAATATAAAAATAAAACAACAAGAAATATTTAACTGAGTTGTTAAGCATAAAAACGGTGGAAGAGGGCTTCCCTGGTGGTGCAGTGGTTAAGAATCTGCCTGCCAAGGCAGGGGACACGGGTTTGAGCCCTGGTCTGGGAAGATCCCACGTGCCGCAGAGCAACTAAGCCCGTGCACCACAACTACTGAGCCTGCGCTCTAGAGCCCGCAAGCCACAACTACTGAGCTCACGTGCCACAACTATTGAACCCCGCACTCCTAGAGCCCATGCTGTGCAACAAGAGAAACCACTGCAATGAGAAGCCCACACACTGCAATGAAGAGTAGCCCCCACTCGCCGCAACTAGAGAAAGCCCATGCTCAGCAACAAAGACCCAACGCAGCCAAAAATAAATAAATAAATAAATTTATTTAAAAAAAAAAAAACAGTGGAAGGAGTAACAAAGGGTGTATTTTCTTACAACTTCTTTTTAAAGTAAACTTTTTATTGAAGTAAACCATACATACAAAGAAGTATAAGACCATGAGTGTACAACTCAGTGAATTTTCACAAAGTGAATACACTCATGTAACCAGAACACAGTACAAGCAGAATATTACCAGCACCCTTAGCCCCTCTTTTGTCTCTGTTTAGTCTGAAAACAACTGACTTAAGGACAGGATAGATTTTGCCAGCTTTTGTTTTTTAACTATGTAAAAATTTTAAACCTTATGTACATCAAAAGCCTTTGTAAGCAAAACTAAAGTAAACATAATCCTGAGAAATAAACCTGAAAGAAATATGACACAGGGTTGTTTTCTTTAATATATTAAGAGCTCTTATCAATCCATAAGAAAAACTACCCCAGTATAAAATGGTTAGATAATTTTCAGAATACAGATGGTCAGTGGCACAAATAGATAATCATTGGAGAATTACATGCTGTCAAAGATTATAAAATGGATAATTCTCAGACATAAAAAGTGTTAAACATCTGTAGTAATCACAGATTCAATTCAGATATTTATTGAGCATTTATTTAGGAGCTTGGGATGCAAAACAGAAAAGAATTCCTCTTCCTCATGGCAAATCCTAGCAGAGAAAATGCAAATTAAAATACTACTCTTACAATCCACATTAATAGAATTTTTTCAAAAGGTGTTACAGATTTGTGATATGGACACTCTTATTTGCTGCTGGTCAGAGTATAATTTGAAATAACTTTTCTGGTAAACAATTTTGCAATATACCAAGAGACTAAGTATTTCATATTATGTGTCCTAGAGTATGAATAAATAATGGGATAATCAGAGATATCGATTAAGATGCCTATATTTTGAGTACAGGGACTATGCTAAACACTTTACATGTATGATTAGAATTATTTACTTCTTGCAGCTGTATTAAGTTGGTGAACTTATTACCTTTTTAGAGTTGAAGAGATTGAGTCCCAAAGAGATAAAGTAATTTGTCTACTAAGTTGTGATTAAGCCTGTCTCAGACTCCAAAGTCCATGTTTATAAACACACGAGTATTTTTCCTCCTGATCTAAACTTTCAATATTTGGAACATGGATAAATACATTTTAATTGATCCCTCTGGTTGAAATATGATAGGGCAATAGGAACCTGCTGTATAAAAAAGTAAATAAAATTAAATTTAAAAAGAAATATGAAAAGGCATTAAATCATATTTTTAAAGAATATGTAATAGCATAAGAAAATGTTCATGAGATAATGTTTGGGCTAAAACATAAAAAGTAAAAATCTATGTGCAGAGAAAAATATTCAAAGGAATATTTTTAAAAACATCTCACATTTTTGTTTGTTTTTAGAAACATCTCTATTTTCTACATTAAGCCTGTGTTGTCTCTGATTCACTCATCAAATATTTAAGCATCTACTTTTTGTCAATTACTGTGTGCTGCTGACTAACAGTACTTCTCTAATAGGAAAAGAAAGTGCACATAGTTAAGGCATTTTAGCAAGATTCTATTCAGAATGGTTGGAAGAAAATGTTTCCCTTTAATTGGGTAATCCTTGCCACTTAAAACCTCTATTGTCAATTTCCTTCTGCAAACTGGACTGTTTGCCCTCAGAGGGATAATGTGGAGATTAAATAAGTTAATGGAATGGGTATTCCATAAAGTTAAAAATATTTTACACATTCAAAAATTTAATATTTTTAAAAAATCAGTTAACCTGAAAATTTAATTCCAGAAAAATATTTTAAATGATAATTGTAAATTATGTTTAAATTTTTTCTTTTTTTATTTATTAGTCATCAATTTTTTTTATTAGTCATCAATTTTATACACATCAGTGTATACATGTCAGTGTATACACGTCAATCCCAATCGCCCAACTCATCACACCCCCACCACCCCCACGGCTTTCCCTCCTTGGTGTCCATACGTTTGTTCTCTACATCTGTGTCTCAACTTCTGCCCTGCAAACCGGTTCATCTGTACCATTTTTCTAGGTTCCACATATATGCGTTAATATACGATATTTGTTCTTCTCTTTCTGACTTACTTCACTCTGTAGGACAGTCTCTAGATCCATCCACGTCTCTACAAGTGACCCAATTTCGTTCCTTTTTATGGCTGAGTAATTAATATTCCATTGCATATATGTACCACATCTTCTTTATCCATTCATCTGTCGATGGGCATTTAGGTTGCTTCCATGACCTGGCTATTGTAAATAGTGCTGCAATGAACATTGGGGTGTATGTGTCTTTTTGAATTATGGTTTTCTCTGGGTATATGCCCAGTAGTGGGATTGCTGGGTGGTATGGTAGTTCTATTTTTAGTTTTTTAAGGAACCTCCATACTGTTCTCCATAGTGGCTGTATCAATTTACATTCCCACCAACAGTGCAAGAGGGTTCCCTTTTCTCTACACCCTCTCCAGCATTTATTGTTTGTAGATTTTCTGAAGATGCCCATTCTAACTGGTGTGAGGTGATACCTCATTGCAGTTTTGATTTGCATTTCTCTAATAATTAGTGATGCTGAGCAGCTTTTCATGTGTTTCTTGGCCATCTGTATGTCTTCTTTGGAGAAATGTCTATTTAGGTCGTCTTCCCATTTTTGGACTGGGTTGTTTGTTTTAATATTGAGCTGCATGAGCTGTTTATATATTTTGGAGATTAATCCTTTGTCTGTTGATTCATTTGCAAATATTTTCTCCCATTCTGAGGGGTGTCTTTTCGTCTTGTTTATGGTTTCCTTTGCTGTGCAGAAGCTTTTAAGTTTCATTAGGTCCCATTTGTTTATTTTTCTTTTTATTTCCATTACTTTAGGAGGTGGATCAAAAAAGATCTTGCTGTGATTAATGTCAAAAATGTTCTTCCTATGTTTTCCTCTAAGAGTTTTATAGTGTCCGGCCTTACATTTAGGTCTCTAATCCATTTTGAGTTTATTTTTGTGTATGGTGTTAGGGAGTGTTCTAATTTCATTCTTTTATATGGAGCTGTCCAGTTTTCCCAGCACCACTTATTGAAGAGGCTGTCTTTTCTCCATTGTATATCCTTGCCTCCTTTGTCACAGATTAGTTGACCATAGGTGCGTGGGTTTATCTCTGGGCTTTCTATCTTGTTCCATTGATCTGTGTTTCTCTTTTTGTGCCAGTACCATATTGTCTTGATTACTGTAGCTTTGTAGTATAGTCTGAACTCAGGGAGTCTGATTCCTCCAGCTCCGTTTTTATCCCTCAAGACTGCTTTGGCTGTTAGGGGTCTTTTGTGTCTCCATACAAATTTTAAGATTTTTTGTTCTAGTTCCATAAAAAATGCCATTGGTAATTTGATAGAGATTGCACTGAATCTGTAGATTGCTTTGGGTAGTATAGTCATTTTCACAGTGTTGATTCTTCCAATCCAAGAACATGGTATATGTCTCCATCTGTTGGTATCATCTTTAATTTCTTTCATCAGTGTCTTATAGTTTTCTGCATACAGGTCTTTTGTCTCCCTAGGAAGGTTTATTCCTAGGTATTTTATTCGTTTTGTTGCAATGGTAAATGGGAGTGTTTCCTGAATTTCTCTTTCAGATTTTTCATCATTAGTGTATAGGAATGCAAGAGGTTTCTGTGCATTAATTTTGTATCCTGCAACTTTACCAAATTCATTGATTAGCTCTAGTAGTTTTCTGGTGGCATCTTTAGGATTCTCTATGTATAGTATCATGTCATCTGCAAACAGTGACAGCTTTACTTCTTCTTTTCCGATTTGGATTCCTTTTATTTCTTTTTCTTCTCTGATTGCCGTGGCTAGGACTTGCAAAACTATGTTGAATAATAGTGGTGAGAGTGGACATCCTTGTCTTGTTCCTGATCTTAGAGGAAATAAATGCTTTCAGTTTTTCACCATTGAGAATGATGTTTGCTGTGGGTTTGTCGTATATGACCTTTATTATGTTGAGGTAGGTTCCCTCTATGCCCACTGTCTGGAGAGTTTTTATCATAAATGGGTGTTGAATTTTGTCAAAAGCTTTTTCTGCATCTATTGAGATGATCATATGGATTTTATTCTTCAATTTGTTATTATGGTTTATCCCATTGATTGATTTACGTATATTGAAGAATCCTTGCATCCCTGGGATAAATCCCACTTAATCATGGTGTATGATCCTTTTAATGTGTTGTTGGATTCTGTTTGCTAGTATTTTGTTGAGGATTTTTGCATCTATATTCATCAGTGATATTGGTCTGTAATTTTCTTTTTTTGTAGTATCTTTGTCTGGTTTTGGTATCAGGGTGATGGTGGCCTCATAGAATGTGTTTGGGAGTGTTCCTTCCTCTGCAATTTTTTGGAAGAGTTTGAGAAGGATGGGTGTTAGCTCTTCTCTAAATGTGTGATAGAATCCACCTGTGAAGCCATCTGGTCCTAGACTTTTGTTTGAAGATTTTTAATCAGTTTCAATTTCATTACTTGTGATTGGTCTGTTCATATTTTCTATTTCTTCCTGGTTCCGTCTTGGAAGGTTATACCTTTCTAAGAATTTGTCCATTTCTTCCAGGTTGTCCATTTTATTGGCATAGAGTTGCTTGTAGTAGTGTCTTAGGATGCTTTGTATTTCTACGGTGTCTGTTGTAACTTCTCCTTTTTCATTTCTAATATTATTGATTTGAGTCCTCTCCCTCTTTTTCTTGATGAGTCTGGCTAATGGTTTATCAATTTGTTTATCTTCTCAAAGAACCAGCTTGTAGTTTTATTGATCTTTGCTATTGTTTTCTTTGTTTCTATTTCATTTATTTCTGCTCTAATCTTTATGATTTCTTTCCTTCTGCTAACTTTGGGTTTTGTTTGTTCTTCTTTCTCTAGTTCCTTTAGGTGTAGGGTTAGATTGTTTATTTGAGATTTTTCTTGTTTCTTGATGTAGGCTTGTATAGCTATAAACTTCCCTCTTAGAACTGCTTTTGCTGCATCCCATAGGTTTTGGATCGTTGTGTTTTCATTGTCATTTGTCCCTAGGTATTTTTTGATTTCCTCTGATTTCTTCAGTGTTCTCTTGGTTATTTAGTAACGTATTGTTTACCCTCCATGTGTTTGTGTTTTTTATGTTTTTTTCCCTGTAATTCATTTCTAATCTCATAGCATTGTGGTCAGAAAAGATGCTTGATATGATTTCAATTTTCTTAAATTTACTGAGGCTTGATTTGTGACCCAAGATTTGATCTATCCTGGAGAATGTTCCGTGCACACTTAAGAAGAAAGTGTAATCTGCTGCTTTTGGATGGAATGTCCTATAAATATCAATTAAATCTATCTGGTCTATTGTGTCATTTAAAGCTTCTGTTTCCTTATTTATTATCATTTTGGATGATCTGTCCACTGGTGTAAGTGAGGTGTTAAAGTCCCCCACTATTATTGTGTTACTGTCGATTTCCTCTTTTATAGCTGTTCGCAGTTGCCTTATGTATTGAGGTGCTCCTATGTTGGGTGCATATATATTTATAATTGTTATATCTTCTTCTTGGATTGATCCCTTGATCATTATGTAGTGTACTTCCTTGTCTCTTGTAACATTCTTTATTTTAGAGTCTGTTTTATCTGATATGAGTATTGCTACTCCAGCTTTCTTTTGATTTCCATTTGCATGGAATATCTTTTTCCATTCCCTCACTTTCATTCTGTATGTGTCCCTAGGTCTGAAGTGGGCCTCTTGTAGACAGCATATATATGGGTCTTGTTTTTGTATCCATTCAGCAAGCCTGTGTCTTTTGGCTGGAGCATTTAATCCATTCACGTTTAAGGTAATTATCGATATGTATGTTCCTATTACCATTTTCTTAATTGTTTTGCGTTTGTTTTTGTAGGTCCTTTTCTTCTCCTGTGTTTCCCACTTAGAGAAGTTCCTTTAGCACTTGTTGTAGAGCTGGATTGGTGGTGCTGAATTCTCTTAGCTTTTGCTTGTCTGTAAAGCTTTTGATTTCTCTATCGAATCTGAATGAGATCCTTGCCGGGTAGAGTAATCTTGGTTGTAGGTTCTTCCCTTTTATCACTTTAAGTATATCATGCCACTCCCTTCTGGGTTGTAAAGTTTCTGCTGAGAAATCAGCTCTTAACCTTATGGGAGTTCCCTTGTATGTTATTTGTCATTTTTCCCTTGCTGCTTTCAGTAATTTTTCTTTGTCTTTAATTTTTGCCAGTTTGATTACTATGTGTCTCGGTGTGTTTCTCTTTGGGTTTATCCTGTATGGGACTCTCTGCGCTTCCTGGACTTGGGTGGCTATTTCTTTTCCCACGTTAGGGAAGTTTTCAACTATAATCTCTTCATATATTTTCTCGGGTCCTTTCTCTCTCTCTTCTCCTTCTGGGACCCCTATGATGCGAATGTTCTTGCATTTAATGTTTTCCCAGACATCTCTTAGGCTGTCTTCATTTCTTTTCATTCTTTATTCTGTTCCACAGCAGTGAATTCCACCATTCTGTCTTCCAGGTCACTTATCCGTTCTTCTGCCTCAGTTATTCTGCTATTGATTCCTTCTAGTGTCTTTTTCATTTCAGTTATTGTATTGTTCATCTCTGTTTGTTCTTTAATTCTTCTAGATCTTTGTTAAACATTTCTTGCATTTTCTCGATCTTTGCCTCCATTCTTTTTCTGAGGTCCTGTATCATCTTCACTATCATTATTCTGATTTTTTTTTCTGGAAGGTTGCCTATCTCCACTTCATTCAGTTGTTTTTCTCGGGTTTTATCTTGTTCCTGCATCTGGTACATAGCCCTCTGCCTTTTCATCTTGTCTGTCTTTCTGTGAATGTGGTTTTTGTTCCACAGGCTGCAGGATTGTAGTTCTTCTTGCTTCTGCCATCTGCCCTCTGGTGGATGAGGCTATCTAAGAGGCTTGTGCAAGTTTCCTGATGGGAGGGACTGCTGGTGGGTCTAAATTTTTTTCATTTCACGTTACCATTTTTATTTCTGTTTAGGCAGTTACATGTTATGGATGAAACACATGTGATTAATCAAGTGAAAGAAGATGTATGCTATGTGTCTCAGGATTTTTATAGAGACATGGATATTGCCAAGTATGTATAATGGTAACCTAAGAATTGGAAAGTTGATTCTTGGGTAATGTTACATATAGTTAAAATATTTTATAAGTCTCTGTTTTGTTTTCCAGGTTGAAAGGAGAAGAAAATACAGTAATGGTAGACTATGTTTTGCCTGACTTTAGTACAATTAAAAAGGGCTTTTGTAAGGTAATTTTTAAAAGTTTATTTTATATTGGCATATAGTTGATTTACAGTGTTGTGTTAATTTCAGGTATACACCAAAGTGATTCAGTTATACATATATCTATTCTCTTTCAGATCCTTTCCCATATAGGTTATTACAGAATATTAAGTAGAGTTCCCTGTGCTATACAGTAGGTTCTTGTTGATTATTTTATATATAATAGTGTATGTTAATCCCAACCTCCTAATTTATCCCTTCCCCCACCTTTCTCCTTTGGTAACCATAAGTTTGTTTTCTAAGTCTGTGATGTAAGGTAATTTTAAAAATACTCAATGATATTTCTTCAAGTGTCCACCTCAGTCAGGTTTGAATAGCATCCAGATGGGATGGGTGGAATCTCACAGAGTTGTTGATGACTGCCTTCTTGCCTGGTGGCCATTTCTCTAAGCACCAGTGTATGAATGATTAGTTAATATCTCTACTGAAGTTATTTAGAAAAAGAACTATCTGCCATGATAGCACATGGGACAGATCTGGAGATTAACAGTATCATTACCTATATTATGGTTTACCCTTTTTTGTTTCCGTAAGAATTAGTTTAAGTCCAGTTAGAAGTAGGTTATTTGTTGTGAATATTACTGACACAGCTGACCCAACGCTCTGCTATCAGATTGTAGTTGAAAACGGCAAAATCCAGTGCACTTTCAAAGTGTTGAGAAGAGTTTATCTTGGATGTCAAAACAAAATAATTTCTCCCTATCTTTGATCAGCTCAGGTAAATTATCAGTTCATGGTTGGGTAAATGTGAAGTTTGCCCTTCTAGTTACTGGCTTTGTGAGGAATGGTAGGAAGTTAAAAATGTTTGGTCAGAAACTTAAGCACAAGGAGATATTTTCACAAGGGGACATTTATGGTAATGTTCATTGCAGTATACATTAAAAGAGTGAGAAATTGGGAAGAGCCTAGGTAGCCACTAATGGTAGAAAAATAGATAAATTTTGATATGTCCATATTATAAAATAAGCAGTGAAAATGAAGTAGAGCTATGTGATCATCATGGATAAATCTCAGAAATGTGTTTCTGTCTAAAACATGATGATGTCTAAAAGCAAGTTTTAGAAGGACGTATACCATTTCAGGCTATTCAGAATAATTATTATGTTTAGGAATTTATAAATATGAAGTAAAAGTATAAAAACTATGTATGTGAATGATAACACCAAATTTAAAAGGGGGGTGTTATATCTGTGAAGTTACATTAAAATGGTTGATGGATATATGGGGTTTTTTCTTTTTTTTTTTTTTTTAATTATTTATTTTTTGGCTGCGTTTGATCTTTGTTGCTGTGCGCAGGCTTTCTCTGGTTGCAGTGAGTGGGCGCTACTCTTTGTTGTGGTGCATGGGCTTCTCATTGCAGTGGCTTCTCTTGTTGTAGAGCACGGGCTCTAGGCGCACAGGCTTCAGTAGTTGTGGCGCATGGGCTTAGTTACTCTGCGGCATTTGGGATCTTCCTGGAGCAGGGCTCGAACCCGTGTCCCCCGCATTGGCAGGCAGATTCTTAACCGCTGCGCCACCAGGGAAGTCTGGATATATGGGTTTTATATAATTATTTATACTTGTTTTTATGCCTGAAATTAAAAAAATTTGGGGGGGGGGCCAGATTATTGAGGTGAAATATACATCAGAATTCAGAGAAGGCTACCCAGGTCCGTATAAAATCAAAATCATCCTGTAATGTCCTTAGAAACATATCCTTGTGGAAGGACTGAGGCTGGCTTTCAGAAGTGGGAATTGTGACAGATTATGGGATCAGGTTGTCTGGCATGAACTGGGGAGAGAAACTGGAAGCCCATGTCCCACTTAGGATATGGAAGGTGTATTTTTTTCTTTACAAGACAAGGAAAAGTGCCCCAAACATATAGATACCAAGCTATTTTCTCATTAGGCACATTTGATCATCCTCATTTATTATAGCTGATTAAAACAGTCCAGTGATATAAAACACCTTGTGGAGAATTTATAGCACTCTGGACTCATGGTGGTAAAGTAATCCGTATTTCTACAGGAATGGACCCTGAGTAAAATCTCAGTAATTCCCAGTTCCTCCAAACCTGACTAAAAATCACCTGGGTCACTTGAAGAACAATTGGTATCCATGTTCTCAGTTCCTGTCCCTGGAAATGCTTAGTGCCTAAGTTTGAAAACTTAAACTTAATCTCTAAAAAAGAAAAAAATCTCTTCCAGATGATTGGACTATCAACTATGTTAGGAAATCTTTCTCTTTTTTAAAATGTAGTTCTCTCCTGCCCTGCAAATGAGAACTTACCAGTTTATTGGACGTTATCTGCTGAACTCCGCCAGTTTCCTTCCCAAATCATAAGCCTTGATTTCTCAGTCTTACACCTTACATAGTGAGCTAGTAGAGTCGTGGTTGCTCCCCCAGTTGATTATTGTTTTACTCATCAGTTTTGGAGAAAAAAGGCAGAAGCCACATTGTATTATTTGCAGCTCTTTTATTGGTCTTTGGCCTTGTGATCAGAATCTTGTTATGACTGCACTTCACTAATTGAGTGTAGACTCCTTGTTACTTGTACACTTTAACATCAGTTGAGTGGACATAGTCAGTTGGACTGGACTTTTACCAGATGATGGAATGTTACATCAAATATTTATTTCAGAAATAATGGATTAATCTTTACTTTGTCAATTATTGTTAAAATTTGTACCACAATACATGTTAAATTGTGTACATCTTAATGATTTTTAAGGTTTAGAAATGGTTATATTTTGGATATGTTAGGATTACTCCTAAAATGTATTTTTTTAATTTAATACTTGATTAACTTGTTTTCATCGTTGCCTGACAACCAAAATCTTTGATGAGAACTGTTAAATACTTATGAAACTAGAAAAACAATACTGCATAAGATGAAAGAGAACTATACTTGTTTGAGAGTCTTTATACTTAGGATATTGTTAAACTTGGACCTTGATAGTTTATTCAAGAATACTTTTAAATACTTAGGAAAAACTTACAACCTTAATTTTCTAGTACTGATGATAGTAACAATAATAATAAGGTCTGTAATATTGTTACTGATTACAACTGATAGAAATTCCAGTTTTATTTTTTAACAGAAAGAGAATGCTTACGAAAGTGTAATGAATGCTTTACTGACCTAAATTGAGAAAACTTCCCTCATAGTTAACTGTTACCACTTTCTGCAGAGCCATTGTAGTTTAAACATTTCTTTCATGGTACCGGAATGAAATTTATGAGGGCTGTACAGTAATCATGACTCGCATTGACTAAAATAGCAACTCCCAGCAGCCTTTATAAATTCCTTCGTTTGTCTATGTCTAAAACAAAAATCTTTTTGAAATTGTACTCTTAGAAACAGAAACTACTTGTAGTTCCAGATTATATATTAACGATTAATGGCTTTAGAGCTAACATTCAACAAGGATATCTAGTTCTGGCTTTTCCCCCAGTTAGATATTTGACCCTGGGTCAGTCACATGATCTTCTTCTGTAAAATCAGGGCTGTGGACTAGATAACCTCTAATGTTTTGTCAAATTAAATTCTCCAAGTCTGTATCTGTCTCGTTATTTTGAGTGTTGACAATATGAGTTATATCCTGTACTCTCAAGCCAATATCATTTTTAAATGAATTTGTAAATTTATAGGAAGTATTTTCCATTCTGCCTGAGAAGGAAGAATACTTTTATCTGTGAAGAAATAATATTCTTCTCTTTGCTAGTGCAACCATAGTTTAATCGGGTTAAAAGGGATGTGTAGTTTTCCTTGTTCTTCCTAAGGTATTGTGAATTTTGTGTAATTTTTAGGATATTTTTATTTAAAAATAATGTTTCAAGGGACTTCCCTGGTAGTCCAGTGGTTAAGAATCCATGCTTCCAGTGCAGGGTGTGCAGGTTTGATCAACTGGTCTGGGAACTAATATCCCACATGCTGTATGACGGAACCAAAAAAATTAAAAAAAAAAAAAAAGTTTCAAGCATGGAATTTCCAAATGACAGAAATCAGAATCATTGATATCCAGGTTAAGAGAGGCAATGTAGTAGGAGGAATATATTGCGTGTGCTTGAGTTATTAGTTGAATGATCTTGAGCAAGTCACGTAACCTTGCCTAGCCCAATTGCATCATTAGTAAAAGGAAAATATATCTACCTTACAGGGTTATATGAGAATTCAGTATGATAATGTATGTAAAATGCCTAAAACAAACACCACATTGTTGACTCGCATGCTATACTGGGTAGTGGATATGTGATGGCGAACAGTGTAGATGATGAAGGATAATACAGGGTGATAGTAAGAATACTAGAGGGACCTTTTATTTGGGAGTCAGAAGAAGCCTCTCTGAGGAAGCTGAAAGCTGAACAGAGAGTAGGTGACTAATTATATTAAGGAATAGTTTTTATATACTTTACTCTTTAACAATAAATTATTAATATTTCTTTTCATATATTTTAAGTATTTTTATATTTATATAGAGGATTGGGATATACTCTGTTACAGGTGGAAAATTGCATATACGAGTCAAATGAAGTTAATGTCTTTAACAATCTAGAAGAGCTGATGAGTCTTAGTACAATTGAGAGGGACCATTATTTTAATGATGTAGAATGCTGTAGAAGGAGATTATTTTTTTCTGGCCGCTTCAGGAGCACAGCTCACAGAGTGGGTGGGTTAACAGAAAATAAATAGCAAAAGAATTTCAGTGATAAAGTCCATGTATTTGCTTAAATCATTTTGGAAACTGGTTTTTGAATAGAGATTGAATAAATAACAAAGAAATTTAATGATGTAGGCTTTTTACACAAGGGAAAGGGGAAATCCTAATAGAATAAAACCGTAGTGCCCAATAAACATCTAAGGCAAGGCCAGGGGAGTGAAAGTAGATAGTGGTGGAAACATAAGGTACAGTGTTTTTTATTTAGAGTATGTTCTTTGTTCTTTAGAAACTGGAATCACTCTGTTCTTAGAGGTAGATTATGAAGTTCCTTTTCCTCTATTCTCCTTTTCTTTCTCTCTGTTTTAAAATGTGTGGAATAAAGCCACATCATCTTTGGGGGAATAGCTATATTAAGAGTCAATAGTTATTTATTTGTGTGGTTAGGCAACAGCAGAGAAGACCACATTTTTCTAACTTTTGAGACTCCTGAAACTTCCAAGAACATGGTTAATATATTGGTATTACATATTACTAAATGTTATTAGTCATGTGAGCTAGATAACATAACTTAAACTTTTCATCTTATTTTTCTTTAAGCCAAGAGAAGAAATGGTGTTAAGTGGAAAATATAAATCTGGGGAACAAATTCTTCGTCTGGCCAATGAGAGATTTGCTGTTCCAGAAATACTCTTTAATCCTTCTGATATAGGAATTCAAGAAATGGGAATTCCAGAAGCTATTGTCTATTCAATTCAGAACTTACCTGAAGGTGCATAAATAATGAGGAGTAATGATATTTTTTAAAAATCATAAACTCTGTGAACCCTAGAGAAGTCATCTGTTTCTTCTAAATAATTTGAGCAAATGACTACTTTCTTTGCAGAGATTTCCAGATCTAACTTGAATAATTCTGTATTGTACTTTATTTTACTTGAATAATTCTTTATTGGTCCTAGATTATAAATTTGATATAGGAAGAGTAATTATGGTCTGCTTGAATTTGAAGAAATTCATCTTTTTATAAGTATTAAATTGCTATATCCATTTAAAAAGTTTTAATTTAAGCCAAATTTGCACAGAGTAGAAATTTATAATTTAACAATTTAATGGGTTTTAGCTGTTGATGAGACTGGTTTATTCCTTCTGTTATATTTCGATTAATATACAGGAACTTAGTTTTAATGAGATTGAAGTATAGTGCTTCACAGTGATTTCTGGGTTCTCCTGAAGCATGATTTAACTAAATAATGTTCTAAAGTTTTGGAGTACCTTTATATCTTAAAAATGTCTTCCTAGTTCATAAGGAACAGTGTAGGCATTGGAGAAAATCTTGCCTATGCAATGTCCTTTCCTCCCATTAAAAAAGAAAAAAAGTCAGATAATGCCATCACCTTAATATAGTTATTTCACAACTAATTTCATATTAATATTTCATATTGATTTCTCATTTTATCTAAAGTTGCAGTCATGAGGTATACAACATTTTGTACTACACTGTTTTAATGTTGTGTTGTAAGACTCAATATTAACGTAGCAGTACTCTGTCCCTGTTTTGTGAACAGAAACATTAGGTAGGATGGCCAGTACCTATAAATTCCTGATAAATTTCCCAGTGGTGCTTGGTAGCCCTTTAAGATTGACTAACCATGTGGCACTTAATATTTGCTATCATGTAACTTTAATGAGTGTAGAACATAAGATCTTTTCTTTAAATATTATTATAGATTTTTTTCACTATCAATTGTAAGTATTGCACAATAAGTATGTGTGTCTCAGTGAGATAACATGGAAACTTGGATTTTCAAGTTAAAAATGTTACGAAGGAACTCCTTTTCATCTTTACACTAGCTAACAGTCTCAGCCTACATAAAGACCTCCTCCATTTTAGGGAAGAACAATTTTAATTTTCAAATGTCTGCTACTAGAAGTTTACTCATTTATGTATAGCTTACATGTATATGTAATAAGTTGCTAGTAGTTCAATCCCTTCACCTTAGCCTTTCTTTTAAAGATCTATGAAGTCATATTTCTGTTTAATATGTTTATTTGTATAAATGATAACCTCATTACAAAATCTTATAAGTTATAATTTATATGGTTATGAAAAACTATATGGTTTCCCAACCAGTAACTTTCATCCCTAATTGCTTTTACCTAATGTCTCATCCCCATTTCTCCAGAAAGATAAGTAAACAGATTTTCTAATGCCTTTTTTCTTTTTCCTATTTTTCTCTTTTAAAAGAAATGCAGCCACATTTTTTTAAGAACATTGTTTTGACAGGAGGAAATTCCCTTTTCCCGGGATTTAGGGATCGGGTTTACTCGGAAGTTCGATGTCTCACTCCAACAGATTACGATGTTTCTGTTGTGCTGCCTGAAAAGTAAGTGTTGGCTTATATAGAAACAAATCATGGAAGTTAGTTTGCAGATAAAGAGGTCTGTAGGCAGACTTGAGTTTAAAGCCTGGTTCTACCGGGTTGCCAGGTTTATTTCACCTTTGGGATGCTCATTTTTCTTTTCTCAAAAAATGAAATGATATAGCTGCTGGACATTCATCGACAGGAAGACACTGGAACTCACCAGAAAAGATACCCAGATCCAAAGACAAAGGAGAAGCCACAATGAGACAGTAGGAGGGGCACAATCACAGTAAAATCAAATCCCATAACTGCTGGGTGGGTGACTCACAGACTGGAGAACACTTATACCACAGAACTCCACACACTGGAGTGAAGGTTCTGAGCCCCACGTCAGGCTTCCCAACCTGGGGGTCCGGCAACGGGAGGAGGAATTCCTAGACATTCAGACTTTGAAGGCTAGTGGGATTTGATTGCAGGACTTCGACAGGACTGGGGGAAACAGAGACTCCACTATTGGAAGGCACACACAAAGTAGTGTGCGCATCGGGACCTGGGGGAAGGAGCAGTGACTCCAGGGGAGACTGAACCAGACCTACCTGCTAGTGTTGGAGGGTCACCTGCAGAGGCGGGGGGTGGCTGTGGCTCACCGTGGGGACAAGGACACTGGCAGAAGTTCTCAGAAGTACTCCTTGGCGTGAGCCCTCCCAGAGTCTGCCATTAGCCCCACCAAAGAGCCCAGGTAGGCTCCAGTGTTGGGTTGCCTCAGGCCAAACAACCAACAGGGAGGGAACCCAGCCCCACCCATCAGCAGTCAAACGGATTAAAGTTTTACTGAGCTCTGCCCACCACCAGTCCCTCCCATCAGGAAACTTGCACAAGCCTCTTAGATAGCCTCATCCACCAGAGGGCAGACGGCAGAAGCAAGAAGAACTACAATCCTGCAGTCTGTGGAACAAAACCCACATTCACAGAAAGATAGACAAGATGAAAAGGCAGAGGGCTATGTACCAGATGAAGGAACAAGATAAAACCCCAGAAAAACAACTAAATGAAGTGGAGATAGGCAACCTTCCAGAAAAAGAATTCAGAATAATGATAGTGAAGATGATCCAGGACCTCGGAAAAACAATGGAGGCAAAGATTGAGAAGATGCAAGAAATGTTTAACAAAGACCTAGAAGAATTAAAGAACAAACAAACAGAGATGAACAATACAATAATTGAAATGAAAACTACACTAGAAGGAATCAAAGCAGAATAATTGAGGCAGAAGAACGGATAAGCAACCTGGAAGACAGAATGGTGGAATTCACTGCTATGGAACAGAATAAAGAAAAAAGAATGAAAAGAAATGAAGACAGCTTAAGAGACCTCTGGGACAACATTAAACGCAACAACATTCGCATTATAGGGGTCCCAGAAGGAGAAGAGAGAGAGAAAGGACCAGAGAAAATATTTGAAGAGATTATAGTCGAAAACTTTCCTAACATAGGAAAGGAAATAGCCACCCAAGTCCAGGAAATGCAGCGAGTCCCATACAGGATAAACCCAAGGAGAAACACGGAGACACATAGTAATCAAATTGGCAAAAATTAAAGGCAAAGAAAAATTATTGAAAGCAGCAAGGGAAAAATGACAAATAACATACAACAGAACTCCCATAAGGTTAACAGCTGATTTCTCAGCAGAAACTCTACAAGCCAGAAGGGAGTGGCATGATATACTTAAAGTGATGAAAGGGAAGAACCTACAACCAAGATTACTCTACCTGGCAAGGATCTCATTCAGATTCGATGGAGAAATCAAAAGCTTTACAGACAAGCAAAAGCTAAGAGAATTCAGCACCACAAAACCAGCTCTACAACAAGTGCTAAAGGAACTTCTCTAAGTGGGAAACACAGGAGAAGAAAAGGACCTACAAAAACAAACGCAAAACAATTAAGAAAATGGTAATAGGAACATACATATCGATAATTACCTTAAACGTGAATGGATTAAATGCTCCAGCCAAAAGACACAGGCTTGCTGAATGGATACAAAAACAAGACCCATATATATGCTGTCTACAAGAGGCCCACTTCAGACCTAGGGACACATACAGACTGAAAGTGAGGGAATGGAAAAAGATATTCCATGCAAATGGAAATCAAAAGAAAGCTGGAGTAGCAATACTCATATCAGATAAAATAGACCTTAAAGAATGTTACAAGAGACAAGGAAGGACACTACATAATGATCAAGGGATCACTCCAAGAAGAAGATATAACAATTATAAATATATATGCCCCCCACATAGGAGCACCTCAATACATAAGGCAACTGCGAACAGCTATAAAAGAGGAAATCGACAGTAACACAATAATAGTGGGGGACTTTAACACCTCACTTACACCAATGGACAGATCATCCAAAATGAAAATAAGTAAGGAAACAGAAGCTTTAAATGACACAATAGACCAGATAAATTTAATTGCTATTTATGGGACATTCCATCCAAAAACAGCAGATTACACTTTCTTCTCAAGTGCGCATGGAACATTGTCCAAGATAGATCACATCTTGGGTCACAAATCAAGTGTCAGTAAATTTAAGAAAATTGAAATCATATCAAGCATCTTTTCTGACCACAATGCTATGAGATTAGAAATGAATTACATGGAAAAAAACATAAAAAACACAAACACATGGAGGGTAAACAGTACGTTACTAAATGACCAAGAGATCACTGAAGAAATCAAAGAGGGAATCAAAAACTACCTAGAGACAAATGACAATGAAAACACGACGATCCAAAACCTATGGGATGCAGCAAAAGCAGTTCCAAGAGGGAAGTTTATAGCTATACAAGCCTACCTCAAGAAACAAGAAAAATCTCAAACAATCTAACCTTACACCTACAGGAACTAGAGAAAGAAGAACAAACAAAACCCAAAGTTAGCAGAAGGAAAGAAATCATAAAGATCAGAGCAGAAATAAATGAAATAGAAACAAAGAAAACAATAGCAAAGATCAATAAAACTAAAAGCTGGTTCTTTGAGAAGATAAACAAAATTGATAAACCATTAGCCAGACTCATCAAGAAAAAGAGGGAGAGGACTCAAATCAATAATATTAGAAATGAAAAAGGAGAAGTTGCAACAGACACCGTAGAAATACAAAGCATCCAAGAGACTACTACAAGCAACCCTATGCCAATAAAATGGACAACCTGGAAGAAATGACAAATTCTTAGAAAGGTATAACCTTCCAAGACGGAACCAGGAAGAAATAGAAAATATGAACAGACCAGTCACAAGTAATGAAATTGAAACTGTGATTTAAAATCTTCCAACAAACAAAAGTCCAGGACCAGGTGGCTTCACAGGTGAATTCTATCAAACATTTAGAGAAGAGCTAACACCCATCCTTCTCAAACTCTTCCATAACATTGCAGAGGAAGGAACACTCCCAAACACATTCTATGAGGCCACCATCACCCTGATACCAAAACCAGACAAAGATACTACAAAGAAAGAAAATTACAGACCAATATCACTGATGAATATAGATGCAAAAATCCTCAAGAAAATACTAGCAAACAGAATCCAACAACACATTAAAAGGATTATACACCATGATCAAGTGTGATTTATCCCAGGGATGCAAGGGTCTTCAATATACACAAATCAATCAATGTGATACACCATTTAACAAATGGAAGAATAAAAACCATATGATCATCTCAATAGATGCAGAAAAAGCTTTTGACAAAGTTCAACACCCATTTATGATAAAAACTCTCCAGAAAGTGGACATAGAGGGACCCTACCTCAACATAATAAAGGCCGTATACAAGAAACCCACAGCAAACATCATTCTCAATGGTGAAAAACAGAAAGCATGTCCTCTAAGATCAGGAACAAGACAAGGATGTCCACTCTCACCCCTATTATTCAACATAGTTGTGGAAGTCCTAGCCATGGGAATCAAAAGAAAAAGAAACAAAAGGAATATAAATTGGAAAAGAAGAGGTAAAACTGTCACTGTTTGCAGATGACATGGTACTATACATAGAGAATCCTAAAAATGCCACCAGAAAACTACTAGAGCTAATCAATGAATTTGGTAAAGTTGCAGGATACAAAATTAATGCACAGAAACCTCTTGCATTCCTATACACTAATGATGAAAAATCTGAGAGAAATTAAGGAAACACTCTGATTTGCCATTGCAACAAAAAGAATAAAATACCTAGGAATAAACCTACCTAGGGAGACAAAAGACCTGTATGCAGAAAACTATAAGACACTGATGAAAGAAATTAAAGATGATACCAACAGATGGAGACATATACCATGTTCTTGGATTGGAAGAATCAATATTGTGAAAATGACTATACTATCCAAAGCAATGTACAGACTCAGTGCAATCCCTATCAAATTACCAGTGACATTTTTTATAGAACTAGAACAAAAAACCTTAAAATTTGTATGGAGACACAAATGACCCCGAATAGCCAAAGCAGTCAGTGAAAAAAGCGGAGCTGGAGGAATCAGACTCCCTGACTGCAGACTGTAGTACAAAGCTAAAGTAATCAAGACAATATGGTACTGGCACAAAAACAGAAACATAGATCAATGGAAGAAGATGGAAAGCCCAGAGATAAACCCACACACCTATGGTCAACTAATCTATGACAAAGGAGGCAAGGATATACAACGGAGAAAAGACAGTCTCTTCAATAAGTGGTGCTGGGAAAACTGGACAGCTACATGTAAGAGAATGAAATTAGAACATTCCCTAACACCATACACAAAAATAAACTCAAAATGGATTAGAGACCTAAATGTAAGACCGGACACTATAAAACTCTTAGAGGAAAACAAAGGAAGAAAACTCTTTGACATAAATCACAGCAAGATCTTTTTTGATCCACCTCCTAGAGTAATGGAAATAAAAAAAAAAATAAACAAATGGGACCTAATGAAACTTAAAAGCTTTTGCACAGCAAAGGAAACCATAAGATGAAACGACAGCCCTCAGAATCGGAGAAAATATTTGCCAACGAAGCAACTGACAAAGGATTAATTTCCAAAATAATAAACAGCTCATGCAGCTCAATATTAAAAAAACAAACAACCCAATCCAAAAATGGGCAGAAGATCTAAGTAGACATTTCTCCAGAGAAGACATACAGGTGGCCAAGAAACATATGAAAAGCTGCTCAACATCACTAATTATTAGAGAAATGCAAATCAAAACTACTATGAGGTATCACCTCACACCAGTTAGAATGGGCATCTTCAGAAAATCTACAAACAACAAATGCTGGAGAGGGTGTGGAGAAAAGGGAACCCTCTTGCACTGTTGGTGGGAATGTAAATTGATACAGCCACTGTGGAGAGCAGAATGGAGCTTCCTTAAAAAACTAAAAATAGAATTATCATATGACCCAGCAATCCCACTACTGGGCATATACCCAGAGAAAACCATAATTCAAAAAGACACATGCACCCCAGTGTTCATTGCTTCACTATTTACAATAGCCAGGTCATGGAAGCAACCTAAATGCCTATCGACAGACGAATGGATAAAGAAGACGTGGTACGTATATACAATGGAATATTACTGAGCCATAAAAAGGAACGAAATTGGGTTATTTGTAGAGACGTGGATGGTCTAGAGACTGTCATACAGAGTGAAGTAAGTCAGAAAGAGAAAAACAAATATCGTATATTAACGCATGTATGTGGAACCTAGAAAAATGGTGCAGATGAACCGGTTTGCAGGGCAGAAGTTGGGACACAGAGAAGAAACTTATGGACACCAGCGGGGGGAAGCCATAGGGGGGTGAGGATGGTGGTGTGATGAATTGGGCGATTGGGATTGACATGTATACACTGATGTGTATAAAATTCATGAGTAATAGGAACCTGCTGTATAAAAAAATAAAATTAAAAAATTAAAAAAAAGAAATGATAAACTTTACTTTCAGTGGATTAAAGGGGATGAAGTATGTGAAGTATCATCCATTATGGTTGGTACATAATGGGTGCTCAGTTAATGTAAGATCACTTCCCTATAGTGAATCAGTCCTCATTACTTGGAGATTTTTTACAGGCAAAGCAGTTAGGTTATTATCTATTCGATTTGGGACTTCCCTGGTGGCGCAGTGGTTAAGAATCTGCCTGCCAATGCAGGGGACACGGGTTCGAGCCCTGGTCCAGGAAGATCCCACATGCTGCGGAGCAACTAAGCCCGTGCATCACAACTACTGAGCCTGGGCTCTAGGGCCCGTGAAGTGCAACTACTGAGCCCGTGTGCCACAACTACTGAAGCCTGTGCACCTGGAGCCTGTGCTCTGCAACAGGAGAAGCCACCGCAATGAGAAGCCCGTGCTCCGCAATGAAGAGTAGCCCCCGCTCGCCACAACTAGAGAAAGCCCGCACGCAGCAACGATGACCCAATGCAGCCAAAAAGAAATAAAAAATAAAATATAATAAATTTAAAAAACTTTATCTATTTAATTTATCTGAGATATGCCATTTCTTAAGAGTTTCTATGAAGAATAGAAATATGAGAATTTAACCAAGATAAATTATGTCAGTTGGTAAGGTGTTTTAGAATGTTTTAAAATAATTTAAAATACTTAAAATAAACTTTTACATTTAAGTAGTCTTTTTTTTAATTCAAAACTATTTTATATGTACCCCCATCCTGTTTTATAAGAAAAAGCAGATAATTAAGGTAGAATTTTAGAGCTGTAAGAAGGGCTTATAGATCATCCTCTTCTGTGTACTTATTTGTAAATAAACAGGGGCTCATGAGTTAGCAAAGGTCTTATGATAATTTAATCCCCCATCACTGCTCCACTGTTTTAAGTGGCAGAGTTGCAAACAAGACCCCACATACCTGATTTTTAATTTTAGAGTTTTGTTTTAAAGCTAAAGAAGAATTTTTCAAAATCAGTAGCAGTTAATAGAAGGCCCTCATCTGATCACTTAATTTTATAGCTATCAGATAAAAGAATAAATTACCATTAGATATTGGAATGATTTTTATCAGCATTAATGTTCATATACTCTTTAGAATATGAAGCATATTGGATTTTTATCCTGCATTTTAAGTGTAAGTCATGCATTTACAGGACAAGGGATCTATAGAAATAGTTTTTATTCTTTGATTCATCAAATCTTTATTGCACATCTGATTTTTTTTTAATTTATTTATTATTTATTTATTATTTATTTTTGGCTGTGTTGGGTCTTTGTTTCTGCACGAGGGCTTTCTCTAGTTGCGGCAAGCGGGGGCCACTCTTCATCGCGATGCGCGGGCCTCTCACTATCGCGGCCCCTCTTGTTGCGGAGCACAGGCTCCAGACGCGCAGGCTCAGTAGTTGTGGCTCACGGGCCTAGTTGCTCCGCGGCATGTGGGATCTTCCCAGACCAGGGCTCGAACCCGTGTCCCCTGCATTGGCAGGCAGATTCTCAACCACTGCACCACCAGGGAAGCCCTGCACATCTGCTTTTATAGATAGATATATATTTAGTTTTTTTTAAGGTTAGGAAATGTAATATAGTAAGGAAAATACTGACTTTTTCTTTATCATTTTTCATATTTAAAACTGAATTGGGGCTTCCCTGGTGGCGCAGTGGTTGAGAATCTGCCTGCCAATGCAGGGGACACGGGTTCGAGCCCTGGTCTGGGAAGATCCCACATGCCGCGGAGCAACTAGGCCCATGAGCCACAACTACTGAGCCTGCGCGTCTGGAGCCTGTGCTCCGCAACAAGAGAGGCTGCGATAGTGAGAGGCCCGCGCATCGTGATGAGGAGTGGCCCCCGCTTGCCGCAACCAGAGAAAGCCCTTGCGCAAAAACGAAGACCCAACACAGCCAAAAAAAATAATAATAATAAATATTTAAAAAGTAGGGAATGTTTAAAAAAAAAACTGAATTGGAGAGGAAGAGTAGAAGTAGAATTACACAAATTCAACCAATTACACAGAATTACAACCAGTTACCTTGGTTGTACATTAAACAAAGTTTGATGTGCTCTAATTCTACTTATTGACCATGTCCTACCATGTAGCAGGTTTATCATGCACTGTGTTTTTTAAATGTCTCATTTATTAGAGGCAACACAGTATAGGAGCAAAAGCACAGAATGTGTGAAAACAATTCCGAGTTGAATCCTAGTTTCAGTCTTAACCTCTCTGAACCTCATTTTCCAAATCTGTAAAGTGGGAGTTATAATATCTATTTCATTGGTTGCTGGGTGAATTGATTTGATGACATGTCTTTGCCACGTACAAAAGTTAGACTCAGTTATTACAGTGTTTTTCTTTTTATGCATTTTTTGTATTTTGCTTGTATTCTTGTTTTTTATTAGAGGTAGAAGGTCCATAAATTCAGGGCACAGGGAAAATAAAAAGAACACTTACTTGTAGTGGTGACCAACTTTCCTTTCTGAGTTTGCTTTACTCCTATGAAGTTTATGCTTATTTTCACACTTTAGATGATTTTCTGTTAAATCAGGTTGGGTAGAGATTGCCACATTTTAGTTACTAATTAATGTTTCTGGCATTTCAGTTCTGTAAAATCATCTGGGTTCACTTATTTTACCTTTATTTTTAGCCCTATTACTTATGCCTGGGAAGGTGGAAAATTGATATCAGAGAATGATGATTTTGAAGATATGGTGGTAACAAGAGAAGATTATGAAGAAAATGGACATAGCGTCTGTGAAGAGAAATTTGATATTTAAGAAACGTTTCTGAAAGTTTTGACTGTGACAAAGGTTTAATTTTCAATGTTCTTTTTAAAGGAAGTTAAGGACCTGTGTTACCTTTCATCCTAAGATAACATCTTGAACTTACGTAAATACTTTGATCCATGGCTGATTTTCAAAGGTTTCTTAGCTAGGTTAGTAAGTAAACTGTAACTCAGCCCAAATTTTCATTTAGGAGCTAGACTTACTATAACAATGCTTATGCTGTTTCCGAGACTAAGTTATCTTTCATTAGAAGATGAAAGAGTGAGTGTATTTTAAGTTTAATTCTTTATAGCTAAAAGCACAAACTTAACTGTCTCACTGGTCAGGTTTCCTTAGAAGGTAGTTTTGTGTGACTGACTAGGAATTGGCCAGAGTATTTTCAGGCTGATATGATTTCTCTCTTTCTTTTAGAACTAAGTATTTTATCTTTAAATTGTCATTTTTATTTGTATATACTAAAGTTGGAAAAACTAATCTATGTGTATGTAAGGTTTATTTTTTACTTAGCCTAAGTTTGAAAGGATGAAGACCAAAGCCAATTTATTAAAGTGTTTTTGGTCAGTACTGTGTTGCAGAAATGTATTATTTCACTCATAAAAATACTATACCATTTTTTAGGATGAAATTCTTGTGTCATTGGGCTCATGAATCAAATTCCTGCCAATCTCTTTACCTTAGCTTGGTTCATGTGCCTACCCCATGGCTTCAGGGATTTTAACAGCCCTACTAAGATAGCCTAGAGTGAAAGAAGGTAGTTTCCCAAAGGAAAATTAAGGTTAAGAGACAGATGCTGGGCAGGGTGAAAGAGCTGTCCACTACAATTATATTTGGATTATATGGACAGTCCCTGATTTACAATGGTTCGACTTAATGATTTTTTGACTTTACAATGGTGCAAACACAGTGTGCACTCATTAGAAACTGTTCTTTAAATTTTGAACTTTAATATTTTCCTGGGCTAGCGATATTTGGTATGTTACTCTCTTGTGATGCTGGGCAGCGGCAGTGAGCCACAGGTCCCAGTCAGGGTAAACAACCAATATGCTTACAACCATTCTGTACCCACCAACCATTCTGTTTTTCACTTTCAGCACAATATTCAATAAATTATGAAATATTCCACAATTATAAAATAGGCTTTGTGTTTGATGATCTTGCCCAACTCTAGGCTAACGTAAATATTCTGAGCGCATATAAGGTAGGCTAGACTAAGCTATGATGTGTGGTAGGTGAGGTGTAGTAAATGCATTTTTGACTTAATCAAAGAAGATCTGTATTAAGTTAGGGCCTGGTCAGTCCTTCCTAGACCTAGGCTAGTTACATTACTTGTTATCATTGCAGAGTTGCAAATTGATTGTGTTTGTGTGATACCAAGGTAGTAGCATATAATCTGTGGAGAGTGTAGCAAAAAGATGCTGGTGGCATAAAAGAAGTTTTTGCAACCATACAGTGTAACAGTGTAACTGTGCTAGAATTTCAGGGTGATGCAATTAGAGGTATAAAGGTAAGTCACCATTTAAAGGGCTTTCCTTGACTTACCAGGACCTCATCTTGCAGGCAGAATACTATCATCAACAACCAAGATGTTTTTCTTATGAGGAACTGGGGCATTCCTCAAAGCTGCATTTCCAAAACATGCCCTAACTTGAAGTTTCCCATTATGTTCTGCTGAGAATAATGTGTGTGTCACATGCTTACTACAGTACACTAATTTCTGTTTACGGTGTAGGTCTCATAGTGCTCATTTTTGAGACACTAAAAAATTCATTTCTGAAATTAATGAACATAGATGCTAATTGTTTATCTCTAGCCTTGAAGCTCCCATCAGTTTTAACACCTGCCTAATTTTGAAACTTTATTGCTAGAGATAATGTTTTAATATTATACAGTAAGTTGACTTCAAAGAGAACATTTAACATTAGCTCTAAATAATAACAAAGTTATCTATTTTTGAAAGATGTTAAAGATCCTAATTTGAGATTCACTAGAAGTATTGAGCGAGAACTTAGCCACATTAGAGTTTATAATTTTGTGCTGCAAATTGCATGCATGGAAACAGTGTTCTAGCATTGGCCATGCATAATATACACCTTAAGACAATAGAGGATTAGGGTTTGCATCAATGACTAATCAAGATAGGATAATCCTCTCCAACACTTTTCTATCTTGGTTTTGAATTTTTTAATTCAGTGGTGATTGGCTTGACGTGGCAAACTGATCATGTTCACCTACTTCTCTACCTGTCCGAAATCTCTTTAAACATTTCTAGTGGAGGAATGCACAGGGAACACTTACTTCAGTGCTTTTTGTGATATATTATTTCTCAAGCTGGGTTGGTGGGCACATGGGTATTCATTATATTAGAATCTTTATTGTGTGCATGAAATAGTTCATATTTTGATAGTAGAGTAAATCCTTAAGTGGACTCTAGGAAATAAAAAGGGTGCCACTGATGAACAAATGTGGAAGAATTCCTAAAAGATGGAAAACAAATGGGATTAGGTTGTTAGAGAAACAAGAAAAACCTATGTCCCAGATCAGGGCAGGAGGAAACTACTAGAGACGTAAGAGCAATTCCAGAGACGTTTTAATTCAGGACAAATAGAGGAGATATGGATTAGACAGTAAAAGAATGAATTGGAAACACTGAGCCCGACTCCCTTTTTTTGGGTGGGGGGGCTGTGCTGCCTTGATTGCAAGATCTTAGTTCCCCTATCAGTGATCCAACCCCGGGGCCCCGGCAGTGAGAGCATCGAGTCCTAACCACTGGACCGCCAGGGAATTCCCCCAACTCCCTTTTTGGAATGGAGGCTCAGCAGTGAGAGTTGAAATGTAAGGGTTGGAGAGAGAAACAGAATAGAACCTGAAATAATGTCATATCCACTAAGAGCATCAGAGTAAAAAAACAATTTTTTTAAGGGAACAGTTGATTGTGGCACAGACCTCTGGCTAAAGACAAGAGCTCAGACCTAATTAGAATTCTGACAGGGCAGAGCCCTGGGGAGCTTATAGCACACCTTCCTCTTGCCAGAAAAGGCACCAGAATTAGAACTTAGATTCACAGACAGGTAAATAGGAATTCATAAATGAAAAAACAAACAACCAAGCATTAAACGTTTGAGGGATACTTAACACCATCAAAGGGGCACCAAGTCCAACAATCAAGAATGACCCCTTGGGGGACTTCCCTGGCGGTCCAGTGGTAGGACTCGGTGCTTTCACTGCAGTGGCCTGGGTTCAAGCTGGAAATTAAGATCCTGCAAGCCGTGTGGTGTGGCCAAAAAAAAAAAAAGTCCCCTTATGGAATAAAATTTAAAAAGTTTTATAAGTAACATTCTCTAAGAGATTGGTGAGGCAATTGCATCTATTGCAACAAGAATAGGTTGCTATACAGGGAACTATGTTCAATATCCTGTGATAAACCATAATGAAAAAGAATATAGATGTGTAACTGAGTCACTTTGCTGTAGAGCAGTAATTAACACAACATTGTAGTTCAACTATACTTCAAAAATAGGTTGCTATAACAAAGATAAATTTTAGAAATTAAAAATAGGGTTACTTATGCTTAATCTATGGGTTGAACAGCAGAAAGGACACTGCTAAAGACTGAAAAACTAAGCTGATAGAATTTTCCCAGAATGTAACACAATTCAGCAAGCACTGGGATGGCTGGGGAAAGAGGCTAATCAATATCCACAGTATAGGCCATCTCCACCTAAGAGCCTTCCCCACAGAAGAGGCCTTTTGATAAGCTTTCACACAGGACACAAATAGCCTCCCACTTGGGGCCTATTCTGATATGTCCCTCCACATACTTCTTTTCTAAAGCTTCTGGTTCCCAGGTTTCTTATCTCGTAGTCTTCAAGTCTCTGATCCTCTAGTCAAAACATTAGCTGTCATCTCCAACCATATCTTCATGCAAATTGAACAGCCAGAAATGCTGCTGTCAGTTCTGCTCTCTGACATCATTTCCCTTCCCCAGTGCAGGTTAGGCTTGCCCAGCGGCATGCCATGTCAAGTGGAAGTGGTCTATACAAGATTGGACTCAGGATGGGCAAGTTAATCACATGAGCTCACACTTAGAGCATTTACTCTTCCTACACCATTTACCTTTCCCTCAACCCACATCTGACCAAAGAGAAAAAATTCATACCTGGTTTATGAGTGACTATGCATGATACGCCTGGCACCAGCCAGAAGTGAAGTGATGGCGTAAATCAAATGTTGAATTATTACACCCATGACTAAAGAGTTGCCTAATAGTATCCCTGGTCACAGAGTTGTTAAGTGACAGAGTTTATCTGTAACAGCAACTTTTTGATTTTTATGTTCAAAAACCTTTTTAGCACATAAGCAATTGCACAGAAAAAAGGTCTCAAGAATGGCTTTCAGTCTTGAACATTCTTTATGTATATAAATTATATGAGAGAAAAGTTTTATCTCAACATTTATTTCTTTGAGTTAAAAAATATTTTATTTACCTGGATAGGACCTAAAAATTGTGAATAATCTAAGAAGTTTAAGCAGTCTTAAGCACTATGAATCAGGATGCTAATTGTCATGAACATAATTTACTGAATATTCCAATAGGAGGTAAGCTTTTCAATGATTGGAAATGGATTTTATTTACACAGGGAAAAAAATACATTGCCCTTAATTTCCTCATAAAGGTTTAGCCTCAAATTGAATGACAATACCCTTGGGAATTTTTTAAAGCCTAATAACTGTTTGGAGCTGTCACTCGGTGGAGTGGCACTGCTAGGATAGGAACTTCTCTTTAGGAATTAATGCCCCAGAACCTTCAAAAACCATTCAGTAGCTGAGTAATATTCCACTGTATATATGCACCACATCTTTTTTATCCATTTATCTGTCAATGGACACTTAGGTTGCTTCCATGTCCTGGCTATTGTAAATAGTGCTGTTATGAACATTGGGGTGCACGTATCTTTTCGAATTACCGTTTTCTCAGGGTATATGCCCAGGAGTGGGATTGCTGGGTCATATGGTAGTTCCATTTTTAGTTTTTTAAGGAATCTCCATACTGTTCTCCATAGTGGCTGTATTGTAAAGCAACTATATTCCAATTAAATTAAAAAAAAAACATTCAGAAGTTATTTTATTGATACTTTGTAAACAAGTTTAATTGAAGAGTATCAATAGTGTATGTTGATCAAAGTAGGCTCCATTAGGGAATGTTACAGGATATGTCATTCGAATTAAATAATAAACATTTCAAGCATTGCTGAACAACTCAACTTCTAGTAATTCTACTACTTCTAAATTGGATTTTACCTTAATCTAAGGCAATCACTTGCTAACATTTTCCCTTCTGAACCAAAATAGGTCAGGTAGTAAATCCAGGTCTGTGACCCCAGAGCTCAGACCCTTGTTACCTACCACACCACACACTCTCCCTCGTACCTTTGATATTTCTGGTCCAATCTTATACATACAAATCTATGCATGTATGTTTTTATTCTAGAGATTAAAAACAAAAAACTGAGACTCGGAAGATATTTGCTGAAGGTTATAAATAATCTGAACAGCAGATCCAAGGACACAGTAATATCTTTAACACATTTCTCAAAGTGCCAGCCATTCATAGTGATAGCAGTTCCCCACCTGATTCACACGGAACATTAAAATGGAGACTTTCCTAATGAGGAGACTCTCCCCCGCACCCCCTCCAATAAAGAGGGTTGGGCTGCATGTTTCCAGTATTTTCCTGTTTTTCTAGAACCACCCTCTCAGTTCTTCTACTGGAGGTATACTGATTTCCTCCCCAGTTCAAAATAACCATACACATTAGGACAGTTACATCTTCTAGTGTCAGAACTGTTCTACTTTGTTTTCTGTTTTCTTTTAAAGGGGCAGGAACTTAGAATTCATCTAGCTAATGCTCTTATTTTAACATGACACCTGAACATTTAGACTAATAGTTTATCCACGAAGTAAAAGCAAAATTTGGAAAATATATAAATATACGTCAATAAAGGCCTTTAGTGTATTCTCTAAAGACAGAGAATAAATAGTGTTGATTCTCTAACCCAGTGGTTCTTAATGTACTTGGGTCACAATCCCCTTGGAGAATCTGGTGAAAGCTATGGATCCTCTTCCTAGAAAAATGCCATAAGCACATATACACAAAAAATTGCATACAATTTCAGAAAGTACACTGTACTTCAGCACCCTGAACCTTTTCATAAACTCTTAGTTGACAACTTTGACTCTTAAGTATTCAAATTCAACCCAACTGGTACAGTTTTTATACAAAAAGATAAAACTGATGACATTAGTTCAATATATATGTTTTCAAGTACTTATAATATACGCTTCTCTTCCCTGTGATCAAGGCATAAACTAAGACCACAAAAGAATGTATTTCTGGGTAATTTTCAACAGAGATTGAATCCTCAACCTATGTCACATTGAGAGAATGATGCCATAAAGTAAACTAATCAGTTTAAAAATAAAGGAAGAAAGAGAGGGAGGGAGGAAAGAAGAAAACCATATAATACTTAATGGACTAAAAAAGAATTAGAGAAGGCAAAATCATGGTTTTCGATACTTATGAATTTTAAATTTGTGGCTTTTAAAGTCTTCTACTTAATACGTCTTTCCCTACTTAGATAATTCACAGCATTTAAGTTATAGTAGCCTAAAGGTGTAGCTTAAAAATAATATGTACTAAGGAAAATACATGCTTTCTTCAGAGAACTCATGTATGAAATGTTCTTTTTCTGTGGAAAAAACGATTCTAAGGAAATTAACTGTACCAGATCCCTAATAATAGCAGCACATTTAATAAGTGATTTTAGCAGCACAGTAATTAAATGAATCAGCATACATGATTTTAACTTGTATTTCCTTTTAAAGTTAAAAACATCCTTAACGTTTTTTTAAGATCTACTCTCTTAGCAACTTTCAAATATAAAAATACAGTATTATTAACTATAGTTCCTATGCTGTACATTACATCCCCAGGATTTCTTTCTTATATGACTGGTAGTTTGTACCTTTTGACCATCTTCCTTAACATATATTTTTTAAATTAATTAATTAATTTATTTATTTTTGGCTGTGTTGGGTCTTCGTTGCTGTGCGCAGGCTTTCTCTAGTTGCGGCAAGCGGGGGCTACTCTTCATTGCAGTGCGTGGGCTTCTCATTGCGGTGGCTTCTCTTGTTGCAGAGCACGGGCTGTAGGCGCACAGGCTTCAGTAGTTGTGGCACGTGGGCTCAGCAGTTGTGGCACATGGGCTTAGTTGCTCCGCGGGATGTGGGATCTTCCCAGACAAGCGCTCGAACCCACATCCCCTGCATTGGCAGGCAGATTCTTAACCACTGCGCCACCAGGGAAGTCCCCACATATTTTAAGCATGATTACACTTACAATGCTTAGAGGCTATCCTATCTCTGAAGTGTAAGTATGGCAGTTTGAGAAAACCACCAGAGGGGTTCTTTATATTGACAAATTATTATTTCTTCTCCCAGAAATGTTAATGCAAAGCTTCTGGATGGTGTTTTTGAAATTCCTTAATTAATTTCTTTTTTCGTTTCAAAGAGATGCTGGGGTTACTATTAATCTCAAGAGCCAACTGTTGAAGATATTGGCTTGTCCTTTCCTTTTGTTTTTCAAACTCCTTGTATGTCAAGCGTTGGCAAAATGTGAAACCTAAAAAAAAAAAAAAGTACAATTGGAAAAGCAAGTTAAAAAAAGAAAAACATGAAAATGTACTTATCCAAACTGGCCTTATCCTGGACTTTTTTTCCCCAAAATATGGTAGATAACATTACTTATGCTCATATTCTCTTTGCTTCAGAGTAATATTGTTTCTTTACACATGCTCTATTCTTTAGCAAAACATACACTGTCGTATTTTGCAAACATTATTTTATTTGATTTCCAAAATAAATCCATGAAGTAGGAGAACCAAAGAACTACTATCCTAGTTTCAAGTGGAATACACAGGAATTTAAGTGAAATGGCAAACAAATTGGAGGTGAAAGGGAGAAAAAAGTTTTCCTTGACCTTCTTATGGTCCTTGGCTGGGTCTGAGAAGTAAACTGACAAAGACAGATTAACAGAGGAAAAGCATACAAATGTATTTAGGGTAAGTTTTATGTGACATAAGAGCCTTCATAAGGAAATGAAGACTCAAAGAAACAGACCTATGTACTTTTATGCCAGCTTGCTGAAGAGTGCACAGTCCTGGAGGAACGTGACAGGTTAAGGAGAATGATGTAATAGTAATAAACTGGGGAAAACTTAGCAAGGCCTGTTTGTTCAGATTCTTCTTGGCCTCCCTTTGTCTTTGGAGCTAAGGATACTCCTTTCCTCTGGGTATAAGGAGGGCATCTCTCATATGAGGGTTTTATGGCCAGTTTCAGGGAGGAAGGACAAGGGGGAAGTAGGTCAGAGCGACCCTCCTGCTTCTGCATTTTCTCAAGCTCTTTCAGCTTAAAATATTCAATATGTCAGGTGCCATATTTTGGGGTAGTGTGTCCTGAACCCTATCAGAAGCATGTACAAAACATGGACAAAGAATTTCATGAACATGAGCAGTGTTTTTTCACTGCTCTGTGAGCTGTCTTAGCATGTACAGTCAACCAATCAACCAAGCCTCTCCCTACGCTGATCTACAGATGGCATCTACAGATGCCTTAGCCTCCAGACACACCAAAGCAACTCTCAATCAGGGTAACCTTTGAAATCCTAAAGCCCATTAATATTAGGGGGTTTGCCTATTTTCACTATAAACACAGCTTCACTTAAACACACCTATGGTGACACCTGGAATTACACTGCCTCTGAAAACTTAAAATCCTACACCTAACTCTCTATTCAGAATCTACTGTCCTTCAAATAATAATATGATAATAACTTACGGGACTTCTCTAGTGTTGCAGTGGTTAAGAATCCACCTGCCAATGCAGGGGACACGGGTTCAAGCCCTGGTCCGGGAAGATCCCACATGCCGCGGAGCAACTAAGCCCGTGTGCCACAACTACTGAGCCTGCGCTCTAGAGCCTGCGAGCCACAACCACTGAAGCCTGCATGCCACAACTACTGAGCCCACGTGCCTAGAGCCCGTGCTCCGCAACAAGAGGAGCTACCGCAGTGAGAAGCCCGCGCACCGCAACGAAGAGTAGCCCCCGCTCACCACAACTAGAGAAAGATGGCGCACAGCAACGAAGACCCAACACAGCCAAAAGTAAATAAATAAATTTATAAAAAAAAATAATAATCGCTTACAATGAGTGCTTACCATGTGTCAAACTTTTTGTACCTTTTCTCATTATATCTTCAATGTTCTAAGGTGTAAGTGTGCAGGTATTATTATTATCAGCCCTGCCTTATCAATAAAGAAACAGAAGCTTGGACCACATGGCTGAGCTAGGATCTGAACCTGGGATTGTCCCAGTCCCAGGGTTTGGGGTCCCTATACTATGCCATACTGCCTTTAGCTCTGTCACAACTCTCGTCACTCTCAGAGCGATGTGCCATTTTTCTTTGTTCATCATCTCTTTTTTCCCATCCTGAGTCAGACACATATCTGATCATCTGAACCACTTTCTCACTAATTTGTGTCCTCAATTTTCTTGCACTCCAATCTTTCTGCAACACCTGACAAAGCAAAATTTCAGCCCTTAATCAATGCTTGAATCCACCTTTTACACTTGAACATTCAAGTAAATAAGTGCTGCTGAGAAAATTACACTGTCCAAATTGGCATCACTAAAATTTATAATCTACTTCATCTGGATCCTCAGAATTACTCATCAGTCCATTTATTTGCCTTTTCTCAACTGCTTTTCCCATTCCCTGTCTATTTCAAACTATTCCCTTTTTCTCATGTCATCCATTCAATGGTCCCCCTACAACTCCTCAGACAATAGGGTCTCCTCCTCCTACTTTGTCAAGGAAAATGGATTCATCATTTAATGATCTCCTTCAACTTTCTACCTTGGACCTACACATTTATTTATATCCATACACACTGTCAACTTTACTCTTCATATCCCTCCCCCGTTCGAGGCAAACCCTTGGTCCTGTGCCCTTGAAGACATTTCCTCCTGCCTCCTCCAGGGCCTGGCTCCATCAGTAATCTCTTTTGACCTCTCAGCTGGTCATTATGCTCAAATCTCTGGCTTGATTTAGCATCGCCCCAGTTATTCCCAGCTTCTCTCTTCCCTTCTTATCATAGATCCACTCTTAATCTCTCACCCATTCATTCCTTTTCATCCCACTTGCAACCTGGCTTTTGCCTCTCAAGCTACTACATCAGCTCTCACTAACTGGCTCCAGAGAGTCCGGAGCAGTCCTGATCTGCTGCCACATGCAATCCTCGTCTTTAAAATGTTACATTTCCTTGGCTTTATGAGAACGACTTCATCTCATTCCCCTTCTAACATTTCTTCTCTGTCTCAGTCATAGGTTCCTCTTTACTCACCCCTTGATGATTAGTGTTCCTTGATGTTTTATCCTGGACCTCTTATATTGCTCAACATACTCTAAATGACCTCAATTTCCACATGCTCCCAGATATTTAGTTTTAGTTCATATCTTTCCCCTGAACTTCAAAATTGCACATCCAGCTGCTCTGCTGAAAATATCAACCAGAATGTCCCACACATATCTTAAATTAAAAGGTCAAAACAGATTCAATCATTTCCCTACACATGTTCCTCTCCTCTGTTTTTCTATCTGAATTGGTGGCAGTCACCTCACCTGGAAACTTGAGAATTATCTTTGAGTCCCCTTTCTCTTGGACCCCCAGATGCAATCAAGTGTTGCCAATTTTACCTCCTAAATATTTCTCAAACCCATCCCCTCCTCTCCATCCCTCTTGTCTCTGCTACAGTACAGGCCTACATGATTTCTCACTTGGACCATTGTAGTAGTCTCCTAACTAAGAGCTCTGCTTCCAATCCCCCTGGCCAACCCATTCTCCAAACTGCTGCTAAGCACTATCTAAAATATAAATCTAGCCATATCACTTTTTAAAAAATAAAAAATGCCTCCCCAGCTGCCTAGTGAATTCCTTGGCTGCTAAATGAGGCCCTTCAAGATCTGACATCTATTTCTCTAGTTTCAATTCCTGCCACCACTCAGCTGTAATTTCTAGCCCGTACCTATTTTTGCTCACAATGTTCGTCCTGTCCAGAATATCTTCCCCTTCTCCACTCCTCTGGTTTAGCTTGCATCTAATTCTTTAAGACTCCTACTAGGTATCATCCCCTCCACAAGCCTAGCCTGATGCCCTCAAACTAGGTCAGGTAATCCTCCTCCTCCAGTCTTCTATAACCTCCTCTGGCTTGAACATATCCCTCTTATATTTTATTATGATTGATTTATAAATGGTTGGCTCTCTCATACATCAATTCTTCCACTGAATTAATTTATTCAACAACTATCTATTGATATCTATAGCTACTAAGTGCCAGTTGCTTTTAACATGGAACATAAACTTATTGCGAGCAGGGGCATTATTTTATACATCTTGTATTTTGTGGTGCTTATACAAAGTCTGGCACAGAGTAGATCTTCAAAATGTTTAGTGAATAATTGAATGGATGGATGGATGAATATTTGATATCAGGAACATTTTAAATCAACACATGAATTTCAAGTAATCAATTCAAGCATGCAGAAAAGAGCATACAACACAAAACATAGAGACAATTAAAAAATTCAATTAAGTTGTATACTGATATAATCTGACAATTTTACTGAATAAGGGATAAACTTCAAGAAGAGACGAGAGTTAAGCTATTTAGGGGAAAATATTATTAGATAACTCTTCACTTTCCAAGTGCTTATAGCACACGGCACAATGCAAAGCACTTATATTCATTATCTCCCTTTAAGGCATATTGTTGAATAAATGTTGGATGGAAATAAATGTTAAAATGCCTACAATTCCTCCATTTTCCTCAAAGCCAAAACTAATGAAAAATTGAATGTGAAAATCTAATATAGTATGGCAGCCAAATGAAGTTTATCTTGAAATTAGTCAGATGAGATCTAATCTAAAAAGATTCCAGATGTTAGGTTCAGAATACTTCGTTAGTATCTCTGTTTAACAGCATCAAACAGACAGGATGCATGTGGCAACAGACCTGTGGCCATATGCCCTATGTTCGAAGAAGGGAATGGGAGGAAATAGCATCTATTAGCTGAGAAATTCCAAATAATCCTGGCAAATAAATGTATGCCCTACTCTATGAATACTTTTCTAGAAATTAGTAATGCCTTAGAAAACTTTTTTTTTTTAAGGAAGAAACGTTACCTACATTTCTAGTTGGTCAAGTTACTTAATCTAAGTTTCAGTTCTTACATATAGAATGGGGTAATAATAATGCCTACATAATAGGTTATTGTGTAGAATAATTTCATAAATGCATGTTAGTGCTCAGCACAGTCTGACACCGAGTAGGGTTTAATATTAGTGTCAATTAATATTAAACATCAATAGTACTTAATATTTAAATAATAATACAATTTAAATATAGTATCTATGATTTATAACAATGTTACATTATTATTTTTTTAATTATGAAATTCACTGTATTCCTCTCCTCTCATTTTGCGTTTTTTATTATATATAAATTTATTTATTTATGGCTGAATTGGATCTTTGTTGCTGCGTGCGGGCTTTCTCTAGTTGCGGCAAGCAGGGGCTACTCTTCATTGCGGTGCACGGGCTTCTCATTGCGGTGGCTTCTCTTGTTGCGGAGCACGGGCTCTAGGTGCACGGCTTCAGTAGTTGCGGCTCGTGGGCTCTAGACTGCAGGCTCAGTAGTTGTGGCGCATGGGCTTAGTTGCTCCATGGCATATGGGATCTTCCCGGGCCAGGGCTCAAACCCATGTCCCCTGCATTGGCAGGTGGATCCTTAACCACTGTGCCACCAGGGAAGCCCCCAATGTTATATTATTAATATAAATACTAAATATTTAACAACTACGAGGTAGATACTATTATTCTCATTTTGGAGATGAGGAAGGTGAGGCACAAAGAGGTTAAATAATTTGCCCACGCAATTTGGCCCTAGCACCCAAAGTTATACCTATTACTTTATTTTGTCTCTCACATGACAATCTTAGGAAATTTGAATTTTAAATATTTTATGGTTTAAAGAAATTAAAAAGTAAGGAATCAGATCAATTGCCACAAGACATGGAGTAAAAAGAATCATGGAGCCTTTTCAACTGGGTAGGGGGAAGGGTTTAAGCTTCTCCTCTATAAAAACTTTGTCATTTCCTAGAAAAGAGGAGGGAAAGAGAGAGAGAATGAAAAACAGGAGAAAGAAAAACAGTGTGCACAGGAGCAAGGAAGCAGGCAGGTGGGTAATAAATGGAGGGGAAGGTGAGACCTGGGAGCAGCAATGAGATATAGTAAGTGTTTACCTTTTTAGAAGAAAGGTAATCAAACAAAGAGCTTCCAAAAAGAACTAGAGCAGAACTTGCTCTGGAGATATTAAAAAATAACCTTAATGTAACCACCTTTTATAGCATTATATATTTATTACATACTCACCCTTGGCTCCTTTCCAACTTATGTGGCTATAACAGTCATTTAATGATAAAGAAAGAATAAGACTTTATCAATACCTGATATAGCATCTGGATCTTCTCCATGTAGAAGCTTCTGAAGTTTCTTACTAACCAGATCCAATAAAGTAACCGGTGTCTACATAAAAACAGATATTTTCAAATTTTTAATATGAATTTTTTTCTAGCCAGTAATCCAATATAGAAAAAAAAAAACCTCAATGTTTTTGACCAATGCATAGGGGAAGAGGATTGCAGATGGGGAGAGGGGGCGGGTAGCAGAAGGCCTCTGAATTACAAAGGGTATAAGTGCTTGAAATTCTTTTTTAGAATTCTTAAAATTCTATATTCTACTCCCACATATGTAGTATATCTGAAACTAGATTAACCAATCATTAGTGCAATGTTTTCTTCTAATAATAAAAATTATTTGTACTTCCATAACAGCACTGGTCTAAATAATCTTACATTGTAATTACATGATCCATATGTAAATAGTAGCTCTAAAATACATAATAATATCATTCTCTTAAATTGGATAAATACTCCTTTTCCAGTTTTGGTTATACAAAGGAAATCCCAGATTATAACATGTATCTGGGGGAAATAATTCCTCAGCTAATATTGTTACAGAGGGCACCCCCTAGACCTACCAATGTTGAACCTCATATCCACATAGTTCCTTCATCTTGAGCCCCAGGGTACCTTTCCATTAGCTTCTATTGTCCTGAAAATTTACAAACATGAAGCCATCCCCATAAATTCATTCTGTCATTCAACAAAAATTTAGTGAATGATTTCTATGTTCCAGGACAGTTCTAGGTGATGAATAAGCAGACCTAGTCTGAACTCACAGAATTTACCTTCTCATGTGAGAGAAAGACAATTTCAAAAAATCAGCAAATACATAATATAGTTTCAGGTAATGATAAGTGCCATTAAGAAAGCATAAAGCAGGATAAGAAGCTAGAATGAAGAAGATGGGTAGCTATCTCAGTAAGCGAAGGCTTCTGTCATACTGAGAGGGTATCATTTTGAGCAGAGGCCTGAAATGATGTGAAGGAGTGAGCCATAAAGACTTGGGAGAAAATGTTCCAGACATACAGTAGACAACACAGGTAAAGCCCTGTAACAGGAAAAAGCTTGGCATGCTCGAGATCCCCTATTATAAATACCCACATCTCAATCCCCCTGAAATACTTCATTCCCTAATCTCCGGAAACCAGTCATCGGAGCCCCTTCTCCTTGCTTCCTGAATCCCGTACCCCCACTTCCTCCAGCCCACATCAAGTTCCTTTTCTCCCTTTGTGTCCTGCCACAATATTTGAACCAGTATGTTTCTTTACAACACTGCTAGTTCTGACATGAGGGGGAGGTAAAAAATGAAAAAAATCCTTTCTAATTTCTCAACCATATGTAGGAAAGAGGAGAATTCACTTACCTAGAGGAGGAGGCAGGGTTAGAAAGAAGAAAGTGGAGAGGCTAAGTGGTAAGGAAGAGGAAGGGAGACAAAATGTTCTTTCTAAGTTCCTGGTTGGAATCTGGGACCCATTTCACAACTAAGCTATAAACATGAATTTTGGTTTAGTGACTGTAGAATTAAACATTTATGTAACCTGGGCCCTAATCTCCATTTATTATATTTTTTGATGAAAAACTAGGTGCAGAATAACAACTTTTTTTTTTAACATCTTTATTGGAGTATAACTGCTTTACAATGGTGTGTTAGTTTCTGCTGTATAACAAAGTGAATCAGCTATACATATACATATATCCCCATATCTCCTCCCTCTTGCATCTCCCTCCCTCCCACCCTCCCTATCCCACCCCTCTAGGTGGTCACAAAGCACCGAGCTGATCTCCCTGTGCTATGCGGCTGCTTCCCACTAGCTTCTGTTTTACATTTGGTAGTGTATATATGTCCATGCCACTCTCTCACTTCGTCCCAGCTTACCCTTCCCCCTCCCCGTATCCTCAAGTCCATTCTCTATGTCTGCGTATTAATTCCTGTCCTGCCCCTAGGTTCTTCAGAACCTTTTTTTTTTTTAAGATTCCATGTATATGTGTTAGCATATGGTATTTGTTTTTCTCTTTCTGACTTACTTCACTCTGTATGACAGACTCTAGGTCCATCCACCTCACTACAAATAACTCAATTTTGTTTCTTTCTATGGCTGAGTAATATTCCACTGTATATATATGCCACATCTTCTTTATCCATTCATCTGTCGATGGACACTTAGCTTGCTTCCATGTCCTGGCTATTGTAAATAGAGCAGCAATGAACGTTGGGGTACATGACTCTTTTTGAATTATGGTTTTCTCAGGGTATATGCCCAGTAGTGGGATTGCTGCATCCTGTGGTAGTTCAATTTTTAGTTTTTTAAGGAACCGCCATATTGTTCTCCATAGTGGCTGTATCAATTTACATTCCCACCAACAGTGCAAGAGGGTTCCCTTTTCTCCACACCCTCTCCAGCATTTATTGTTTGTAGATTTTTTGATGATGGCCATTCTGACCGGTGTGAGGTGATACCTCATTGTAGTTTTTATTTGCATTTCTCTAATGATTAGTGATGTTGAGCATCCTTTCATGTGTTTGTTGGCAATCTGTGTATCTTCTTTGGAGAAATGTCTATTTAGGTCTTCTGCCCATTTTTGGATTGGGTTGTTTGTTTTTTTGATATTGAGCTGCATAAGCTGCTTGTATATTTCGAAGATTAATCCTTTGTCAGTTGCTTTGTTGGCAAATATTTTCTCCCATTCTGAGGGTTGTCTTTTTGTCTTGTTTATGGTTTCCTTTGCTGTGCAAAAGCTTTTAAGTTTCATTAGGTCCCATTTGTTTATTTTTGGTTTTATTTCCATTTCTCTAAGAGGTGGGTCAAAAAGTATCGTGCTGTGACTTATATCATAGAGTGTTCTGCCTATGTTTTCCTCTAAGAGGTTTATAGTGTCTGTTCTTACACTTAGGTCCTTAATCCATTTTGAGTTTATTTTTGTGTATGGTGTTAGAGAGTGATGTAACTTCATTCTTTTACATGTAGCTGTCCAGTTTCCCCAGCACCACTTATTGAAGATGCTGTCTTTTCTCCATTGTATATTCTTGCCTCCTTTGTCATAAATTAGTGGACCATATGTGTGTGGGTTTAACTCTGGCCTTTCTATCCTGTTCCATGGATCTACATTTCTGCTTTTGTGCCAGTATCATACTGTCTTGATTACTTAGCTTTGTAGTATAGTCTGAAGTCTGGGAGCCTGATTCCTCCAGCTCCATTTTTCTTTCTCAAGATTGCTTTGGCTATTTGGGTTCTTTTGTGTTTCCATACAAATTGTGAAATTTTTTGTTCTAGTTCTGTGAAAAATGCCATTGGTAGTTAGATAGGGATTGCAATGAATCTGTAGATTGCTTTGGGTAGTAGAGTCATTTTCACAATGTTGATTCTTCCAATCCAAGAACATGGTATATCTCCACCTGTTTGTATCATCTTTAATTTCTTTCATCAGTGTCTTACAGTTTTCTGCATACAGGTCTTTTGTCTCCTTAGGTAGGTTTATTCCCAGGTATTTTATTCTTTTTGTTGCAGTGGTAAATGGGAGTGTTTCCTTAATTTCTCTCAGATTTTTCATCATTAGTGTATAGAAAGGCCAGAGATTTGTGTGCATTAATTTTGTATCCTGCTACTTTACCAAATTCATTGATTAGCTCTAGTAGTTTTCTGGTAGCATCTTTAGGATTCTCTATGTATAGTATCATGTCATCTGCACACAGTGACAGCTTTACTTCTTCTTTTCCGATTTGGATTCCTTTTATTTCTTTTTTCTTCTCTGATTGCTGTGGCTAAAACTTCCAAAACTATGTTGAATAATAGTGGTGAGAGTGGGCAACCTTGTCTTGTTCCTGATCTTAGTGGAAATGGTTTCAGTTTTTCACCATTGAGAACAATGTTGGCTGTGGGTTTGTCATATATGGCTTTTAGTATGTTGAGGTAAGTTCCCTCTATGCCCCCTTCTGGAGGGTTTTTATCATAAATGGGTGTTGAATTTTGTTGAAAGCTTTTTCTGCATCTATTGAGATGATCATATGGTTTTTCTCCTTCAGCTTGTTACTATGGTTTATCACATTGATTGATTTGCATATATTGAAGAATCCTTGCATTTATGGGATAAACCCCACTTGATCATGGTGTATGATCCTTTTTATGTGCTGTTGGCTTCTGTTTGCTAGTATTTTGTTGAGGATTTTTGTATCTATGTTCATCAGTGATATTGGCCTGTAGTTTTCTTTCTTTGTGACATCTTTGTCTGGTTTTGGTATCAGGGTGATGGTGGCCTCGTAGAATGAGTTTGGGAGTGTTCCTTCCTCTGCAATTTTTTGGAAGAGTTTGAGAACGATGGGTGTTAGCTCTTCTCTAAATGTTTGATAGAATTTGCCTGTGAAGCCATCTGATCCTGGACTTTTGTTTGTTGGAAGATTTTTAATCACAGTCTCAGTTTCAGTGCTTGTGATTGGTCTGTTTATATTTTCTATTTCTTCCTGGTTCAGTCTCAGAATGTTGTGCTTTCCTAAGAATTTGTCCATTTCTTCCAGGTTGTCCATTTTATTGGCATATAGTTGCTTGTAGTAATCTCTCAAGATCCTTTGTATTTCTGCAGTGTCAGTTGTTACTTCTCCTTTTTCATTTGTAATTCTATTGATTTGAGTCTTCTCCCTTTTTTTCTTGATGAGTGTGGCTAATGGTTTATCAATTTTGTTTATCTTCTCAAAGAACTAGCTTTTAGTTTTGATCTTTGCTATCGTTTCCTTTGTTTCTTTTTCATTTATTTCTGATCTGATCTTTATGATTTATTTCCTTCTGCTGACTTTGGGGTTTTTTTGTTCTTCTTTCTCTAATTGCTTTCAGTGTAAGGTTAGGTTGTTTATTTCAGATTTTTCTTGTTTCTTGAGGTAGGACTGTATTGCTATAAACTTCCCTCTTAGAACTGCTTTTGCTGCATCCCAGAGGTTTTGGGTTGCCGTGTTTTCATTGTCGTTTGTTTCTAGGTATTTTTTGATTTCCTCTTTGATTTCTTCAGTGATCTCTTGGTTATTTAGTAGCATATTGTTTAGCTTCCATGTGTTCATATTTTTTACAGATTTTTTTCCTGTAATTGATATCTAGTCTCATTGTGTTGTTTTTGGAAAAGATACTTGATACTATTTCAATTTTCTTAAATTTATCAAGGCTTGATTTGTGACCCAAGATATGATCTATCCTGGAGAATGTTCCATGAGCACTTGAGAAGAAAGTGTATTCTGTTGTTTTTGGATGGAATGTCCTATAAATATCAATTAAGTCCATCTTGTTTATTGTATCATTTAAAGCTTGTGTTTCCTTATTTATTTTCATTTTGGATGATCTGTCCATTGGTGAAAGTGGGGTGTTAAAGTCCCCTACTATGGTTGTGTTACTGTCAATTTCCCCTTTTATGGCTGTTAGCATTTGCTTTATGTATTGAGGTGCTGCTACGCTGGGTGCATAAATATTTACAATTGTTATATCTTCTTCTTGGGTCAATCCCTTGATCATTATGTAGTGTCCTTCTTTGTCTCTTGTAATAGTCTTTATTTTAAAGTCTATTTTGTCTGATATGAGAATTGCTACTCCAGCTTTCTTTTGATTTCCATTTGCATGGAATATCTTTTTCCATCCCCTCACTTTCAGTCTGTATGTGTCCCTAGGTCTGAAGTGGGTCTCTTGTAGACAGCATATATACGGGTCCTAACAACTGACTTTTTTTTTTTTTTTTTTTTTTTTTTTTTTTTTTTTAACAACTGACTTTTAAATGAGCTTTTAGAATATATTTCATTCAAAATTCATAAATGGGGGACTGCTTCTACTGTATACACTTAGTACCAACTTTTTCTCTAAAATAATGGAAAAGTAACTTCAGTTAATATTGAAAGAACTGCCACAAAATTCAAACCAATATGTTTCTAATGACATGAGATAAATTTTTTACACAAAAAAATTAAGAAGGGAACAATTCTTTATAGAGGCTTTGGAGAAATAATGCCACTAAAAGTAACACTGTCTGGAATTAAAATATACTAGTGAGGCTAAGAAATAATCTTTTTCTAAGACATTTCAAAATATATCAACAGTCTGACAATGTCTTACTAACTTATTTGCTACTCCTCTGTTTCAAGTCACCATATCTCTTGCCCAGGTTATTACAACAGCCTCCTAAAATGTTCTCCTGCTTCTACCTTTGCCCCTCCATAATCTGTTCTCAACACAAAAGCCAGAGTTATTTTCATAAATATCAGTCAAATGAGGCCACCGTTGTGATCAAAACCTTTCATGATTCCCCATTTTATTCCAAAGAGAAGCAAAGTCTCTCCAGTGGCCTACATGGGCCCCCATATCTCTCACCTCATCTCACAACACTCTCCCACCTGCTCACCACTTCCTTGCTGTTCCTCAGCACCCAGGCATGCATCACCTTCAAGGCCTCTGCTCTAGGAACCATTTTCTCTGCTCCAAACCACTTACCCCCACCCTCATGGCCATTTGGTTGACTCCTCCCCCTTCCAGTCTCTGCTCAAATCTCATTTTCTCAGTGAGCCCAACCTTGGCCACGCTGTTTAATAGTGTAAGCTCCTACTAACCCCCACCGTGGCTCCCCAAAATCCCCTTAAACTGCTCTTTTTTTTCTATTGCATTTATTGCCTTCTAGCAAACTATATGATGATGATTTATTGTGTGTATTTTTTTTTTTACTGTCTGGGTTCCTCACTTGGATATAAGCTCCTCAAGGGCCTGCATTCTTGTCTTTTGTTTGCTAATGTATTCCAAGCACCTAAAACAGTGTCTGGCACAGAGAAATAGGTTGAAGAAATTAATCAATATACTTGCAAATATCAACACTGTTTTAATTCTCCTTTCTTCTCTTTAGCGGGTGTGGGGAAAGAGCATTCCTTCAAACTTTGTACATTATAGGTACTCAGTAAATTATTTATTAAGTGAATGATTTGCCTTTTGTCTGACACAAGTAGCTTAGTAATAAATGTGCCCAGGCAAAATGCCAGATACCTTGAAGAGCTCAGAGTGGAACTCCAGTAGAAACAAGACTAGTTGTTCTGCCCGTACTCTTAATAATGATTTGGATTGCAAAACTGCTTTGGCAAGAGTTTTCAGGACCACCGTTTTGTTATCAAACTGTAAACAGAAAGAGTAACATTAACTTGAATCATTTTTATTCAAAAAAAATAGCAGAAGATTGTAAAAGTGTTATTGCAATTTTTTTCACCTGTTTTTGTAATTTGTAGGCATTGGGTTCTGATGCAATCACCATAAAAGTGAGTAGCCGTCGTAATTCTTCTCTAACGTTGGGCAACAACAATCTTAGATATAGTTGTGTTGCTTCAAGTGCTTCTGTTCTTTTCTCATTTTCTGTTACATGGGTTACAAAGAAGACAAAGCAAGGGACAAAAAAAAAAACACCGAGATTATAGTACGTAACAGTCAATTAAAATGCTATGATACTGTATTTGGTTTGCAGATTCTTTTTTACACTTGAAAGTTTTTATTAGGAAATATTTCAAACACACAGGAAATTATCTATATAATATGCCAAACACCTGCATAATTATTTCCAGCATTGTCAAACAGTAATTTGTTTTTAACATGAAATTACATGGCCACCTACAGAGCTAAAAAAGAGACATGATGTGTCACTCAATTTTTATTTTGCTAAAAGGTCACCAAATTAATACAATATTTCCAGATACCTCAGTTCTCTAATCCTCTAGTACTATATCAAAATGTTTCTTAGAATGTCCCTGTGATAGAATTACCTTAGATCTAATTGCTATACTACAGTATTACATTTGATAGTACAATTTACATGGCAGGCCAAGTGAATTGAAAAAAGACTCCATGAAGTACTTTGACATCATAGAAGAAAAATATTAAAATGCAATACTCATATAATATATAAAATTTTCTGCAACTTGTATTATTTAAAAAGATTATGCAAAAAAACTGAAGTTTAAACATCTCTTACCTAAAAGTTCAATAATTCCTGAATGAATATCAAAATACTCATCAGTTAATAAGCAATCTCTCTCTTGATTATAATATTTTACTATGACATCAAAGAGTAACTTCTTCTGTGTATTCAATCTTGTCTCTTCATTTCTGTTTTGTACTAACTGCTGGCTGACAGTAACTATTAACTGGTCAGGGAAATATTCCAAGCATTCAATTGCTGCATTAAGCCAGTTATCAATCCTGGAGGTAAAAAACAAAATAAAATAAATCAATGGTTAACGTTTCCATTTAACTGCCTAAAACATTGTTTGATAAAACAATAAAATCTAGTTTATAATTAACCAAATCTAAAGAAGAAACTAGTGTTGAGAATCTTTTTAATAATTTTTGCTGGATGACTGAAGGAGTAAATGAGAGGGAATAGCTTTTCTCCTCACCACATACCACCACACCTTTCTGTACCTTTACTTTCAAGGAATTAAAATATTTGTGGGCCACCTTTTCATTAGTTGTTTCTAACTTTGTTAAATTTTGTTCAGAGGAGTTCATCTGTACTGTTCCATTCCACTGGTGTTTCCTCTCCCCTTTCCCACTCTGATCATTAGGTGCATATGGTTCTATCACTATTTGAAAATAAGATACCAAATATTTCCCCCATTAAGATGCACTGTTTATCCCACCACACACTGTTTTCCCCTTTTTTATCTCCCGACCTCAATAAGATAAGCAACTCAATAAGATAAGCAACGTAGGATCCTTTCACTCCTCCCTCCCTTCAGTGATGATTTTGGAAGGCCTTTAATTCCCCCTTCTCCTCCACCTTCCCCACCCCCAGGTTTTGCTGAGATAGGTTAGTATTTATCATAATTTCCCTTAATACTATGTCCTTCTTTTTTGATATCTTATTTAGCACTTATATTTTGTACATTCTCACACAGTCTTACCATATCAACTTCGAATATGTTGTGTGTACATGTGTGTTTGTATGCATGCACATATGTGGGTACAAAATTAGGGAGAAGAGAAAATAGTGAGAGCGCACAGACCAAAGTTCATTGCCTACCAATATTTCCTTTCCTCTTCATCTGTCTCCACCTTGGGGTTCTGGTTATTTCTTTGTAGTCAGATTAAAATCTTTCCTCAAATATTTTTCTAGGAGGGGGTTCCTGAGTGATATATTCTATGAATTCTTGGTGATCCTCAAATATCTTTCCTTCGTCCCTCCTCTTCTCTTTCCCCTTCTATTTCCTTTTTTCTCCCCACCCCCACCAAGCCCTGTTGAATGGAATATATTGCCTAACATGTGTGACTTATTATCTTCTAGCTCCTAGTGTTGCAGATGAAAAAATTAATGACAGTTGGATTGCATTTCTCTTGCAGATAACCTACACTTTCCACTTGGAAGCTCATAAAAGCTGACTGGCTGCTGTCTGTTTCCTGCAGAGGCATCTAAAGAAATCCTGTTTCTTTGCTGGTGTCCCTATATTCTCCCTGACTCAGGGGCTGGGGAAGACTCATTTGCTGGGTCTTTCTCGGCCTGTTGAATTAGGAGCAAACATGTCATGTGCAAACAGGACAATGGTTGACTATCTAAGTGGGTTCACAGGTCTCTGATCATCAAGCTCTTTGTAGGATCTGAAGCTTTCTGGTTCTCAGGTTTGAAGTCTGATGTTCTTTTCTTGTTTGGCCCATGTGGGAGAAAGCATCATATCAGTTCTCTTTGCTGGAATCTCAACAGTACCCAAGGTCTTATACTTATGGTTCCTAGCAACTGATTTATGATAGGGCTTATTTCATTGGACTGTAATGTTTTGTTTCATGAATGTCTCCCCTACTAGACTGAGGATTCTCTTAAAGCAGGAATAAATAAACTGGTAGAAACCATGATGTTTGTTACTTTACGGTTATAAAACGGAAATAATAGAACTTTGAAAAAAACACTCAGGGCTGGTGCAGGGAAAGAATGATTGACAAATCATGACTGAACTCATATGAATGAAACCACTCAGATTTCCAATAATCTTCTCACCGGTCATAACCAGTGACTTTCTATTTTAGATCAAATGAGAATTCACAGTGATTAATTTTTAAATCAATGATGGTGTCTGCTCATACATATGAATATGTTCTCACACCTTAAAATACCAACGGCAAAATATATGAAAGAACATTTTAGTTATAAATTGACAATAAAAATGGTCACTCACTCAAGTAGACATAAGCTTGGAATAACCTCTCTGTCGAGGCAAGTGTTTGAGATAACAAGATCTTCCTCTTTACTTAATTGGAGATTTTGTGTTTTAACTGGAGGCTCCAAAATATTTTCTAAGAATGGAATGTGAATCAGTTGAAGAATACGTAGCAATGTTTGCTGTTTCCAAACATCTTCCACAGCTTAGAAAGAAAAATAATATAACTATCATACTAATAAATAACATATACATATTCAACCAGTATCATAGAGTTATTCCATTTCTAGTAATACAACAGAAAAGCTACATAATATAATGGATTAATTTGTTAGGATAATTTAAATTTGCTAAATTACAATTTTTCTTTTCAAGATTGACCTTTAAATAGACATCAGGGTTATGAGCCATATTGATTTTATTTTCTGGCTAATTATAAAGTGATATTATCTTGCTTTTAAGGTGATCAATAGGTTAATTCCAGATATAAAAAAAAACTACTGGTCCTGCTTATAAATTATTTTGATGATTGGAGAGAATGAGATTACTAATTATTTATAATTTTATTCAAAGCAGAGATAATTGTAGTTAAATTGCTTTTAAATAAAAATACAGTATTAGGTTAATTTTAACTTGGGTTTCTGGTCATTCATGTTAAGAGTTAATAAAGTTTTTCATTATCCTAATTATCAGATCATCATTAATATTTTGTTTTTCCTTTAAATGAAACAAAATTACAAAAGCAACAGCTACAGTAAATCTCTTGTGGAGCTTTACTGCCAGTAGCCTACATATTAAATTTGGACCATAGTCATGATTTGTTTGGTTATAAAGTATTTTGAATAGAATTCACTTGTATAAAAATGGGAGATTTCATATAAAATTCTGGGTTTCATGCTTCTCTTTAAAAATATCTTAAGAAGGCTTCCCTGGTGGCGCAGTGGTTAAGAATCCACCCACCAGTGCAGGAGAAACGGGTTCGAGCCCTGGTCCGAGAAGATCCCACATGCCGCGTAGCAACTAAGCCCGTGCGCCACAACTACTGAAGCCTGTGCTCTAGAGCCTGTGAACTACAACTACTGAGCCCGTGTGCCACAACTACTGAAGCCCGCGCACCTAGAGCCCGTGCTCCGCAACAAGAGAAGCCACCGCAATGAGAAGCCTGCGCACCACAACGAAGAGCAGACCCCCGTTCACAACTAGAGAAAGCCCGCACGCAGCAACAAAGACCCAACGCAGCAAAAATAAACAAACAAATAAATAAATAAGAAAAAAAAATCTTAAAATCTCATGACACTGGGCTTGAATTAATGCCTGACCAAAGTTAGCTGATATGAATTAGTGGCTACCCTATTTGCATTGGCATGTCATTTCCAGCTCACCACAAACCCCACCACTTCCTACTGTATCCCAAACAGTGAAGTTGAGTGTCAGCTACCATTTTCATGGTATTGTCCTGTTGGTTTTGTTACAGTAGAAATTAATTTCCCTATAGTTATATCTCTTCCTTAAGTGGGAAAAGGAAAAATAGCCAAGAGGGCCCTACATTTCAAGCAAAACAACAATTTTTCCTACACTTTTGAAAATGAAGTACTCACCTGCTCTCCAATCTGCCTGGCTCCTAAAGGCATCTGAGTTTACTACTTCTGAGTTATTGGCCCCAAATAAATCAAATTAACAATCTTTTAGTAAAGACTTGAGATCATAAGTAGCCTCTAATCAATCAGTCCACATTTGTCAATACCAACCTTTGGTCACAGCACTGAACCAGGTGCTAGAAAAAGATACATATATAAAAATAGTGGCCCTTCAGCAGCCACACCCTATGTAAGGAGGTAAGGATAGCCACATATGAAATGGATGAAGGCAAATTTTATCAAGTCACCAAGAAGTATGAATAGATATATTATGAATACATCCAAAAGTGGAAAAAAGACTATTCTTAGCAATAGCATCAAGACAGAACATTCATTTACTCAACAAATATTTATTGAGACCTGTTTTGTATTAGGCACTGTTCTAGGTTCCAGGGATATAGTGGTAACCAAAACAGGCAAAATCCTGGCCTTAATGGAGCTTATATTCTAGTGGGGAGAAGGAGGCAGGCAATAAATAAACAAACAAACAAAAAGTGAAATATGTGGTGTGTCAGCTAAGTTTTATAATAGTAAGTGTTATGGAGAGAAATTAAGCCAAAAAGGAGATTAGACTACATGAGGGGGTTAGTGTTGCAATTTTAAATAAGATGTTTGGGAATTATCATTGGGAAGATGATATTTGAGCAAAGACCTGAAGGTGAGGGAGCAGAGAAATGTGCATGTCTAGAACATACTAGCCAAGTGCAGAGCTGATAAATAGAATAGCTAGCTCTGTGTGAGGAAATTAGACTCAAGAAGGATACTGTGGCAACACATATAGCCACCACCGTCATCTTAATGGAGCACTTCATACTCAATGATCACTGTGCTGAGTGAAGGGGATCCAAGGGGATAGACTCTACATTTGAAGAGCATACAATCCATCCAGCGTTTAGCATAGCCTACACACACACACACACAAACACACATGCATGCACATATGCACATATATGTACATGAGTGTATGTGTATAGACACATAAATAAAAAGAAAATATTTATAAAAGGAGGAGGCTGTCTGTGAGCCATTCATCCACTAAATGTAACCTTCCAACAGCTAAGCACTGGGCCATTCAACAGGGATACAACAGTGAACAAGGTAAGGACTGTCCCTGTCTAAGTACCTCACACTCCCGTGGGAAATAAAGACACGTAAACAGGCAATTTCATTCAGTGTGTAAATGTTTTGGTGGGAGAAGTACAGTGTGTTCAGTAGGAATCAAACTTTGTTTCAGCTGAGGAAACCTTTGAACAAACATATTCCTCTGGAAGTCAGGTAAAACAGATTAATAGTGGAATTGCTCCAGCTGATATTGGCATTCCCCTGAGACCTACCCCACAGAGGTGAGGTGAGGGAGAGGTTCTGCACCTTTAGAACCCCTCACATTTCTAAAACAACACACATATATTTCAAAAATATTAGTCATTATATTATCAGTAAGAAACACCTGTAAAAAATAAACAAATCTCAGCAAAGGTGGTTCACCTTAACTCTACTAGTCATACAAATTTGCAAAAAGCCTGCAGTCCTGGGACTGCATTGCTTTACCACTGCTGGCAGATTTTTCAACTCAATTCAAGTGAAGTTGGTTTCTCAGTTCTTTGGGAATTAAGAAATGACCTTTCTAAAAAAAAAAGAGAAACTCCATACTTTTATTTCTTGGCTGAAATGTATATAGGTGTGTTGCCAACTGCATACCTTTAACCAGCCATATTTTTCCAAATAGAAAGTGGCTTAAATTTTCTTGTTGGCCAGCTAATTATTTAATCTTATAAAACCAGATAGTTTTATATCTGAGGGGGTTGTTTTTGTGCTTGAGGATCACAGAAGAATCAGATTTCAGTGGATAATAACAACAACAAATACTCCTTTCATGCCTGATTTGTTAGAGTTTAGAGACACTTCCAAATGCACTTTCTCCAAAAAGTTTTGGTATGAAAACGTAAATTCCAAAAAAGTTGACTTTTTTTAACTCATTAAGTACAAGAACAACCAGCCAATTTTAAAGTTAATTCTCTTTTGCAAGCCTTTTTACAAAACAAAAAACAAACAAACAAAAAACCTACCCTAGCAGATTGAAGACTTTTGAACATAAAGAGATTTCCTATTAGTAATTTATTAAAGACTACGTCTCTCAAAACTATGTTTTATTAGAGAGAACAACTAAAATAGTTTTTTGTGTTCCTCTGTTCTGAAGGCTGACACATTCAGTTGCAACAAAGAGCAAACATACCAACTAAACATAACTTCAGTTGTACCCATTTTATAATTTACAATACCTTGTTGCAACAATAATGATAAAACACTGGGTAAGAGTATGGAAATCTAGGTCTGAATCTTGATGCCATTAGTTAACTGTGGAAACTTGGCAAATTATCTAACTTCTCTGAGTCTCAGTTTCCTTGTCTATAAAATAAACAATATAAACTAAATTAAGTCTAAAGTAAAGCAGTGGTTCCAAGACTTGGCTGATTTTTGTTTTAACATAAAATCTCCTTTTTTAGGGAATTCCTTGGTGGTCCAGTGGTTAGGACTCGGTGCTTTCACTGCTGTGGCCTGGGTTCAATCCCTGGTGGGGGAACTAAGATACTGCAAGATGCACAGTGTGGCCAAAAAAACCAAAAAACAAAAAACTCCTTTTTTAAAAAGCAAAACTTAATAGTTATTGTTGTGTGACTTACTGTTTAAAATCTCTGGCTAAACACAATAGTCTTAAAACTAAAGAAATTCCTGTTTTCACCTAACATCTTTTTGTTAAATATGTTACTCATAAGAGTATATAAAAGTATATGTATCATTTAAAGAGTTTGGGAGATAGATGCAAGAAAGGAAAGAGGCCTAAAACCCTGTTTTCCTTTGTAGAAAATTACTAGATGTCCCTAAAACTGAAAAAGCATGAAGTAGCAGTATAAGCATGACATTTAGAGACGTGAGATACACTTACAACACACATGAATTACAATTTATACGAATTGTAAATGGTTGTCTCTGGAGAGGGGGAAATGGATGAGATGAGAAGGGTAGGGAATTATTGTTTTTTGGTAACAAGACCTGTAGGACTATTTGAATGTTTTATATTATGTGCATGTATAACAAAGATAAAAATTAAAATGTTTAAAAAAGTACATAAGAGTGCCAGCTTTCCTTCCCTACCATGTCTTATTTATTTATTTATCCTTCTGAGTCTCAGTTTCCCAAACTATAAAACAGAAGTTTTACCCCTCACTTTACAGGGCTGTTGTAAAATTACAGACAATAAATATAAAATGCATAACAAATTGCCTGGCCCAGAGAAAGGCCCAATAAATGAAAATTACTTTTATGAGCATCTTTACTGATAAATTATATCCATTTTTAGTTAGAAATTTCTAGAAGTACCCTATATCCTCGCGGGAAAATGATAAGACAAGTTTTTCTTTTTCATTTGTAATAGGTAAAAACTGAACTTTTGTTGGCTCCTCTTCCTCAGCCTATCCTCTAAATATTAATCTTTCTCGGAGTCTTCTTCTAATCCCTCTTCTTTTCTCACTCTGCACCCTTTCTTTGGGCACCGTGCATTTCCCTTATCACACTTATCCTAGTTATTGTTGATAACCTTTGCTCCTCCAGTGTGCAAATCATGCTTGTCTTACTTCTATCATGGTTTGACCGCATGCAGTAAAGCGTGTAACCGTTAATGAATTGTGCATGCATCCCTCCTAATTGCCCTGGGTATGGGGCTCTTCTTTCAACTGTTAAGTTGCCTTATAAGGACAAAACCACAAGTAGATGAAGTAAATGGTAAAGAGAATTAGAGCAATAGGTAGCCTAGCTAGTTTGTTCTGAAAGGCAAAGAGTAGGGAGATGTTTGGGAGGAGCTTATACAATGGGCAAAGGATATGCTCATAAGAAGATGGTCTTGCATTATAAATAATAAGGACTGGTAATGAGTTTGCATGTTTTTTTTCTGGTAGTAAGGACTGTAGTACCTCCAGTTAATCTGATCATGGTCATTGTAAAAAAAATACACTCAATGTTATTGGATCTACATGGCCTCACCTGTCTTGTCTGATGCAATCACTATGTAGAAGGAAACTCTTACGGGGAGAGGAGTAGAGAGTCAGTACGCCAAACACACTACTTCTATTGTATCTGAAAAGTCAGTTCTTGGAGACAGTAAAAAGATCAGTGGTTGCCAGGGGGGTAATAGGGAGGGAAGGAGGAACAGGGGAAGTACAGAGCATTTTCAGGGCAGTGAAACTATTCTGTATGATACTATAATGGTGGATACAGTCATCATACATTTGTCAAAACCCACATAATATACACCACCAAGAGTGAACACTAATGTAAATCGTGGGCTTTGGGTGATAATGATATATCAATGTAGGTCCATGGATTATAACAAATAACCACTCCAGTGCAGGAGGTTGACAGTGGGGGAGGCTTGGTATGTGTGGGGGGCAGGGGGCACATGGGAACTCTCTGTACTTTCTGTCCAATTTTTCTGTGAACCTAAAACTGTTCCAAAAAGTAAGGTCTATTTTAAAAAGTCAGCTCTTCTTACAAAGTTCAGAAAAAAATAATGAAAACTGAAATTACCTTCTTTTGAAAGTGGAAGAACAGGTTTGTCAACTGTGATGTTTGGAGGTAAAGCCAGAGTCCCACTCATTGTATCAATAAGTTCCTCAATTCTTTCCTCACCAATCTCTTGTGCTAGAGGATTTGAAATCACTTTGCCTTCTGGTCTGTTAAGAAATAACATGTGAATTTTTCCATTACATACAGGACCAAAATTTCAAATATGCATTTTAATTTACTTATTAAAACTTATTTATACATTTCCTATTTCCAAAAAGGATGTCAGGCAGCTTACAATAAAAGATACAAGTAATAAATGTATTAAATAACAGAATATCACCAGAAGAGGATGTTAGGATTGTAAATAAACAGAAAACAATATATGTTAATTCTAAGGTTATCATGGCTGCTGTAACAGAGTAGAAAATTTTTGCTCTAGTTTCGTTTCCATAACTTTGGCTTTATCTACTTTGGCTAAGTCATGTTTCAAAAATTAGGAAGCATATAATTCATCAGAGGAGATAAAGTTTTTCCTGGTACAAATTCTGAAATATTTATGTGATCATGTCCTCCATAACAGTTTTAGAGCAAATGCAGAAAAGATTAATTTTTACATGGCTATTTCTTTTATTGACTTCTGAAAAAAACAGAAAGCATAATATTCAAGGTTTGTTCAATGAAGACTGTTCTGCCAGCGACTAAAAACAATATATTACAGTATCTTGGTTAACACTAACCTTAAAGATTCCTTTGCTTTTATTTCATCATTTAACCCAGTCTCAGAATCCTTTTTTCTTTTGCAAAAAACATAAGATGATTTATTCCCTAGAAACCTGTAGAGACTATTGTTTGAATCCTCAAATTCCAATTCCTTTTCGTTTTTGAATAGCTTCATTCCTACTGGTTCAAATACTTTATGGTTCATTAGAACTTGACAAAGACGAACTCCTTTAAGACGAGAGATATCATTACTACTCAGGCACATATTTTGCATAAGATGACTCAGTACTACATCAACAGCATCAGAACCAGTAAAACAGTCTTTGTATGTTCGTAAATGATGCCTCCTTCTTTTTATTTCCACTTGAGTCTGAAGGGAGTGAATAATACCATCCCATAGCTGAGTAGCTTGAAAAGGACCAGAGCATCCTGAAAAAAAAAAATTAAACATATGTTTCTAACAAATTTAGATTACACAAAAATACGTAAGTTTTTTTGTTTTGGCAACCTTATGCTTTTTTATGGCATATCTGCTAACAATGCCTTTCTTAAGTTTCTTCTCTTCCCATCTTGTGTAAACTATAATGTTTACTAAGTTTGCACATGTTCGTCTGCCAATAAAATCAGAGTAAACCTAGGAACTTGCTTTACTGACATGAAATATACTACTATGTGAATTTATACATCCTAATGTTACATGCTTAATAACTAGCTAGACTTAGTCTTGAAGAATATTATTTCAGGCTACATTTAAAAGGAATGTACACACACATTGGAGTCTTGATTATTACAGAGATGTGGCTTCACCAGACTCTGCTTTTCCTTTCTTCTTTTTGCCTTTTTGAACAATGACAAGCATTGCATGAAAGAAATCTATGGCAAGGAGCTGAAAAAACTAATCAATTTATCTGCCAGCTGTTCTTCTTGAAAAATAAAAGTTTGTGAGGAATAATGAAAATCTGAACACAATGAAAATGTCCAGTGCCTGGGGAATAGTTAAGTAAATTATGGAATAGCCTTATTATAGGATATTAAGCAGCCATTAGGAAGAATGACATTTATAGCATGGAAGGATTTCATTAAGTAGTAAAAACAAAAAACCAATGAGGTTGGGTAGAACAATTTATATACTATCACTCTAGTTACGTAAAAATGAATTCCCAACCTACATACAAATATATGTAAATAGAAAAGTCTGGAAGGATAAACCTCAAAGTAACCTTTAGGAAATAGGTGTAATGAAAGGATACTCACTTTTTAGTATACATATTTCCAGTTTTTATAATGTACATATATAATTTTTTCAATTAATTGGAGACAGTAAAATTTTAAAATTGAGATATAATTCACATTCCACAAAATTCACCCTTTTAAAGCGTACAATTCAATGGTTTTTAGGTACATTCACAAAGCTGTGCAGCTATCTCTATTATCTAACTCCAGACCATTTGATCACTTCAAAAAGAAACCCATACACACATATACACTCTTGATACTATGTATAAAATAGATAACTAATGAGAGTATACTGTATAGCACAGGGAACTCTACTTATTGCACTGTGGTGACCTAAATGGGAAGGAAATCCAAAAAAGAGGGGATATATGTATATGTATAGCTGATTCATTTTGCTGTACAGTAGAAACTAACACAACATTGGAAAGCAACTATACTTCAATAAACATTAATAAAAAAAAAAAGAAACCCATACAGTTAGCAATCACTGCTCATTCCCCTCTACCCCAGTAAATTTTTATTAAAATTTTTTTAATAAGATAAGGGAATAGGTTGAAACATCTAGAATGTTGTTTCTAGATTTTCGTTGTTGTTGTTAGAATCTGAGAATTTAAGCTCTTTCTTCCTCTGACTATGAATAACTGGAAACAAGATGTCCAACTTTACATAATGGTCTGATGTTTAGGGCAGAAATAAAAGCCCATCACCTTCAAATGCCTTCTGTAACAGAAGCTGTCTGTCTGTCTGTCCTTGAACTATTGGCCCGAGACACTGTGGACAGTGCATAGACAGGAGTAGGGCGTGGAGGGTGAGGAGTGGAAAAGGGGAGGGGTTGAGGAGGGAGTAGGGACTGGGTTAGGGTAGGGTAGGGTGGATAAAGCTAGGAGCCTATGAGCGGAGGAGACAAGGGTATTTTCCATCTGCCTCTCTAAGCGTCATTAAACAAGTAGGCTAGGTTAAAGAAATAGTCCTCGTGCTCAAGGACTTGCCATCTAGTACTTTTAACCCCTTGTTGTTCTAAGTGTAGCCCGCTGACCAGCAGCAGTGGCATCATCTGGGAACTTATTAGAAACGCAGAATATCAGACCCTACTCTTGAATCCAAACTGCATTTTAACAAAGTTCCCAAATGATCTGTGTGTTTATTAAAGTTTGAGAAGCACCGCTTTCCAGGACTCCCCAAGGAGAGTAGCTCCTGAAAAAGCCCAGTGCCCGTCCTCAGCGGGACTGAGAGAGCAGGTGGGCCGGGAAAGGGGCGGGTCCAGGAAAGGGGCGGGACCCAGAGGCCTGAGGCGCAAAGTCCAAAACGCCCGTTCCCCTCAGCCGTCCCCCGCTTCGGTGCACATTTGGTTAGGATCTAAAGGGGTACCTGTCCTCCTTTTCCGGCAGAAAACATCTCTAGGGCTCACGAAACTCGACACGCTCCGCCCTGGGCCGGGAAGCTGGCTCTGGCTGCCAAGGCTACGGAACCGCGGAGTCAAAAGAACCGCCATAAGCTCGTCCGCCGGGCTCCTCCCCCGGCCCGTAACCCCACCCCCACCCTGGTCTCGGGAGGCGGAGGCCAAAGACGTCCAGGCCCCGCCCCTTCCGAACAAGCCGGAAGTGACGTCATGCCCAGGCCGGCTGGTCTTTTCGGTCTTCTTCCCCCTCCCTTACTCTTCCTCCCCAGTCCCTCCCCTCCCCTCCCCCTTCCCTCCTCCGGTTCCAGCCTTTGAGGCCGCGCGAGTGTGAGAGGCTATGGAGTAAGCCGGCGGCAGTGGCCAGGCGCCGGGGCTGAGCAGGAGCAGCCAGGAGGCGTTTGGGGGGGCGGGGGAAAAGAGCCCCAGCACCGCCCCTCCCGGGGGAGAAGGGGAAGAGGTGAGTGACCCCCCCACGGGCACAGAACGACCTCCTTCACCGGCCGCGCTCTCGCTTGGGCTCCCCAGGCAGCGAGAAGGAATGGGGAAGGACCCGCGCCCGGGGTAGGCCTCCCAAGGTCCCCGGGGCTGGCGACTGTTGCCTGGTGACGGGCCTGCCGGCTGCAGGCGGGGCCGGCGGGGCTGTGGGCGCCCGCGCGAAGCCGGGCTCGGGGGGCGGCGAGCTCCGGGGAGCGGATCTGGGAGGCCCGAGTCTCCCGAAGAGGCCTGGAAGCGACTGGAGACCCCGGGCTGGAGCCATCTGCTGGAGGGAGGGCCCCCGCCTCCGGCTCGGGAGTTCGGGTTTCCGTGGTGGAGATCTTGGTTCCCTTTTGGGAAATTGGACACTACTCCGGCAGTGGGTGAGAACAGGTCTCCTCAGTTCTGAGGTCCGCCTCTGATAACCTGGGTTACCATCTAGGGCCCTACTGCCCGGCGTCCTTTTCTAACAGTAGCTTTAGTTCTGGAATGGAAGGTTATTGTTTGTGAGGTGGGTGGGGCAGGTGTTTTGTTAAATACCCGCTCCGAGGCTCCTGCACTCCTGTTTTTCTAAGCGGGAGAGAAAGGATGGAAGAAGGTTGAGACCCATGAGGCTTGCAAGAACTTGGGATCCGACTGAATACATAACCTATGATCAGTTATGAAGGGGACCAATATTGTCACGTCAACTCCCATAACAGTCTTCCTGAGACTCCAGACTCAAGCGACTTAAAAGCACTATGTCAGTAGTGACTTACAATTGTAAGTTGCAAACTAGTATTTTTGTAGATCAAAGTCAGGAATCATCTGTATGACTTTTCTTTACAAATTGGATTCAATGAGTAAGAAGTTTTCTAAGTCGCATTCGCAAGCCTCTCCATTCTGGAAAATTAATATAGTCTAAGGTTAATGCTCCAAACCAACCTGTCACTGTAAAACCGGTCCTGTTCTGGTAACAGCTTGAAAGTCAGGTGATTGAAGCTTCCTTTTGGACTTTGCAGGCCTTTTTTCGTTGGGCTTCTTATTTTTTGGTTTAAATATTAATTTTTAAAAAGTTTTAAAATAATTTATCAGCTGAGTGTATAAATAGAATTCTTGAGACACTATTAAACTGTAGTCATAAAAGACACTTTCGGGGGACTCTAAAGGAACGGAACCTAAAGGAAGGACCTTCATTCTGTTCCGATCCACTTAACACACATGCAGAAACCTTGTCTCTAAGATCCATAAACACCCAATAAAATAAATAGAAGCACATTGTACTTACATACACTGGAATATTTCTGTAAAAATCAACCCCATACTTGGGAATAACTACTCATACTCACATGTTTGAAATTCATGACTTATCCCCCAAGAAAAAGAGGTCCTCTTACTGTGTTTGACTCAAGTGACTAGCTTCATCATCCATCCCTTTCTATAGCAGTAGAGATTTGACAACTTCCTGTCTCTCAGGCATCATATCAGTCTCTCTTGAAGTCTCTTGATTTTGCCTCTTTGAATATCTCTTGAGTCTGTATACTCCTGGTCTTCATACTAGTACTCTAGTTCCAGCCACCATCGTTTCTCATTTGAAGTATTTATGGTCTCCTAATTAGGGTCTACCTGCATTTACTGTGGCTCCCTCTGTAGTTTTCCACACCAGACTGAGTGACTTTTTCAAAATGTAGATCTAATCACATCATCTCCATGTTTAAAACTCTTCACTGTTTTTAAGCGCAACTAAAATATTTAACAGGCTGTTTAGGTCCCTCTTAATTACCTTTGCAACCTCATCTCCACAGCGCCTTCTGGCATTCTTTTCTCCTCCTAGTCACTCTGTTCTTTCTGTTCTGCTTCAGGTATATGGCTTTTGATTATGATGCATCCTTTGCCTGGAAATTCTCTTCCTTTCCTTTTCATTCAGTTAATGCCTGCTCATCATTCAGCTCATATCAGGGAAGACTTTCCTGATTACGATAGATTCCCCTAATTATATGTTCTCATGACACCATTGCAAAGTTGCCATGCTTATTAATACTTAATAAATTAATGAGATTTCCCTAATCTCCTGATACTGTGTAAGTGCTTAATAAATGTTTTTTAAATGAAAATTCATTGACTGCTTACTAAATGTGCCAGGAATTGTACTAAGCATTTTCTGTGTATCATCTTTAATCCTCACAACAGTCACTTGAGGAATGGGTGGCAATTCCCTCTTTAGAAAGATTGGAATTAGTGTTAGGGAGGCTAGTTGGTGGTCATAGTGCTTGTATCTGGCATTTGAACCCAGGTTTTGTTGCCACTGAAGATTGTGTGCTTAATTATATAATTCACTGTGCATCAGAATCACCTGGGGAACTGCTCAAAATATAAATGCCTTGACTGCACATTTATGGATTCTGATTCCAAAGGTTTGAGATAGTACATAGACATCTGTATGTTTTAACAAGTTACCCAGTCATTTAGATGTTATTAGATGTTTTTAGATGTTCACCAGAGTTTCAAAATCATTGCCTTGGAGTTTGAAAACCATTGTTTTAGACAACACTTCAGTGCTTTATGAGTTTCAGTTTTCATACATTGTACTACGCTGTGTTTCAGATTTTATATGCTCTTAAATCAAGGAAGAACTGTAGTCCTAGGTAAGTGACCTTAGTGATCATTTCATCTAATTTCCTACCCAGTTATTCCTTTTCCTCTTTCTCTGGCTAGAGGAGCTGGATAGTGAGACACTGCCACCCCAGTGCTGTTGCTACTTTTTTTTAATTTCAATAATTTCCAAGTATCTGGTTGACTTCCTGTAGTAAAAGCTATACTAAGTTCATGGGCTGGAAGTGCCTTCTAAAGAGTTGGATGTAATCTCTCCTCAAATTTTACTTATTGTTCAAATTAGTAGTTTGATATTTAAGTATATGTTGCCTTATAACCTCTCATTCTGCTTTTAAAATCTTATTGTATACAAACTTAATGATAGAAACAATGTTTTACTTCTTGTTTCTCCTACTGTACCTTAGCATGGTGTTTTCCACCTCTTCTGTACCCAGCAGTTTGTTGAATGGATGTGTGCTTCACTGTACGTTGCTAAGCCTTCTTAGTTTTTTGTTTCTTAAATCAGGTGTGTCCCCTGAAGTAATCTGTTCTAGCTCAACTTATAATAATTAGATACCTTCTGTAGTTGTAAAGAGAATGATTGTATTGAGCTGGTACAATCTTTGTTTCCTGAGTAAAATTAAACATGGTTTCTGTATAGGCCAAAGAATGTTTTTAACCATTTTTTAAAAACTGTATCTTTTAAAAACTTTTAGTAGTCTATAAGCCCCCCTACAAGAAAAAAAACACGTATTTCAAAAGTATATCTCAGGACCATCTTAGATATAAACAGATAAGCACTGCATATAGGAGTATAGGTACAAAATTTTTACCAAGTTTTATGAAGCATTTTGTCAAAATTATTTGTCATGTTAATGTAATTCTTATTTCAAATTATAAAATTTTATGAGTATTTGTACAAATGACTATATAAGTGGTATTTTTAAATTCTCAGACCCTTGTACCTCTTTAAGGACTAAAACTATTTTGAATTCATTTGTAGTTTTTTGTGTTGTTTTTTGTAGTCAATGTGTATTATTTTGTACTTGTTGAAAGTCTAGTCGCTGTAACTAACAGTTACTAAACATAATTTCATTATCAGATGTAATTACAGTAACCTTTTTATTTGCATTACGGTGTTTCCAACAAAAAATGCAAGCTAATTCTACTTATTGTTCAAATTACTAATCAAATTACTAATAAAAGAATATTTTAACCTTGGGGAAGTAGAAAAAGGGACTTTTTGCAGTTTTGCTACTTGAAAATTCACGAAGTTTTATTTTATCCTGCTATATCTAGAGTTTATGAGTAGGCAGAACTGAAAGAATTGCCAGTTCCTTTCAGCCACCTGCCATCAGGTGCCGAATACCCAACTCACCTTCTGCCAGGTGCATGTAAAATCTAGTATGAACAGATTCATCTACTGGTTTTAGTAAAAGCCGAGTGATGGCTGAATCAGATGGTAGGGAGATATAATCTTGGGATCATACTGAAGCTGCCCCAAATCTTATTTTGGCTGGGATTTACAAGGGGAATATTGAATTTCAAGTGAATTCTACTAAATGGTGTACAAGGGACAATCACTTATATGAATAAATATTTCTATCACTTATAATTTTGTCTTAGAGAAGTAAGACTTCTTTATTCATTAATCAAGTGAAATTTGAAAAGCTATGATTTTAAGAAAATATATTTGGTCTCTAGGTTTCTTACATGTCAAAAAGCTATTGCCAATAATTCAAAATCTCATTTAAGCTCAGATCTTATTTCATAAACTCATTCATTTCATTTTGTCCTTAGCCTTCTGTTACTCTCATGATATATTTATTCTTTTTTTTTTTTTTCTTTTCTCCATTCGTCAAAGTAGCCTTCTGTTACTCTCGTGATATACTTATTCTTTTTTGGTCTCCTTGGGTAACCTTTTTCAAGCCCATAGTCTTAACTACTATACTGCTTTAAGCTCATGGTGCCCACATTTTTATTTTCAGCTGAGACATTTTTTTCTAAGTTTTTGGCCTGCATATCTAAAAGCCTCCTAGCTATATATGCATATTAATGTCATTCAGGCAACTCAACTTTAACATGTCCAAAATTGAGTTTTTCCTCCCACGAAACAAGCAATTGTCTCCTATAGCCTTGCCTTGGTAAATGGCTTCATCCTCCGCCTAGACTCTGAAATGAGAGACTTGATTGGGATTCCTAGTTTTGTCTCTTTCCATTATCTAATTATCTAGTTGGTCACCAAGTTCTCTTAGTTCTAACTTTTCTTAATTTTTCCTTTCCTCTACTTCCTTACTGCTATTTCCTTAATTCAGCAACCTCTCCCTCTTTTAAAGTTTGTTTAAAATTTGATATATGATACATTAAAATGCATAATGAAGTTTAATATGTAATTATAAAGTAAATATCCATGTAACTAACACCTTTAAAACACCCTCTCCACCTATTGTCTCTTTCCTATCTTCCCTATTCCTATTTCCAAGTGTCCTTTCCTTTGTTTTGTTTTTTTTGTTTGTTTTGTTTTTGTTTTTTCGCCTATATACATTCTGAATTATGTATGTATAAAATTCCTGAAGTACAAATTGACACTCTCTTCAGTCGTGTCATATTCCCTACTTCCACCCCTAGTATATCTTTCACTTTGCATGATGGAGTGATTGATCATTTTACTCATGTCTGAAACCTATCTGTGGCTTATCATAGCTTGGTTTCTTACTACTTAATGCCCTTGGTAACCTGGCTTTTCTAAGTCTCCTTTGCCATACTTCTCTCTTTTCCTCCAGTTTTTATCCGAACTGCTAGTTTTTACTCCTACACTTGTCCCATTCTCTATCTATCTAGTTCACTCCTCCTCCCCTTTAAAGACATCTATGGTTTTGCTGTTTTGGGGAAACTTTCTTCTGTCTGTTCCTCTTCTTTTTGTTCTTATAGCATCTGTGTATGTATATTCTGTAGCATTTTATTACTGTAGGATAATAATGCTGTGGTTGGTTTAATTCTCTGTCTCTTACCTTTGATGGTAAGCTCTTTATGCCTTATTTTTCCTTTACTTCTTTCTTCCCCAGTTTCTTATGTGGTATCAGGTACATAGTGGGTGCTCAATAAATATTAAATAATTCACCGGATTAATTTCCATGTCTATTTCTACCTTGTGTACACCAGTGTTGACTCTGGGTGATGGATAGGCATCTCAAATTTGACTATTAACTCTGAAAATACCCTTTGTTTTCATACTGAACTATTTCTAGTTTTCAAATCACATCATGTATAGTCTTCCCTCCATGTCTTGGCACATAGTAATCCTTCTTTCTGGAAGCTCCTTCCCTTTTCTCCTACCTGAAAAACACTTTTTTTTTTTTAAATTGGAGTATAATTGATTTACAAAAAACACTTCATTTTTGAGCCGATCTTCATGTTCCCAAAGCATGGTACATTCATACCTCTAGTTAATTGCTATAAATCTTTGCAGGTCTGAGTCTGCTACTGGACTGAGTCCCTAAAGATCAGACATGTTTCCATTTACATCTATATTTCCAGTGTATGGCAAGTGCATGGCATGTAATATGTAGCTACTCAGGCAGAGTTAGAGGAAAGTATATGTAGATTTTAAATAGCGTTTTTATGTCTCTTCCACCTCCCCCTCAAAATCAGCAGCAGATGTTCATAGAGAACAACTTGGCATGGCAATGAATGTTTTCGTAATGCCAGTAGCAACATTTTCTAACTGCTTACAGAAATGCAGCATTAAATTAAAAAAGGAAAGTGAATTTTTATTTCTATTTACAGATAGTTCAAATCTTTAATAGAAAGTAAATTATATGAATATAATTTAATTAACTGAGAAAATAGGACACAAACTAGTGCTACCTTAGCCCAGTGGCCTTCCAAATATTTTTGCTCGTGTATTCTCTAAATAATTTTGTAAGACGTTGTACTTCTTTTTGTGTTTTAAGTTGATGGCATCTGAATTTTTTTGTCAAGGGTTTAGATAATTACAAAGTATCTGATTTCTAGATTGTGGTATATTATGATTATGGTTTACTTTTATCAAAACCTTGGATTTTTTGCTTATTAATTGAAATAAATAAACTTGTTCCTATACACCCCTGTGACGACTATCTTGTTTCTTAATTGTAATTCTCTGACAGATAAGGCATGGGGTTTTGCTGTTAAGAAATAAAGCACAACCCTCTTCAAAATTTCTTACCAAACTTCTTTTTGCTTTACTCTTAAGAGACTTTCAGGATTAATGTATTCTCAAATTGCATTTTTCCTTTTGGCATGCCTGCCAAAGATTTTTATACCCAGGGGAATACCCTATAACAAGACTGGGATGGCTGAGAAAAATATTTTACTTTGGTCAAGTGGGAGAAAACTGTGAAAAAAGAGTTGGTTAAGGAAAATTTGCAGGACACAGACTTGTTCTTAGGCAAATCAATTTTTGGAAAGAATACACATGGCAGGTGAAGGTTTGAAGAGTGATAGGACTTTAAACCTCTTTCTGTGCCATGGACCCTTAAACAATCTAGTGGACCTGTTCTCAGAGTAACATTTTAACAGCTTGTCAGTTTCTTTCTACAGAAGCCTCTGGGATTCTGATTGGACTGCACTGAGTCTATAGATTGATGGGGAAAATTGACACCTTAACAATATTGAGTCTTCCATTTCCTGTACAAGTTTTTAAGTCATCTTCAGTTTTTTGCAGAAATTTTTGTTATTTTCATTGTACAAGTCTTTGTGTCTTGTCAGATTTATCCATAGGTACTTCACGTCCTTGAAATGGTATTTTTTAAAATTTGCCGTGTTTATTGTGTTTATTTGCATCAATATTTGTCCTTTACATTTTTTACTTTCTTTGCAAGTCAAATTTTTTTAGTTTCTTAATTTTTTTTTTTTAGTGGCTTTTTTTTTTTTCTCTAGTTGCAGTGAGTGGGAGCTACTCTTTATTGCGGTGCACGGGCTTCTCACTGTGGTGGCTTCTCTTGTTGCAGAGCACGGGCTCTAGGCATGTGGGCTTCAGTAGTAGCAGCACGCAGGCTCAGTAGTTGCGGCACGTGGGCCCCAGAGCATGCGGGCTTCAGTAGTTGCAGCGCATGGGCTCAGTAGTTGTGGTGCATGGGCTCTAGAGCACAGGCTCAGTAGTTGTGGTGCACAGGCTTAGTTGCTCTGTGGCATGTGGGATCTCCCTGGACCAGGGATTGAACCCATGTCCCCTGCATTGGCAGGCGGATTCTTAACCACTGCACCACCAGGGAAGTCCCTGTGTGCATCCTTTAAGAGTGAAGTCTCTGTTTCCCTCAGTCCTGTGGAGCTCCTGCAGTTGAGCCCTGCTCGCCTTCAAAGCCAGATGCTCTGGGGGCTTCTCTTCCCAGTGCCAGAGCCCTGGGCTGGGGAGCTGATGTGGTGCTCAGAACTCTCACTCCTGTGGGAGAACCTTGGTAATATAATTTTTCTCCAGTTTGTGGGTCGCCCCCCCAGGGTGGTATGAGATTTGATTATGTCATGAGTCTGCCCCTCTTACCAGTCTCATGGTTCTGTCTTTATGTCTTTAGTTGAGAGGATCTTTTTGGGTAGGTTTCAGTCGTTTTCAACGATGGTTGTGCAGATTGTTGTGATTTTGGTGTGCTCAAGAGAGGAGGTAAGCTTAGGTTCCTTCTACTCCACCATCTTGGCCACTCCTCCCTTAAAAATGGTATTTTTGAAATTTCAGTGTACAGTTGTCTGTTTCTAGAATGTAAGAATAGTCTTTTTTTAAAAAAGTATTGTTTTTGTATTCTGCCATCGTGCTAAACTCACATATTACTTCCAGTAGCTTTTTTGTGGATTACTTCTGACTTTCTCTGTACATGATCATGTTGTTGAGAATAAAGAATTTTACTTCTTCCTTCCCAGTATGAATGTCTTTTACTTTGTTTTCTTTTTTGATTTGGCTAGGACCTCCATTAGAATACTGAATAGAAGTGGTAAAAGTAGGTATCCTTACTTTGTTCCCTAATTTAGGGAGAAAGTGATTAATCTCTTACCTTTAAATGTGATATTAGCTATAGGTATTCAAAGGTGCCATTTATCAGGGTTGAGGAAGTTCCTTTCTGTTCTTAGTTTGCTGAGAGTTTTTATTGTGAATGAGTATTGAATTTTGTCAAAAATTTTTTTCTGCCTTTACTGAGATGATCATATATTTTCTATTACCCATTATTCAGTTAATATGGTGAATGACGTGGATTTGTTTTTGAGTGTTAAATCAATGCATTCCTGAGATAAATTCCACTTGATTGTGGGGTTGGATTTGTTGGATGTGCTAATGTTTTGTTGAGGATTTTTACCTGTTGATGATGTATATTGATATGAAGTTTTCTTGTGTCATTATTTGGTGTTGGTATCAGGGTGATACTGACTATAGAATAAGAAAGTGTTCTATTGTCTTCTGTTTTCTGAAAGAGCTTATATGGACCTGGAATTATTTCTTCCTTAAATGTTTGATAATATTCAGCAGTGAACCCATCCGAGCCTGGAGTTTTCTTTGTGGTGAGAGTTGTAGTTATGAATTGCATTTCTTTTAAGTAGGATTATTCTGACTTTCTCTTCAGTTATGGTAGTTGTACCTTCCAAGGAATTTTTTCACTTTATCCAAGTTGTTGAATTAATTGGCTGGCATAAGATCATCCATAATATAATATCTGATTGATTTAGAATCTATAGGCTCTATATAGGATTAGCATCCATAGGATTTCTTCTATTTCTGATATTGGTCATTTGTGTTTTTAAAAGTTTTCTTAATTTAGCTAGAGGTTTATCTTTAAAAAAAAAAAAGTGTGTGGCTTCATTGATTTTTCTTTTTCATTTTTCTATTAAATAGAGTATTAAATTACATTAAATTCAGTCGTTCCATTGATTTCTACTCTTTATTTCCTTCTTTCTACTTATTTTGAGTATAATTTTCTCTTTTTTTCCTAGCTTCCTAAGGTAGAAGCTTATACCATTGATTTTGGATTTTTTTTTTAATAAACATTTAAAGCTATAAATTTCCTATGAGGTACTGCTTTGCCTACATACCACAGATTTTTCATTTTCATTCACTTCAAAATATTTAAAAATTTTCTCTGTGATTTCTTTTTTAGCCCTTGGGTATTTAGAAGTATTGTTTAATTTCCAGATATTTGCATTTTTCTAGATATTTATCTATCACTGACTTCTAGCTTAATTTCATTGTGGTCAATGAACATATTTTGTATTATTTCAGTAGTTTTAAGTATTTTGAGACTTGTTTTATGGCCCAGCATATAGTCTATCTTAGTGAATAGTCCATGTACATATGAAAACAAAACGCATTCTGCTTTTGTAGAGTGGTGTTTTAGGTCAGGTTATTTGATAGTGTTGTTCAAGTCTTCTACGTCCTTATTGATTTTCTGTCTACTTGGTCTCTCTGTCCATTTGCTACTGAGAAGGGACCCATGAAGTCTCCAACTACACTTGTGGATTTGTCTATTTCTTCTTTCAATTCTGTCAGTTTTTGCTGCATTTATTTTGCAACTCTTTTATTTAGTGTGTACACATTTAGGATTGTTATGTCTTCTTGAGATTGATAACTCTGTCATTATGAAGTGTCCCTCTTTGTCTTGAAGCCTGTTCTGCCTGTTATTAATATAGCCACTCTAGCTTGTATATTTTCACATTTTTTTAGTTTTAAATCCTCTTGTAAAGTGTGTTTAAAGTGGGTTTCTTATAAACAGCATATGGTTGGGTCTTGCTTTTCTAATCTGGTTTGATAGTCTCAGCCATTTAACTGGAATTTTAAATCATTTACATTTAATGTAGTTATTTATATGGTTGGATTCAAATTTATTATCTTGCTATTTATTTTCTGTTTTTCACATTTGTTCTTTGTTCCTTTCTTCTTTTCCTACTTTTTTTTATTAATTCAGTTTACTTTAGGATTCCATTTTATTTCCATTGTTGGCTTTTTAGCTTTGTCTCTTGATTATTTTAGTTATTACTCTAGGGTTTATAATATGTCTTTAACATGCCACAGTCTACCTTCAAATGATGTTATACTACCTCACATATAAGAATATTTCAAAAATATACTTCCATTTCCCCCCCTTTTTTTTTTTATAAATTTATTTATTTTTGGCTGCATTGGGTCTTCGTTGCTGTGCACAGGCTTTCTCTAGTTGTGGCGAGCAGGGGCTACTCTTTGTTGCGGCGCGCGGGCTTCTCATTGCAGTGGCTTCTCTTGTTGCGGAGCATGGGCTCTAGGTGCGCGGGCTTCAGTAGTTGTGGCACATGGGCTCAGTAGTTGTGGCTTGCAGGCTCCAGAGTGCGGGCTCAGTAATTGTGGCATACGGGCCCAGTTGCTCTGTGGCATGTGGGATCTTCCCAGACCAGGGCTCGAACCCATGTCCCCTGCATTGGCAGGCGGGTTCTTAACCACTGCGCCACCAGGGAAGCCCCCTCCATTTCCCCTCTCTTATCCTTGGTTTGTTTTATCATAGTTTTACTTCTACATATATTATAAGCACAATACATTTTTGTTATTTTTGCTCTAAATGATCAGCTGTCTTTCAAAGATAACATGAGAAGATTTTTATATACCTGCATAATTTTTATTTTCAGAGTCCTCCATTCCTTTTGTAGATTCAGATTTCCATCTGGTATCTTTTGCCTTCTGTTTGAAGGGCTTCCTTTAATATTTCTTATAGTAAATATATGGTGGCAACAAATTCAGGTTTTCATGAAAAAGTCTTTGTTTCACATTTATTTTTGAAAGTTTTTTTTTTTCTTTCCCTCATGGCTTATAGAATTCTGCATCAGCAGTTTCTTTTAGCTCTTTTGAGGCCTTATTCAGTTGTTCCCTGGCCTTGTATAGTTTCTGGTGAGAAGTTTGGGGAAAATTCTTATCTTTTTTCCTCTGTATATAATTTGCCAATTTTCTCTGGCTGCTTTTAAGAGTTTTCTCTTAATCACTGATTTTCAGCTATTTGATATGACATATTTAGGCATGGTTTTCTTTGTGTTCATCCTGCTTTGTGTTTATTGAATTTCTTGGTGCTGTATAGTTTTCATCAAATTTGGAAATTTTTTGGCTATTTTTCAAATATTATTTCTCCCCTTTCCCCCTCATTTTTGAGATTCAGTTATATATGTTAGACTGTGATATTGTCCCCCAGGTCACTGAGACTTTGTTCATTTATTTTTTTCCCCAGCCTTTTACTCTGTCTTCAGGTTTCACTGATCTTTTTTTCCTACATTGTCTAATCTGGTAATTATATACTCTGAGTTTTTTATTTGAGATATTTTTGTCTCTAGAGTGTTCATTTGATTTTTTTTAATATTCCATTTTCTTTTATTATATTCGTGCTTTCCTCTAAATACTTGTTTTGCAGGAAAAGAGAGAAGCGAGAGAATAGTCATGTCTCAGGTCTCTGGTGAGTCCCAGGACAGGCTGCCAAGTGAGGGTGCTTGGCTTCCTGTATGGAAAGAATTCAAGAGCCAGCCAAAGTAAAGTGAAAGCAGGTTTATTTAGAGAGATAAACATTAAAATTGGCAGAATGCAGACTGTCTCTGAAAAAAAAGAAAGTGAGAGCGGCCCTGGGATATGAAGTTGTTAATTTTTATGGGCTGGGTAATTTCATATGCTAATGAGTGGGAAGATTATTTCAACTATTTTGGGAAAGGGACAGGGATTTCCAGGAACTAGGCCACCACTCACTTTTTGGCCTTTTATGGTCAGCCTCAGAACTGTCATGGCACCTGTGGGTGTGTCATTTAGCATTCTAATGTATTACAATGAGCATATAATGAGGCTCAAGGTCTATGGGAAGTCAGATCTTCTGCCATCTTGGGCCTAACCAGTCTTTGTCATATCCTCAATGGCTGTGTCATTCTTTTAACTGTTGTCCCCTGACCTCTTCCTTCCTGTCTCACTTGGACATATGATAGTTTTTTATATCTTTGCTGCTAATTCTATAAGCTCATTTTGGAGTCTGTTTTTATTGACTGATTTTGGTCTTGGTTATGGTCACATTTTCTTGCTTCTTGGCATGTCTGATAATTATTGATTGCATACTGAACATTGTGAATGTTATATTGCTTAGTATCTGAAATTATTTTTGTCTCCATTTCATGAGTATTGGGTTTCATTCTGGTAAGCAGTTAAGTAATTTATGATTAGTTTGATCATTTGAGGCTAGCTTTTTAGTTTGTTAGGGCAGGTTTAGGATACTTTAAGAATGGTTTATTCTATACCAAGGCATAGTCCTTCTGGGGTTTCTACTGAATGCCTTTAGTGATCAATGAGGTCTCTCCACTCTAGCTTGAAAAATTAAAAGATTTGCAGCCCTGTATGAACTCTGTAGCTATTCAGCTCACAGCTCGCTAGTTGTTCCTTGCCTGACTTTCTTACTGAACTCAGGTTCGGCTGCTTGCTGCTTGAAAGCCAATACTTGAGAGGCAAGTGCTGGTAAGAACGGAAAGGTGCTTTATTCAGGAGGCCAGCAACTTGAGGAGATGGCAGACTGGTGTCCAAAAACCCAACTCCAAAGATTCTGCTTGATCATGAAAGTTTTTAAAGGGAGAATCATTTGGGGAGGGGATCAGTCTAGTTTATCTTCCACTGTGTGCAGATTTTCTTCTGATTGGTTGGTGGTGCGGTAACAGGGTGGTGTTCGAGGAATCTCATGCTCTACCTGAAGTTATAATCCTCTACCTGGGTTGGGGGGGGGGGCCTTAGTTCCTGTAGAAGAACTCAAAGGTAGTGTTATGTATATTCTTTGAGGACCAGGACCCTGCCCTGAGGCTGCATTATTGTTTCTTGACTGCTCCTCTTTTGTTTCTGCATTCCCTCCCTTCCCTGATAAGCAATTGTTTGATTTTGCCCTTTGGAACTCAGGGAAGGTCAAGGGGGCTGAATGAAGCCTATTTCCTACAAACAAGAAATGGAGGGACACAGAAAGTATTTGTACCTGAGAGGGCCCCATAGGGTCCTGCTCCATTTCAACCTGGTGAAGTTGCACACTATGTATGTGCATCTTAGTATTCAACAAAGCATCAGGGGGACCCCTGCCAATTTCTGGAGCTCTTTTTCAGCACTGTTCCCTTCTCTTTTTTATCCTTAAAAAATTTTTTTTTTCCTCTTCTTCCCCCTTCTCTTTGAAATTCTATCTCAGAAGTCCCAGCCATCTCAGCATCATTGAATTCCAATTTCTTTCCTCAACTCCTTAATTCAGTTAGACTATGCTTGGGATTCTTTTGTCTACTCCATGGTTTGCAGTGTGCCTCTAGGCAGAAAGCTGGGGCAACCCTAGAATTCACCTTGTTTGCTTTCTCACTGGGATCACATGGCCTGTGCTGCCTGTTCAATATCTGAAAACATTTGTTTCATATATTTTGTCCAGTTTCCAGTTGTTGAGGAGGGAGGGTAAATATAGTGTTTGTTCCTCCATCGTCACCAGAAATGTGTAAAATCTGAAAAATATTTTACTACCTATTGCTTGTTCATGTGTTATTGTCCTTTAGCTTTTTGTTTGGAAAATATTCTTAAGTGATTTCATAGTTCAACAGTGATTATTTTAATAGTGGACAAAACTTTTATGAAATACAAATTTATTGCTTAGTATAACATTAGAGCCTTTCAGGTTTTATATAGTTTTTTTTTACTGTGAAGAAAGATTCAGACCCTCTACACCACTTTAAGTCTTAAAGGGTCTTATAATATGGACCGTGTTATATAGTTGAGCAACATTCCTGTTAGTGTCAATGTGAATATGTCTTTTCTCTTATTGGTCTGTGACAGTTGAGGTTGAAGCACAGTTCGGTTCCTAGACTTAAATTTGCATTCAAGTATATTGGGTTCTCTGAAGGCAAAACTAACATATAGCTTTTGTTTCTATAGGATTGTTTTGCTCATTGTTTGGGGTATATTAAGCTTTCAGACTAAATAATGAATAAATATTTAAAGAAGTAAAAACAAATGATCTGTGCTCTCCTATCCCCCTATGTTTCTAGGTAACTATAACTACCCAGAATTGCAGCCATGGAGTCCATGCTTAATAAGTTGAAGAGTACTGTTACAAAAGTAACAGCTGATGTCACTAGTGCTGTGATGGGAAATCCTGTCACTAGAGAATTCGATGTTGGTCGACACATTGCCAGTGGTGGCAGTGGGCTAGCTTGGAAGATTTTTAATGGCACAAAAAAGTCAACAAAGCAGGTAAGTTTTAGTTTAGAGTCCAGTTGGAAAGAACACACATGCTAATAAGTACCATAATGTGCATGTATGCATTTTTATGTTAAGAAATGCTAAAAGTAATGGGTTCTTTAGTTGTCATTTCATCTAATGAAGTCATAGAAAAACAAATGCTTTTAAACATGCCCTTGAATCTCCTGGTTACAAATACATTGTTTGATATATCATCTCATCTTGTACTTTAATTTTGTTTACTTAATAACAAACATATCAGTTGCACAAATGAGTATATTAGATTTTAATATTTAGCAAAGTGTGTTTTTTTAATTATTTTTTTAACATCTTTATTGGAGTATAATTGCTTTACAATTGTGTGTTAAGTTTCTGCTTTGTAACCAAGTGAATCAGCTATACATATACATATATCCCCATATCTCCTCCCTCTTTTAGCAAAGTGTTTTAGAATAAAAATTGCCATGTTCCTTTTTATCTTTATCAATACGTTATGACAAAATACTCAGTTAAATTTTTCTAACATTCTTTTTTTAAGCATCCTTATTCCCTGTTTTATTCTATAGCCTTATAGAAAATAGACTTCTATAATATTTTTTCATATTTATTAACACTATAGTTTTTACCATCAGGGGATACATTTGTGGCATATAATCAGTAGTATGTTTGGGGGTATATTGATTTAAAAGTTATTTTAAAACTGTTCTTTTAGTGAAGAGTAGTTTGAATGAGTTGTATTTTTATTTGACTTAAGAGACCAACAGACAGTTCTTAGAAATGTGGAGGATTGTTAGTGTTAAATTTTACTAACAACTTTCTGTTGGAATTGTTAAAGAATTGAAAAATCTCCAGGTTTAAAGCCTTCGTGGAAATATGTTCTTTAAAAAGAAGAATCAAAAAAGAAAAAAGAAAAATCACTGTTTCCAAAAGTACTTTTGCTTCCCTATACATGAAACATATCGAATTTAAGACATGGGATTTAATACACATATTTTCCAATGACTATCAAAATTGTACAATGGTGGGTATGCATTGTGACTTTTCCAAAATCAGCTTATTTCCCAAACAAGTATGTTAAAGACGGAATTGGCTTTGGTTATCCTTTTATGAAGGAGGAATCTTGGTTCTATGATAGATTGCTGGTATGTGGTTTGTACCCGACCTGTAAATCTTGTTTTTATTGCCATTTGGTTAGAAGTCTTTAAGTCCAAAGTTGATCTTTATCTTAAATATTGATTGGTCATTTTTGAACATTGTTTTCTCTTTCACCAAGAGCTCATCCAAAAAATAAATGGTTTCTTGAGTATTGATTACTTAAAAAGTTATGAATGAGGTCATGAAGTTATATAAATGACCAACCTCCAACACCAGCACAAATTGCTTTTATAATCAATTATATAAAGGGAAAATGAAAGAACACCAAATTTACTAAATTTTGCATTGTTTATTAAGGACGTGATAACATAATATAGTGTCTTTGTCCTTAACCAAAAGAGTTGTAGGTGTTTGTGTTTATATCATTAGTTCATATGCTGAAATCCTCTGTTAATGTTGGAGCTTCTGTTGTTGCTCATAGAACATGAGAACCAGGCACAAATAATAGATAGTTGTTTAGATATTACACATTAATACAGCATTTCTCAACTGCTGACTTCCAGAACTGAGTTCTCTTATGAAACTTTAACTGTATTCCTTTTTTTCCCCAAATTTATCGCTTTGAGGAAAAAGGTAGTTTTAGAATATATCATTGCTCTCTGTGGATATGGTTTTTGAATTTTCTTTTGCCTCTTTCGAACCTCAGAGGGTCAGAACTCTGAGTATCCTGTCTGGACTGCTGGCTAATTCCTTAAGGAATAGCTAAGTCTCTAACACCTTGGCACTGAAGCCTCATTTGAATTTCTCCCTTAATTGAAAAGTTTTAGTTCTTTTTTCAATAGCCTCATTTTTATTAAAAGGGAATCAGAGAAAATAGATAATCTAGAGCTATACTTAATACAATATGGTAGCCATAAGCTATATATGGCTTTTTCAATTAATTAAAATTTAATAAGATTAAATTCAGTTTCTTTATTGGACTAGTCACATTTCAAATGCTCCATAGCCACATGTGGCTCATATTACCATATTGGACAGTGCAGGTATAGAACTTTCTATCATCACTGAAAGTTCTATTGGACAGTGCTGATTTTAGAGAAACTGGGAGAAAAATAATGGAAAAGGATACTCTGCTAGTCCTTTTCTTCCCCCTTAAAGGGACATTGAGACTGAAGGCACCTTTCTTACCCTCTCAGCTTTATTTGATTTAGCATACAGTGTACTTGATTGTAGTTGTGTTTTATAGTAGAATATATGATCTTAACTTTGACTTTGAGGTAAACATCGGGTAAGAGACTTTGGGCTAGGAGATTCTCTTTTTTTTTTTTTTTAATTAATTATTTATTTATTTATTTATGGCTGTGTTGGGTCTTCGTTTCTATGCGAGGGCTTTCTCTAGTTGCGGCAAGTGGGGGCCACTCTTCATCGCAGTGCGCGGGCCTCTCACTATCGCGGCCTCTCTTGTTGCGGAGCACAGGCTCCAGACGCGCAGGCTCAGTAATTGTGGCTCACGGGCCTAGTTGCTCTGCGGCATGTGGGATCCTCCCAGACCAGGGCTCGAACCCGTGTCCCCTGCATTGGCAGGCAGATTCTCAACCACTGCGCCACCAGGGAAGCCTGGGCTAGGAGATTCTCATACCTGTTTTTTTTTTTTAATAGATTTATTTATTTATTTTTGTCCGTGTTGGATGTTCGTTGCTGTGCGCGGGCTTTCTCTAGTTGCCGCGAGTGGGGCTACTCTTCATTGCGGTGTGCGGGCTTCTCATTGTGGTGGCTTCTCTTGTTGCGGAGCACGGGCTCTAGGTGCGTGGGCTTCAGTAGTTGTGTCACACGGGCTTCAGTAGTTGTGGCGTGCGGGCTTCAGTAGTTGGGGAGCGCGGGCTTAGTTGCGGCATGTGGGATCTTCCTAGACCAGGGCTCGAACCCATGTCGCCTGCATTGGCAGGCGGATTCTTAACCACTGCGCCACCAGGGAAGCTCTCATACCTGGTTTTAATAGTTAAAAATATGAAAGTGTTTTCTGTTGTTACATGGCAGTGAAATAAATACCATGATATTTAAACCATTGCATTTAAAGTTTAAATCTTGTTCTTTTCCCCCATTTCACTTTTTTTACATGATCTTCAAAAAAAGTATCATAATTTCACATTGTCCAAAAAAAAACCCAACAACAACAACAACAAAAAACACAACAGTATTTCCAAGTTAAAAGAATCCTTGTATTAGTATTATTTGAGTTTGCATACCCCTTTAAAGATTATCTATGTATTTTTTCCTAGGGTTATTTCAAGTTCACATTAGTACATGATTAATTATAATTTTCAGATCATGTAGAAGTTTTAACTTTTTAAAATTTATTTTTATTTATTTTTGGCTGCATTGGGTTTTCGTTGCTGCACACGGACTTTCTCTAGTTGCGGTGAGCTGGGGCTACTCTTCTTTGTGGTGCACAGGCTTCTCATTGCAGTGGCTTCTCTTGTTGCGGAGCATGGGCTCTAGGTGCGCGGGCTTTGGTAGTGTGGCGCGTGGGCTCAGTAGTTGTGGCTTCCGGGCTCTAGAGCGCAGGCTCAGTAGTTGTGGCACACGGACTTAGTTGCTCCGCGTCATGTGGGGTCTTCCTGGACCAGGGCTCGAACCCGTGTCCCCTGCATTGGCAGGCGGATTCTTAGCTACTACGCCACCAGGGAAGACCCAACTTTTAACTTTTTAACCTAAATGTTTGAAGCCCTCTTAGAAGAGTAGTAATAATAGCACCTACGAAACTGATGAGAAAAAGTACATATCTATGAAACCTGGAATGCAGCAAGATAAAGAATTGGTAAATAAAAAGTTACTTGCACCTGGTTACTTGTGCCTTCATTGTACCTGATTGGACATCTGTATTATTATTCTGTCTTTATGCTTCCAAAAACCAATTCTGTTGCTTTTTATTATTTTTGAAAGACATTCATTGAAGAAACACCTCATAGTGAATAATTTATGAAAGTGAAATTAAGAATTCTAAGAATCTTCAAGACAAGTGTATAGTTGATTTTTTGCAGTAAAATAAATTTCTTAGACCAGTTTTGTATATAAAATGAGCCGTTAAGATTTTTGAAAGTTAATATTTAGATAAACTTAACCAAATACAGCATGTAAACATGTTGAAATGGATAGATCTTTAAATATAGCTTATTAGCACTCGAAGCTACTATTTAGGCTCAAGTGGTATTTAGTTTCCTTTTTGAGTGTTTATTTAGAAGCAGCTCTTAGTTCTTAACCATTACTCTTCCTAGAATGTCTTTCTAGAGGTGCTATAAAACATTTCAAGGTGACATTTAGGGAATTTAAATTGTCTAATTTTTAAAATATAAACGTACTTTTAAGAACTCACATACGGAATAGTGCACAAATCATGAGTGAGCAGCTTTTTGAATGTTCACAGTGAACACACCTGTGTAACCAGCATCCATATCAAGAAAACATTGCTAATAGTCATGTCTCTTCACATTTATTACCTCCCCCCACCCCAACCCCGCCCCTTCTCTCCAGGGGTAACTGCTCTCCTGTCCTTTGACACTTAGGAATAATCTTGCCAGTTTTTGAATTTTGTTTAGGTGGAACCATGGCATGTACTTTTGTGTTTGGCTCCCTTTTCTTAAATTTATTTTCATGAAATACATCTGTGTAGTTGAACATAGCAATTTTTCTTTTCATTGATATATAGAGTACTGCTGTGAACATTGTTGTGTGCTGTTGGCATATATGACATGTTACCTAGATGTGGAATTGCTAGGTAATAGTGTATGTATTTGTTCAGTGCCAAAAAGCTTTCCAGAGTGTTTGTACCAATGTACACATCCACCAGCAGTTATAGTTCTCCACATCTCTGCCCAAACCTTTCCATAGTTAGTCTTTTGAACTAAAAAGGGCTATTTAATTTTTGAAAATTCAGTGAAATATTTCCTGCTCCCCTACCTCTTGAACTTTTGTAATGTCTAGTAGATAGTTGCTGGGCTTAGAGTTTATTCTGCTGTATTTCTCTTATAGCTTTGAAACTGACTTAGTCTTTCTACAGAGTAGCATATTTAGGACTAAAATGGTTTTACAAACATAGACTCTTTTCAAACATATCCTTATTTCCTTTTTAAAGAACATTTAAGAGAGATTTCTGAGACAAATGCCCTGCACTGGATTTCATTAGCTTTTCTAATTTTTAATTAGGCTTTATTTAAACAAGTCATTAAAGGGAAATTTTTTTGGTCAAACTGTATATATAAGTGAGAAATGTTTGCTTCATATATATGTCCTTTAAAATGGAAATACCATCACCGTATCTGTTAGATAGGAATACTATAACTATAAAGGCTGCTAATATATTTAAATAATTTGTAATAAAAGCACTGCATAAATAGTTTCTGTCCCACCTGTATATATAACTTTTACTTCTTTTCAAGTAGAAGAATAGCTCAACATTTTGAAATCTCTTTCAACTCTCCTATGTCAAGCCAAGGGATTTATTTGGGGGGAAAATGTTTTAAAAAATGTGTGCGCATGTGTGTATGTTTATATATAAAATTTTGCCTGGTTCTCAGGCTATTCACGCATTTATTTATTAAGCATTTCTGTTTATCTTGACACAAGATTCTGTGTTGCCAGGTGACTACTCTTCAAATGGATTTAACATTTATTAGGAGTCTTCTAGTGTCCCACATTTATTACGATCTTTTTTATCCAGTTTTGGAGTAGTTCTTTTTTAAAAAAATAAGGCTACTTCAGTCTTATTTTGCCTTAAAAGTCATATTTGTTGGCCTATTTCTTTTGCCCTGCTTCATAAGCTTCGTAACACCCCCAGTTAAATTGCTATTCATATGAGGATAATAAAGATTGATCGATTTTTTTAAATTATGCAGTAAAAATTTACCTATTCATATTTATCCACTCTACCACATGTAGGCTTGGACACAGTCCCTTCCTTATTACAGAGTTTACATTATGTTATTCTAGATGCCAGTGTTCATGGGGTAAAGCTTGCTAATATTGTGTAGACAGAGGCATAATTAAATTATTATAAATAGTTAAATTCTAAAATATTAACAGCTTTAATGTAAAGGAAACCATTGTGCAAAGGTGAATGTGCTAGTCAAGTTGCTTAGATCAAAAATGATCATAGACTATCTCTAGTAATTTTAAGGAGTATATCTTGTTATCTCTCAGTCATCTCAACTTATTTTTAACTTAATCTAAATAAAAACTTAGATTTTGTTTTATTGTTTTGAGAAAGGAACATTGTCCCAAAATCACACCAAAAAACTGAAGAACGTGATGCTTGGAGTTACCACCAGCCAGTCCTGAAAGGCCCATAAAATAAAGGATTTCAGGGAATGTCTGTGTTTCAAAAACCATCTCTGGTGGCTCTGAGGAATAAGTTAGTGGAGTTCATGATTGCTATTAGGGAATCCTAGACACATTGGTGTATACTAACTCAGATTTTATTACTTAAATTATCTTGTTTTCAGTGAGAGTTCAACTTTGTAGTTATAGTAAGCAAAATAGCTTTTAAAAATTATAAATTAGGTCTATATCAAAAGACACAGCCTCCATTATGACAAATATTAATTTTTAGAAAAGATAATTTATTTCATAGCCTTTTTTGTTTAAAGATAGGCTATTGAGAAAAAGTACTTTTTATTTATGGGTAACTCTCTTTGCCAATGTATTTTAAGGAATATGAAGTGAATAAACAATAGAGTGCCAAATGTTGCTTACATTATTTTGTATTTGGTATTATTTGTAATTTTGCAAAAAGAGCCTCACATTTTAATTAGCGTTAACAGTTGTTGAATCTTAAGTGGAAGATATATTGGATGATTGCACTACCTCTTTTTTGTATATTTGAAAATTTTCATAATGAAAAGTTGAAAACGGTTTTAATTCAACATGATAATGAAATGCTTCTAGTAGTTGCTTATCTTTATTGACCATCAGTAGGCAATGAACATCTGAGTATCTTTTAGGTGGAGATCCTGTGCTGGGTACAGAGACACTTATGGCATGATTTCTTTCTTCAAGAAGCTTGTAATATACATATAGGTATAGACGGATAGGATTTTTATACAAGTGATATGTGTTAGCAGAGGGGGTAGTATAGTGAAGTAGTAGAGGAAAGACAGATTTAGAAATTAGATGATAGTCTATTCTGTTGAAAGGTTTCAAGGTGCAGGCTAAGAGTTTTCTTTTAGGGAGTCAGTATGAGGCCTAAAGGTTAGTTAACTAGTCATTACTTTGTTGACATTGGTTAATTTTAATTAACTTATCCGAACAAAGAAAATATTTTTAAGATAGTTGATAACCTGTTCTGATCTATGTAGGAATCTTTCATTTTTGACCTAAAACAATAAATGAATGTCTGAGAGAGAGTTGTGTTTTTCTTTTTCTTTATGAACTGTAGTGTTCTGCCTTTAGAGGGTGAATCTGTAGGAGCTCAGAAGTTACTTCATGTAATCTTTATTTAAAGACTTAAAACATCTTGAAAAAATAAACACATTTAAATTAGATGCATTTATAAAATATGTTGGAACACTTACTAAAATAAAATTGTACACATGAATAATGAGATGGGAACTTAAACTTGTAGGTCATTTGTTTTTAGTTCAAATTAATATTACATAATGCTCTTAGCTCCTGTTTGTTCTGTGTCTCAAAATGATCAAAAGAGCTAATATTTTGTGTTTGTGTGTGTGTGTGTGTGTGTGTGTGTATGTGTATATGTATATGCCAGGTTAACTTGTGAAGGCAATATATATATGAGTGCTATTTAAAGCTCTCACTCAAATAGTTTTCCTGGAGGCATATATCATGTTTTACTAGGGTCTTATTTATTGGCCCTGTTATTTCTGGAGAGACAGAATGGTGTATTGGCTAAGAAAGTGACCCCTAGAGCTGGACTGACTGGGTTTGAATCTTGATTCTTCATCTTACCAATTGTGAGAACTTAGGTAATATGTTTATCTTTTCCACAGTGTCCTCATCTGTGAAGTGAGGATAATAACTTGTCTCATGGGTTGCTGTGAGGAGTGGAATAATTCCTAAAAAGTACACAGGTGCTTGGGGAATGGGGTGTTCAATTTGAGTTACTAAAATAGTCCCTTTACGTTATAACTTTTCAGAGGCTCACTCCTCTAAAATCCTTAACTCATCTGTATATGTATAAGGAGGCTCCAACTTAAAACAAGTTGTGTTTTGAGGAATTTACTGATTTGGATTTCTGCAGTGAATCTCCGTTATGTAAATAGGTTGCCAGGCTAACTTGTGAAGGCAATAATCATAATGTAGCAAAAATAATTAGAAGAGAACAGCAATAAAATGGAAAGATACTGTCTTGGTATCAACTCAAAGATAGTTGAGTAGTAGTAGGTTTAATTAAAAGCATTTGAAAGAGACATAGAGCTCTGAAAGAGTCATTCAGAATCTTCCATAGAATTTTAGAGGGCTAGCATTGATTCTTTGCTAATTTTACTTCCAACTTTATCAGTTTTCTTTGGATTTATGATGGAGAGCTAGCAGCATCACTGATGTATTATGCGGTTGTAATATATCACCTATCAATATGGCTATTTTTTGACTGATTTGTTAAGATTAGGTAACTGAATGGGAACTGTTTTCTTTGTGTAACTGAGAGAGAATGAAAGAGAGAAGGTGGTTAAGGAGGTTGTGTGCTTTTAGTAGTATAAAATAAGCTGTGACTGATCTCAGAGAGGCGATAGGGGAGCCGTTTCCTGTGCTGGTAACCATTCCCAGTTACTGCCCTTAACAAGAGGAGAGAGAGAAAGAGTGTGGGTTATTCATATGTAGAGGATGCTTACAAATTGAGTTTTTGTATAAATAAGCACTCTCTGACATATAAGACGTTTCTTTTAAAAAGCATTTCAAGATTTTGTAGTATAATCCAGGGTTATCACTATGAAAAGCATTTTGAATTTTTTAACATTTTGACTTTTATTTGAATTCCAGTAAAATAAGAGATTACTACATAGGAGACAACACATTACACACAGTTTGTGTGTATCTCTGATACCAGAGTTCAAAGATGGAGATTTTCCTATGTTCTCCTTAGATGAGGGTTCTTAGTCTCATACCTCTAAAAATATTTAAATTTAGTAATTATGAAGAAAACAACTTTTTAATATCAGGAAAGTATTACAATGGTGCTAAAATGCACCATTAGTTTTTAGTTATTTCTATTTGTAGACTGTTGTGACGCTCAAATAAAATTTTATTGCTTTTATATATTCTTGATTAATTAGTTACACATTTCTTTCATTAGGAAGTAGCTGTTTTTGTCTTTGATAAAAAGCTGATTGACAAATATCAAAAATTTGAAAAGGATCAAATCATCGATTCTCTAAAACGAGGAGTCCAACAGTTAACTCGACTACGACACCCTCGACTTCTTACTGTCCAGCATCCTTTAGAAGAATCCAGGTAAATTTGTATGAAAACTTACATAAGAGACTTCCTAAACAAATAGTTTTTAAGAAAAAAACCTTATGTTTGAAATCTATCTATACAGTATACTGTCAGTGAAAAGTTCTTATCAACTGAGTGTTGAGTTCTTATGGATTAGTTACTTCTTTGAAATTTATTTGCATATTCTATGTATATGTCTCTTTTTGAAATATTAATAAAAGTTTTCTTCACATTTGCCATGAGTCTGTATTTGTTTACTCTATGTTCAAGACTACAGCAGTCCAAATGGAAGATGCGAGAGTATAGAATACAGTCCCTGCCTGAAAGTAATTTTTCTTGTTAATTTGCTAGAATTCATTTTCCCCCTTTCATTGATTCAATATTCAGAGGCTATTTTTATGTGTATTCCAGGTAGTACTGTTCTAGACGTTTAACCTTTTACTATGTCCAGTATGTCAGTCCATAGTCCTCAGTTAGTCTACTATCTCTTTTTCTCATGGTGAGCTTGGGAACTGTTGCTGAGAATGACAAGAAAACAGAATTTATGTTGTGTAATCTTAACTGGATCCTCAAGCCTTGGTGCTTTTAATAACTCCTTTAGATACCCAGCTATATAAATCTTTCTCACATTACTCATAACCCCTAATTTATTCCTTCCTTCCTACTTAGCAGACTGTATTCCCCTCTCTTAAATCAGATCTTAACCAAATGGTTTGCCAGTGCATTCTGTGGACCCTAGAATTTTAAGGATAGGGAAAGAAGAGGCAGGAGGAGGAACCTAGCTGGCAGGGGCCCAGGCTTCCCATCTCCCTTCAACCAGGACAGTTTGGCTTTTATCTATTTTATATTTTGGATTTCTACATAGTTCTTACTTTAGAATCTTCAGTAACCCACTGTCACTTACTCACTTACCCCAAAGGCACAAGATCTTTTCTTTCAACCTAAAAGAAAAAAATCTAATATTTACCATGTGAAAAACTGTACTAAATTTTTTATATTTGTTTAACTCATTTAATTATCAACAACTATATAGAAGAACTGAGTATTGGAGCTGCTACTACATAAGCCACATAGTTATGGCACCCTGATTCCTAAGCCTATGCTGTGCCTACACAGAAATATACTTATTTTATGTCTCTTATCATGATAATATTTTACTGCCCTTCTTTGTGTAAATAAACCCAGAAGAAGACTATAGTTGTTGTCTTCTTACATAACACTCACTATTATGAACCCTCTATCTCAAAGTGGACTAAGTTTTGTTGGTCACACTTGTCCTGAGCTTTCCTGACTCCATGCTTGTTTGTGCTATTTCCTCTAGAGTGTTTTCTATCAGTAGTTATAGTGTCACCTATCAGAACCTTCCCACCTTTGTTATTTTAACTTGTATTTCTCTCTCTTTTTTTTTTTAATATTCCATTGTATGAATATAGCACATTTTGTTTACCTATTCATCAGTTGATGGGCATTTGAGTTGTTTCTCCTTTTTGGTTTTTATGAATACGCTGCTGTGAACATTTGTGTACAAGTTTTTGTGTGGACATACATTTTCATTTCCCTTGGGTGTGCAACCTAGGAGCCAACTTGCTGGATCATATGGTGACTCAATATTTAGCTGACTGAGAATAAAGTAGGATTTTTTAAAAAAATTAATTAATTAACTTATTTTTGGCTGCGTTGGATCTTCGTTGCTGCGCGTGGGCTTTCTCTAGTTGCGGTGAGCGGGGGCTACTCTTCGTTGCGGTGCGCAGCCTTCTCATTGCGGCGGCTTCTCTTGTTGCAGAGCATGGGCTCTAGGCACATGGGCTTCAGTAGTTGTGGCACGTGGGCTCAGTAGTTGTGGCTCGCGGGCTCTAGAGCACAAGCTCAGTAGTTGGTGGCGCACGGGCTTTGTTGTTCCGTGGCATGTGGGATCTTCCCGGAGCAGGGATTGAACCTGTGTCTCCTGCATTGGCAGGTGGATTTTTAACCACTGCGCCACCAGGGAAGTCCCTAACTTGTATTTCATCATTACATTTTAAGTCTCTTGAGGGAAAGAAAGGCCAGTGTTTTATATCTTTCTCTGTCCCTGCAGCTTCTTTTATAGTGATTTAAATATTATAGGACTAGGGCTTTATTGGCATTCATGAAGAGAGATAACTCAAAGATTACTTTAAGGCATTTTCATTGATAGGTTGTAAAAATTGCAGTACCATTGATAGAAATAGGAACCCTTTAGGGAAGGAAAAAAATAACTTCTGGTTTTTAATGACTTAATAATGTGGAGATGACACTGGAATCATCCAAAAGAAATGTGCTATAGAAAATAATCCAGGGACTTCCCTGGCAGTCCAGTGGTTAAGACTTTGCCTTCCAGTGCTGGGGGTGCGGGTTCAAGCCCTGGTTGGGGAGCTAAGATCCCACATGCCTCAGGGCCAAAAAACCAAAACATAAAACAGAAGCAGTATTGTAACAAATTCAATAAAGACTTTAAAAATGGTCTACATCAAAAAAAATTTTTAAATAAATAAACAAATAAAAAGAAAAGTAATCCAGGTGAAAGTTCAGAGTTGGTGATGTATATGGGAGTGAGTAAAATATAGGCAGTAATTAAAACCATGAAAAAAAATGAATTTCAATAGCATGAGTCAGAAGAGCAGAGTAGTGAGGACAGAACTTGAAATGTAGCGGGGAAAGAAGAGCCAGCAAAAGAAATTGGAAGGATCATGTCGTATGACACGAGGAAAATTGGCAACATGTTATGGAAGCCAAAGGAGGGAAGAAAGGACTCCTTAACACTGGGGACCACTGAATAAAAAAGAAATAAGGACTGAGAAGAATCCATTGCATTTGACTAGTGAGAGGTTGTTAGTGATATTCAATAATTTCAGTAGGATGGCAGTTTGGAAGCTAGAAAGGAACCCAGCAGAGAAGACATCATTATGTGAATAAAGTCCCATAGGAGGAACTCAAAGGAAATTTCAGGAGGATAGTTGCAAATCACTAATATACTGAGGTAAAGTGTAGGGAAATGAGATCATTCATGTTCGGTGAACTTTACTTTTTCAAGATAGAACGTGGATAATAGATGAGTAGTAGGTAAAGGAATAAGGAGTTAATGGAATGAGTTAATATAAGAGGGCTATGAAGGGATGTTCTTGAAAAATAAAAAGAGCAAGGTTAAATAAAGCATACTGTGTATCTTTAGGCTATGAGTCTACAGAAACTTGGGTTTTCTATTTTTTCCTTCAGCTTACGACATAAGCAAGAGAGTAAAAGAAACCTGTGATGGCACCTACAGGGTTAATAAGGGTTTGCCCAGTAAAGGGTAGTAAGGGCGATAGTTTATTGTTGAGGTAGTAGGGAGAAAGACAGGAATAAAGTGTAGTCAGGACTGAATACTTCAAATTTGTTGAATAAAGATACTGGGAAGCTAGGTTAGGTGGTGGTAGTAAAAGGGTAGGAGATGAATGGCTAGTAAACAGCTGTGGTTGGGGGAGGTGGTCCTTGAGAGAGGATATAGCCCTTCTGGTGTTTAACTGTTTGTAATGATGATGGAAATAAATATTCATGAAAGATAATAAGGCCTTCAAGCTTGAAGAATAATCTTATGAATATTGATATGACCAAGGATGATTTTGGGGACAAGACAGAAAAGGAAAAAAATAAGAGTTGCTAAAATAAACGAGTCCTGGGAATCATTGGCAACTGTAGAGAAGACTAAGGGGTTTTTGAGCAGTTTTCCTCCAGTGCAGTTGAGCAAATGAAAGCCTGTGTCCACTGTGTTAATGAGCTTAGTGTGGGAGTCAAGAACAAGATCAAGATCATCATCTTTATTGATAACTGAGCAGGGAGGACAGTGTAACTTTCTCCTTCAACCTAAGCAGCTCTGTCTTTATCGCTCATACATATTGAACTTCTGCATATGCTTTCATTAGAAAAATGGGTTCAAGGTGAAAGAAAAGTAACTCAATTATTACAGAACAGCAAAAGGCATATTTGCCATTAACAGTTACTGTCTAGGTGCAGAGGCTTGGTATAGCTTTGTTACTGCACTGCCTTGTAGTTCTTCATTGCCAGAGCCTAAGCCAAAGTCCAAAATGTTAGGACTTGAATCTCAGACAGTTGGTAATTACAGTAGCAATTGTAAACATTTATTGAGCTTACATTTTAGTCAACATGCTATGTATTTTATATGCATTTGCTCATTTGATCTTTACAGTAACCTTTCAAGGTGGTCTTTTATCACCAGTTTACAAATGGGCAAAGTGAGGCTCAAAGTGTCCAAAGTCACCAACAAGGAATAGAGATGCTGGGACTTGAAGTTGGGTATTTGTCTTCAGAGCTTGAGCTCTTGGTCATTACTCTGTAAGGCTTATTCAAGACTTATTGAATGTTTCTAATGCTGGGGGCCCGGGCTCGATCTCTGGTTGGGGAACTAAGATCCCGCAAGCCATGCGGCACAGCCAGAAAAAAAAAAAAAAATCAAAGAACAGTAATTTTAAAAATTGGAAACTTGTGACACCTTTAAAAATGATACATAAAATAGATAAAAGCAAAAGTGCTCTGAGATTGAAGTAGTCATCAGGCTAGTCACTCCCACCGGCATCTGGACCTGGCTGCCCGGTCCTGAGATCTTCCACATGGACCTCCTGCCAGGGAGCTCCCCGAGCTCCAGGTGTGTCCATGTGGCCGTGCTCTGGCCAGGATGTCACATCTCCTGGCACGTCCTGCCCCTCAGCAACCTGGGGGAGCCCTGCTGATCCTCTGCACACGGGCTCCATGGTCACTCCCACTCACCCACCCAGAAACAGGAACACCCCCCCCGGCCCCCCACCCCCCCAGCACCGAGCACACACATGGCATGCCTGTCCTGGCAATGTGCTGTGGAGGACAAGTGGACATCAGGGCTTGCAAAGTACCCTAGGACAGTGGTCCCCAACCTTTTTGGCACCAGGGACTGGTTTCGTGGAAGACGGTTTTTCCATGGAAGGGGGTGAGGGGGGATGGTTCAGGCAGTAATGCGAGCGATGGGGAGCGGCAGATGAAGCTTCGCTTGCTCGCCCGCTGCTCACGTCCTGCTGTGTGGCCTGGGCCTGGTTCCTAACAGGCCGCGGACCGCTACGGCCCCGAGGGTTGGGGACCCCTGCCCTAGAAGACACCACAGGATGCCATGTTTCCCAAAGCAAGAACAAAAGGGTTTTCACATTGTTTCCAGGAGCAAAAGACAGTCCAAGAGATGCAAAAATGATGTGCCTCCCCGGGTTCCAACAGCTCACAAAGGTCCCAAGAGACATAATTCAGGACCCCTCCCTCACCCAGGTGTTTGCTCTTAACAGTGAAAAAAAAAAAGTGACCGTCCCGTGGGAGCTGGAGCTATGCCCTGTCCCTCTTCCTGACTCATTGCTCCAGACGTGTCTGTGGGAAATCTACAGGTTCCTTTGAGCATATTCTGAGATTTAGAGCCTTAGAAATAAGGGTAATATCATAGGTATAATGTAACGATATGTTAAATTAATTCATTGGTTTTCCATAAAGAATATCAATCATTCAAAAAGCACAGTTGATATAATGTTTACTTCCTGACTTTTTAAATTTAAAAAATGTATCACAACTGTTAAAACAAAAGACTGAATGATTTATCCAGTGTAATTCATATACAAAGCTTCCTGACTTTGCTTTGTTGGCCTAAGTGTGTTATATTAATGCTGAAAATAAATCTAAAATTGTCCACCTTCTTGCTGATAGTTAAATAGGACCACTAATATTTTTCTTTTTTAAAACAGGGATTGCTTGGCATTTTGTACGGAACCCGTTTTTGCCAGCTTAGCCAATGTTCTGGGTAACTGGGAAAATCTACCTTCCCCTGTATCTCCAGACATTAAGGATTATAAACTTTATGATGTAGAAACTAAATATGGTTTGCTTCAGGTATGTATTTTTATTCATCATGTGGATGGAATATTTTCCTTCAAAATTGTTTTTAGCCATTTCACATTTAGCTGTATAAAACTGCTTTATGTAAACCTTTAGATCTTTTCAGTAATTTAAAAATTATTTCTATGTTCTAGAATTTTTCTACAGTTTATTGTTAGGCTTAAATTATCTTTTTAATATATGAAACATAACATTAGTAACCTTTGGAGAAGAGCACTTGTTGACTGGTGGATGTGGTGGTTCCTTTTTAATTTTTTTGAATTTTAAACCTTCACAGTGCATCCGTTAAGTCCATCCACTTTTTCTGATTTTCCTTCCCCTGCTTACCAAAATATCTTCTGCTTTATAGAGTGAATTTATACAGTAGATTCTTTGTGTTTTGGGGGCAGAGATCATTTTATTCATTATTTTTAACAGTATTGTTAAGGCATAATTAATTGGCATACAATAAACTTCACATGTTTAAAATATACAGTTTTTTTAAGTTTATAGGTGGAACCGTCACTACAATCAAAATAATGTACATATCGACCTTCCAAAGTTTCCTCATACCCATTGTAATCCTTCCCTCCTGCTCCTTGCTGTCTTTCTGTCTCTCATCCCAGGAAGCCACTGACTACTTTCTGTCACTAAATCAGTTTGTATTTTTAGAATTTTGTAAATGAAATCATACAATATGTACTCTTTTTCTGGCCTGGCTTCTTTCAATCAATCTAATTATTTTGGTATTCATTCATATAGTTGTGCATATCAATACTTCTTTTATTACTGAGTAGTATATCATAGTTTGCTCATCCATTCACCTGTTGATCATTTGGGTTGTTTCCAATTTTGGGCTATTGCAAATAAAGCTGCTATGAACATTCATATACAAGTTTTTGTATGGACGTATGCTTTCATTTCTCTTGGTTAATTACCTAGGAGTGGAATGGCTGGATCAAATGGTATGTGTATATTTCATTTTTTAAGAAACTGAAAAACTGTTTTCCAAATGATAGTATCATTTTACATTCCCATTGCAGTGTATAAAAGTTACATTTTTTTCACATCTTTGCAAAACTTGGTATGGTTGGCGCTTTCAATTGTAACTATTCTTTTTTTTCGTGGGAGCTTAGTTCCCTGACCAGGGATTGAACCCAGGCCCTCGGCAGTGAAAGCATGGAGTCCTAACCACTGGACCGCCAGGGAATTCCCTCAATTGTAGCCATTCTAATATGTGTGCAGTGGTATCTCATTGGAGTTTTAATTTGCATTTCCTTAATGAATAATGATGTTGAACACCTTTTTATATGCTTCCTTGCCATATGAGTGTCTTTTTTGGTGACATGTCTGTTCAGATCTTTTGCTTATTTAAATGGGTCGTTTGTTTTCTGTTATTGAGTTTTGAGATTTCTTTATATATTGTGGACACAAGTTCTTTGTCAGATACATGACTTAAAAATATTCTCTCTTAGTCTGTGGCTTATCTTATTCTCTTAACAGTATATATTTTCTAATTGTGGTAAAATACACCTAACATAAAATTTGCCATCTTAGCCATTTTTAAGTGTACAGTTTAAGTACATTCACATTCTTGTACAACCATCACTTCCATCCATCTCCAGAACTCTTTCCACCTTGCAAAATTTAAGCTGTACCCATTAAACAATAACTCCCCACACCCCACCTCTCATACCTCCCAGCCCCTGGCAACCATCATTCTACTTTCTGTCTCTATTAATTTGACTACTCATATAAGTGGAATCATGCAGTATTTTTCTTTTTGTGACTGGTTTATTTCAGTTAGCATAATGTCCTCTAGGTTCATCCATGTGGTAGCGTGTGTCAGAATTTCTTTCCTATTTGAAGGCTGAATAATATTCTGTTGTATGTATTTACCACATTATGTTTATTCATTCATTCGTTGATGGACACTTGGGTTGCTTTCACCTCTTGGTTATCGTAATACTGCTATGAACATGGGTGAACAAATATTTCTTCAGGACCCTGCTTTCAGTTCTTCTTGGGATATACCCAGAAGTGGAATTGCTGGATTCTATGGTAATTCTATTTTTAAGTTTTTGAGGAACTGGCATACCTGGTACGGTTGGTCCTTTCAAATCCAGTTTTCACTTTTTGTTAACAAATTCCATGGTAATCTCAGGCACAAATATAAAATTACCAAATATTAATCCAGTGTGAGAATGAGTGAACATCAGTTAATGTTTGAAAACTGAGCACAATGGTATTCAGAAAAACTTAATTTCAATATGAAGTATAAGTATATAAAAATATTAAGAATTAGAATCAAATTGACAAAGGTATTTCTTGATATTTACTGTCTTTAAGTAAGAAACCAAAGATTCTCTTACTTTTCAAACTCAAGAACTGAATAAAGTTGGGTAGCAAAGTGCTTTTATTACTGTCTTTTCTTTTGCTTTTGTGCATATAGAAAGGAACTTAATAAATAATTGTACTCTGTTTTTACAATTGGGTTATTCTTGCTAATGCTTAGAATGCTCTGGCAACTGAGAATATCTACACTTTTGCATTTATGAAATTTAATTGTTACCTGACGTGTAAAAAATTTTTTTGGGAGAAGCAGCAAATTTGATTATTATGAGACATTATTGTGATTGAAAGGAGTTTTATTAAAAATGTCTTTTATTTCCATTTACAGGTTTCTGAAGGATTGTCATTTTTGCATAGCAGTGTGAAAATGGTTCATGGAAATGTTACACCTGAAAATATAATTTTGAATAAAAGTGGAGCCTGGAAAATAATGGGCTTTGATTTTTGTATATCATCGACCAATCCTTCTGAACAAGAGGTAATGAAGGTTTTATTCTTTTCATTTTTTAAAGCTCTGGAAATTTGTGATTGCATCTGGAATAGATTAGAGAATTTATAAGCCTGATAAATGTGTAGAAATAGGCTTTGTGGTACAATGGTATGTTTAAATGTATAGCTTTGTAGAAAATTTCTAGTGTTCATTGTACCTACGAATATTTAGCTCATTAATTCCTCAGTAATGTTACTTGAGAAGAAAGTGCTAGAGTTAAGCAAAGTTGAGCACTATTGGGTTAAGTAGATTTTTTTTCCCTCAGAGTGTCAGATACACAAACAAACATTGTGAATCTCTAGCAGTGTTCCCCCAGCTTATTGGATCACAGAATCTTCTTTAGGGAACATGATAACAATAACAGGGATAATAATGGGTAACATTTATTGAAGCGCTTTTCTGAACACTTTTTGTGTATTTACTTATTATCCTCACAACAACTCAGTGAGGTATGGGAATAATACAGATGAGTAAGTTAGACTCATAGAATAAAATAATTTGCCTAAGTTTAGGCAGGTGGTAAGTGGTAGAGCTAGGATTTAAACCCAGTCTTTCTGGTTAAAAAGCACCTGTTACCTAGTGATTATGAAACCTGCCTATTTATACTTAGGAAAACACTGCAATATTTCAAATTTTTACAATGTAGTTGTTACCTTTAACAACCGTACTTTGACCTAAGATATATTTCTAATTTAAGTAAACATTTTTAAGGGAAGCAGAAAGAATTAGTATTGGTTGAGTATATACTATGCATCAGGCACTGTGCTGGCTCTGTTTTCCATACATTTGTTTATCTTACAACATCCCTTTGAACCTGTTAACTAAATCACATAGCTAGTGAAAGAACAAGGTTTCAAACAATAATCTATTTGAACTCATAAATTTGAAGCCTGTGTATCAGAAAACATAGGCCAGACCTTTCCATATTCATAATGCATTGTATGGTGTAGTGATAATTTGTCTTCTGGGAGAGAGCGCCAATAATCTCAAAGTTATAAGAGTTGTTATTCTTATCTCTTGTTTCATGCACTTTCTAGTTTTGGGATTTGGGGAAATTTAGAATTGAAAGTGATGGTGACATTTTTACTTGCATGACTGAGTATGAATTTAAAACTAAACTGTTACTACCTGACAGTGGTTTGCTTTAATTTAAATATTTAATCTATGTAATTCTTTTTCTGTCTTTTTATAGCCTAAGTTTCCATGTAAAGAATGGGACCCAAATTTACCATCATTGTGTCTTCCAAATCCTGAATATTTGGCTCCTGAATACATACTTTCTGTGAGCTGTGAAACAGCCAGTGATATGTACTCTTTAGGAACTGTCATGTATGCTGTATTTAATAAAGGGAAAGCTGTATTTGAAGTTAACAAGCAAGATATTTACAAGAGTTTCAGTAGACAGTTGGATCAGGTATTTGCCTTTGAACATTTGCTTGCATTAAAAATGTATTAAGTGTTTGGTTTTTTTCCAAAATATGTTCAGAAAATTCTCTATACTGAGATGAGTGTCTCATATTTTAAGTTTTCATAAAGTCAACTTAACAAAAGTAATTCTTAGGATCAATATTTGTTACTACAATTTTAATCATGGCATTTATTTACTAGAGTGAAAATTGAAATATGGTCTAAAATACTGGGTGTTTTGTTTTAGGAATAGAGACAATTTCAGGTATTAAAGATGTGTTTTAAAAAAAGGTGGGAAGATGCACTGTGGGTAATGTGCTAGCAGTGGTAGGACCTGTCCACTGCAGATGAAAGTAGGGGGTGGATAGGGAGTGACATCATGTAAGAAAATGGGAGAACTCACAAAACCCTCATGATGAAGTGAGAGAAGGAGCAGCTTTGAGATCAAACAGTAGGTAATGGATAGTCCAGATGAATTAATAAGCTGCATTCATGTCATGAGCTAATGACATGGTGAAATGTGTACATGAATACACAAAATACAAGAGTTATTGTTAGCTGTTATAACTTTTCGTTTGTCTGTTTTTTAACTTTTCTTGTGGAGGAAATGTGTTAGCAAGTAAATTTCTACAGTATTAAAAGAAAAAAAAAACAAAAAACAAAAATAAAGATGTGTTTTAATTATCTTGCAACAGTAGAATTAGCCATTTGTTCAATCTAAAAATATATTTTTTAGTAAATTTCAAAAAGTTTTCTTTTTTTTTAAATTTATTTGTTATTTATTTTTGGCTGCATTGGGTCTTTGTTGCTGCGCGTGGGTTTTCTCTAGTTGCGGCGAGCGGGGGCTACTCTTCGTTGTGGTACACGGGCTTCTCATTGTGGTGGCTTCTCTTGTTGCAGAGCATGGGCTCTAGGTGCACGGGCTTCAGTAGTTGTGGCACTCGGGCTCAGTAGTTGTGGCTCGTGGGCCCTAGAGCGCAGGCTCAGTAGTTGTGGTGCAAGGGCTTAGTTGCTCCGCGGCATGTGAGATCTTCCTGGACCAGGGCTCGAACCCATGTCCCCTGCATTGGTAGGCGGATTCTTAACCACTGTGCCGCCAGGGGAGTCCCTCAAAAAGTTTTCTTAAATGGACTGTTGACAGTATAAATGTGTATCTTTTGAATATTTTATATTCATATTTAACATTATTACTCTTTTGAAGTTGAGTCGTTTAGGATCTAGTTCACTTACAAATATACCTGAAGAAGTCCGTGAGCATGTAAAACTACTGTTAAACGTAACTCCAACTGTAAGACCAGATGCAGATCAAATGACAAAGGTGAGTGCATATGAATTCCTGCCTTAGATGGAGGGGCAAAAAATGAGTTAAAGTTGATTAAATGCATCTGAAGATTTAATCAGATATAGTCCCCAGATAACATCTGTATTCTTGAATGTATTAAATATTCATCTTCTTTTAATCTTAAAGAGTTAAACAATTTATGCAAGTAAGTGTTCTGATATAAAGTTTAAGATTTCAAATAAAGAGACCTAATAGTTACAGTTAGGCATGCAGGAGTTCTGGACACCCCAAGAATTCATAGCCCTCAAATTCACTCATATAACCAATGGATTTTAATAAATGGTACTGTTTATGCCCTCAAGATATTTTACTTAATCTTTTAATATTTTACTAGTTATGTAAAGAAAATGTTACTGTGCAGCTAACTCACAGGTACTGATTTTGAAAAACTGACCTTGAAAAGAAAAATAATTACTTTCTTATTCTGATTTTTATAATTAGAATTTTTATTAAGTGGTCTTTAGCATTTTGCTAAATGTTTCTGAATATTTTTTCACCATAATGTGTCAGTTTCAGATATGAGAAGTACTTTAATACTTATCAGAATAATTCTATTTCTCTGTTTTTAGATTCCCTTCTTTGATGATGTTGGTGCAGTAACACTGCAGTATTTTGATACCTTATTCCAAAGAGATAACCTTCAGAAATCACAGTTTTTCAAAGGACTGCCAAAGGTTCTGCCAAAACTGCCCAAGGTATGTTGTTGATCAGTTTGTTATTATAGTCAGGAGTATAGAATTTAAAATTTACTTTGACTTACTATAATAACCCTTCCAAAAAAAAAAACTGTAACTTTTGCCAGGGGTACATAAATGACTATAAAAGGCTACAGACTGAAGTCACAAAAGTTTAGTGGACCTTTTTTGTGTGGTCCAAAAATTATTAAATAGGGTAAAAAAATTAGAAGGCTACCACCTATGCAAAGGCAGCGCTTGGACATTGAACATCAGAAGAGAAGTCTGTAAACTGTCATTGTGGAAATCACTGCCTCACTAGCAGTTATACTGCTGTATTGATACTAGTCTCTCCAATTCCTTTACTCTCCCTTTCTGGCTTATTAAATCGTGAGGATAATATGGTCTAAAAATATTAGTGAATGCTAAAGAAGCCACTGGCTGGAAAACTAGTAATTCCTTTGCAGAAATGTCTCCAGTGTTTAATCTATCAGATATTCATTGGTTATGCACTGTTTGTCTAACCCTTTACTTAGATGCTGTGGAGAATAAATGGGAAACAAAATATTGTCCTTGCTTTCAAGGGCTTTACAGTAAGTGTAGATAGGGTTAACATGCATGAAACAACAATTAACAATGTGTAGTATGAATCATAAGTAATGAAGAAATTAAGAGGAGAACTGTATTAGTGAAGACTAATTGGGGAAGATTTCCTAAAGGAAGGGTAATCATATGTCCCCCTTTATCTGTGATGTTCCCAAGTTATGTCTTTTGTCCTGGCATAATTAGCAATAGCACCCTATTTTACTCTCAAAAGTGTCCCAGTTTCAACTATAAATTATATAGTCACCTTACCCAAAGGGATTAGAGATTTTAGACTCTTAACTTCAATGTTAATACTAAAGACCTGATATAAAGGTTAGTTTTATGAAAACATTTTTTGCCTTTCAGCGTGTCATTGTGCAGAGAATTTTGCCTTGTTTGACTTCAGAATTTGTAAATCCTGACATGGTACCTTTTGTTTTGCCCAATGTTCTACTCATTGCTGAAGAATGTACCAAAGAAGAATATGTCAAGTTAATTCTACCTGAACTTGGCCCTGTCTTTAAACAGCAGGAGCCAATCCAGGTATGTATGTAGATATTTTTTTCCTGTTTATTCAGTGGTCTTAGTCAATGATAACTATCATTGAAAAGAAAAGGAAAGGATATTTGACTTTTAAAAATTGAGGTAAGTATGAGAGACTTTCTTTTCCATTAGTCAGAAGCTATTTTGCATATGTTTGAAGTGAACCATTCCTAAAATTATAATTGAACTTCGCAAGTAAATGTCTATAGCTTCTCCACAAGTTGCTGTCTCAGAAAACAAATTGTAATGAGATTTTGCATGTGTTATATTGTTCCCATTGCCTTATTGAAAATTATAGGTTTAGGAAAATAAATATTTATTTTTCTCCTGCACTTTTAAGTATTTCTTTTTTTTTGTTTTGTTATTAAGAGTCTTTAATTTGTAGATGGTTTATGCCAGTTGTTTCTCTTTATTTTATTGCTAATAAATAGTTTCACCAGAAGAGGAGAAATGCTTCCAGCACCATGGAAGTAATATGTGTGTGTGTGTATTGTTAAGGGAAAATTTAATTAGTCTCTGATATAGACTCTATTAAAATATTTATTTGCCAGATTCAAGGTAGACTTGGATTTAAGAGAGCAGTAGGGTTACATACCTGGGTTAGAATCTCGCCTTCTTCATCTCCTTGGACAAGTCATTACTCTCTTAAAGTTTCTATTTTGCTCATTTCTGAAATGTGGAAAGGGTTGTTGAAATTAAATGAAATTTTCTGGCACATGGTAAATATTATTAAGTTTCTGCTACTACATGGCAAGAGCTTATTGGTAAACCATTGATTACCTGATTTAATGGTTTTATGACAGACTGTTTGTGGTCCTTCCATTGAAAGGAGGGGAACAGAAGGAAGTCTGTGGTATTAAGACAGGAGTTCCCCTGCTTAAGGAAAGGGCAGGTGAGAGAACTGTAGGCTTCGAAGCAGAGTTCTCCAAACATGGTCAAGGTGTCAAGAGGGAAAGGAGTGGAGTCCCATGTTCACTAAGCTATGCATCAGATAGGATCCTAAGGAACCTATCATCTGAGCTCTTATTTGCCTTCATTCTTTGTATTTTTTTCCCTTAGTAGTAGTAGTAGTAGTAGTCTAGCTAAAAATCCCTTCTGAAAAATTTTAACTGAGCCTTGACAAAACTAAGTATTCTGCATGGATAGAAGGGATCATTTGTTCCTTATTACTTACGTATGTGGTGGCAAACAAATGATCAGGGACAATTGAAAATGTTTCTAGAATTTTTCCTGACAGTCCTTTTCATTTCTGTACCTTTTCTTCTCTTGAACTTCATAGAAGCCGAGTGATGGAATTTACTTCTTTGGGACATCTGACTTTGCTGCCCTCAGGCTTTTATTTTTTTACCCGGTAGCTTTGCAGATAGTTGGTACTTGTGGGTGAGTGACGTATTACTGAAGATATGTGAGAGTTAGGAAATTAGTCTTTATTTAAATGTTTAAACTGAGAGCAGATGTTAAATATAGTGCTTCTAGAAACATAAGAGACTTGATTTATATGTTTTTGTCTTCCATGCCTTCAGGCTAGCAACATGGTGAGTGTCAAAATACATAACTTGTTCTTTTGAAGCTACTTTAAATTTTGGCATGTGTAAAGCGTCATAAAGATTCTAGACTTTAATACATTGTTCCCCTTTTCTACACAGATTTTGTTAATTTTCCTCCAAAAAATGGATTTGCTACTAACCAAAACTCCTCCTGATGAGATAAAGAACAGTGTCCTGCCAATGGTTTACAGAGCCCTAGAGGCTCCTTCCATTCAGATCCAGGTGTAATATTCAATTTTTTTCCTTTAATGATGATTTTGATTCTTAAAGCAAAAGAAAGAAGTAAAGTACATTTTAAGTTTGTCATAATTTTTTTAATATAAAGCTCAATAGTATTTATTACTCCATTGAATTGCATGATGTATACTACTACTAGTGTGTTCACTCCTAACTAATTTGAAGAATCAATTGATGAATACCTGTATTAATAAAGTAAAATGATTTGTTGCTTTTACTTATCAGTAATATACTATTATAGAAGGTTTGATTTGTTGTAGTTTGGATTGCTGTATACCTTCTTCCTAAATGAGTAATTAATATATGAATGAAAATGACAAAGATGTATGTGCCTTTTTCTTACGAAAGTGTTAAGTAGGTACTTCTCATACTCATAATTTTCTTTCATGTTTGGTAACTCAGTCTTCTATTCAGAAATGTTGTTCCTTTTGCATTGAAGTTAATTTGTATAGCAGGTAGGTAGAAAAGCAGATAGTAACTTAGTGTGACCATCCCTAATGCATTTATAGTCATGCTTTTGTGTTACAAAAGTGCTGTTAAAACATCACATACTTTGCCAAACTTTTAGTTCTGTAATTTTGCTACTAAAATTTTGGTTCTATGGGTTATCTGGAAAAAAATTTTTGGATTGCTATTAAAAGTATAATTTAGTTTGAGCTTTTTTTTCTCACTTTGGAAAATAAATACTTATGTTAAGAACATCTCACTGCATAAAAGGTGTCATATTTAAAAGTTTACGGTCTCTTCACCAGTGCAGATTCTAGTAAAGAAAAACAAAGAATTTTACTTTTTATAAGTTATTGACCAAAGCTTTTTTTTAAAAAAATGTGAACCTAATACCACACATATAAGGTCACTTGTTTGACTCATTTCAGTCCTTATCTAAGTTTTCTTTTATTCCAAATTGTGAAGTTGATGTTAAAAATTTTCCTTACAATGTCATCTCTTGCTGCCTTTGTCCAAATGACGTGGAATGATTGGGGAAGGTACTTACTATTACTTTTAAGTGCTTTCCAAAGGAATTGTGAATTATAGCTTCTTGAAACATTCCCACAGGCCCTGTGTAGTCAACCTGGTTTTATATTCAGTGAAATTAGGGAGGAGAAGGAGGATCGAGTGATGTGAAAGGTCATTTTTCTTCCTAAGGCGGTTAGTTTGGCCAATAAGTTACCAGCAAGTATTTTATTAAAATAGTTAATATATAATTCAAATTGAGTTGTGCACTTTGCCAAGTTTTAGAAACTAGCATTTCTGATATCATTCAATAGAAGTGTTTAGTCACCAGTCCAATTAACTAGTATCAACATTGCTTGGTAAGAGTCTGATAAAGTTAAAGCCTATCTAAGCTTTGGGAGAGAGAGCAAGAGCAGCAAACAAAAATCTTTTCCTCAAGCTTCATGCAAGTTAGAAGGCTAGGAAGTAACTTCTGAGATTCATTTTTGGAATGGTATTTTTAAATTGAAGTTTGATTAGAACTATTTAAGAGGCTAGAGAGAGTTTAGAAAAGCATTTGGAAAAGTAGAAGATGGTTTACAAAAGTTTTAGGGTCATTAAAGGCATTAATAGAAATGTATGTGAGAACCAGTTTTTAAAATTATTTACCTTTAAATAAACGTAGAATTTGTTTTCATTCTCCCCTCCCCACCACCAGTTACAGAGAAAGTAGAAAATAATAGGCAGAAGTTCCTGAGAATATGCTAATTGGACTTCCTTTTGTTTATTTTGTTTTTTTCCGTCTCCTGTTCTTAGGTTCTTTACTCTGTCTCCTCCTATGGTTCTCCCCTCCTCTAGCTAAGTGATGTAGACATAATTTAAGATTTCCCTCTTTGTAACCTACTGCTAGATTATATGGCATAGTGCGTGTGTGCAGTCAGTCTCTCTCTGTCACTCTGGTATCAATTAAGGGCTGAACTTCCCTGTTCCCCTCTGGTAACAGGAGCACAGTATCTCACTGACTGCTCATCCTTGCTCATTCTCTACCATCTGTGGAAAATAGTCCCTTAAATGTAGTTTGTATTTATTATCCTCAAGTTATATCACCTACTTAATTATTATACTTCTGAATAGATATTAATATTAACTCTTTTCTTTCTATCTGCCTTTTGGAAGTCTGGGGATAAGTTAAAGCAAATAAAATACTTGCCAGTATACTGATACCAGATTTTTAGTGGTTGATTCATTTCTATCTGCTAACCATAAATGAATGTCTTTAAGTTTACCAAATATCATCAGTGACTCCTTCCCTGATATACATTTATACCCCCATTTTCTTCAGTAATCTCTTTTTTGCTTTCCTACAAGGATCATTCTGCCTTATAAGGTATCTGAGATTAGGTTCTTCAGCCAGTTAGTTCTCAAGCCATTTCCTGTTCTTTTTTTATCTCATTTAATCCTCCATCATCCCCCCTTTCTTCTGTTATCCTTGGAGTTCCCAGTTCCAGTCATTTACACTATGGCATGGCATTAAGTTAACAAGAATGTTTTAAATAACTTTTCCTGCTTCTGTCATTTATATTTGCTTTAGTTTCAGAATTTAGAAATAGTTAAAAATATAAAGGAAATTAAAATTCTCTGTCAGAGATGCCCACAGTTAACATTCCCAGATATATCCTTCCAGTTTTTTTCCCTAAGCCTGTAGACAGATTTAAAAAATGGGATTATATAATAGTATCTTATTGCATTTTATCCTTGATATTGTTAAACAGTCTTTGAAAATATATTTTAAAATGTTTGTATTATATCCATCATATGGATCTATGTGACAGCTAAGAAATTCCTTATTTAAGAGGAATAGTTTTACGTGACTTTGTACTTGATTTTCCCTTGTTGTGAAAGATAGCAAAACTTAGATGTTACTTTTTTTTTTAGATGTTCCTATTTTTAAAAATAAATTAAGAATTAATTGTGTTATCAGGGAAAGAAACTAGGAATGCGATCAAGGAATTTTGGTATATATGCTAGTTGTATGACCTAGCGTGAATTTGAGCAAGGTCTTCTGAGCCTGTTTCCTCATCTGTAAAATTCAAAATTGATAATAAGTTTTTTCCTTTCAAACAGTTGTTGAAAAGATCAAATGATATACCATACATAAAAGTTTATTTCAAGCTATGTGACAAATTAGCCATGCAAATGCAAAATGTTTTTTAGTATGTGAGAGAGTCTTTCTCTAAGATTGCTCCGATTTATTTTCTTAATAGGAACTCTGTCTAAACATCATTCCAACCTTTGCAAATCTTATAGACTACCCATCCATGAAAAATGCCTTGATACCAAGAATTAAAAATGCATGTCTACAAACGTCTTCCCTCGCTGTAAGTAATTGCGTATTAATTTTTGTTTTTCTTTCACTTCTCATTGGCTTAAATAATTTTCTTATTCTTTAATAAACCTTTTGTAGTTTGTTCATATATTTTGTCATGGCTATAAGTAGAATATATATAGTACTATGAAAGTGAGCAATAGCTGTAGTTTTCCCTGATATATAATTTTACAGTATTCCATCCCTGACATTACTCCCTGTCCCCTAACTTTGAGTGCTTCAGTAGAAAATTTGAGTAATTTTTTTTCTGAATCCTTTTCTGCTTTAAGCCACAATTTATTTTTTTTCCATCTTTCTTGCAGAAATGTGGTGCTTTTTGTTTTTTTTACCAACTAATTATTTTCTGCTTTTCTTAGTTTACTTTTTTTCTTTTTAAAAAATAGTTTTATTGATATTATGATCCTGACTAAAAGTATTCTATCTTAACAAATTCTAGCTAAAAAAGAAGGGTGTGAAATATTTATCAAAATAGTCAAGAGAATATAGATATCACAATTGATAGAATTGTGATAAAAGAGCTCCTAAATATCAGGTTTTAGTAACTGTATTAAAGATATATTTAGAAATACAAAACTTTATGTAGGACAAATATACTTTTCACATGTTGTTAAAATATTTAGTTTAAGAATGACTTGAACCTGAATTAGAGAAAAATACTGGAAGCCCAGTAAAATTAATCACTTGGTGGGAAAGTTTAGTCCTTTTTTGTAATTCAAATGACCCCAAGGAAATATTCTTAGCAAACAAATGTGTAATAAAGCTTTTCAAATCCTAATTACTTTATTTAAAAAGATATAAAATTAAAATCATTCCTTACCTTTAGCTACCTAGTATCCTGGCAAAGCAATCAAAGATTCTTTCTGAAACAAGTCAGGGGAATTTATAAATATGTGAATTTTCTATATTAATAAAGGACGAGAGCTTTTAAACCTACTTTTATTCTTGAGGTTTTAACATATACCTATATGAAGATTATACTCATACTTAAAATATTTTGGTCTAGATTGCAAAGACTTTAAATGACTAATTCAGTTTACCTCTTTTAATAGGTACGTGTAAATTCATTAGTGTGCTTAGGAAAGATTTTGGAATACTTGGATAAGTGGTTTGTACTTGATGATATTCTGCCGTTCTTACAACAAATTCCATCCAAGGAACCTGCGGTCCTCATGGGAATTTTAGGTAGCTGAAAACTTAATGTCATTTGGTGCTACTTTGTTTTACAATTATGCAAGTAAACTTTTCAATCTATAAAACCATTTTGTACTCTTTTCATGTATATAGCATTCAGTAACTGAAGAATGATGGGGTAAATGCCATGACATAACTTTTCTTTGTGTTAATTTTAGCAAAAGCGGTAGTACTTGACATTTATAAAGGAATAAGATATTTGGGAATCCTGGCTTCACAGATATCATGATAGCATGTAGTTTTCTCTATAAAATGGTACTAAATAAGAGAGGCAAGCAAAACTACTTGAAATGCTGATACCAGTCTTAATAGTAATACCTGATGTTTATTTGGTACCTGATTTGTAACAGGCACTGTGCTGAGTCTTTTCTGTGCATTACCTTATTTTGTCCTCTCCAAAATCCAATGAGATAGATACTGTTATTTCTGTTTTACGGTAAGGAAACTGAGGCTCAGAGGAGTGAAGTAAGTTATTCAAGGTTATACAGCTGATAACTGGTAGAGCTGGTTTTTAATTTAGATATGTTTAAGTCTGAACAAATATTTTTCACTGCTAAGTGATGTGCCGATGAAGCATTATTGGCCTTACAGCACATTCTATTCTATCAGCGTAATTACAAATCACTCTGTAAAAAAAACTCTGAAATTGCCTATAAATAGTTAAAGCCCAATCTGGAAATGTTCAGGGTCTGCTGTACTAATAGAGATAGACCTAGCTGTGGAATCACAGAAACATTAACAAGTTACTAAACTTGAAGTTCTTTGTTAGTTTTGAAGAAAAACTATGTTATTCAGCCATGTATCTTTAATACCTACTCTAGTGCCTGATTTATAGAAAACCCTCAGTAAATATTTGTAGGAATGGTCAGTAAGTAATCTGTTGTGGACCTCTGTAGAAATAGAACTTTTGGGATATGGTATGAAACTTTTGAGCTCAAAGAAGTTAGTCTTCTTGAGAAGGAGTTTGACGTAGTGGAAAGAGCCCTAACCCCAGTCCTGGCTATGCCAGTTCCTCGAGGGACTTTGAAAAGTTTCTTCATCTATCAAATGAGGATAAAAATAATATCATTATAGGAGTTTTGTGAGAATCAGTGAGACCAACTGAAGGGAAAGTAATGAGCGTAGTGCCCTGCAAATAAGCATTTAATGGGCACTCAAAGTTATTCTTTGAGTATGTAAGTGAAGTGTGCATTAACAGCAGAATAACAGGAGATGGTGTGTTCTAAAGCTCTGGATTCTATCTATACAAAGCACTTATAACACAAAAGCATTCAGAGAATGAGGAGCAAACGTGCTCAGTTTACCAAATGAAGGCTTTGTGCAATAGGTGTATCAAGCAGGGTCCTGAAAGTTGAGTAAATAGGTAAGACAACAGGGAAGGACTGTGTGGAGTTGACTTAAATTATTAAAGTTCAGAGATGTTGAGTCTGATTGGTTAAAGAAGTGAATAAAGGTATAGGACCTATACTTAGACACTTTAAATAGATGTCTCAAGTTTGAATGAGATGTCTGAAATATATGTTTAGATGTGTTCAGAATAGAGAGATATTCTGTAGCCTTTCTGCTGCACTGTAAGAACTGTATCTCGTTCTGATAGACTTTTAATTTTATACTATCATTAAATGTGTTCTTAAAACCAAAAGAATACAGGATAAATGTGTCATGGTATGTTAAATCTAAACTGACAGTAAAGCTGAAATCATTCTGATCCATATATAAGAGCATCCTTCTTCTAAGCATTGATAAGGAAAAATTTGTAACTACACTGATTATCAAGAGATTTCATATAGATACACTGTTTTTCTGATTTGTATTGATTTGTGGTACTGAATTATAACATTTGTCTTACTCTTTTCTGTCAGGTATTTACAAATGTACTTTTGCTCATAAGAAGTTGGGAATCACCAAAGAGCAGTTGGCTGGAAAAGTATTGCCTCATCTGATTCCCCTGAGTATTGAAAACAATCTTAATCTCAATCAGGTAGGAGTAGTTTTGTGCTTTATTCAATTTATTCAGCTTACTGTTTTCTTGGCATTGAATGTATAAATATATTACATATAAATAGGTAAAACAAGGAAAAATATGCCAAAGAGATAAATGAAGAAAGTTTGTGGGTTCAAAGTAAGGAGTATGTGAGTTAGAAGGATGGATTATTGGAGGCCTAATTGGGAGATAGTAAATGAGCAGAATTTTGAAAGATGTGTAGGATTGGGGACTACTTCAAATTTGGGACTGTGAAATTGACATGAACAAAGGGAAAAAAAATATGTCTGGGCTGTGTATTCATTTTTTATTGCTACCTCACAAATCACCACAACTTGCAGGTTTAAAACAACATAGATTTATTATCTCACAGTTTCTGTGGGTCAACCAAGCCAGGGCATGTATGCTCTGCTCAGAGTTTCTCACAGTGCCTCAGTCAAAGACTGAGGTCTCATCTGAATGCTCACCTGGGGGAGGATCTGTTTCTAAGCTCACTCAGTGGTCGTTGGCAGGCTTAAATTCCTTTCAGACTGTTGAACCGAAGGCCTCAGTTTGTTGCTCTCTGTTAGCTGGTTGCCACTGTGAATTCCTTGTTTCATGGGCCTCCAACACGGCGTCATCTGGTTTCATCAAAGCCAGAAAGAGTCTGCTAGAAAGATGGAAGTTATAGTCTCTTATAATGTAATCAAGGAAATGCCATCCCATTACCTTTGCCATATTCTGTTGGTTACAAGCAAGTCACAGGTCCTGCCCATGTTTGAAGGTAGGGGATTACACAAAGACAGAGTAGCAGAATGAGGAGATAATTGGGACCATTTTAGAGTCTATCTGCCACAGGGAATGAATAATACGTTTGAGAGATACCTATAATATAATCAGGGAGTGATGATATTAAGGTAAATTGAGACTAGAATAGGTAGACTTTCGTTTTATTTTATTTTATTTTATTTTGGCCATGCCATGCAGCTTGCAGGATCTCAGTTCCCCCACCAGAGATTGAACCTGGGCCACGACAGTGAAAGCCCTAGAATAGGCAGACTTTAAATGCTCATCTGGTTTAGGTATTTGAACTTTCAAGATGTGGTAAATGTTTGAGCAAAGGAACTGTGTACTCAAAGGTTATTATAGAATTACCTCTGCATACCTCTATCACTGTAGTTGTCACAGCTATATACTTGTGTGTCTGACTTTCCCAGAAGGCTGGTTGTTATAGCTTATTCTTCATTATATCCCCAGTACTTAGTACAGTGCCAGAAACAAAAATTTTTATTGAATTGAGAGAAAATTTGAGGTACAGAGTAATGACAAGGCATTTTGTTCACCATAAAACTAATGTTTAATGATGTATAATGGAAAAGATGGGGAAGGGTTACTGTTTAACTGAGAGTGTCAGAAATGGATAGGCTGGCAAGGTTTGGAATTAAAGACTAAAAGTGAATTAGAGCAATGAAGGAAGCAGAAAGCTGAGAGTTAAGCAAGAGAGCTTTTGGCATAGGGGAGAGTGCTGAGTGAATGGAGTTTTCAAATTAGAGAAATTTGTAAAATTAATCAGATCGAAAATTTCATTTGAAGTGTAGGGTAAGCCCCTGAAGGTTTGTGTCCTTAGATTTCAGTTTTTGTCTTGATAATTTCTTCATATCTTGGACGGCAGGGTTGAAATTAGGATTGGCAAAAAGGGAGGATGAATATTGGGGAAAAATAGAATGATAACATGCCTAAGATAGTCTTCAACTTTTGGTCATTTCTGTTCTTAGTTCTCATATTTATGATTTAGGGTGTTTTAAAATATTCTCAAATGCTTATTTTAGAATATATAATTACATTTGAAGTGTGTTAGTTTTCTTCAGCTTTATGGTTGATTTTTTTGAGGGGCCTATTTTCATCAGCAGAAATATTTAGATTCATATCATCTGGTATTTTACAATGGTTAGCATGGATGTGGTCTGCTTTCCTATTCATTTCATGGACAGGGTTCCTAATTCAAGACTGCCCTCTTCTGTCAGTTCTGATTTAAAATAATCTAAGTATATTACACATTATGTGAAAAAGATAAAGTAACTTAGGAAGATACATTTTTAGCATTTGATTAAAAAAGAGCAAATACCATGCAGCAATCCAAACACAATCACAACTTGTGTTGGGGGACGGTTCCTATGACCACCCCCAGATTCAGTGATTCACCAGGAGGACTCAGGCCTCAGCCAATGGTTGTACTCACAGCTATGATTTATTATGGTGGAAGAATATAAAGCAAAATCAGTGAAGAGAGAAGGTTCATGGGGCAAAGTCTGGGGGAAACCAGGCTCAAGCTTCCAGAGTCATCTTTTGGTGGAGTCACACAGAATGTGCTTAATTTCCTGGGTAATGAGTTGTGACAGTGTGTCTGAAATATTGCCAGCCAGAGAAGCTCATTGGAGACTCGGTGCCTGGAATTTTTATTGGGGGCTGATCAAGTAGCACCCCCTGCCTGGTACTCAAATTCCAGTTAGGCACAGTGAGCCACTATTATCAGTTAATGGTGGGAACCTCCCAAAATCTGAGTTCCTGGACACCAGCCAAGGGCCAACCTTGCAAGCAGACTTTTCCAAGGATAGCAGTGCAGGCCTACTATGTTAATGCTTCAGCAATATAGATGAAGTCTCACAAACATTATGTTGAGCAAATGAAGCCAGACACAGAAGAGGATCTACTGAATGATTCCATTTATATGAAACACAAAGACGGTTAAAACTACACTGCTAGAAGTCAGAATAGTGTTTTCTCATATGGCGAGGGAGGGTAGGAAATGACTAGAAGGGGGCACGAGGAAGCTTCTGGGGTGCTGCCAATGTCCTGTTCTTTTTCTGGCTACTGGTTAAATTCAGTTTGTGAATTTTTTGAGACGTGCACTTATATGTATACTTTTCTATGTATGTTATATTTTGTTAAAAAGTTAAAAAAACTGATCAGCAAAGAGTCAGTCACGGTAAACAGCTAAGGAAATATGCCTTTGGTTACTCTTATGGTCAGACAGAGGATAAATGGATGATAGAGCATGGTTGAGAGGCAGCATAATGTAGTAGAAAACAGTACAAGGTTTGGAGACAGACTTAGTATGAATTCTAATTCTGCCATATAAGTTATTTAGTATTTCTGAGTAAGTTGCTTTCTCTCTTGCTGAGCCTGAGTTCCCTCATTTATAAAATAGAAATATTAATAAATTTACTTTGAAGAGTTGTGAGGATTAATAAAATAGTGTATTTATAAGCACCCAGCCCAAAGACGTAGTTGTAAGATTTGGGGACGGGAAGAAAGCAGTTTCTAGAGTCTTCCTGTCATATGTGGTATTATTAAAATAAATTGTTTATGATGATCCTGAAGTACCATAAGAATTATTTAACTAGGGGCTTCCCTGGTGGTGCAGTGGTTAAGAATCCACTTGCCAATGCAGGGGACACGGGTTTGAGCCCTGACCCGGGAAGATCCCACGTGCCGGGGAGCACCCAAGCCCGTGAGCCACAACTACTGAGCCTGCGCTCTAGAGCCCGTGCTCCACAACAAGAGAAGCCACCACAATGAGAAGACTGCGCACCGCAATGAAGAGTAGCCCCTGCTCACCGCAACTAGAGAAAGCCCGCGTGCAGCAACGAAGACCCAATGCAGCCAGAAATAAATAAATAAATAAATAAATAATAATTTAAAGTTTAACGAAAGCTTAAACTATGTTTAACTTTGAATTAGATATACTTTATGAATTTTAATTATTTGGAAGTTAGATTATGTATATTTAATATTTCTACTAACTTTTTAGAAAACAAGGCTTATTTTAGCCAAACATGTCATTTTTATAATGATCTGAATAAAGAGTAATTTTTTATGCATTATTAAGCAGATTGTTTTCAGATATGCACAAATTTAGATGGTCATTTTTGGATTAGTCTAGAAAAATCAATGTGTAATAACTGCTGGAGTTGAATTTATATAAGACTGCTGAATAATAGCTGTTAGGCAACTCAGGATATAAAACTTATTGAGAACATGTTTTCTGGAACTTAAAAGTCTCATCGACTATATCACCACCAAACAGAGATACTGTAAAAGCTTGCTCTGATACATTGAGCTAAAATATACTATTCTTATGTCATCAGTGCTATGAGTGGGTCATATTCTGATAAAAATAGAGAATATTATGAATAACTTGTTGAATTATTTTATTAGATTACCTTTGTGGCTAACTTGAAACGTTATAACCATATCAATTTCTTATTACACCAGTTCAATTCCTTCATTTCCGTCATAAAAGAGATGCTTAATAGATTGGAGTCTGAACATAAGACTAAACTGGAGCAACTTCATATAATGCAAGAACAGCAGAAGTAAGTAGGTTGCATATGAATTGCACATGGTCCAGGAGTGACATTAAAGTTATGTCATGGTTGATTTTCTAGAATATGGACTAGAAAAATTGAAGGATTTCAATTTGACTATATGTAAAGCATATAAAAATTTTCCAACATATTAAGTTGAACTGAGTTTAAATAGAATGTTGTTGAAAATCTGATGTCATTTCTGAATACAGAAGCATAATAGGATGTAACCTTAGCGTTTTCTCTACATAAAGAAAATTCTGTTTCTAAGAAAATCTCTTGTCACATTAGCTACTGGCATTGTAAACTCAGGGTGCTGATTGCCAAGAGCACCACTTAAAAATATTTTTCAAATCTGTGAAATCCTGGTGTTTTGATTTCTCCTTCTTTTTTCTCTAACCCCAGAAACATTTATAGAGAATTCATTCCATATGTAGTACCACAGCGTGTACCTCTTTTTTTATTTGTATGTTTTTAGGGAGGATTTTCTAAATTATTTGCAAAATACTAGTATTCAAAGGAAGAGGGGAATGGTAAAAATTATTCAGTGGAAAATGCCAGTTTTTATGATCAAATCTCCACTATATTCTTTGCTCCAGAGGCAAAACATGATTTTAGGATGCCTGTTAAAGTTTAATCCTGAGTCAAAGACATCTGAAAATCAGTAAAATTGATATCAATCATGAGCCAAGTCCCCCAAAAGAAACTTTTTAGGTTCTGCTCCAGTGTAAGATGAAGGCTTTATGGAAATAAATACACAAGGTGTAGAATGATGTGAAATAGCCCTTTGTATGCACTAAGTATTCTGTGATGTATATATTTATCATGTTTAATGGATTGACTATATTAACTTAGGAACCCCGAAAAATAGTCTTTAAAAATTACAACAGAGAGAAATTTTCTATCTATTATTTATACTTGAGGTGTAAATGAACCTTCTCTTTTTCTCCTTCCTATCTAAATCTTACCTGTTTTTCAAGGAATAGATCTTGCCCACATCACTTATTCAGTGATTATAGCATTTATTGTTAGAATCACAGATTCTGAACTTAATCACATTAAGTTCCCATATCATGTCTTGTCTCTCAGTGAGCTGTAAACTCTTCTATGGTAAGAACCATGCTTGCCTGGTTTTATGACACTAAGTTCTCCAGTAAATCTCAAATGCTGAGCTTCAAAAAAAAGACGTGTGTACAAATGTTCGTTTTTGGGGCAAGCAGACATTAATAGTAGTAAATAATGAAAAAGATTATGACTATCCTTAAAGAATGAAGTTGCAGTTTGTTTAGATTGTAGTAAATTCCATGTGGATGAACTATTTTTAGTACAAGTTTTATTTTTAAAACATACATTTCTTTTTATTGCTTTGTCATAACTCAACTCTCTCTTACAGATCTTTGGATATAGGAAATCAAATGAATGCTTCTGAGGAGACAAAAGTTACAAATGTTGGGTCTCAGGTAAGAAGATATTTAGATTATTCTAATTTTTGAAAAAAAGTGCTTGATAGTGTGCTCCATTTCGGGGACCTCTGATCTTTAAGCAGTAAAATCACAATCTTGCACGTCATTCAGCTGGTTGACTTTTTGTATTTCAGCATATTGACAAAGTCTTTAACAACATTGGAGCAGACCTTCTGACTGGTGGTGAATCAGAAAATAAAGAGGATGGGTTACAGAATAAACATAAAAGAGTAAGTGTCTTTACTGTTCTTTCAGTACTCATATTTATATTATATAACTTCTAAAACCACAGATTTTTGTTGGGAAATACTATTTAGCTTAATAAGAAACATTCTTTAATTATCTTTATGAAATTTAAAAGTTATCAGTGGGTCATGTATGACCTGATGACGCATGTTGAGAATAAACATGCTTAAGATTTTTAACTTCCTTTATTATTCAGTCTTCCATGTTGGTAACATTTCTAGGTTGCCTGACTTCTTTGTCCTTTCTACTGTACTTTGCCAGTCACATCCCTTGATAAATTCTACAGTGTCTCTTCTCTGATTCTGATTTTGAATAACAAACTTTAAAATGATACTTTCCAATTGAAATGTTGGTTAGCATCCGATATAAAAAATATGTCAGTTTTGAATTTCTGCTGAGGGCAGTTTTCTTCTGTTCATTCAACAGTTATGAGTACCTGTATGTGTAGAGCCAAGGAACTACTAGACATTGTGGTTTACAAAATTGTAAGAGGACATACTGCGAGCTTATAGGTTGGCAAAGTTGATATAAGAAAAAGACAGATGTTGAATTTGATGCAGACATTAGCAGTGAAAGAAATTGTTCACGTTAAAAAAAAAAGTTGTTTCCTTTTTACTTAGCTTTTTGATGAGTTTCTAAAATATTTTTGGAGTGAGCTAGAATCTCCCAATTTTATAAAATGATATCACCTAATCATATTCTCATTGTCTGGAAAAATATGATTCTAATGAATGGTTTTAAAATAATAATTTTATTATTATTTTCATACTGGAAATAGTTTAGCATGGATCCTGTGAGTTTCTACCTAAAGTTAAATCTTATCGTAATTCAAAGTATAACTTACGCTGTGGCAATCACCAATACAGGAGTAGTTTGTAAACTACTTGGTATTGTCAGACATACCAAAAAGAAATCTTCTGTTTTATAAATGGAATTATGAAAGTTGTCAGTTGATGTTTTTGGTTTTGTTTTGTTTTAAGGCATCACTTACACTTGAAGAAAAACAAAAATTGGCAAAAGAACAGGAGCAGGCACAGAAGTTGAAAAGCCAGCAACCTCTTAAACCCCAGGTGCACACACCTGTTGCTCCAGTCAAGCAGGTCAGAGTTCATTTCTTTTGCATAATTCAAGCATACTACACTTTTTTTTTAATATCTTTATTGGAGTATAAATGCTTTACAATGTTGTGTTAGTTTCTGCTGTACAACAAAGTGAATCAGCTATATGTATACATATATCCCCATATCCCCTCACTCTTGAGCCTCCCTCCCACCCTCCCTATCCCATCCCTCTAGGTTGTCACAAAGCACCGAGCTGATCTCCCTATGCTATGCAGCAGCTTCCCAGTAGCCATCCATTTTACATTTGGTAGTGTATATATGTCAGTGCTACTCTCTCACTTCATCCCAGCTTCTCCCCCCCGCCCCGCAAGTCTGTTCTCTACATCTGCGTCTTTATTTCTGCCCTGCCACTAGGTTCATCAGTACCACTTTTTAAAATTCCATATATAAGGCATACTACTCTTAAGGAGTAAGGTAGTATAGAACTTAGTCTACCTACTAGTGTTTTATAAAAATGTATTTCAGAAAATACTTTAATGTGTAATTTCTAAGAAGTATGGGCATCAAGAATTTTCCAACAACTCCTCAATAGCCTGCCTAATATATAATGTTTTGTAATAGTGCTTGTTACCAACAAAGAGGAAGCTAGATTAATGGGAGGGTTCTTAAAAAATATTAGTTCTATGGTACTAATTCAACGCTGTTCACTTTGAAATGACCAGGAATATTATATTCATGCATTTATGTATTTTTGAGCAAAAAGTAATTTTCAATTTTTAGCTTTTTTGTTATAGTTATGTTTGTGAATTGATTTAGGAATACTTACCTATATGTCCTGACCAGTATTTACTTCCTGCTATGGTCCAGGCAGTGTTCTAGGTGCTGGTGTTAGAGCAGTGATTAAGGTCTCTGCTGATAGAAAGTTTATACTATTACTGATTTCAGAAATTACTTTATCTTACAAGCTTTCTTTAAATTATTTTTTGTTGTTGTTGTTGCCTCTTAATCATTAAATTTCTTCCTCTGGGAAAAATCTTTGTGGGCCAAGAGGCAAAAATAAAGTATTTTGTAGGTACTTATAAAAGAATAGAGAAAATAAATTTCCACAAAATTTTGATGAAATTCAAAATACAAAAATAATAGAGTATCCTTGTCTGTAATACAGATCTAATGAGAAAAATGCAATTCTGTTTTTTGGTGGAGGTGCAGCGGGGGAGACAACATTTCATTTAATTGGAGTTCAGAGTTGTGTTCCCTGTCATCAAATTGATTGCAAATGTTCATCCTTAAAAAGCCTTACAAAAATATGTGGCAGGCTGGATTTGGCCTGTGAGCTGTGGTTTGCTGTCTTGGTGTAGACTATTGAGCTTAATTTTAACTTGTCCTTTATGATAAAATTTATCAAATGTTTACTAATTTTAAAGTAATTTGGAATTCTTGGAGATAAAATAATTTCCTCATATTTTTCAGACTAAGGACCTGACAGACACATTGATGGATAATATGTCATCTTTGACCAGTCTTTCTGTTAGTACCCCTAAAATTTCTGCTTCAAGTACCTTCACTTCTGTTCCTTCCACGGGCCTTGGTATGATGTTTTCTACACCAATTGATAATACAAAGAGAAATTTAACAAACGGCCTGAATGCCAACATGGGCTTTCAGACTTCAGGATTCAACATGCCAGTTAATACAAACCAGAACTTCTTCAGCAGTCCAAGCGCACCTGGAGTGGCCAAGATGGCACTGGGAACACCTTCCACTTTGCCAAACTTCAGTGCTGTGAGTGTTCCTCCTGCTGGTGCGAAGCCGACTCAGCAAAGACCCACAGATATGTCTGCTCTTAATAATCTCTTTGGCCCTCAGAAACCCAAAGTTAGCATGAACCAGTTATCACAGCAGAAACCGAATCAGTGGCTTAATCAGTTTGTGCCTGCTCAAGGGTCTCCAGGTGTGGGCAGTTCGGTAATGGGAGCACAGATGCGCATGATAGGACAGTCTGCCTTCGGTGTGCAGACTAATCCTTTCTTTAACCCGCAGAACTTTGCACAGCCGCCACCTACTATGACCAGTAGCAGTTCAGCTAGCAGTGACTTAAAAGATCTTTTTGGGTGAGGTGTCATGCTCCTGTTTTTGAAGGATTACTTCAGTTTTAATCATGGGTAAGCTGATTTACATCTATATAGTTGGCTTGGAGGAAGTACTTCTGTGGGAAAGTGAATGGTCCTGTGACAGAAAAAAACCTGTTGTCATGCCAGCATAGTAGTTGTATGGACTTTTTAACACTTGAGGTTTTTAAAGCCTTGAGGATTTTTTTCCTCTTACCAACTTCTCTTCAGGTTTTTAGAAGACCCAACCCATATCAATCTCAACGAGAAAAAAAGACACCTGAGTATCTTGAATAGCAGAATTTTTAAATCAAATGTTTATTTTGGCTTGTAAATCTTGGTGTTATTTAAAAAATTGAGTTGATGGTAATTGCAAGTTTCATCTGTTAAATACTACATGGCACACAGTCTGCCTTCACAAGTCATTAGTCTTCATTTTTACTATGTGAAAATTCTTGATGCTGTATTGATTTGTTTGCATTTAGTGTGACTGAGTGAGAAAATGATAAGCCTAACGAAAAGGATCGGGTCATTTGCTTTTCCAATCTTATTACTTCTCAGATGAACTAATGTTTAGTGCAAAAGACTGAGCGAACACTGCAGAATTTAACTTAACCTTGATTTCATTGGTTCAAACTAAAGGCATTATTAACTATCATAAATGCAAACTAATCGTTGTAAATTATATTTTAGCATGGTCTGCCTCAAATAGTAATGTATTTTTCTGCATTTACTTGGATATGTTTAGAATCACTTTTTTTCCTACTGTATCACAGACAGAAGAGGTATGTATTGATTTGTACAGGTATTTGAAAAAGCCCTCTGATGTGCTTTCCCTGACTACTGCCTTCATATTTCATTTTGAATTCAAACTTCTGAGGTTGCAGCACATATGAATTGCATTTTCAAAAGGAGATTTGTAAGAATTAAACTATATTTAATGAGTATACTTTTGAGATTTCTGCTGTATTGTTTCAAATGTAATAAACTTTACTTCTCTAAAAATGAGCACTTGTATCTTCTGGCTACTAACAGATTAATTTTCAGCTTGATACGTTATGATAACGTCTGACTTTGTCAGTTACTGCATCTGAAGTTTAAATCTTCTCTAGGAATTTCAGGACCCTTTGTTCGAACATTTTTATGTCCATAATTAGCCATTTTTAGGAAAGAAAGAATAAATTCTTCTAACAGGAAACATGCTTTCTTTTTCAAGGCCTTTCTCTGATATTTTTCTTTGATTTGCTGATTAGTCAACCATGGAATCTTATGCTATAGATGTCATTTGTATTTCGTTAAATTATATTCCATCCTTATGTGATAACTTTAAACTGATCTTTCAGAGAACTATAAATGTATTATAATTGCAGCCATAGAGTTTGTGGTTTTTAATTATCTGAAACCAGCAATCATTTAAAATAAATCATATGAAGTTTAGTGTGCTGACACTACATTTATTCATTGAAAAAATATGTATACACACACTGAACATACAGTACTTGATTATAAAATGTAATTTGATAATATCGCTGGCAGCATTCAGTAAGAGGGTATGTTAAAAAATAAAAAGTCAGCTTAACATCCGGTTTCTGTATGAGCTGTATTTTGTTACATGGTTTTAGGAAAAGGACTGATAGGAATGCTAAAGAAGCTTTTCCAAGAAATGAAAAGCACTAGGAAGAGCAGATGCTTTTGGCAGATACATTCATACCTCGACCTGATTATTTGTCTTGATTGTAACACAATATCTATCTTGAGAAAGGTTTACATAAGGAATAAAACTGCTTAATTGAAGAATTGAGCTGAAGAGTTGAAGAATTTTTCTTCGTAACAATTCAGTAGTCACTGTTCATTAGGAAATTGCTTTTTATTTTGTAAAATAACTTTGTCAGTGTTGAACTCCTAATTAGAAGGAAAACTTAATAGAACAATTTATATAATTTGAACTTCTAAATATAAAAATAGATTATTTGAAAAAATATATGTGATTCTTAGGTAATTTTCACATCTTGAAATTTGTTCGTTCACTGAGGTAACGATGCTATATTTTTAGAAGATTTTCTACACTTTTTTCTTACTTTCTTGAAGGTATTTTGTTTAAATCATTTCTATCACTCGAACTGTTACCACTGCCTTTCTCTGTTGTGAAACTGCCTCTAAAAAATAGTTCTGTTTTTAGGCTTGTATTTCTATGTGAACAAAATTTTCAAAGTACTAGATAGATCACCTTAAAATTATTGAGATATTGATGGCATTTTAAGTCCCTTGTGCTTAGAGTAGAAAGTTGGTAGGTTAAAAAGCACCTGTAGACAAAAATTACAAGAAAGATTCCCTTTTATTTGAATTGGTTCTTTATTCTCCTAATGCTAAAGTGTGTGATATATTTAGAGGATGCATAAAAAGAAATGGAAATAGACTATGTACTTGGCTGGGGTTAGTTTTGTTTTTATTTTGGAACGCTTATAACCCTCTTTTCACCTGAATAAGTTAAGGAAATAGGTTTTTGTTATTGTTTTTTAACCTGTAAAATACCTCACATGGTTGCTTTTACATATTAAAGGAAAAGGTATATGTGAAAGTACCTGATAGCAAGCACAGAGTATGCACCAAATAAATTTCGGCTTTGATGAAACTTTCCATATTAAGTTGTGATTTCATGCTTTGTTATTTACTGGTCTTGAAATAATTTTAGAACAAAACAAATCTGTAAGAATTCAAACTGTATAGGATTTTAAGAGATTATTTATGTTGCTGGCTTTCAAACTATAACTGTGACACTCAGTAAGAAATATATCTTACATTACAAACCCAGTATATGAAATTTATACCTGAAACAAAAGTTTCAGAAAATCTTTGATACATATAGTGTACTGTGTTTTTTTTATTATATCCTATTAATTAAAAAAAAAAAAAATGGTTACAATCCCTAAAGAGATTTCATGATATAGTTTGAGTAAAACTGAAATAATTCAACACCACACAGATGTAGAAACAGAAGGTCAGAGATTCACATGCCCTAACCCAAGAAAGTTAGAGCCAGGAATAGAAGCTAGATTTTTTTTTTTTTTTTTTTTCTGATCTGCAATCCCATGCTTTCTGCCATTATATCCTTTATTGTATGAATTCTGGAGTTGCTTTTGTCAAAATGGTTTAATATAGTAAGTATTATGTGTTCAGTACTTATTTGGTACCATAAATATATTTACATTGGAAAAATTGGCATTGAAGAGGAAGAGGGAGATGATAGAACGGAAATGTTCATGGTCAAAATCAGCCTCTGGGCTGCTTCTCTGAATTGTGGATGAGATGGCTGGGGGAGCCAGGTTAGCAGTGCTTGCAGTACCCAGACATGTAGTAGAATTAAAGCATATAACCTTGAGGAGGGGGTGGCATGGTGGAAAAAGCCATTTCACCAAAATGGAGCTTGTTAGATATTAGAAACTTCTATCCAAAGCAGCCAAGTTGCTCTAGCCACTCAGAGAGGATTTAACTACCTGGAGTGCAGAACACATATGTAATTTAAAATTTCCTAGTAACCACATTAAAAAGTAAAAATGGATGAAATTAATTGTAATAATATATTTTGTTTAACTTAATAGAGCCAAAATATCATTTCAACATGAATTGATACAAAATTTAATGATATATTTTACGTTCTTTTTTGTGCTTAGTCTTGAGATCCAGTGTATATTTTACACTTAGGACATATCAATTCAGGCTAGTCACATTTTGAGTACTTGATAGCCACGTGTGGCCAGTAGCTCCTGTGTTAGATATGTAGGTATATATGGAAGGTAAGAAGCCAAAAGAGTGAACTCTGGCAGTTATCAGTTTACTGTCTCCCAGCTCCAAATCCATCCTTCTCTGCCCTGCTTTGTGATACTCGAGCTGGACCCTGTAAACGCATCTCTCTTGCCAGCTTGGCAGAATGTTAGGCTTCGTCGGTAGAGGGGCCTGAAGTGGCACTGCAAAGCAATAGCAGCAAGAAGTCACTTCTGGATTCTCCATTTTTATTCACTGCAGGAGCCCGGCAGCCCCAGCAGAGGACCCCAGCTGTGCCTCAGTCACACTGTCCCACTTGGGAGCAGCTCCAGTGGGCTGCTTTCGGCCACTCCCTCAAGCAGCTGTCTCCCACTCTGGCCCTCTGACAAATGTCTTCACCACTGGTGGCTGAATGTACCTGTGGAAACCACGCCTTCGCCGAAGAAGGCGCTCAGCTTGAGGGGTTGGAGTGGGGAAGAGAGCCTCTTCTAGTCTTTAGTTCCTTAATTTTCTTTTTACTTTCTCCTAGCCTAGAGGTAGTAGCTGCCTTTTTTTCCTTTTTTTTGCAACTGCTACTTCTGAACTCCTTAGAGTCCTTTTTTATGCCTTTTAAAGGCATAAAAGGACAAGTAACTTCTACTAGTTGACAATTACTTCATTAAAATTTCCCTGTTCAAATGTCTGGTTTTGTCTCCTAACCCTACCTTCACTGGTAAGACCCCTCAGTCTATTAAGCCATTTAAAAATGGGGCCAATATGAAATAAGTCAGACAAAGAAAGACAAATGCAAGTATGATTTCACTTTTATGTGGAACCTAAAAAACAAAGGAAAAAAGAAAACAAAACTCACAGACAACAGATTGGTGGTTATCAGAGGGGAAGTGGATTGGGGTAGTTGGGCAAAATGGGTGAAGGTGGTCAATTGTAATGTGACACATATTAACTAGGCTTATTATTTTAATTATTTTTTAGTGCATACAGTAATCGAATTATTAAGTTTTACACCTGAAACTGATATGTTATAAACCAATTTTACTTCAGTAAAAAAAAGTTGTCCAAAAAAAAAATAATGGGGCCATAGGATGGATATATGTGCTGCTAACAAAAGCTATAGGGAATTGTATATATGTAGCCTATATTAAAACTTTCCTTTCTGAAAGTTCTTTTGAAATGTGCCTTGAGTGGAAATATGATTTAGCTACTCTGTACCTATTTGAGCAGTCCCAATTTTCATCTTTTTTTTTTTTTCCTGTATTTTGGATATATGTTCTTTTTGTGGTGGCCTAGGTTGCTAGGAAACCCAGTGTTTGGCTTTCATATGAGAATGAGACTGTAATGTCCAGAGTTTGCATGTAGGGATCAGCATTCATGTAGGTCCCTTCCGAGTCCCTGCCAGTCTTTCTAAATGCAATGATCAAACAAAAGTCAAATATGGGGCTTGTCCACGGGCGCATTAGGAGCATAGAGTGCATGGACTTTGGAGCCAGATAAAGTTGGGGTTTGGGAGGGGGGCATATTTTTTTTGAAATTTCAGGCTAAAATTATAGCATTTATGGCTCTATGGAGGTGGGATGGGTTGCTTTACACATTTGTTCAGTTGGAACAGATCCAAAATAGTTTTTAGGAAAATCTTGTCTCTAACAGTGTGTGCTCTTAAGATCACTTTTGTGGAGAGATGGAAAGGCCTCTCACTGAGGTGGTATCCTCCTTAGACTGCTCCAGTGTCAGAAGGGGATGACATCTTTATCCCCAGCTCCAGTGATCATACAGACCTGCCCCTAATCAGCAATGATATCTGTACCCAGATACTTGTCAAAGAACAACATTTAACTCTCTATTGCCCAACGTTCAAAATCTCATTTTTGAGAAAGTTTTATGGAGGAGGCCAAAAATTGAGTAATCCATCCATTTCTTTAGAAATTCTGAATGAAATTAAACCCACTGTGGAGACCTTTGTGCCTGGGTTGCGTTGTTTTGGCCACACATCAATTTCTGTTACTGCACTTAGCTTTGGACTGTATTATGAAACATATTCATGCCAAGGATGACGCTGTTTCACTCTAACATAAAATAGTTTCTTTGAGGACCCACAGGAGAAACTTCAGGTTTCAGATCAGGAGTAAGTGTGCTTCTAAGCAACTAGTTTGCCCTTATGTTTTAAAGTCTGAATAATGGAGTAAATCACATATTAACAGCTTGGAGGTTCAGGCAAATTTGCAGTCCACCTGTAACAAATATATAGGACGTTAATAGTATGCATTGTTCAGTACATCTGGCTTTATCTGATTTTTAAAATTCTTATTTCTCCTTTGCTCTGATTTCCATTTTAAAAAAAAGTTTTGTATTATGTTCTTAGAAATTCTCATTTTGGAACAAGGTAAAGTGTAAATAAGTATATGGAATGAATGAGTTTAAATCTTGTCTCTTTCACCAACTGACCAGAATAAGTTTTCTCAGCTATAAAATGAGGATCACGTCTTACAGACTCATTAGGATTAAATGAAGTAAACGTGTGTGAAGCACCTGACAAGGCTCCTGACATACTGTAAGTACTCGATAGATATCCTTACCTTGCTTATGCTGGACATAAGCCTCTAAAATAATATCCACTTGAATCAAGAGCAGATACCTCACCTAGCATTATTTGAATACGTTTATTCTTCAAAAAACAAGCCAAAAATAGGTTATAGGCTATGAGATTCTTGGGACACAAATAGTAAAGAGATGTAGGCCATGTCATTAAGGAATTTGCACTGTGGTTATAAAAGGTAGCTGAGTAAGCTGACAATTACAGGACAGCGTGGTATATGCTGTGATAAATCTTAACATAGGAGGGACGGCCAACCTAGGCCAGGGGAGTGGGGAAGACTTCTTTAGAGGAGATGGGCCCTGAGCTCAACCTTGCAGGGAGCCTTTTAAAAATTGTGTTTGATGCTATCAAATGATTACTTAGGAATTACATTTTCCCAAATTAAGCTGGACACACTGGGGAGAGGATTAAGGTAGGTAACTCCCAAGGTCCTTTTGAATTCTGAGATTACATGAAAATTGCTTGAATTAAGGAAAGTCCGGTCAAATGACTTGATGACCAGGAACAGTGGAATTAATGTTGGCTGAGTAAGCCAGGGATGACACCAACACAAGGAATAAAATAAGTGAGGAATATTGTTATTTTTTAAGTAATAATTTATGCTTCGTTGAACATTTCAGAAATTTAAGAATCCACACGTGTGAGTTTAATAAACCTACTTTAAAACAGTGGCTGGGGGATTCCCTGGCAGTCCAGTGGTTAGGACTCCACGTTTTCGCTGCCAGGGTTCGGGTTCAATCCGTGGTCAGGGAACAAAGATCCTGAAAAATAAAATAAAATAAAAACATAAAACAGTGGCTGGCTTCTGGGGGAAAAAATGTCTGGCATAAATAAATTTAATCTATAAACCACCAGAAGATGTCACTATCTCCCAAGTAATAGTCCATTACATTAGCTCCTTTTCGTGTTCATTTTTGAACACTGACAGACTGTGACAGATTGATGTCTGGCTTGTAATATTGAGTCTATGAGAAGGATAGGACCTCACAGGAAATACTTGTCGAAGGTGTGTAGGTTTGTTCCATCTTGATTCTTGATGCCCTAGATATGTGAACCCTGTTCTCTAGTTCATGTATTGAAATTATCTGGACACTCTGGATTTCATTTGTGCTTTCAAGAAAAATTAAGATGGTGAAAAATCCTCCAAAATATACTCTCTGATCTTGACTTTCTCTCACATTTTCCGATTTCGTTATTATTATCCAACTGCATTTATTAAATTATCAGATTTTCTGTGTTCTATCTTGGACACAATCTAAGATATCCTTGAATCTTTTTATTTTTTATTTTTTATTTTTAAGTCAACTTTCATGGTGTGTAGAGCAAAACTGGAACATATTTCCACACTGTAATAATACTGGATGAAATGAACCAGTAGTTCCCCAGTTAGTCAGAAGTAAGCATTTCAGACTGTCTGAGCCAATATATACCAATATATAACAGGAAGTAACACGTTAAAGAAAAATAAATTATAGCAAGAAAACAGGCTCAAAAATTGATCATCAAGTGTCTTGTGCTGGGGGCTGTGGGAGTGGGATTCTCCAAGATAAAAGGTTAATAGTTTGTTAAAGGCAGCCAGTGACAGCCAGCAGATGAGCAGATGGGTAAGATTTCTGCTTCAGTTCTGCCCAAACCTCAAAAGAACTAAATACATCACTTGTCTTCTCCATGCCCATTGGTTTCAACAGTAAAGTGGAATAGTCTGGCCAACCTAGTTCTCTTGGTAGTTATAACCTCAAAGGAGCAGTGAAGAATGAAGTTGAAGTGTTTCATAAATATAAGGAATTCATGTAAATTCTTCTATGAAAAATACAAAATACTCAAATTATTCCATGCTGTGTAAAGACATCCTATATTTCTATATTTTGATTGTTTGACTTTATTTAAAGTTTTCATTAATAGGGAAAATTTGGGAAATGTTTTTCATTGGGAAAAATTTTAATTTTCATTAATTGGGAAAAATATTTAAGCAGTTACACTGATGAACTGAAAATAGAACTTGATATGTTTCTAGGGTGTCCATGTAGGCAGCCTTATGTCTGCAAAGAATTATAGAGACATTTATTTAATAATGGTATAAAATTATGTTCCTATAACTTAGGAACATAGAGCCAAATTAATTGAATTCCAGTACCCAGCTCACAGTGAGCTGAAATGTAATGGGACTAACAATGCTTTATTGTGGGCTGGAAACAGCACTGTATAATGAAGTGAGCATTTGTAATTAATTGGTTTAAATCCTGGCTCCACCAAAAAACTATGTAACTTTGTAACTATGTAACTATGTAACTTCTTGAGTTTGAGCCTCAGTTTCCTAATATGTAAAATGGAGATAATATCTGTTTGGTCATTCTACTTTGTCATTCCTAGTTTTTCATTCCCCTTTGTGAGTATGAAATGAGATCAGGAAACTCAAGTCAGCAAGACAGATAAGGAAGCAATGACTGCAGAATGGGATAAAGGTTCCCGTTAGCCTCCCCTTAGAAGGGTGGTCTTATCAGCCTTGGGTGGATGGTGGCAATTTTAATTCAGGGGCTGGTACATCAGTGTTATATGTTAAATTCTCTTTATTTTGCTATTGGTTTGCCCTATTTTTTGGTGGAACTTTTTAGTGAAAGCAAGCAGATTAGTATGTAATCTCAAAAACCAGCACCCTGTTTTATTTCTAAAAATTTCACTCTTGCTATCACAAGCTTACCTATACAGTCACACCTCTGTATCGGTGGGGGTTGTGTTCTAGCCTCTCCCCACCGGCACCCCCCGCAGGATGCCAAACTCTGGGACGCTCAAGTCCCTTATCGGCCCTCTGTGTCCACAGATGCAGAACCCATAGATATGGAGGGCCGACAGTAATTAGGTGCTCAGTGACGTTTTTAAAGACACAAGGATTCTGAATACATCTTTCCTGAGTTGTTGTGTTAAAGACAGTCTTTAGTACCCACAGTGGGACTTATAGGATCACAATGTACTGTGTATTGTGGTGACACAAGCTCAGGAAATGGGCTTAAGGACCTAGTCCCCAATCTCCACATTCTACTGGCCAGGCTACCTTGGGCAAAATTGAGTCTTGTTTTCTCTACCTGCTTATCTGTTACACAGATGGTTGGGAGAATCAAATGAGATACTTGAACGTGCTTTGTACGCACGTTTGACTATTAATAAAAGAATGTCAAAAATAGAAGTGCAGTGAAAAAAATCAAGCTTTATATACATTCAGATTAGTACTAATGATAGTTATCAACAATATACAAATTTTAAAGGATTGGGAGAAATACTGAATAAAATAGAAAGTTTTATGTTGGTATTAGTATGTTATGGGGACAAGGGGAGAGGAGTATGGAATTGGGGTGTAGAATGGGGCCTAGAAAAGCTGCCACAGAATTCAGGAGAGAAGGAGCCTCAGGACGATTAATTTTCTTCATTACCTCTGTTTCCTTATGAAGTTTCTTATCCTAAAAGGTGAATAATTAAGTCATTAGTTTTGAGCCTGTTTAAAATTCTCCACCTAACACTTTGATCGGGTTTGATGAAACTATTTTCTTGCATAAATTATATATATGTGTATATATATACATACACACACACTTATATATATATATATATTTTTTTTTTGTCTAGGTAGATTAGAATGACTTGGCTAACAACCAACTTATGAGATCCACTTTTTTCACTGTTGGGAGACTACAGTCCTACCTAAAATTGAACTGGATGGTCAGGCTTGCCCTCATGGTGTTAGGTACAGGCAGTATTGGCATTTCAGGATTTCAGGACTAAATACCAAATAAATGTTTTTATTTTACTTTAAATTTTGATTAGTATTTTCACTGGGTATATAATTTTAGGTTGACAATTTTTTCCCTAGTTTTTAAAGAGATTATTCCATTGTCTTCTGACTTTCAATATTTCTGATAAGAGGTAAACTGTCATTCTTTTTTTTTTTTTTTTTTTAGTTTATTTTTATTTATTTATTTTTGGCTGTATTGGGTCTTCGTTTCTGTGCGAGGGCTTTCTCTAGTTGCGGCAAGCGGGGGCCACTCTTCATCGCAGTGCGCGGGCCTCTCACTATCGCGGCCTTTCTTGTTGCGGAGCACAGGCTCCAGACGCGCAGGCTCAGTAGTTGTGGCTCACGGACCCAGTTGCTCCGTGGCATGTGGGATCTTCCCAGACCAGGGCTCGAACCCGTGTCCCCTGCATTAGCAGGCAGATTCTCAACCACTGCGCCACCAGGGAAGCCCGTAAACTGTCATTCTTATCTTTATTTCTCATCTAATAGATCCAGAGCAAAAACCTTTGGTTTTTTTATCTCTTGGGTTTTAAATCATTGATAAAGTCAAGATTCTTTATCAGTGAGGAGCAGAAACTATCTTAGCTAGAGTGAACTAAAAGGAGGGCAATTTGTAATAAGGATTGGGTATTTCATGAAACCCAAGGGTAGGACAGCTGGGTCTAGACAAACAGGAATTGGAAGGCCATTAGAAACAGACACCCTCAGCCTGCTAAAGTTTCATTGTGTTTCATTCCTCTTACTCTTTGCCAGACCAGTGTTCTCTCCATCTCCAGTCCATAACGTGAATGTAACCACCCCCCACCCCCCACCCCCAGTTACAGTTCCAGGGTTCTGCAAGATTAACTAACAGTCTTTCAATTCTAAAGTCAAATTACAGGAAAATTTGGCATCTGACTGGCTCAGCACAGTGCAGGTGCCCATCCCTGGTCCATCCAACAGGAGATGGGAAACATTATAGTATATACAGGACTTTGGGGGGCCTGTCTCCATAAAAGAGGAGGGGGGTGGTAGTGGGAGGGAAGTTCCCTGAGAATGAGGAATTGCTATGTTCTGGGCAATCACCTCTAAAGATGTCCTAGTCAATCTTATTTTCTCTAGGGAAGAGGCTCTTTCTGTACAGGATGATGGGAAGTCATCGAATACATGCAATGGCTGGATTTTTTTCCTAATGCATGTTCAGTCTACATATCCTAAGCATAGACCAAAGCTTTAGTTTCATGGCCCTCAGGGGTTTCTGCTCTACACATCATTTCATCTGTCTTTGCTGTATTTGTTATTTTGAGATGGAGAGCACATATTTTAATGCTCTTCTGTAACCACTAAATTATATAAAGCTCATGATCATTGTTCCAGTCTTGTTTTCTACCACATGGTAAACTCGCCCAACTCTTTGAAACTATGCAAATTTCCCCCGGGCGCCATGCTCTCTCATGCAAGTCTTTGCTCCCACATTTTTTTTCTTTCGTTTGCCTCACTCTTTCAGCCCTGAAAGCTTATACTATCATCCCCTCTTCTAGGAGACCCTCTCCCACTCCCTTAGTAAGCTAATTTAGGTGTCCTTACCTGTGCTCCCATGACCACATGTGTCACTCACCACACCATATGGACTCATTCATTTTCTGGTTTGTTTCTTTAAGGGAAATATCACAGTTCAGCCTATATCACCAGTGTCTCAGAAAGGCCTGCCACATAGTAGGCCCTCATGAGAAGGAACAAATGAATAAAACGAGCCTCAGTTCTGGAAAGTCTGGCTTTATATTTTCTTGTCTCTATTATCAACAGCTCTAGTGTAGAAGTTAGGAGTTCAGGCTCTGATGCCGGACTTCCTGGGTCTGTATCCCGTCTCTGCCTAGTTTCCTAGTTGTGCGAACTTGAGTAAGTTGACTTTAAGTCTCTGTGCCTCAGTTTCCTCATCTGTAGATGGTATAATAACGGTACCTACCTGAGAGAGTCGTTGTGGGGATTAAATGAGTTAAGTGCATAAAGTCTGGCACCTAGAGGGTGCTCCATAAGTGTTAGTTATTATTATCATCAACCATCTAAATCACTACCAAAAAAACCTTTGCAGATTCAGGTGTGTGTCATGAGCAATACATTCTGCAGAAATGGTTTGTGCTCTTAGCAGTCATTGACCCTTAAAAGAGATTCACGTGGTCTTTGCCTAGTGGTGCTTCCATTATGTGCTCTAAGAGATTAGTAACCTAAAGTTATCTGGGGATTGAGGAATGGGTTAGAAGCTTCACCAGGGTATGTTTTCTGTAGCAAGAGAGTGTGTTTATCATATTTTATTTTGATTGTATTTGTTTTTGACGAATGAGTGAGCTTTTTGGAGACAGATGAAGACATTTTGGTGGAGTGATTAGATATGTGATTTCCTGGAGTCTTAGCATTCTCAGCCTTGAGGAGTTGTGGGTGGCAAGGTTGGCGGCCTAAAAATATCCTTTTAAGAGCACAGGGCTGGATAGGATTTTTTTGCAGAAACTGATAAACTGCCTCTGAAATTTGTATGGAAATACAAAAGACTTAGAATAGCCAAAACAATTTTAATAAAAGAACAAAGTTGGAGGACTTTCATTTCCCAATTTCAAAACTTACTCTATAAAGCTACAGTCAACAGAGTGTGATATTGGTAGAAGGATAGACATAAAGATCAATGGAACAGAATTGAGAGTCCAGAAATAATTTTTTATATTTATGTTCCATTGATTTTCGACAAGGGTGCTAAGGCAATTCATTGGAGAAAGGATAGCCTTTCTAACAAATGGTGCTGGGACAACTGGATATCCACATGGAAAAAAGATGAACTTAGGGCTTCCCTAGTGGCACAGTGGTTAAGAATCCACCTGCCAATGCAGGGGACACAGGTTCAATCCCTGGTCCAGGAAGATCCTACATGCTGCGGAGCAGCTAAGCCCGTGTGCCGCAACTACTAAAGCCCGCGTGCTCTAGGACCCGAGTGCTGCAACTACTGAGCCCGTGTGCTGCAACTACTGAAGCCCGTGTGCCTAGAGCCCATGCTCCGCAACAAGAGAAGCCACCACAATGAAAAGCCCGCACACTGCAATGAAGAGTAGCCCCCACTTACCACAACTAGAAAAAGCCTGCGTGCAGCAACGAAGACCCAACGCAGCCAGAAAAAAAAAAAAAAAAATGAACTTAGATGTTTACCTTATACCATACATAAAAGTGAACTCAAAATGGATCATAGACTTAAATGTCAGAGCTAAAACAATTAAACTTTTAGAAAAAAAAATAGGAGAAAATCTTCAAGACCTCAGGTTAGGCAAAGATTTCTTACAAGACACAGTCTATGTAAGAATAAAAACTGATACGTTGGACCTCACCCCATCAAAATTTAAAATGTTTGCACTTAAAAATATAGCATAAAGAAAATGAAAAGACAAGCAGTAGACTGGGAGACAATATTTGCAAATCGTATTATCTGGTAAAGAATTTGTATTGAGACTATACACTCATACACCTCAATAATAAGGCAAAAAACTCATTTTAAAAATGGGCAAAATATTTGAATAGAAATTTTACCAAAAAAGATACATCAGTGACAAATAAACACATGACAACGTGGCCAATGCTATTAGTCATCAGAGAAATGCAAATTAAAACCACAATGAGATACCATTTTATACCCACTTGAATGGTTATACAAAAAAAACCAGACAACAAATATTGGTGAGGATGTCAGAATGGGAGTCCTCATATATGCTACTGGGAATGTAAAATAGTGCTGCCACTTTGGAAAATAATTTGGCCGTTTCTTAAAAGTTTAAACATATACTTGCCATACAATCTACCAATTCCACTCCTAGGTATTTCCCCAAGAGAAATGAAAAGATTTGTCCACAGAAAGATTTGCACACAAATGTTCTTAACAATTTTATTCATAATAGCCAGAGATTGGAAGCAACCTAAATGTCCATCAATGGATAGACACAATGTGGTATGTCCATACAATAAAATATACCACAGAAAGCAGAAAAGGAGGCACAAACTACTGACACAAGTTGTGACATGGACAAACCTGAAAATCATCATATTAAATGGAAGAAGCTAGACACAAGAGACAATATATTGTATGGTATATAGTGTGTTGATTCCATTTATATGAAATGTCTAGTAAAGGCAAATCTATAGAGAGAGAAAGATTGATGGTTGCCTGGGGCAGTGTGGGGTATGGGAGATGGGGACTAACAGTGAATATGAGGGATATTTTGGGGATGATAGAAATGTTCTACCTGCTTTGTGCTTTATGGTGATGCTTCCACAACATGGTAAATTTACTAAAAATCATTGATTGTCCACTTGAAATGGGTGAAGTGTATGATATGCAAAATATACCTCAGTAAAGTCAGAGGAGGTAGTATGGGTCGGGGGGGTGGTGGAAGAAAGGAGGAGGAGAGAGAGAGAGACAGAGACAAAGACAGAGACAGAGAATGAGAATAGGACTGCGTGGAGCCAGGCTGTTTGGATCTGAAACCTAGCAAGTCTAACCTCTCTTTGCCTCAGTTTCCTGTCAGTGAAGTTGGGGGAAATAACAATTAACTATCCACAAAGTAGTGTTGGAAAGATTGTGATAATATGTAAACAATGCTTAACACAAAGTTTGGACCATAAAGAGAGCTCAACAAATATTAGCCGTAATAGTAATAATTATTATTATTGGTGGTAGTATTTAACCTACTGAGGATCCAGCTCTGATTTATATCAACTAAATTCAAATCCAGGAGAAGGGTTTGGACTGCGACTGCAGAGGGCAGTGACTCATGTTGTGGAAATGACTCTGGGGGAATCTGAGAGTCTAAAGCACAGGATTTGTCAGTCACCTGCAGGCTGGGGGTTGGAGCACTGGAGCCTCACAGATGAAGGCTGTTTCTTCATGGCAGCATCATTTATGGAGGGGTCATCCTGCCGCCCATCCATGTGGGAGCAACATGTGCTATTTCTACTCCAGTCCAACAATGACTTATGTTATACCACTACATGCCAGATCCTATTGGCTTGGAGGACAGGGGATTTGGGGGCACAGAGGAGGGATACCTAACCTTGTGTAGGAGGGTTTCTAGAGGAAGTGATATCTCTGTGAGACTTAAGAATCCCTTGACATTTCCCAGATGAAGGGTGAGGAGAGTTATCCAGACAGAGGCTACAGTCTGGGTAAACCTCAGAGGTGACGGGGAGCTTGCTGAATTCAGTGAAAAGCTGACACACAGAGCAGAGTGACAAGAAACAAGGCTGGAGTCCCACAGAGGGCCTTGTGTGCCATGATAAAGAATTTAGACTTATCCTGAGGATGAAGAGCACTAAGCAGGTTCCAGGACCGGCTCGGTCATCTTCAGTTCCGTGGTGCCAGTGGCACTTACGCACCACACCTTGAGTGATCCTGCTCTGTTGATCAGGGGCAGATAAATGACCTCCTAGAGGTTTGAGGCCTGGGTTTTGCATTTAGCCTCCTCGAGTGCAAGTGTTCCTCCAAGGACCACATCCATACTGGTGTCTCACAGAAAAAGTGTTTCACGGCTCCCTCGAGAGGCATAAGAGGCCATAATGTGGTCGCTGAGAACCTGTCTTAGGGGCCAGACCTCAGAAAAGCAGAGGACCTGTGAATGTTTCACACACTTCGCCCTGGGTGCCTGCTCTGGCTGAGAGCGCATTAAAAGTCCCAGCGACCAAGGGGCAGGTATTGTCCTGGTTACTATGGCATCACCTTGGAAAGGATCACTCAGGGAAAGCCACAGCTGAGCCGAGTGAGCCAGGAGGCGAATGTGGTCCGAAGCAGCAGGAGGGGCTGGAGATAGGCTGCAGATGCTGTCGCTGGTCTCGGGACACCTTGTGGGCTGGAGCCCACTTTAGCTTCTCCAGCTGCAGCCCAGGGCACGAGCCGGGCTGCGCTCAGCCTGAGAGTGGCTGCCTGAGACAGCACCACAGGCTGCTGCTGAGCTGGGAGCTGAGAGGGGCCGAATTCCCGGTCACACACCACTTGGCCTCTCCTTTTTTTTGGCAGGGGGTGTTGTCTCATCTTGAAAGATCTGGGCTGGGTTTCATCTTCTTTTTGATTTTAAGTAGTCACCTGTATGAGAACTGACTTCCAGGTGTTCATCGAGGAAAGCAGAGTGGTCCCCACGCTGGAAATGAGAAAGGATGACAATTTCCGAGACTGACTGTTGACGGCTTGGAGATACCCCCTTTTCAAAATGCCTTTTAAAGCATTTGATACCTTCAAAGAAAAAATTTTGAAACCTGGAAAGGAAGGAGTGAAGAATGCTGTGGGAGATTCGTTGGGGATTTTACAAAGGTAAAGTTTGAATGCAAACTTTAGGTTTCTTTCTGAGTAGCTTCACATTGCTGGTGTTTGAAAGAGTTTGCCTCATGTTTTTAAAGCCACATTTAAAAAAGGAGTGAGTGGGTCAGATTAAAGGGCTTCTGGAGCCCCTTCTCGCTCCAACAGACTATGTGCCTAGAGGAAAAGATGCATCAAAACGATAAGGTTGAATTAGGAAAACATCAAGACAAACATTCTGCTTATACAGTAGGATTAGCACTTATTGGAGATGGTAATATTGCATTATTGTGTGTTTGGCATTGAATTAGAAAAGATTTAGGGAGATAATATTTCATGTTAATTCAGTACTAATAACAAAATCAGGAACCACTTTATATGGTTATGCTCTGAGCTGAAATAATTTTTAAGAATTTTTCACTTCATTTTTCACTATGAATGAAAATTAGGTATTTGCAAATTGTGTAGCTTGTAATATAAACTATATAAAGTGGTTCTTGTTTGGGTAGTTTTCAAAGAGAAAGATAATTACACAATGGTGTGAAGAAAGTAACTTAAAAAATTAGTATTTAAAGCAGAAAATCTTACATGATTAAGTGGGAAAGTGTTAAGTACTATCATTGAATTGAATGTTTTTGTCCAAACCAAAAAATAAATCTTTTTTTAAAAAGTAAAATATATTACCATTGGAAGAGAGTTTGCCATAAATGAATGAAATTATGTGATATTTTAATTGTGATTTTTAAAAGTAGACATAGTAAATGCCTTCCTAGGTCTTATAGATGAATTAATAAGCAGTCCTTATGTGCAAGGTAAAATGACTCCTTTAATCTCTCTGACATAAATAAATGTGAAAATATCCTTGATAAGTTTTTTATGATTATTTCTAATCCTGGTGAGTGAAAAATGCCACCTAGCATCTCCTTTTAACTTTTCTATCTATGTTTTCTCTTAAATTTAAAAACTAGCATTTGAAGGACTATTTCTAGGCACACTGAGATTCATTCCACTTCTTGTATTTTATAACACAGGGGCTCCTGTCAGTGTTAAATTTTCCATTGTATCACTCTTGATGAGCTTAGCAGGAGAACTGGGTTGGGCACCTTATTATTTTGGTAATTAAAAACAAAAAACTTTCCATCAGAACTACACTGAATTATCATGTATAGACGAAAACCTACCTCAGTGACAGCAAGATAAACCAGCCAAACATAGGAAATGATTACAATAACCTATTCTTTTAAGAGTGTTTTATCCTTCCATTGAGCACTCCCAGGTAACATCTTATGGTGGTGTTCATTTGATTAAAAATGTGAAAGGAAGGCACAGTGGCTTAATTGGCATATTCAAGTGATGACAAAAGCATCCAACAAAGTCAGGAATAAAAACCACGACTTTGGACTAGTCACCATTACAATCACCAAACTCTGTGCCTTAGTTTATAAAATGCTCAACCAAAAGTACTTAGGAGTGTTCTTTTCCAACTTTGTTTTTAAAAATTTAATCACTTTTTTCAGTAAGGGACTTATCCTAAATGCTGGTTTTACTGTGTTTGATTGGATAATCCAAACTTGAAGATCCTTTTGTTTACCAGATTGGTTTACTTAGGGATATAACAAAATTAGTAATTTCCAAGTTGTGTGACCTCAACCCCAAATTAAGTTATGTGTCTAGGACTCTGAAGAGTTTCCTCAGAACTGCATCATGGAACAATAAAAAAGCAGCTAACACAGTTCTGGAGATAGAGAATACACTAAATGAATGCTAGATACTATCATTGTTGTCATAATTGTAGAATGAATGTTTTTAGAATAAATAAAGCCAAACTCGCACCTCTTCTTTCACTGATCCCTAGAGAGACACGATTGGCAAGGAAGGGGGAAAAAAGGCATTAATTGACCGTCGATCTAAGTTGACGGATCCTCAGCTCTAGTGGTCTTTGAGCAGCGCTCCAGAATTAGGGCTCCTCCAGCAAAAACAGCTCTGCCACGCACTTGGTGTTAACCTCAAGTCTATAAGATAATTATATATAAAGTGCCTTGCCCAGAGCCTGGCATGTAATGGACATTCCCTCTCCTCATTGATTTTTACATAAAACCAGTTGACGGAATCCAACGTGAAAAAAAAAAAAAAAAAAAAAGACCTTAAAGAACTGTTTTCTGTTTTGTAAGGGGCAGGAACATTGGGAAGTTAGAAATCCTGACTTTCTAACTTAGCAATCAGTATAAATCATAAATGTCTAATAATGTTTAAGGCTGAGATCATCATCTAGATGGAATTTTTAGATGTTTTTTAATCACGGAGTGTTCCTCTTGGTCAGGGGAGTGGCAAATTCACAGGAAAGCATCTGAAGTTTGCACATGGGGCTGATTAGAGCCAGGCATTATTAATCTTTCTGGAGAACAGTCATTGATAAGAAGCAGGTGAACAATTCATCAGCTAAAGGTACAATAATATTTTTCAAATGTAGGAAGAAAGATGATGCATTCACTTATCGTCCAGTATTGGAACAGATAGACAGCATTACATTTGGAAATTAATGTCCAAAAACTGCTATACAGATTTTTTTCAACTTAGATGATAATATGAGTACCCTCTAATTGCTTATGTGTAATAAATGATAATAATGAACACTTAGTATGTTCCAGGTACCGTAAAATTATTTAATTCTATTAACAATACTGTGAGGTAGGGCCGATTATAATCACGGTTTTACAGATGAGAAAACTGAGACACAGAGAGGTTAAGTAAATTGCCCACAGCTTATAAGTGGCAGAGCTGGGTTTCAGACCAGACATTTCTGCCCACCATTCTTAATCATTACACTATGCTGCACTCTAATCAACTGTCCGCTCTTCCCACTTGCTGTCTTGAAATTTAACCACTCCCTTAGGCTTAGGGACTTACTTGGGCTGCAAAGTAGCCAGCAACTTCTGGATCTTCAGGCAAGCATGGGCTTTTATCCTAATTAGTTATAGTATGGAAGGCTTTCCCCAAGGGAGACTGAGCGAGAGTCTGGTCTCCTTTTAGGTGTTCATATCTCCCCTTTAAAGTGATGGTACCAATCCCTATATTGTGTACATCTTCAGCATTCAGCGGTTGTGTATTGAATGTATGTACCAGCCGTGCACTGCCTGCTCCATAGACAAAGGCTAGTGTGTGAGACCAGGCTCTGAGATCAGGTGATCCTGGATTCCAATTGCCGTGACATCATTTACTTTCTGCCTGCACAACCTCAGGCAACTTGCTCCCATGGTTGCAGTCAGGGTGATTCTATTAAAACAGATAACATCTCTCCCCTGCTCACCACTAACGCCTCCCCCCCCCACCCAGTTTCCCACCTCACTCAGAGTGAAAGCCAGTGTCCTTTCAATGGCCTTCAAGGTCCTACATGATCTGTAGGACTTTGAGAAATCTGACTTCATCTCTGACCTTCACTGCCTGCCTCACCCCACTCCAGCCACACTCTGCACTCTTACTGGAGCTCCCTGGACCCGTTCCTGTGCCAGCTTTTGTTTTTTCCTTTGAATTAATTTTTACGAGAGTATAGTTGCTTTACAATGTTGTGTTAGTTTATACTATACAGTGAAGTGAATCAGCTATACGTATATATATGTCCCCTCTTTTTTGGATTTCCTTCCCATTTAGGTCACCACATAGCATAGAGTAGAATTCCCTGTGCTTTACAGTAGGTTCTCATTAGCTATCTATTTTATACATAGCATCAATAATGTGTATATGTCAATCCCAATTCATGCCACCCCCCCTTCCCCCTTGGTATCCATATGTTTGTTCTCTACGTCTGTGTCTCTATTTCTGCTTTGCAAATAAGATCATCTATACCATTTTTCTAGATTCTACATATGTGTGTTAATATACAATATTTGTTTTTCTCTTTATGACTTACTTCACTCGGTATGACAGTCTCTGGGTCCATCCATGGCTCTACAAATGACCCACTTTCGTTCCTTTTCATGGCTGAGTAATATTCCATTGTATATATGTATCACATCTTCTTAATCCATTCCTCTGTTGATGGACATTTAGGTTGCTTCCATGACCTGGCTATTGTAAATAGTGCTGCAGTGAACATTGGGGAGCATGTGTCTGGATGTGATTTATTGAGAGAGAGCTCTTCCTGGAAAAATTGGGAGAGAGGGAGTAAAGCAGGATAGGAAAGGAGAAAATGAAGCAAAGATGTGATCTCAGGTAACGCACAGGGGCCAGGTCACAGTGGAAAGCTCTGGGGCATAACTGGCACTGGGTTGTCCCTTTGAGCAAAGAGACCAATCTTTTATGTCTCTGCATCAGTCAGTCATTGACTGTGGGCTGCCCCGGCAGGGATGGAGGTTTATAATGGAGGCCATGTAGTGGTGGGCAGTTCTCCTAAGAAGCGAGCAGTTGCAGGCGATTAGCAGCTCTAGAAGTGTGCTGGCTTGAGAAAAGGGACCTGGGCTGTGCACTACAGCCCACTCATTGCACCATACAGATCCACTTGCTTCTCACATTCAGTTCACTCCATCCAGGTACAGCTTCTCCAAGACCCTGTGGTCATAATTCCTGAGGAACCTTCAGGAGAAGAGTTGGTGGGATGCACTAGCTCTCTTTGCTCTGGCTGGTCCCTCCTTCCCACCCATTCTCGAGTCCCCTCACTTATGTTAACTTGCCTTGTGGGTTGATCCAGTCCTCAATCCCTGAGGGGTCTAAACCCCTGGTTAACATACCCTTACCAGTTATGGTTGCTGTATTTGAGTTACACTGGACAAGGCAGTATCAGGAGATGTCTTAGTGGATGCCCTGAATGCCAAACGTATGTCTTCTTGCTCCTGTGATGAAGCAACGGTCCTAACTCATCCTGAGGATCAGGATCAATTTCCCTTGCTACAGTGGTGACCCCTGGCCTTCCCTTTTGCTCTTGGTGTGAGGACCCCAACATGACTGGGCAGCAGTCATAGCCATATACTTAATAGGATTTTCATAGTATTCCCAAGTGGAAGAATTCTTCTTCGGGATTAAGACTTCTGGATTCACAGAGCCTAAAGTTGAAGAGATGAGGTAGCCCTCAAGTGGGTTACAGGGAATGATGGTGAGTGGGGCCACCCCTGCTTCTAACCCCTTGTTTCTCAGATCCATGTATTCTACCTATTGGGGCAGAGTACCATGCAATAACTGTTGGTTTATGGAATATACTGCATCCAGAAGGGTAGCACCCTATCCTCACAGAGATTTATCTCTAAGCTGATGCCTCAGCTGCTTCTTTAAGAGGCTTCCTCAGCTCTGGCAGGTGGCCAGCTCCTGGAAGGTGCGGGGTATGTGGTAGAGCCAGTGGATCCCATTGTCATGTACCTCTGCTACACCTCCTTTGCCATATATTGGCTTCCTCAGGTTCTTATTCACAGGGGGAATTCACCCATGGTCAAACTGAAAGGAGAAAGTCACTGATAGTCAAATCTACTTCAAAGATGTGCTCTGCTCAATTACTGAACCACAGGAAGCTCTCAAGTTATTTAAAAGATCATAGCAGCCCTAATCTCTGACCACAATGCACTGATTACTAGAAATTAATGCACAATTATTTTTTTAAAGTCATCAGCCTCCTCTTGGCATCTCTACTTTGTCTAAGCTTCTGAGAGCCACACTAAAAGCTCATTAGAATCATTTTCTTGGCCTTTGCCAGGATGTTAAATCCTGTGTCATAGGGGAATGCCCCCTGAATTAGTTTCCTAGGGCTGCTGTAACAAAACACCACAAACTTGGTGGCTTCAAGTTATTCTCTCACAGTTCTGGAAGCCCAGACTCAAGCTGTCAGCAGGGCCACGCTCTCTCTGAAGGCTCTGAAGGAGGCTTCGTCTTTGCCTCTTCCTCGCTTCTGGTGGTTGCTGGTGAATCCTTGGCCTTCCTCGGCTTGTAGACACATCACTCCAGTCTCTGCCTCTGTGGTCAAATGGCTTTCTCCCCCTGGGTTTCTCTGTCTATGTGCTCAAAGCTCCCTCTTTTTATAGGGACACCAGTCATTGGATTAGGGTCTACAGTAATCCAGTGTGACCTTGTCTTAACTTGATTACATCTTCAAAGGACCCATTTCCAAGTAAGGTCGGCACAGGTATCAGAAGTTAGGACTTGAACTTATCCTTTGAGGGCAACATAATTCAACCTAACCTTCATATTGACAAACTCTCCCTTATCCAATTTTATTACCCCTACATCTCCCTCAGAATCCATTCCCAGGCATACTTTCCTGCTTCCTGCTGGTAAATGTTAGTCAGATCCTGCTTGTTTGTTGGTGTATAACCCCTCCCTCCATTGACAGGCACACCCAATATTTGCCTAATCTTTCCCAGCCTGGGACTCGGTGCTAATTATCGGTCTGGTGGTCAGAAAGGGAGGTGGGAGCAGATCTTGAAGAGCATCAGCGTCATCTCCTAAATCACCTGCTCCGTCTGAGGCTAGTTTTCAATTAAAAGGAGGAGGGACATCTGTCTTCCAAAAAGAAGCGTGGCTGTGTCTGCAGGTCCAGAGGGTTCAGAGGAATCTAGAGCTTTAGATGTTCAAGGGCATCTACCCTTTAACCCAGCACTCAGGTATCCTAGCATCCCAAGTTCTTAGGGTCCCAGTTCTTATCAGGATCTCAGCTTGGGTGTAAGAGACCTCCCCAGCCTCAGAATTCCACCTTCTCTGGAGTTCTGCTATTTTTTTAAAACTAAGCTTTTGTTTTGGAATAATTTTAGATTCACAGAAAAGTTGCAAATATAGTACAGAGATTTTCTATTTACTCCTTACTTGGTTTCCTCTAATATTAACATCTTACATTATTATGGAACGGTTGTCAAAACTAAGACACCAACATTGGTACCTTACTAATTCAACTCCAACACTTCATTAAAATTTCATTAGTTTTTCCATTAATGTCTTTTTTCCTGTTCCAGGATCCAAACCAGGATACCACATTGATCTTAGTCATCATGTCTCCTCTGATCTGTGACTCTTTCTCAGCCTTTTCTTGTTTTTCATGACTTGGATGGTTTTGAGGAATACTGGTTGGGTATTTTGTTGAATGCTCCTCAGTTTGAGTTGTCTGATATTTCTCTCATGATTAGACTAGGATTGTGAGTTTTTAGGAAGAACACTGCAAAGGTGAAATGCTTTTCTCATCATGTCATATGGGGGAGGGGTATGTTGTATCAACATAACTTATCACTAGTGATCCTAACCTTGATTGCTTGGTTAAGGAAGTGTTTGCCAGGTTTCTTCTCTTTCCATACTCTATTCTTTGGAAGCAAGTCACTAAGTCCAGCCCACACCCAGAGGGGATTCTGCCATTTTTACAATGAAGTCTTGTGCCTGATCTTCAGTTATGTCTGCTCTCCAACTGCAGGAGATGAGGGTCTCTTTAAAGGCTGACAAGGAAGTGACAGATGCTCACTTTTTCTTTTAAATTGGTAATTGATTGCCCCAATTCTGTTATTTTCTTTCTTCAGAGCATCAGTGGCATTTAACAATAGCCACTCAACTCTGTGGAGAAATTGCTATTTCTCCTATACCTCCCAAGTACCAGAGATATTGCATGAACCACTGCAACCCCTTCCACCTGTATCCCAGCCCAGTTCACCACAGCTGAAAGTCTTAGCATTTGCACTGGTACCACATACTGGGAACTATCAACACTCACCTACCACCAGTGTTGGGGTCCTCACTCCCAACCAGTTAGTGAGCTATCAAACTCTAAGATCTCATTCTTAGGGTTTGCTTCCTAGAACGACATTCTCTTAAGGACTCCCCACCTCAGGGGTCTTTCCAAGCAGCAGGGCACAGGACCCTTCAGCTTTTAGACCCTTAGCCTCTCTCTTCTAACCATCTCTTATTTTCTCCTAGTCTGGCAGTAGATTTCCTTATCTAGGGCTTATTTTCTCTTTCCCCAATTTCCCACAAATATCTTTACAATAACCAAGTCCTCTAAGTGCTTCTTCAAGGTTAGTGCTAGGACCATAGACTCAATACCTATAGAGTGAAGCAGGCCACATTGTATTTTATGACAAAGACACATTTTAGATGTCAACACACAGAAATAGTCTCTACTTCCACAAAGAACTATGCGGTATCATTCAAAGTTCTTAGTTGCAGTCAAGAGAATCCACTCTAGCTAAGGTGGAATGAAATTTGGTAAAACATATTAGTAAGCTTTCAGATTCCTTGGGAGGACCAGATCTGGACACTCTACCTGCAGTTAAAAGGCAACAGAGAACATATTATATCATATCACTAGAATGTTCTAGATAAAACAAAGCCACTACCAATGCTTGTCTCTAGGTACTAATTATGTTCCAGAATTCTGCCACAGAGTCACAGAGGAACCAGCTGCCTCCACCATTGCATGTGTCACCATTTGCATTGCCATTTCCCCTGCATACTGCATCCTCCTCTTGTTACTTCCTTTGGCACCTAAATCTCACACACACACTTCTGATTTGGCAGAGTCCACGTCATAGCTAACATTGTAACTACAAGAGAGCATAGGAAAAGTAGTTTTCTCTGCTGGTAAGGCAGAGCTCAAAATATCAAGTGGCATTTAGACATTGGGCAACCGTAAATGATGGTTGTCTACTTCTTATGATTGTTCATAGTCTAGTTTTTATTTTTCTTCTTCTGATAGAGATATGAGTACAAAACATGTTTTCCTTTCCTCTTAACTTTAAGGAAAGCAACAGTGCTAGTGTAATGTTAAATGGCAACTGAGCTCAGTGTTGGGGTGACAATAGAGAGTGGTGGGGACAGTAGTTAAAAGGAGAGTCAATTATAACCATGAGAGTATGTGGACCTAATAATTCCAGACTTTCAGTTTTCAAAATAAGCCAGAAATCCAAGTGTTTTTGTCTGTTTGTTTGTTTGTTTTTGGAGCAATCTCCTGACTTTTAAACTCTGGCAATTAATCCAAATCCTGGGAAAAAAAAAAAAACTCTATACATGCATCATACCATACAAAAAACATGTCTATGGGCCAGATGTGGCCATTGGGCTGTTGCTTTATCACTGTAGCTTAGGCTTTTGGAATAAGCAAGCATAGAGTCTAAGTCTTTTTTGCCTGCTGTCCATTTTCCCACCGGACCTCCAACCAGCCAAGACTTGTCTTCCCTGTGTTGGACTCCAGGACTGGGGCGCCCAATATGTCTGCCTGTGTGATTTCCCTTTTCCTCTGAGTCCCCTCCCTGGGTCACAGGTCTTGACTTGATCACTTGTCTCCCCTTCCTACTCGATCCTATGTGGATCTTTCTTTCAGGCTTGGTTGTATAGGAGTCTTTCTGCCAGTTTCCAGTGAGAATTGTTCCACATGTAGATGTATTTTTGACGTGTTCATGGGATAGGGTGGGGGCGGGGGGCGAGTTCCACATCCTCCTGCTCTGCCATCTTTATCCCCTTCTTATCATTCCCTGATTGGGTAAGGAGCACTGACTCTCTGCTTTTATGAGGGGACAGGAAAGGGTGAAATTCCAGGAGGAAAACAAAAACAGCAGAGGTTAACACCTCAAAATCTGTGAAACTATGCTGGGTACTAGGGATACTTGGTTCCTGACTTTATCAGTTTATAGTCTACTGGAAGAGGCAAATAATATCTTAAAAAAATACACCAAAACAGGTACTGTGAGAGTATTGGCTGGGTGGGAGTTGACCAGGTGCATTTTCTTGAGATCCTTTGGAATCTGGAGCACTGAAAGCCACACTGATGAGATCCTGTTTCAAATCCTAACCTAGCTCTGGGAGTCAGACTTTAAGTCCCTCCTCCTTTCTTTGGAAGTTTCCATTTATTGATTATTTATCAAGTGCTTTATAAACTTTATCTTATTTAGTGCTCACAATAGTTCTATCCTCCATTCATGGAACTGAGGCCCAGATAGGTTAAGTAACTTGCTCAAGGTTACACAGCTAATAAATACCAGACTCAGCATTGGACCAGGACTGCCTGACTACAGAGCATGTTCTGTCTCTTTTTTTTAATTGATTTTTTTAATTAAATGAAAGATTCTTTAAATTCTACTGTGCTTTATAATTTTTAAAAGTTTCACACACGTGATTTCATATAATCCCATAATATCCCTTCTTTCCCTCTACCCCTATATTTCCCCTCCCCCTTTCCCTCTCCCCACTGGAACTACTAGTTTGTTCTCTATATCCGTGAGTCTGCTTCTTTTTTGTTTTATTCACTAGTTTGTTGTATTTTTTAGATTCCACATGTAAGTGATATCATACAGTATTTCTCTTAATCCCTCTTCAGTACTGCTTCTCTAGAATCTTTAAAAAATATCTATTTAGGTGAAGCACTTAATATTTTTAAGGTGCTTTCTGATTAGTTCCTATGTAGGAGCAGGCTTGAGATCAAATCTGGATTATGTTTTCACCTCACCCACTGCAACTGGGTGACTCCTGGGCAAGGTTTTTTGTTTGTTTGTTTTTTGAGTTTTGGTCTTCTGAGTTGTAAGATGGGGATAAATCCTACTTCTCAAGATTGTTTTGAAGATCTCTCCCTCTCTCTCTCTTATGGGGTGCCTGTAGTGTAGAAGGTAGTCAATATCCTTCAACTTCCTTCTTTCTTCCAGTAGAGTAGCGACTCAATGATTATGTGAAAAACAATCTGATGTAAATGTGAGCCTTTGGAAGGCAAATTAGAATACTGTATTAGTCTGCTCTGGTTGACAAAACAAAGTACCACAGACTGGGTAGAAACTTATTTTCTCACAGTTTTGGAAGATTTTGGAACTCCAAAATCAAGGTGTTGGCAGGCTTGGTTTCCTCTGAGGCCTCTCCTCTTGGCCTGTAGATGGCTGCCTTCTTTCTGTGTCCTCACAGGACCTTTACTCTGGTGATGTGCTCTCCTGGTGTCTCTTTGTGTGTCCAGGTTTCCTCCTCTTGTAATGACACAAGTCATATTGGATTAGGGCCCACCCATATGGGCCCTTATTTAATGTTAATTACCTCTTTAAAGGCCCTTTCTCCAAATACAGTCACATTCTGAGGTGCTGGGGGTTAGGATTTAAGTAAATAAAGGGACTTCCCTCGTGGTCCAGTGGTTGAGACTTCACCTTCCAAGGCTTGATCCCTTGTCAGGGAGCTAAGATCCCACATGCCTTGTGGCCAAAAAACCAAAACATAAAACAGAAGCAATATTGTAACAAATTCAATAAAGACTTTAAAAATGGTTCACATCAAAAAATATATATCTTTTAAAAAAAAAGAGTAAGTAAATAAACTTTTTAAAGTCATAAAATGATCTTTAGTTCTACTCAATTTGTGCTCCATATATAGAACTCATTACCTGCAAAACAAAACCAAATCTCCATGATTACTGGAACATTTGAATTGGCAGTATAGTTCTGCAGGTACTTAAAGGCCAGTTAGCATATCTTAAGCAATTATACTCCTGGGGCTTGATTGTTTACTGGACAGTTGTTTTTGTGAACCGTGGGCCTGTACTTGTCTAGTATATAAAGAGCCAGCAGCCCAGCCCACAGACTGCAGCTATCTGTATTTCGAGAAACAGCAACGATGAATGTCACCCTAGAAAGAATGAAGATTCTCTGATCTAAAAGACCAGCTGCAGGCAAACATCAATAGAAAACCAAATATGATAAGCAGCACTTATGGATGATTGAAGTCCTCTACTTCTTAAGAAGGGAGTTCCTTTTTCTCATTTATTCTTTTAACCCCAAACCCCTTTAAAAAAAAATAACTTGTCACTGGGCAGGGATGAATAGATGCTTACCTCTGTCTGTAAAAGCTGTAAGTCAGGAGTGATGCCCAAAATTGATCCCTCAGTTCCATTCAGTTGACTAAGGATTCATGTGTCCAGGCACCATGATGAGCCCTAGGAATAAAGATGAGAAAGAAATGGCTCCTGCCCTCAACATGCTCACAATCTATTGGAGAGAACTTCATTCATTCATGTTCTCAAATCAACACATATTTACTCCACACCTACTGTGCTGATGACAACAAATAACTAACTCCATGTGATAAGTGCACTAATAGAGGAAAGTATAAAACATTTAGGTAGCATCAGGGATGGTACAGTCCCTAACATTGAAGCAGTACCTACTCATTTACTGGTGGTAATATTTTCCTCTTGGTAGTGTAGGCTCATTTAATCTTAACAACAGCTCTGTGAGATAAATATTATATTCATTTTACAGATGAGGAAATGTGAGATTCAGAAAGGCCAAGCTACTTGCCTAAAGTCACACAGCTAGTATATATGTGGCAGAGCTGGCGATCAAACCTGGGTTAGCTGACTGCCACAAAGCCTGGTTTGTTCTATTAAGCAGGGTGAGGTAGTTCGGAATCTTCCTCTCTGAGCAACTTGGCTGTACAAGTTATGTCTCACCATTTTTCTGTTTTTAAAACAAACCAAATCTAACTGTGGTGGAAGTGAAGTTTCAGTTGATATAGGGGTGCCCCTCCTGCCACACCCAGGATGTGCAAAGGAGTCACAAACAACTCTGGAACTTCCTCTAGTGGTTGACCCATGCTCATTCCTGGTCCCATGGTCATGTGAAGCCTGGTGACTCAGCTGCCACTTCAGGCAAGAGAAACTGAAACTGAAAGAAATCTACTCCCATGCTGTTGTGTCCTCCCTCTGGAAGCTCTTAGGACATCCCAGGTGGCACCATGCACTCAGAGGGTGCTTGTGTTGGTTCAGGTCCTCTAAGAAGCAGATGCTAAAACTGGAATAGATGCACAAGAGATTTATTGAGGGAAAAGGGGAAGGAGCTATGGAAGCCTGGGAGAGCATTCAGACCACCACACTATCTGCATAAGAGAGAGGGAAAGAAGAAAGTTTAGGTAGGAAGAGTCTCAGACTCCACCACGGTACTAGGAAGTTTTGGCAAGGCCATTGGGGAGTCCTGCCTCTTGCAGGAAAGGGTCTGCCTTAAATCACTGCTGTGCTCAGTGCTTGCTGGAGAGCAGCCTGTGACAGTGTGGTCCTCGAGTCAAAGCCCTGGTGCACTCAGAGCACAGCAGCTGGGTCTGTCTTCAGTTAAACTCCTCAAGACCCCACAGTGCCTGAGAATGTTAGTCTGTATTACTTTTCATCCAAAGCATCTGCATGCATATAGAGAGATGCTAAGCTTGTGAATGGTAACAATTTTATTAATAGCAATAATACTACTACTCACCATGTATTAATAGAAAAATCTTTTATGTACCAGGCACTGCACTAAATAATTTACATGCATCATATCATTTAATCATTAAAACAACCTTATGAGATAGCTATGATCACTAGCCCATTTTAGAGATGGCGATTGTTATGAACTGAATTGTGTCCCCCCCAAATTTGTATGTTGAAGTCCTAATTCCTGGTACATTTTTTTGTGTGTGTGTTGGAAAACAGTTTATTTATTTTTAATAATAAAGATAGGAAGGAATTACACTGAAGTATTGATACTTATCTCCATGTTATGCAAATATAGGCAGTTTTTCTGCTTCTTACTTTCAGATAAAACACAAAAGTATAAAAAAAAAAAACCACACAAAAGTATAAACTTATTTTTATAACCTGTTAATTATTATAAAAAAGGAAAAAGTGAACAAGTTGAATAGTCAGCTTCTAAAGGAGGAACTAGCTCATAAAACTTAAATGTTTAAACACACTACACAGTAAATAAGTTCTTACCATATATATAAAAACATCAGCAGATGAAATTTGAAGTTAGTATCCCAAGAATTGCAGCCCCCAGCCTTCATCTAATCCCTGGTGAGGAATATGTATTTGGAGATAGGGTCTTTAGAGAGGCAATTACATTAAAATGAAATAATTAGTTTGGACCCTAATCCATGTGACTGGTGTCCTTATAAGAAGAGGAAATTTGGACACAGAGGGACACAGATATACACAGAGGGAAGATGATGTGAAGATACAAGGAGAAGACAGACATCTACAAGCCAAGGAATGAAGCTTCAGAAGGAAGCTTCGCAATACCTTAATCTTGGACTTCTGGCCTCCAAAACAGTGAGAAAATAAAGTTTTGTTGTTTAAACCACTCAGTCTGTGGTACTTTGATATGGCAGATCTGGCAAACTAATACCAGAATACTGTGGCTTAAAGTGGTCAAGTAACTTAGAGCCAAAGTCACAAAACTGGCACAGAGGTGAAACAGCATTCAGCTTCTCTCATTCCAGAGCCCTTTCTCTTAAATATTCTCCTCTACTGGGTCATCCATGGTGACTGGGCTACAAAGTAAGAGATGACAAGGTGACTCAGGAAGATCACTGAGACAGAACACAGCCTGGTGAGCTGGGGAACTCACATGAAAGGGAACTTGGCCTGACAGGCAGGAGAAAGGCTTCACATCTTGCCCCTACCCTCTACTGGCTCTGCAGTCTTGGCCAATCCACTCTTGCTTTCTGAACTACAGTTATAATTTGTGTCAAATGGAAGCATTAGATTTCCTGTCTCACTGAGCTGTTCTAACCATAGAATAAGATCATTATATGCAAGTGTAGGGAGAGGAAAGGGCAGAGGGAAAGAACTGAATTTGCTTCATACAAATATTAGTGTAGTTGTTATATATTATCTACGTTTTAGTGAATATTAATATTATTATAATAATGTATCAATATTAGAGCATCAGTTTTCCACGCTATTCAAATTATATATGTTCTGATGCCAGAAATTCATGATGACCACTGGGGCTGCATATTATAAACAGTTTTATGATCCAAATAACTCTTAGACATCAATATAAATGGCAATAAATGGCATTAATGCTCAGCCCAGCAGAATGGGCTCATTGAATGGTTATGAGGATTAATGTAATAAAAATAGCTGGCATATATTGAGTTTTCACATGTGTCAAGTTCTGTTCTAAATGATCTAGTATAATAATTCACTTATGACAATCCTAAGAACAATCCCATGAAGAAGAAACTATTATTATAATTCTTAGGTTACAGATGAGAAAACTGAAGCCCAGAGAGGTTAACTAGGCCAAAGTCACACAGCTAAGTAAAAAGAAGAGTAAAAATTAAAACTAAGGGACACTGGTTCCTAGACTGGACATAGATTGGAGAAGAAATGCATCCAGGATGTCACCAAGTATTTTGCCTGAGCAACCAAAGGAACAAACTTGTCATTACTTGGGATGGGAAAGACTTCAGGAATTAATTTCTTTTAGGGGAACTCAGTTTGTATATGTTAAGTTTGAGATGCTGATCGTGTGTCCAAGAAGATGTCAAATAAGTCTAGATATGAAAATTGGGATCTGTCAGCATATGCATGGTATCTGTAGCCCAGAGGCAGAGTGAGGTCACCCAGAAAGTATAGATCGAAAACAAAAGAGGTCTATGAACTGAGTCCTGGATATCCAAGTGTTTACAGGTTGAGGAAGTAGGGAATCAGCTTAAGGGATAAAACAGAAGGAGTGGTCAGGGAATTAGGAGGAACACCAAGTGAGTGTGGTTTCTGTGAAGGAAACAAAGTAGTCAAGGAAGAAAGAGTAATCAGTAGTGTCAAGTGATGCTGATAGGTTGAATAGATGAGGACTGAAAATAGCCTTTGGGTTGAGCCACGTAGAGGGCATTGATGACGTTAAGAAGAACAGTTTTGGTGGACAGGTTGGGGGATACCTGGTTGGAGTGGGTCCAAGAGAGAATGAGACAAAGGGAAGTGAAGACAGTGACTTCCAATTTTTTTTTTATAAAAGGAAGGTGAGAAATAGGGGAGTAGCTGAAAGAGAAAGTGTTTTTACTTCAAATGTTAATGTGGGACAAATAAGAGCATATTTGTAGACAATAAGAATGATCTAGTAGAGAGGAAAAATAATTGATTAAGTATGGGGGTAGGATTTCCTTGAGTAGATGAGAGACAATGAGATCTAGTGCCCAGGGAGAGAGGTTGGCCTTAGCTAGAAGCATGGACAACCATAGAAAAAAGGTAGAACAAATTAGCATAAATGCAGGTAGGTAGATAGGTACACAGGGAGGTTGCTGAAGTTCTCTTCTGATTACTTCCATATTCTTGCACATTTATTAAGCTACCACTCTGAGTTCACACATTGAAAATGAAAGCTCTTTTCCTGTTTTACTATTGCTCTTCACCTTGATTTCAACAAAACCTACATCATCCAGCAAATATAGCTGCTTGTGTATGTGTCTTTCTTCCCAAACAGCCTAAGAACTGAAGAAGGGCAGAGGCCATGTCCCCTTCTTTATTGTTCCCTAACACTCAGCACAGTGCCTGACACACAGTAGGCACTCAATAAATATTTGATGAACTGAATTAAATCCAGTACATTTGCTTCTCTCTACATGTGCTTTAACCTCATTTGCTTGAGTCATAAAAAGCTACCAAGATTATCTCTTCTGTGAATTGGTGGGCAAATTATTTGTGTTTCAGTCTGGTCTGTATTAGCTATTAGTGAATATGATACTCAGGAAAACGTATAAGCTTTGCTTATTTTTACAAAGACTTGGAACTTAATTGGGCATCCTCAGAAGGGTTACAATATGTGAGAGGATGCATACAGCTCCTTTTATAATTGACAGATTGTGTTCAGTTTGCCCAATTACTCTTTTCTTTAAAGAAGAGAGTAAATTTACTGTAATAGACATACCATAATCTGAATTTATAGAACTCAGTGAGAAATCCTACCATCTGGTTAAAAATTGTCAGAAAATCACCTCCTTAGAAGAACCACCTAAGGAAGAAAGGATACACAACCAGTTGGTTGTGTGCTGTGATAGGAAATGTGTCTCCCTACCTCCATCTAGTATTTTATTAAGACTTAGAAAAAGAGGAAGAAAGAAAAACATCTGCATTAATTTTCTACTGTATATCTTTTTAGCAAGCTTCAAGTGACATTAAAATTAAGGTCAAACATAAGAGTTAGCTGGGTCATGCAATGTGGATGAAGTCTATGGATACTCTTTCAGCAGGAAGTTCAGTAAAGCATATATTTTTTTTTAATAAATTTATTTATTTTATTTATTTATTTTTGGCTGGGTTGGGTCTTCGTTGCTGTGCGTGGGCTTCCTCTAGTTGCGGTGAGTGAGGGCTACTCTTCGTTGTGGTGCGCGGGCTTCTCAATGTGGTGGCTTCTCTTTGTTGCCGAGCACGGGCTCTAGGTGCGTGGGCTTCAGTAGTTGTGGCATGCGGGCTCAGTAGTTGTGGCTCGCAGGCTCTAGAGTGCAGGCTCAGTAGTTGTGGCACATGGGCTTAGTTGCTCCGCGGCATGTGGGATCTTCCCGGACCAGGGCTCGAACCCATGTCCCCTGCATTGGCAGGCGGATTCTTAACCACTGCGTCACCAGGGAAGTCCCAAGCATATTGTTGAGGACACAAACTCTGGACTTGGGCTTGCATCCCACCATAGATGACTTAGCTTCCTCATGTATAAAAGGACAAGATAGCACGATCTACCTCATGGGGTTGTTATGAGATTAAAACAACTTAATGCCTATAAGGGTGCAATACGATATCCAGAATATCAGTAATTTTAGCCATTATAATTTATTTTAGTAATAATGATGATGATGACGTTAAACAATGAAGGGTGCATCCTACTCTGGGTTTCCTTTTTTCTTTCTTGGTACACTTTTTCTTTTTTTGTAGTACACTTTGTTTTTTTCTGTAATCCTGGTCTTTCTTCTCTGCGCATTCTTTTTCCACTGTAGGAAAATCGATGGGACCAGTGAGGAAGAAGGTAACACTGAGCTGAATGAAGAAGGAAGGCCAGTGCAGACGTCCAGGCAGAGCCCCCCACTCTGTGACTGCCACTGCTGTGGCCTCCCCAAGCGCTACATCATTGCCATCATGAGCGGGCTGGGATTCTGCATTTCCTTTGGGATTCGGTGCAACCTTGGAGTTGCCATTGTGGAAATGGTCAACAACAGCACTATATATGTTGATGGAAAACCGGAAATTCAGGTCAGTGTCTGTCTATGGTGGGAGTCCTTTGTGCCATGGCTGTATTAATGTTTTAAATTCTTAAAATAAAACACATAGGATTATAAAGGAAACCCATCATTTTAAAATACAGATATCGGTCTTCCCTGGTGGCGCAGTGGTTAAGAATCCGCCTGCCAATGCAGGGGACATGGGTTCGAGCCCTGGTCCGGGGAAATCCCACATGCCGCGGAGCAACTAAGCCCGTGCGCCACAACTACTGAGCCTGCGCTCTAGAGCCCGCGAGCCACAACTACTGAAGCCCGTTCACCTAGAGCCCGTGCTGTGCAACAAGAGAAGCCACTGCAATGAGAAGCCCGCACACCACAATGAAGAGTAGCCCCCGCTAGCCACAACTAGAGAAAAGCCTGCCCGCAGCAATGAAGACCCAATGCAGCCAAAAATAAAATAAATAAATTTAAAAAAATAAAGCAAAACAATAAAATAAAATAAAATACAGATACCAAAATATTTAAAAATCGAATTTGTGGTATAGAAACATATGGGCTTCTTTATGAACATGTCAGATGACAAACTCTAGCAATGGGTCTAATAATTACTGTAATTTTGAAGTCTGAAGGAGAAGCAATAGTTTGAGATAGCAGCAGCAACCATCATGTGATATGAACATATTTATAATTTCCACTAGTAACAGAGTCACAGGTACTGATAAATGACTGGGGTTTGTTTCCTACATTCATAATTACAGGAAATGCTAAAGTTTAGTTAGTGGAAATAAAGATGCTGATTTTTCCCCATCCAAGTTCATAGATCCACATGGTTCCATCCACGGACTCCAGGTTAAGAAACCCCGGTAAAAAGGTAAAGCATGGGGTGGGCATCAAGAGAAGGAGGCAGCAAGTAAAGTGGGGTTAGGTCTTGCAGAGCCTGCTAAGCCATGCGGGGAGATAGGGGTGGGCTTTAAGCAAAGAAGAGGTGCAGCCAAATGCATGCTCCAGAATGATCACTGCCCAGCCAGTCATCTCCCAGTGGATTGGGATTGGAGTGAGTGGAGGCAGAAGGCCCAGTTCAAAGGCTGTTGTAGTCATAAGCACTTAAATGCTTTAAGCACTCTGATGTCACTTAAATAGTATTGTTTTTATGAATCACTGGAAAGATAAAATCTGGTTTGTTTTTTAAATGGTAGGCCTAGAGACGTATTGAAATTATGGGAGAATAAAACGAAAATGTATGCCCAGTGCATACCCAACATATACGTGTTTCATTGTATTGAACACACACACAGGAGTGACACATATGGAAATCCATCTGTTTGCAGAGAGACAGCTAATAGTTCTCTGGTCCCTGCCCATATTTGGGGAAACATTTATTTATTTATTTATTTATAAAATTTATTTATTTTATTTATTTTTGGCTGTGTTGGGTCTTCGTTGCTGCGCGTGGGCTTTCTCTAGTTGCGGCGAGCGGGGGTACTCTTCGTTGCGGTGTGCAGGCTTCTCATTGCAGTGGCTTCTCTTGTTGCAGAGCACGGTCTCTAGGCGCATGGGTTTCAGTAGTTTCAGTGGCACACAGGCTCAGTAGTTGTGGCTCCCAGGCTCAGTAGTTGTGGCTCACGGGCTCTAGAGTGCACGCTCAGTAGTTGCAGTGCACGCATTTAGCTGCTCCGCGGCATGTGGGATCTTCCCGGACCAGGGCTCAAACCCGTGTCCCCTGCATTGGTAGGCGGATTCTTAACCACTGCCCCACAGGGAAGCCCTGGGGAAACATTTAGATCAGAATTTTCCAAACTGGTGTCTGGAAATCATTGTTCTGTAGGCTGTGCTGTGAAGAAGGTGTCTTATGAACTGGGAGCCTTTACTGTGCCGTGTCCTATGAGGATCTCCAAGAGGGAGCTGTGGTGTGCATTGTTTCCTGGACTTGACTGCAGAATGCTTTCTTTCATGCCACATCTGTTTCTTGACAGAAACTGTTCCAGCATTACGTGGAACAGTTTCTGTCAAGCACTGGTTTGGGAAAATTTGATTTCAATTCATTAAAAAGAAGTCTTTAGTTGGCTGGCAGTTTTTTTGTTTTTTGGTTTTTTTTCCTTTTTCTTTTTAGCTAAGAGATTATTCTGCCAGAAGAAAAGGGTACCATGGAGATTCTTCTAACGATTCTCTTTTTGATGCCACAGCTGAATCTGTTTTAAAAGGATATCCTCGTTGTTTATTTTGAGGCGGGGAGGGAGGGCAGTAGAGGTGTGAGGGGGCATGTCATGCATTTTAAAAATAAAGAATGATGTATATTAGTGAGGTTTCAGATGTGTATCACATGCATTCTGGCAGCCTTTTGTGAGCAAGGGCAGCTAATTAAACTCGTCTGCTGAGGCCCGGATCAAAATGAGATGCTGATTTGCCCTTGTTTGTTGCCTGAAAAGATAGGCCTAGGTCAACAGAATTTGCTTGGAGGTATATGGAAAAGACATTTTGATAAACTTAAGGAACAATGCTGTGCGTGCTCTCTAGTTTCTATGGTTTTGCCCTCTGGAGTCTTAGAGAAACTGATTAAAATCTAAAATATGCTTTACATCATTCTCCCTGGCCTTATAAGTAGGAGTTTAGTAGCATTTCAGAAGTTCCAATTTATAGCAGGCCATTTCTCTCTTATCCAAATAGAACAAAGCTTAGATATCATCTGAGCATGTTCAACCCGATGACAAAGATTTCACTAAGTGTATTACAAAAGGCTCTCAATGGCTGGTATATTTGTTTGGTTGGTTTTATGGGAGAAAAACTAGATATTTTGCACTGAGATATTTTAAAATCTTCATTTTCAGCAGAGGGAGAGAAGTAAGCAGTGTGAATTGGTAGGTCTTGCAAATAAATGGCATATATTCTATTAGTGGTGTAAAGGGTAGTTTTAGTTGATGTGTGAGTAATCATTTTTAGTTTAATAATTATGAGTTTTAAAACACGTGAATCACTTAGAACAGTGTCTGGCATGTGGTGAGCAATAAATGACTAAAGTTTGAGCAACTTTGAGATTGGTTCCCATTACCCTCAGGAAAAACCCAAACTCCTTCTCATGAATCGTGAGCCCTGTAGGGTTAAGAAGAATTGGGCTTTGGAATTGGCCAGACATGGTTTCAGACTTGACCCTTGTTTATTAGCTCTGGGACCTTGAGCAAGTTGCCCTTCTGTCTTGGTCAGGGATTGCTGGTTGCAAAGAATAGAACTGCAGGGAGACCAGTTCAAGTTAAGAAGGAAATTACAGTGGGGCTATAGGGGATCTCACGAAAGTGAAGGGCAGAAAGCAGAGCTGCTGTGTATGTTTGTGCAGTCTGCGCCCTGGACAGGGGAGCCCAGCCTGAGGTGGGACTAAAATCCAGGCTGTACCCCACTGTGGGGAGGAAAAGGAGCCAGGAAGGGCAGAGTGGAGCTGGACCTCATGGGAACTGGGAAATCCTTAGCTTAGTCTCCAACTTGCTTGCTATGCAGTGTCTTGCATCTGCTTCTCTCTGAGTCTGCTCCATTCTCCCAGGTCTCTCCATGGACTGTTGTTTTTGTTTTTTCCTTTTCTTTTTTAAAAAAATATTTATTTATTTATTTTTGGCTGCGTCGGGTCTTAGTTGCTGCACACAGGCTCTTTGTTGCGGCGCACGGGCTTCTCTCTAGTTGTGCCACGTGGGTGACCGAGCACGTGGGCTCAGTAGTTGCGTTGCATGGACTTAGTTACCCCACGGCATGTGGGATCTCAGTTCCCCGACCAGGGATCGAACCCGTGTCCCCTGCATTGGAAGGCGGATTCTTAACCACTGGACCACCAGGGAAGTCCTTTTTTTTTCTTTTTCCATGGCTTCTCACTGCCCTCCAAAGCTGAAGTTCTTTGAGCCGTTGCCTTGCTGGGGAGCTGACTTACTTGGCACTGACTCCAATGGGACTTGTTTCAATTCAAGTGTTCAGTATTGTCTAACTAGAATCTCTGGGTTCAGATTAGAGAGAGAGAGAGAGAGAGAAAGAGAGAGACAGGTGGGCTGAGTCCAACCCATCCCTTGGCTCCCTCTACTCAGGTGTCCAGTCACAGGGGAGAGACCCATGGCTCTCCCTCTTAGAAGGAAGAGGAATCCTCTTAGAAGGAAACGTGTGTAGGGAGCCAGGAACTGGCATTTCTAGCAATTCTTTGCTAATCCTCATTGCCTTATTGTGAAATGGGAATAAAAGGCCTGCTTTACAGATCAAATGAGATAATCTGGAACCAATATATTAAATACCTATATTACTTTCCTAAGGCCGCTATAACAAATTACCACAAACATGGTGGCTTAAAACAATAGGAACTTAGTCTCTCATATCTGGGGAGACCAGAAGTCCGAATCAAAGTGTCAGCAGGTCCACACTTCCTCCAAAGGCTCTAGGGGAGGATCCTTCCTTGCTTTTTCCAGCTTCTGGTGGCTCCAGGCGTTCCTTGGCTTGTGGCAGCATCACTCCAATCTCTGCTTCCGTCTTCACATGGCCTTCTTTCTGTGTACCTTCTCTTATGTCTCAACTCTCCCCTTGCCTTTCTCTTACAAGGACACGTCATTGGATTTAGGGCCCAGCTAGATGATCCAGGAAAACTCATCTCAAGATCCTTGACTTTATCACATCAGCAAAACCCTTTTCTCGAATAAGGCAGCATTCATAGATTCTGGGGATTTTGTGCATATATCTTTTGGGACCCTTTTTTCAGGCTAACACAGTACCTGACACAGTGCTTGGTTTATAATAATAGTTCAGACATGAGGCCATTATGATTCTAATGAGCTCAAGTGATAATGAAAGTCAGTTCTTGGCAGGCACAAGTGCTCTTCTTCAGGTATCATTTCCCAAATGGACAGAAGCACCAGCTAGTCAGAGAGAAAGACATGAGCAAGGGACAAGGTGATTGACAATTAGCTGCTGGTTGAAGTGGATCCCTCTGTCTCGGATCCTTGGATTCTTGGGGCATTCTGTGACTCAAGGCAAAGAAGTCCAGTCTCTACTTCTCAGTGAGAAAGTCAAGTCTCTGCAGCAATGGAAAGAATATAGTTTTTTTGGGTCAAGTAGGTAAGAGGGCTTGGTCTTGGCTCTCTTTATAACTGGTTGTATGACCTTGGGCAAGTAAATTAATCTCTCTAAGCCTCAATTTCCTCTTCTATAAAGAATGAGATAATAATAGTTACCTCTACGTGTTGTAAGGATTAGAAGAGGAAACACATGGAAAGTGACTTAAAATCATGTCCCTCTTCACTCAGTGCTTCCCTCTGTCTCTGAGTAAAAGCCAAGGTCCTTATGATGAGTTAAAGGGCCCTTCATCATTTGAACCTCTCTTATTTTAATGCCTATTATCCTCTTCCTCACGTTTACCCTCTAGCTCTACTGACATCTTGCCATTCCTCTAACACACAAGATGCATCCTTACCTCAGGGCCTTTGCACTTGCTATTTCTCTGCCTGAAAAGCTTTCGTTTCAGGTAACGAACAGCATGACTTGCTCCCTTTCTTCCTTTAGGACTTTTGTCAACAATCATCTCCTCACTGAAGCCTTTCCTGGCCACTCTATCTAAAATTTCACCCTGCTTCATTCCTACCCAACATTTCTGTCCCCTTCTCTGCTTTATTTTTTTCTTCTTATCACTGATCACCATCTAACTCAGTATGCACTTTTATACTTTCTGCCATTCCCACTGGCATCTTTGTGAACGTAGCAATTACTGTCATTGTTCACTGCTGTATCCCCAGTGCCTAGAACAATGTGTGGCATGAAGTAGCGTGAAATAAAAATTTGGTAAGCTGGTTTGAATGAATGATTGTTAGTTCCATTTTACTCTTGAGCTTCAACTTCCTAATCTGCAAAATGGGAACTACAGTACAGAGCTGAGGCCAATGTTACCTGGACTGTGGTCTCCTCAAGGCAAAGGCAATACTTGTTTGCGTTTGTATTTATACTGTCTATCACCTGACCTGGCACACAGGAGGCATGAGGTGCATGTTGAATAAATGAGCAAATTATTATATAACAATGTGTGGGAGAATAAACTGTGATGAAAATTTATGAGATGTTGGGGACATCCCTGGGGGTCCAGTGGCTATGACTCCGCACTCCCAATGCAGGGGGCCTGGATTCGAACCCCGGTTGGGGAACTAGATCCCGCATGCATGCCGCAACTAAGTGTTTGCATGCTGCAACTAAGAAGTCCGCATACTGCAACTAAGAGGCCTGCATGCTGCAACTAAGACCCGGTGCAGCCTAAATAAATAAATAAATAAATATTTTTTAAAAAAAAGAAAATTTATGAAATGTATGTTGATAATTAAGAACCCTTACTCTATAATAGGAACATCTTGCATTTTGATATCAATGCTTTACAAAGCCATTCGTTTATTCATTCATTTGGCAAATCTTTACTTGCCCCTTCTACGTTACAGGCATTTGTTTCAGGCACTAAGGCTATAAAGTCAAAAGGACATGGCTGCCACCTTAGAGTTACTCGCCACCCCATGTGGGAAGTGGACACGTGAATGGCAAGTTTGAGAACAGTGTGGGTGCCATGGCTGCAAGAACAGAGGTCTGTGGACCAAGCCTAGGAAAATGACCACTTCAATTCAGGGCAGTTGAGGAGCTTCCTCAGAGGAGGGATATTTGTAGGGAGTCTGAAAAGGATGAGTTACTATGCCTGGGGAAGAAAGTGAGGAAAGGCTCTCTGACTCTCAAGAATCACATTTTCAATGACCTAAGAGTTTTGGAAGGGTATTTTGTTGTTATCATCATCATCATCATAACAACAACAATGGCTGCTAACATTTATTGAGACTACACTATGTTCCAGGCATTATCCTAATGTGTTAAATGCAAAATCTCTAAGCAGAGGGATAACCTACTAGAAATATTTATGGTGTTTATCCCCACACATACTATAGGGAGGTAGAATAGGTTTTATTATCCTCATTATGAAATGAGAGACTTAAGACTCTCATTCCCTTTGTGCTGTCACTAAACTGGTATCTGAATAACCTAGTAAATAACCTAATAAACCTAGAATTTATTTTTTGTTTTCTTTGCAAGTTGTTTTATTTTCTTCCTAGCACTCATCATTATTCTGTGTATATATATATATACACACATATACGTATATATATATACACACACATACATGTATATATTTACACACATATACGTATATATATATGCACATATACATGTATATCTATTTTTTTCTTTTTTAAAATTTGTACATAATCTCTCCTTTCTATCACTAGAATTTGAGGTCGGTGACAGCCAGGACTTTGTTTTGTCCTATATCCCAAGCACACAAGAGGCCCTCCATAAAATATTCTTTGAATAAAGGAGGGAAGGAAAGACCTCATGGGGTTACTGTGTAGGATGATCAGTGAATAATTATGGTCAAGTGTTTTCTTCCAAACACAACTGTATCTGATTTCTCATTTCCAGACAGCACAATTTAACTGGGATCCAGAGACGGTGGGCCTTATCCATGGATCTTTTTTCTGGGGTTATATTGTGACACAAATTCCAGGTGGTTTCATTTCAAATAAGTTTGCTGCTAACAGGTAAGATAAATTGATATGAGTGCTGCACAGATCATAATATGGCTTTGTACTCTTATAAAATCTGCATAATTGGCTCTCAATTTAGGGGTACAGAATGAAAGATAGAAGCCATTCCTAAAGATGTGATTCACAGACATTGATCTTATATGGTCCTGTTCTTAAGAGTCTCTTTTTGTTTACTTTTTTGTCTAATCTAATCTATCTTGCAATTCTTTAAATGATTATGTAATAAAAAGATCAATTGCATCCGAGTCAGGAGAAACAGTTCCTGGACCCTAAGTAACTCACTTGGTGACCTCTACTGAGTTCCTTTTTTCTCTGGGCCTCAGTTTCTTCATCTGTGAAATGAAACGGATTAGATTGTGTTTGAGCTGCCTTTGACCAATGACATTCTGTGATGCTCTGTACTATGTTAATATCATCCTGTTCCATACAGGTTTTGTCATGTGAGTAGGAGGGGCTAGTCTCTAGATTGCAAGATGTCTTTAATGCCTTTGAGATTCTATGGTAGGTGTTTGAGCAATTAAAAGTGGGTTCAAGACAAAATGAGCTGCTTCAAGGAGTAGTAAGTTCTCTGTCACTAAAGGTATTCAAGCAGAAATGATGGCCACCTGGGGGAGATGTAGTATGTATATATACCAGAAAAGGAGTGTACTAATTATTTCCAAGTCTCTTTTAATTGTAATTGACTTTACATATGTGGATTTTGTGAAGTGTATACTTTATAAAGCAGTGTTTTTCAAACTCTAAAACAAAACTCATTAGATGGTAATAAAATCAATAGTGATTTACCAATGACCATTTTCTAAAAAAAAAGAGGGAGAAATAGAAGAAAAGGTAATCAAATAGAATAAAATAGAATAGAAAATATCTTAGCTCATTGCACATTTAAGTATTGGTTTTTGAAACTTGTTTCGGTTACATTTGTGTGTATCAGTGTGTTGAGTTGCAATATAAAATATATTTTGTTTTATGGATCAAGGACAAAAAAGTTTGAAAGTCATCTTGTATAAGCATGACTCATATTTACTTATGTTCTTGTCTAGTTTGTGTCCTTTATTGTCACTTACCTGTTGTATTCTCCTTAAAAAGTGATAAAATATTAGTTCTTATGGTCTCTGGGGTTACTACTTACACTTCTGCCCTAAGAAGAAATAACATATAATATGATTTCACAGCATGTAAAAGGGGCTGAAGCATCACTAACACGTGTGAGAAAGGAAGAAAATGCTGCCGGCTCTCTTTTCCCAGGACACTCCTGTCTAGGCAGGGAGGAGAAGGCACACGGTACTTGGCAGAGAGTTGGGGGCTAAGACAGGTACACAGCCTGTCTTGTGCTTGGCTGGTCCCAGGACACAGCATGCTTCTCAGATAGTCAGTATCCCCATCTGGTAAAGTGAGAGCAGAATTGGGAAGCAGGAGACACCACCCAAATGTGCAGAAGTCATGAGGTAATGGTCAGAATGGATCAGTTGGGTAGAACCAAGAAGAATGGTGGGTCTCCAGCAAGCTTACCTCATGCTGGTCAATCTCCAGCTTCAGGATCTCATCTAGGCAGGACATCCCTGTACTGCCCAAAACCTTCCCATGACTGGTCCAGGGACTGGAGCTTGGAAATCAAAGCGGCCCAACAGTCTAGCTTGGAACACATCAGATCCTAACACAACATCTATTTCTCTTTCCATTAATTTCTATAGTGATCTTCCATAAACTGTTAGGTTTGTTCCTGATGTTTAACCAACATGCCACATCCATCAGTGGGCCTGCCCAATAACACAGTGTTTTGGTCCCTCAGGGTCTTTGGAGCCGCCATCTTCTTAACATCGACCTTGAACATGTTCATTCCTTCTGCAGCCAGAGTACATTACGGATGTGTCATGTGTGTCAGAATTTTGCAAGGTCTAGTGGAGGTAGGAGATTTTTTTTTTTTTTTTTTTTAATAAATTTATTTATTTATTTATTTTTGGCTTTGTTGGGTCTTCGTTTTTGTGCGAGGGCTTTCTCCAGATGCGGCGAGCGGGGGCCACTCTTCATCGCGGTGCGCGGGCCTCTCACTGTCGCGGCCTCTCTTGTTGCGGAGCACAAGCTCCAGACGCGCAGGCTCAGTAGCTGTGGCTCACGGGCCCAATTGCTCCGCGGCATGTGGGATCTTCCCAGACCAGGGCTCGAACCCGTGTCCCCTGCATTGGCAGGCAGACTCTCAACCACTGCGCCACCAGGGAAGCCCCAGGAGATTCTTAACAAATTTTGATATTGCTGGAGACAACATGGTCCTTTAGAAATTTCAGCTTTTGAAGAAAACCTCCTTTACTCAGTTTTCCTGTCTTCCACCTTGTCCTGCTATCTGAACTCTCTGGCTATGATTACAATTATGAATACTTTAATTAAAATGCCTTGTATGATTCCAAATTTATACCTAATAAAGGACCATTTCATAGAGGGCAGAATTTCAGATGAGCCAGGAGCGATCTTAGAGATAATCCAACCCCTTTCATTTAATAAAATTTGAAACTGAAAGCCCCAAACCTACAGTTCACATAGCAAGGGCTCTTTCCACTAAAACAGTTTAAATGGACTTATTAATAAATCTGTAAATTTCCAAGGGTGTAGTCTTACACAGAGGTTTAACTTGATGAAGGAGGTAGAATAATATAGAGCCAGAAAGTAAATATTTTGCACTTTGCTGGCCATACTATGGTCTGTTGCAATGACTCAACTCTGCCATTGTAATGCGAAAGCAGCCAGAGACAATATGTAAACATGTGGGCATGGCTACTTTCCAGTAAAACTTTTTGGACACTGATATTTGCGTTTCATATGATTATCACATGCCAGGAAATATTATTCTTCTTTCAATTTTTTTTTCTGCCCACTTAAAAATGTAAAAGCCATATTTACTTGAGGGCTGAACAAAAATAGATGGTGGGGCCATATCAGGCTATAGTTTCCGAATACCTGTTGTAGAGAAATGTTTCCCGAACTCAGTCATTCACCTCTAACCTTTGTCACTTTTGTCATATCCACGCTACGATTTATACTATTATTTGCCTATAGTTTTTCCCTAGATCAATTCACTTCAAAACAAAATAAAAGAACCTATCATAAGCAACAATATCTTTGATATCATGGGCTTGATGTGCTAGTTATATTTTATTTCTAAAGCATGTTATAATATATATGTAACAATTATAATAAAAAATGTAGGTTGTTGTAGCACCTTAAATCCAACTTTAATCCCACTAGAGGGACACATACCACGCTTCGGAAAATACTGACATGGTATAAAGAACATGATATTAGCAGCCGTGAAGACTAGAATCTAGTCACTTAATGGCTCTGAGCCTCAGGTTCTGTATCTTGAAATGACAGGATGGACCAGCTGGTTGTGGAAATCCCTTTCTACACTGATATTCTATAATAATATGAAATATAAATACCCCTTCCCTATTCCCCACCATGCTTACATTTGAACTAGTATTTGAATTTCAGCATCTGTGCCATGAGCCAAAATAGCTGACACATGTTATTTAGTATCTGTAAATTAGGCTTTGAATTGTAGTGTTAAAGAAGCAAAATCTGTGTTTTAAACACAAAAAGAAACTGGAGTCGAATCAAATAATCTATTTTCAACTATTTTGCCAGGGTGTGACCTACCCAGCCTGCCATGGGATGTGGAGTAAGTGGGCACCGCCTTTGGAGCGAAGCCGACTGGCCACAACTTCTTTTTGTGGTAAGTGTATTAGAATCATAACAAATTTCATTTAGGAATGCTTTTGGCTTCAAGTGAAGACCCTACTAAATAGAATTTATTTTTTTCACATAACAGAAGTCCAAAGGTAAATCGTTGCTAGCATTGATTCTGCTGCTCTGTGATCTATCCAGGGACTATGCGTGTTTGGACTTTTTACTCCACTAACCTCTGAGTGATAACTTTTTACATTCATGTGTGTTCCTCATGTTCACAAAACGGCTGTCACAGCTCCAGGTATCAAGTCCACATTAAAGGCAGAAAGAAGCGGGGATAGGTGTCCTAACCATGTCTGTTCCTTTCACTAGGAAAGCAAAAGCTTTCCCAAACTCCCTAGCAGGCTTCCATTTATATTTCCTTGGTTCTAACTGTGTCATATACTTTACTAACTGCAGAGGAGGCTTGGAAAGCAAGTGCCTAGTTTTTCTAGCATCTTTAATAGACAAAGGTAAGAAAGAAGGGGTTGGAGGCGGTTGTAGGATTAGCCAACAAATGATATTTTCCAAAGTTGAAAACAGAAGATATATCAATAAAATCATCAAGGCCCCCACTCCTTTTCAGAAATGAAGAAATTAAAACTAAAGTTTAAAGTTTAGTTTCATTGAACTGAAACAAAAGTCCAACGACTTGCCCAAGGTCACACAGCTACTAAGTTAAGGAGCTGGATCTAGACCACCTGGTTCTTGATTCAGAACTTTCCTCACTACACACTACTATGTACACATTGTCATAGAAGCTGTTTAATCAATTTTCGCCATTATCTTCCAGATAAAAACGAAGTGGACACCATCCATCTTACCCGAAAGTAAATTAATGGCTCTTAAGTAGTGATGTGACTTAAATTCCTGGGTCTCCAAACTTCACCTTGCTAAGGTTGCCTCATTTGATGCCATGTCTTTGGGACTGGCCCCGCTATGAATCTCTGAGAGTAATCAGTGTTCAGAAGAGTCTACTAGGTATTGATTAACATTTGAACAAGAACAGCACATGCTGCCACCAATATTTTCAAATATTTTTTATGGGAGAAGGGGCCAAGAAAGACAAAAGTGCCTCAGGCCACAAAAGTCACAACGGGTCCACGTAGAGTTAGGATCAGAATTTAGTTCTGCTTAGTTTTTCAGGCTAGCGTGTCTTTCCTAACCGTAACTAACCTGTATTTCTTAGCTAAAGAGGAACTTTATTTCTCTGAATATCTTTATTTATTTCTCCCTCTGTCTCTCTCTCTTTACCTCCTTAAGTAGTAGTAGTAGTAATAAAGGATCCCAGGGAATCTGGTGTGAAATGTCCACCCAAGTGTCTGTTTTGTGCCTAGTTTGGAAATGCATGCACAGCAGAGATATCTTTACTTCTTTAGCCTCTCTTATCCTTAGAAACTATTTCTGTCCTCTTGTTTGAAGTTGAAGATCATCTCTACCTCCACTACTGATCTTATACCACCTCTAGAAGAATATAAGATTCTGCCCCAGCTGACCTTGACCTATTGATATTGTCTTTTTAAAATAATTTATTTATTTATTTTTGGCTGCCTTGGGTCTTCGTTGCCGCGCACGGGCTTTCTCTAGTTGTGGTGAGCTGGGGCTACTCTTCTTTGTGGTGCGTGGGCTTCTCATTGCGGTGGCTTCTCTTGTTGTGGAGCACGGGCTCCAGGTGCACAGGCTTCAGTAGTTGTGGCACGCAGGCTTCAGTGGTTGTGGCTCGCGGGCTCTAGAGCACAGGCTCAGTAGTTGTGGCGCACGGGCTTCGTTGCTCCGTGGCATGTGGGATCTTCCCGGACCAGGGCTCAAACCCGTGTCCCCTGCATTGGCAGGCGGATTCTTAGCTACTGTGCCATCAGGGAAGTCCCCTGATATTGTCTTTGGATGATTTATTTGTAAGTCTTTTCATTGTGATTTGCCAGCAAAACAAGAATAACTACTGCTCACTCTTAGTGTCTTTATAGCTCTAAAAGAGCGAATTAAAGAAATGATTTGACTCTCAAGGAAAGTTACCTGATCAAGGTCACAGGCTTTATTACATTTCCCAGCTAAGGTGTAGCCTTGGTTTCAAAGAACAGCCAAGGGAAAATGTCATTAGAAGTAAACCCAGGCTTAGGAATAATTGATTCTTACACTTCAAAAATATTGGCGTTGGAAGGGTCTTTAGAAAACATCTAGTCACATCCATTGTTTTATATTTTTAATTAATTTTAATTTTTTTTAGAAGTAAAACTGGCTTTATTCAAAGACATAGATTTCTGTTTTTGTTTTTTTCCCCCTACTTTTATTGAGATGTAAGAGACATACAGACTATATAATTTTAAGGTGTTCAACCTAATGATTCAACTTACATATGTCATGAAATGTTTGCCCCCATAGGTTTAGTGAACGTCCAATCTCTCATATAGATACAACATCAAAGAAATAGGAAAAAACTTTTTTTTCCTTGTGATGAGAACTCAGGATTTACTCTCTTAACTTTCTTTGACAACATACAGCAGTGTCAATTATCTTTATCATGTTGTATGTTACATACCTAGTACTTATTTATCTTATACCTGGAAATTTGTACCTTTTGACTGCCTTCATCTAATTTCCCCTCTCCCCACCACTGCCTCTGATAGCCACAAATCTGATTTCTTTTTCTACCTCCATTATTTTATAGTGGAGGCTCAGGGAGGGGAAAAAAAGATATAAATTCCCATGGAGAGTGAAGACAGAACTGGGGACTCTCCCATCCCCCGTTCAGCCACTCCCCTCTCTCCACGCCAAACAACAAGCATCGGAGGGCCTCCTCTGTCTTCCCTGGTGACCACACAGAGGCATCAAGGTGCAGTGAGGGCAATATGGGTGGAGAGCCCTGTTGGGGTATGCTCAGGGTGTGATAGGAGATTACATTCAGCCATGTCTGGAAGGATGAGGAAGAGTTCATCTAAAAGACAGGGAAGGACAATTTCAAGTTGTAAAATTTCCTCAGTGAATGAATGCTTCTTACTGTGGGAATTATTGGGTATTGTTGAGCGAAAGAAGCAGGACTGAATTATTAAGAAGTTAAGGTTAAAGGCTTTGGATTCCTGCAGACCTGGGTTCCTATCACTCACACCTATGTGACCTCAGGAAATTTACCTACCCTCCCCTCCCCTTCTTGTAAAATTGGGATGACACCGGTACCAATGTTACCAGGTTGAAAAAAGGGTTAAATAAAATCAGGAGTCCAGAATACTCAGCACAGTACTAGAGAGCACACAGAAAGCACCCAATGCATCTTGTAGATTGTTATCCCCTGACCCTCCCTGTTTGCATCACCTAAACTGGAGGCCCCACACCCCCACTCCCAGGGTATTTGGTCCAGGAAAGAAGACCACCTCCTCCATACCCACAGAGGAATTAGGCCTGCAGCTCTTCTTTCTAATGATACGTCCTGGAATGCTTGCCTTATTGGTTTGAGGAAGTCTGAGATTAAGAAAAAAAAAGTGCTCCGTCATTCTGTACATGACAGTAGCAGTAATAGTTGGTGTTTATGCAGCACTAATTAGAGCATCTTCATCTAATAATTTATTTGCTCCTCAAAACAACCCTGTGAGATAGAGATTTCACTTCCATCTTCTACCTAATGAAAATGATTTGGAGAGACTGAGAGACTTCTTCAGGTGTTATGATGTTATGATGTTATGATGTTCAGATTTGGGATTCCAGGTCAGGCCTTTCATAACCAGTTGGGCCCAGCTTAGAAAGATGGGATTTAATCTCTTTCTCTAGAAGATCCCCAAGCTCCCATTTCCTGAAGGTCTTTCTTAGCATTGGATTCTGGGATACAGAATTTCCTTTTGCGGCTCATTTTATCTGAAGCAATAATTTTTTTTCGTTCATACCCAGAGGGAATTTCAGATAGTAATTTTTTTGATTTAGTTAATATTTATTGGGAGTTTGCAGGGCTCACGTTTCTCCAGCAGGTATCATGGAACTGCAGGAGATAGTGGAGGTGAGGTCACTGCCTCTAGCCCTCACTATCTTGTCTAGACAAGATAAACATCCACATATAGGTAAGTATTTACAAGGTTAGGTATTTACAAAGTAAGAAATAAACTAAAAAATGTACATATTTAGGAGGTGGATGGAGACAGAAGCCATCCTGGTCATCCTGCCATCCTGAAATTTAACTGTTTCCTGGTATTAAAAAAAAAAAAATCGAGACTCTAAAAGCATGATCCTTTCATAGTTTGAAGTCCCTCATTTAAAGACCTAGGTGAATTATATCTCAATAAAGCTGGAAGAAAAAAATTTTTTAATAAATAAAGACCACAGTGATAATCCTGCTCTGTGAGCCCTGAGAGGTAGATACATATGTTCCTTCACTTTCTGTCTTCTGCACCCAATATTGTGCCTGGTTGAATTTTTCAGAATTCTCTTAGATTTTTCTCATCTTTTCATTCCATTCTCTTGTGATTCCAAATCACGGTGCCCGAGCCATCTTTGTCTGATCCCTCCATGGTGTCTGGATGAAGTTAAAGGGCATCCTGGTGAACTTTGTCTCCTGGAAGCCCTGTTTTTGGGCACAATGGGAGTTTGCCTGCTCCTCTTCATGACTCCTGCTCAGTTTGATTCATCCTCAGTTCGACCACATGAACTCTAAATGGTTTGAAAGGGCTTGCATGACGACTGGTAAGTTTCCCTCAACCTTTTCTCGTTCTAGGTTCCTATGCGGGGGCAGTGATTGCCATGCCGCTGGCCGGCGTGTTGGTACAATACATGGGATGGGCCTCTGTCTTTTATATTTATGGTGAGTGATTTGATTTCATGAGTTCCCTTGGGTGATTCATAGAGATGGTATTTTACTGTCTAATGGGGTTGGCTAAGAGTTTACTGTATGAAAATAGAGATTACTAAGACAAGTTTATCATATAAATGGAATACTTGTCTAGTGATGATTCATTTAATGTTTATGTGAAAGTTGAATTTAATGAGCAGAACATTATCTTTCTTTAAATACCAGTTAATAATAACAACAACGGAAAAATAAACCAAACACTTTCTCCTAGCTGAATATAGTGCCGTTTGAGAATACTTTGAAATTTGACAAATTTAGAGATGGAAGAAAATGAGACCGTATCATCAAGCCTTTTGTTTTTCAACTGCAGGTATGTTTGGGATTATTTGGTACATGTTTTGGCTGTTGCAGGCCTATGAGTGTCCAGCAGTTCACCCAACAATATCCCATGAGGAAAGGACCTATATAGAAACAAGTATAGGAGAAGGAGCCAACTTGGTTAGTCTCAGTGTAAGTAGAGACGGATAGATGAAGACTTGCCTCTTTTTTATGAGTATTTCTCTCAGTGATTGTGTTATCCTCTTAAGAAAAATAATCTGTCAGTATATTCACTAAAAATCCCGCGGTATTTTTACTCCCTAGAAATTTAATACACCATGGAAAAGATTTTTTACATCGTTGCCGGTTTACGCAATCATTGTGGCAAATTTTTGCAGAAGCTGGACCTTTTACTTGCTGTTAATAAGTCAGCCTGCTTATTTTGAAGAGGTCTTTGGATTTGCAATAAGTAAGGTAAACACACAGATGCTTCAAATGTTCTTGAACTTTAAATCTCTTGCTTCTACTGAGAAAATCTTTGCATGATAAAATAAGTAAATTGCTGATCAAAATTCATAACGGTTCTGTGACACCTAATACCCTGGAGGTCAGACAAGTTATACATTCTATGCACAGTATACATAGCTATTTAATTTCTTCTTAGTAAGGATCAGTGCTGTATTAAGCTGCTTTTAAAGATTTGTATTATACCTGATCTCAAAGTGTCTTTGAAGCTGACTCAAGGACTGTATATTAGTCAAGGATCAGAAGATTTAAGGGTGAGAGGTTTTTTTGTTTTTGTTTTGTTTTTTGTTTTTCCTATAAATTATTCAGTGAGGAGCGGTAAGAACCTTAAAGCTCATTTTGCAGATCACGGTCATAGCGATAACGGCCAGAGCTTTGTATGGTTTAGAAAGAACTTTTTCAAAGTCCCCAGCCATTGCCATTAGGTTGTCTGTGTTTCAGGGAGGAAGAGTGTGAATGGTAAAACATAAACTGTCATCATAAAAGAATTAAGCCTCCTTCCCACAATGGAAAGAACAGCAGCCTAGTAGAGGTAGATGTCTGCATGGCTACAGGTACTGTCAGAAGTGACCATGGAAGAGCTAGCTCAGCCCATAGTGGCTGCCATCGGGGAACACTCAGTCTGCGACAAGTGTTTAACTACCATGTGCCGGGCACTCTGCTGCGTGCTGGGGCCTGTGATGAATAAAAGTCACCTCTGCCCTCAAGGAGCTTCCGATCTGATGGAGGAGACATTTGGTCTATCCTTAAAACCATTCATTCATTCATTGTTTATTTATTACAGAATTCAGGCCTACCTTGGTCCCATATAATTAGATGATTAAATCTGATCGTGAGGGGTGCGGTGGAGATGGCGGAGGCAGGGAGTTAAGGAAGTACCTCTCTCAGAAGTAGCTAAAAATAGCTCATTGCTTCTTTTCATTCCAGGTGGGTCTCTTGTCAGCAGTCCCACACATGGTTATGACAATCATTGTGCCTATTGGAGGACAATTGGCTGATTATTTAAGAAGCAGAAAAATTTTGACCACAACTGCTGTCAGAAAAATCATGAACTGTGGAGGTACTGTGGATTTCATAGGTGGCTTAAGCAGCTTTTATAGAATGAGATGAAACTGAATTGCAGACCATATTTTGGAGGTTATGTCTAATCACTGAGCAGGAGCTTAAAGGCTCCTAAGTCCATCCCCCAGTTGAGTGTCCATCACACCCCTGCCTAGTGGTCATTCAGCCTGTACTTGTCCAACCTGAGATACGACAACTTGGGAATTCCCTGGCGGTCCAGCGGTTAGGACTCTGTGCTCTCACCTCCAAGGGCCCAGGTTCAATCCCTGGTTGGGGAACTAAGATCCCACAAACCACGTGGCCGAAAAAGAAAAAGAAAAAGAAAAGAAATACTAAAAAAAAGAGAGAGATATGACAACTTATTTGATACATCAATATACACTGGCAACTGCAGAAATGCTTCTTTCATCTACTCTTAAGCCAAAGCAACATGATTTCCTGGTATCTATCTGTTTATTTTTCATCTTTCCCATATATCCTTCCACATATATAATCCTTTGCTTTTATAGGTTATTCCCTTATCTCCCCCTTCCCTTTCTACATATATACATGTTTTGGTAAGAAACATAAGAAAAGTATTTTCTCTGAGTAGTTTTCTTTCTTCCCAACATACGCTTGTGCATGGGGTGTACACACACACACACACACACACACACACACACATATACACACACACACCATCCTCTTCCCTGTGTTATTTAGTTCCTGTTTCATGTTTTGATTTTGCAAAGATATAATAGAAGTTGGGCGATTTTCCAAAAGAGGTAGGTAAAAGTAACACGAACCCTTACAATGCTTATGACAACTCACCTTTTTAAAACCCTCCACTTTCTCCTTATCTTTTTTGTTTTGCTTTTAAAATTAGCATTTAATGAACACTTTCTGTGCCAGCCACTAAGCTAAATTCTTTACACATATTATATTATTTAATCCTCATAACCACCCTGTGGAACAAGTGCTGTTATGTATTAAACCCAATTTACAGTGAGGAAACTGGGGTATAATAAAGTGACTTGCTCAAGTGGCAGATCCTGTACGAGATCCCAGGTCTGTCTGAGCTCATTGCCAATGCTTACAGTCACTACTGCTATCTCTCCAGGGGACAGGGGGTCAGGGTGGGCAGGTGGGAGGTAGAGGACAGCGCCATCTATGGGCGAAAGTTCATAACTGGGATATTAAGTTGGAAAGGAGGGAATGGGGGCACTGTGACCAGATGAGATGGGTCAGGGCCCTTTAGAAGTGAAGATCCTATGGAGGGATGCAAGAGCGGGCAGGCACGATCTCATCGCACAGCATCTCAGGAATAAAGTCTGATCAGGGAGATTGGGAATAACCTGTCAGCATCTGGGCTCCCAGCGGTTTGACTGCTGGCCCCAAGCAGGGATTTGGGGGCCTACCCTTGACTTGAACTTAAAGGTTGGCAGGTATGGGCTTGCTCTCTGATGGGCAGTAGGGGAAGCTCTGGGACACTGCATTCACGATCATCCACAAGGCGGCTGAGGTAGGCAGAATAATTTCCTCATCAAAGATGTCTATGTCCTAATTCCCAGAACTAGTGAATGTGTTTCCCTACACAGCAAAAGGAATTTTGCAGGTGTGATTAAATTAAGGATCCTGAGATGGAGAGGTTATTTTGGATTATCTGTGTGTGCTCAACATAATTACAAGGGTCCTTATAAGAGGAGGCATGAGGGTCAGAGTCAGAGATGGAGATGTGACAGTAGAGGCAAAGGTCGGAATGATGCAGCCACAAGCCAAGGAATGCAAGCAGACTCTAGAAGCTCGGAAAGTAAGAAGAGAGTTTCCCCAGAGCCTCCAAAAGGAATGCAACTCGCTGACACCCCGATTTTAGCTCTGTAGGACCCATTTCAGACTTCTGACCTCTAGCACTGTACGATAAAAAAGTTGTGCTGTTTTAAGTCACTAAGGTTGTGGTAATTTGTTATAGTAGCAATCAGAAACTTATATAGTAGTCAAAGTACCACTCCTCTAATTATCAGATTCTGTTCCAGCTGAATAGCCCTCCATACCAGGCCCTGAATATATCTTGCTGTCTCTGACTTTGCTCACTCCCTTTCCCTTTACTGTGAGTTCTGCTCACTTTCACCAATCAACCCAGTCCCCCACACACAGCCTACTACATCAGCTCAAGTCTTTTCACTTGTGTTTTGTTAAGGCTACGTCAGCCTCCAGTGAATGCTCCTTCTATCTATACACTTGGTTGACAACTCATCATGTACTTCCTTCTTACAGCTCTTGCAGGAAAGTATTTTAGGCAGAGGGAATAGCATGTGCAATGGCCCTGAGGCAGACATGACTGTGACATGTTAGAGAACAGAAGGAAGGAAAGTCAGAATGGTCGGGGCTTGGTGGGTGAGGTGGAGAGTGACATTGATGGGATCAGAGTGCACAGCTGGGGCCAGATCACGGGAGGCCTTGTAGACAGACCTACACGGAGCTTGGGTTTTACTTGAGGTGCACTGGGAAGCAAATGGAGGGTTTAAAGGAGGGAAAGGGACATGATCTGATTTATGCTTTCAAATCGAAATAATAGAACTTAGAGTAAAAGAAGGGAAACTAGCTAAGAGGCTATTTCAGTCATTCCGTGAAAAGAAGATGGTGGCTTGATCTAAAGTAGTGTCAGTGGAGGTCGACACTGAAGTGGATGGATTTCTAAATTCCATGAGCCTTACTTTCTTCTTCTTTAATATCTGAATAATAGTATTTACCTCAGATGATTGTTATGATTGTAAATGAGACAATGTATATATGCACCTAGCATGAGTTCAGCAAACAGAATGTTCTTGACATATTTTAGTGCCTTTGTCTTCTCCTGTGTTCAAGACACTGACAAAACAGAAGTTTTCCAAAGGAAGCATTCAATAAGTATATGCTATTCAATCATATTTCCCATGGCCAAAAATATGCAACTTCTAAACCTGGAACTTGAAAGAAAATTCTGTGTTTAAACTCTACCTGTACAACCTCTTCTAAAGACAGATGCCTTGAAGACTCTAACAACATTTTCATAGGAATGTCTTGTTCATATTTAATTTTTCCTCAATCACCTTTGCCATTGTTTCTTCATAATTAGTAGTTTAGGTGGTGGTGACAACTCTCAAATATTTTAAATCCTTGAGAGTAAATCCTTTTTTTTCTTTTTTTTCTTTTTTTTGGCGGAAACTAGAATGCATTCATAGAATCTCCCCAGCCTCTATCCCATCTTAAAAAGAAAAAAAATCTCTTCACATGTCTATTCATGTCATTTTATATTTTGACATAGCAGAACCAGTGGGATATACATAGAAAAAATTTTTTAAAAGACCATGATTTTCCCAGCTTGCTTAAACACAGAGATGCTGCATTAGAGATAAAGACAGAGTTTTGTGCCATCACCGAATGACCCAGATTGATTTGGATATAATGAAGCACTTACATGATCTTCTAGAGAATTTTAGTTGGTTCCATATTTTCTAAGACAAAATACAGAGGACGTTTCTCATCTGAGAAAGATCACACATTTCGTGGAGTCTGCCACCTCCTTCTTTTCTTTCCATAGGCAAGAGATATTTGCTGCTAGAATCATTTAAAGCAAACAGATCACCTTAAGACATGATGCTCTATTCTAGTTCATCCTGAATCAGGGCACATTTCCAAGATCCTCAAAGACAGATGTCAAATGCTTATACCTCCCTCTGTATTACATGGAAAGTGTGAGTGAGGTAAAAAATTCTAGTCTGGCCGAATCAGTTGCCTGTGTGAACTTCAGGGGAGATGAAAACATTTCTCAGGCCTTTTAATCCTTGTTCTGTTTTTCTTATCAGCTCTGAATAGGTTCACTTTCCAGGATCTCTTGATTACCCATGAAGTCCAAATTTTATCCTTCAGCTCCTGAAACGTACAGTTCTATCTTTAGCATTTTCACTGTAGATAGGAACCATTTAGGCTCTTAAATGGTTTTTCTTTCTTTGAAAGTCTACTATTTGGCAAAGATCTTTTTTTCCCTTAGAGATGAATCAGTGTATCATTTGTAGGTTTTCTTCTTCACGTGTCTTTATTCTAATTCTTTGGGGGAATTAACTTTCTGGTACCACTTTGTTGAAAGTGTTAAAGGAAGTTTCAGCCATGTGCCTTGTTGCTTAAGACAGGCCACTTCTAAAACACAAACAGTTAGTGTACGAAACACTAGCAGTTTTTCCTTATGTATAATTTAAACTGTTGAAACAAAATTAATAACAAGTAGTAATGGTATAAAGTCCACAGTTTTTTAAAATTTTTATTTATTTATTAAAAATTTTAAAATGTTTTCATACAATTTTTAAAGGTTACTTTCCATTTATAGTTGTTACAAAATATTGACTACTTTCCCCTTGTTGTATAATACATCCTTGAACCTATCTTACACCTAATAGTTTGTACCTTCCATCCCCCACCCCTACATTGCCCCTCCCTCCCCACCCACTGGTAACCACTAGTTTGTTCTCTATATGAGTGAGTCTGTAAAGCCCACAGTTTACAAAGCACCTCTGCACCCATAATTGCATTGATCCTCTTTAGATGACCAAGTAAAACAATTATTGAGGCTTGCCCTATTTCTATGATAGTTTTGAAGAAAGGAACTCAGACAGGTAAGCAACTTAGCAAGGTTTACAAAAAGTGCTTTAGCTTGTGTTTTAACTTGTCTTGGTTTTCCTTTCTTTCCTTCACATTAATTCATCAAGCATTATTTATTGAGTTCCCACTACATACTCACCAGGCTCTGTGCTATATATATGGTACCTTCCCTGGATAATATCACAGTTTTGTCAGGGAGGCAGAAATACAAATGAAAAACTACAAGGCAATGTTGAAAAGCTCTATAGAATGAGTAAGAGTGAGATGTCAGCTTTACTGGTGGGTGAGGGGCAGGGTTATCAGGAAAGCTTCCTAAAGGAAGCAATATTTGAGCTGGACTTTAAAGAATAGTAAGATTTCTCCAGAAAAGAGAAGTGGTGGGAGGAGAGTACTGCAGGTGAAGGAACAGTCTGTGGAAATACATTATGGGCACAAAACAGTGCTGTGATCAGGAAACAGCGGATAGATCTGTGTGACAACAGGGGGCTTTCTACGGGCTACAGGTGGTGAGCAAGGAGGTGAGGGTACCTGAAGATGAAACTGGAACCGCAGGAGGGATTTATTATACAGCATTGTACTCATACTACGTAACCATTGACAAGGGTTTTAAGCAAAGGGGCAACTGATCAGATTTGTGGTTTAGAAAGATAATGATCTAGAGAATGGATCAGAGGAAGAAGAGATGGGAAGACCAATACAGTAAAGAGGTTATTGAAGTTGTCCAGGTGAGAGATAGTGGCGCCCAGAACTAAGACAATGGCAGAGGAGGGGAAAGCAGAGGTCGGATTTGACAGATATTTCTGAGGCCAAACCCATGGATTCTTATCTTATGTGAAAGCTGAGGAAGAGAAAGAAGTCCAAGATGATTCTGAGATTTCTGCATTGGACTTTTGGTTACCATTTGTTGAGCTGTGCCCATGGCCGACAACCATGCTCAATACCTTATATACTCAATTTCATTTAACCTTCCAGTGTTCCAAGGTTGTATTATGAGCTCCATTTGGCGGGGTAGGGGGGGGGATGAGGAATCTAAGAGGTGAGGTGACTTGTCCAAGATCACACAATTTGTGATTTTGAGATGGAATCTGAACCCAGGCCCGTCTGACAAAGTCTGGGTTCTAAAAACAGGTGGATAGAAGTTTAATTTAGAGAAGAAGAAAGAGTGTGGTGGTGGTTTGCTTTGTTTGTTTCAGACTGAAAATAGGGGAACAGAGACTTGATTTGGGCCTGTTGTCTTTGAGGTAACTCAGAGGACAAATGTGTGGTGATGTCTGGAATCAGCAGACGGTCCCCAGTATGAAGCATCATTTCATTGTCTTCTACCTCCCAGGGTACTTCATGTCCCTGGAAATGGTATTTATATCATCTTTCTGTCTGCTATCGGCTGAATGTGTGTGTGTGTGTGTTTGTGTGTGTGTGTGTGTGTGTGTGTGTGTGTGTTGATGAGAAGGACCATCTTCATAATTTCCTTACTCTTTTTTATTGTGCTGGATTCACTTATTCTGAATGAAAGGAACAGAAAGTACTTTTGTCCTGCTGTATTTTCTGTGCAAATATCTCGTGGCTTTTTATAGAGGCCTGAGAGCTTGGCAAACTTCTGAAAGGGAAGATTCTGCCTTAGGCTTTACAAGTGGTGAGACTCTGCTTTTTGTTTCAGATATTCACTACAGCTTTCTAGTCACCTTTGGCAATAATAATATTTTATTTTTTAATTTTATTTTTATTACATTTTTCTGTGAGAGACCATCACTTGTGTAATCAAAGGAGAGTCATTGATGGTTTTAGTATTTAGAAATGGCAGGGGGAACTACCCATGAACAACTGATAATAAACATCTCTCATCCCATGGGCATCATTATACCTCCTGGGACCATTCAGTGTTCAAAGTACACCAGGAAAATGTTGGAAGGCTCACAGAACACCTGGGTAATATTAGCATTGTCATGTAGTCAAGAAACACCCCAATAAGATTGTAAATATTGTGCCAGAATGTGTGTACTAAAAACTTGGGTCCATGGAAATAAAAACAGATTCTAATCTGATAAATTCATGAACTTGGGCTGATTGACATGAAAATGACTTTTTCCCCCCTGCTGTTTCCATTTGCAGGTTTTGGCATGGAGGCAACCTTACTCCTTGTGGTTGGCTTTTCCCATACCAAAGGGGTGGCTATCTCCTTTCTGGTGCTTGCCGTAGGATTTAGTGGTTTTGCTATTTCAGGTAAAGTGTCCTTTGGGTTTCCAAATCTTTTCCATAGATCCAGCAAGACTTGGGAGGAAGGAAGGAAAAGATATTGTAGCATCTTCCTTTGGTAGCCAAGCCATTCCCAAGGATCGGGGCCACTGGCTAGAGACTTTCATCTAGTGGGGATGATTTTGTCAGATCACTGAGAACCAGGCTTAGGAGCCCAGTCAAGCTGGAATCGTTGATACTTTCTCCATCTTGGAAACAACGTGCAGGCGCTGCCTCTGGGGCGTGGGCAGCGCGTGTGTTGTTGGACGAAGTGACACCTTCATACTTCAGAACCAGGTCACCCTAACTAACGGAGGCTCTCATGACCTTTTCAATCCTCACCTCCTATTGGAGAGCTGCTAATATTAACTCTAAAGTCAAATGATGTAGTCATTTGACATATAGTCATAGAATCAGAAGTTTTTAAGGGTGGAACTCTCCTTTAGATTTTTGTCTACTCCGTGGCTTTCATTTTCCAAACAAGGAAATGCAGGTCCAGAGAGGTGATGTGACTTTCTAAACAGGCTAGAGCAGGAGGTAAAAATAATAATGGTGATGATGAGAGCTAACATTGATCAGGCACAAACTCTGGGCCGGGGACTGTTCAAAGCCCACTCTGTGTATTAACCCCTGTAATTCTCACAGCTACACTAAGGGCTATCAGTCTCCCATTTTACCGGAGCAGAAACCAGCCTACTGTGTGAGAGGTCACAGTGCTAGCATATCATGTCTTACAGACTTCAGAATTTCCCTATGCAAAACTGGGTGAAAAAGTAAAACTCAGTTTTTTTTTCTAACTTTAAAAACATATTGTAGGACTAAAAAGTGTCATTTACAGAACACTTCACATATATTGCATCTATCTGACAAAATTATGAAGCAAGTGATATTACCATTATTTTACTGAGGAGTAAATTAAAACTCAGGAAAACTGGGGACTTTCCTATTGTCACACAATTGGTAGCAAAGGAAGAACTAAGGTGCAGTCCTGCCAGGCTTCGTGTCTGTGCTCTTTCCACAATTCTGGGCTGTCTTAAAGATCAAACAGGGTGGTAACATCCCAGAACAGAAAAACATGGAACCTCTGGTCTAAACTAACATAAAACAGGGGCTTAAAAAAAACAAAAAAAACAAAAAAACAGGGGCTTGATCTTGTCAAAATACAGTTGACCCTTGAACAATGCGGGGGTTAGGGGTGCTGACCCCCAGCACAGTCGAAAATCTGCCTATACCCTGTAGTCGGCCCTCTGTATAAGATGTTCCTACGCATCCTGGGTTTTGCTGTATCCTCAATTTCTCATCTGAGGATTCAGTCAACCACAGATCCCGTAGTCCTGTAGTATATACTACTGAAAAACAAATCCGCCTGTAAGTGGACCTGTGCAGCTCAAACCTGCTTTGTTCAAGGGTCAACTGTAAATAGAGCTGATAAATAGTTAAATTAGGAAAAAATGTCTGCATTAAAAGTAGCTTGCAGCTAACAGCGGGTTTGGGGATGCAGAGACCTGGGTTTAAGGGCCCTCTTTACTACCTACTATTTATAAAAGAAAAAAAATGCTAAGTTATTTACATCCTCAAGCCTCAGTTTCCTCATCTAGAGATTGGAGCAATGTAACGGCAACTTCATAGGGCTGTTGGGAGATTGCAATGAGCTGAGATCATTCATTTATTCACTCACACTTCCCAAGAGTCAGACACTGTTCTTGGCACTGGGGATATTGCAGGGAAAAAAAAAATTAAAGATTCTGTCCTCATAAAGTTTACGTTCTAGTGGAAATAAAGCATTAGAAGATCTTAGCCCAGTACCAGATGCATAAAACAATTAATAAATATTCACTATTGTGGTTCAATTATTATTTAATCTAGTCCAGTGCTTCTCAAAATTTAGTGTGCATACAAATCACCTTAGGATCTTGCAAAATGCAGATTCTGATTTAGTAGGTCCAGAGTGGTGCCTGAGATCCTGCATTTCTAACAAGTTCCCCAGTGATGTTGATGCCGCTGATCAATAGTCCATACTTTGAGTAGCAAGGCTAGAGCAGTAATGACTTGTTTCTAGTAGGATGTTAAGGAACACCTTTCTTTGATAGCCCTGTGATGCAAAAGAAATTCATATCCTGTCCCAAGAGATATTGAAATATTCAGGCTCATATTGTCCCCAGATTGCCAATTAAGCCACAATCAGAAGGAGAGAAATCCAATAGCCCAAATCACAGCAGCTGCCACTTTTTTTTTTTTTTCCAGCACTTACTCAATGCTGGCCACTTTTTAGATATAATCTCATTTAATCTCTGTAGCAGCCCGATGAGAAGGGTATTACTATGTTCATTTTGTCAGTGACGACACTGATGCTTGGAAACGTGACTTAACTTACGCAGGTAAATTAAGTAATTAGGATTGGAATAAAGGTTTATCTGATCCAACAGTGAGACTATGGGAGGGATTATGGTCATGGGGATGATGATTCCTTAGGATCTGCTATCTGCCAACTTTATAAGGAGTTAATAGGGATGCCAGGGAAGACTTGCTCAGCTTAGGACCTGATTATGGACAAGAGAGCTGAGACAGGTGAGATTAGAAAGCTACAAGGGATGGAAAGTGCTCAATATAAAATGTATAAATTTGTTGAAATCTTTTGGATGTGAATCTGTTATTTCAAGTGGCTTATATTAATATTTTCTCAGATGTACTTGGGTGTTAAGAGCAAACCCAAAAATAGATAGCTAGTGGGAAGCAGCCGCATAGCACAGGGAGATCAGCTCTGTGCTTTGTGACCAACTAGAGGTGTGGGATAGGGAGGGTGGGAGGGAGGGAGATGCAAGAGGGAAGAGATAAGGGAACAAATGTATATGTATAACTGATTCACTTTGTTATAAAGCAGAAACTAACACACCATTGTAAAGCAATTATACTCCAATAAAGATGTTAAAAAAAAAAAAAAGAGCAAACCCAAATGTGTATTTTTTGTTAAAGAGCTCTGCTTTATAACTTTGTAATAAAGTTTCAATATAGAAAAAAAAAACAAAGGATGGGTGAGGCCTGCTTTAGAAAATGTCCTATGTAGAGAAGACTGACTCTCCCAAATTGTGTGCAACTTACTTTGTGTGCCTGCTTCAAAAAAATCTATCAGTTTCTCAACAATTTTCCCCCCAAACATCAGTATTGTGCAGCTAGAAACCTAAATGGCTTTTCTGACATTGTTTTTAGCTGAACACAAATGCCTAGGCTTTGTATCAGAATATAATACTCGCCAATCATATTAATTGCTTCTTATCTCTGGGTTCTTTTCTAATAAAGTGTTTACCGCATTCAAATCAACAGTAAGATTAATTAATCTTGCAGCTGTTTTATATTCTGATTTTCTGCCACTTTGACCTGAAAGAGAGGGTATGTTTATTCCAGAAAGGTTTTCTCAAAATTCTCTCTGAATGGAGGTAGGAAAAAAAAACAACCAGCCAATGTGCCAGATTAGGAAAAATATATATTTTTTAATTCTGTTTTCAAGTTCTTTGCACAAAATAGAGAATTAAAAAGCAAGACCAAGGAAAATAAAAATATGAATAAACAAAACCTACAACCCCCTGCTGTAATTTCAGAGCTCAAATTGGTAATTAATTAAACAACTATTTATTGAATGCCTACTATGTGCCAGACACTTTGCCAGCTCAGGGAAGATAGTGGTAAACAAGGCAGATGGATAACCAACCGTAAAGAACCTATATGTTGGCTTTCACCTCTATGTACCTATGTAATTAACATATATGATTTAACTTAATTCTTACAACAATTCTATAAGACTGATTATCCCAGTTTATAGGTGAAGAAGCTGAGGTTCAGAAAGTTTAAATCCTTTGTCCAGGTTTGCATCTCAGTTAAGCTGCCAGGTCCAAGGTCTGTCTGACTCTAAAATGCACCCCTGGGCTATACTGGTAGAACTGGTTCCCAGCGCCTGATGCCTCCTCTTTGAAAGCCTTATTCCTCCTCTGCCTTCACTCCTCCTTCATCCCACTCATTCTTGTCTCCTGATAAGCAGATTAATAGTGAGGTGTTGGTGATTTATTATTTTACCACTCCTAGCAGAGTTATCTATAGATAGAAGACCTCAAAGAGAGGGGCGTGCTTAGAAGTGGCGGCAACAGCAGAAGTAGTACTGGTATTGGTAATCGTGATAGTAACCAGAGCCTAGCTGTTTGCCAAGAGCTCTTGCATACATATTTCCCCTGAGTCTCATTTCACAGCATCCTTATGAGCTAAGTAGTAACATTACCCCCAAATTAGAGATGAGGAAACAAAGTCCTAAAAAATGACTTGTTTAAGAAGTAGGAATAAGATTTGAATCCAGATTTACAGACTCCAAATCAAGTATGTATGTAAAAGTGTTTTGAAAAATGCAGAGGATTCTGCCAATGTTTGTGTAAATCTTTCTTATCAAAAAAGAGCCCTTTCCATTATGCCATGTGGCTACTAAGGCAGACCTACATATGGTGGACTTTCGGGAGTGAGTTGAGAGCTAGGAGGGAGGATATTATGAGGCAGGGTTTGCTTCTAAGCACACTCTATGTGATCATGTGATTGTTTACTCTGAATAAATGTGATCTAGGCTTCGGGCTTTTCAGTATTGCCCCAAACACCACTGTTTTGGGCTTCTAAGCCTAGAAGGTACAGGTGCCATAATTCTCCCCATGGAGAACCCATGGTAGTCATTGCTAATCAATCATAGCATGTTTTTCTGCTATGTACAGACACAGCCTGACAATTCTCAACCCAGCCCTTCCAGTAAAGGTATCCATTAGTTACATGTAGAGGAAATAGATTGATGAGGGTTGGGGAAAGTTAGTATTTTCCAAAATGTATTTGGAATTCTGTTCTTGAGTCTGATTTTGAGGTGTTTGGCTTCACTGTAGGTTTTAATGTCAACCACTTGGACATTGCCCCCCGCTATGCCAGCATTCTCATGGGGATCTCAAACGGAGTGGGAACCCTCTCTGGAATGGTCTGTCCCCTCATTGTGGGCGCGATGACCAAGCACAAGGTAATGTTTTCCTTTGGGGCTGTGGGTTACAGTATCAGGGGACTGAAGTATTGCACAAACTCTCAAGGCCCTACCCCAGTCTGTGTAAATGTGTATGTCCTTCACTTGGCTGAGCCACTTGAACTTCTTTTCTTTTTTTTAAATTTCTTCTTCTTCTTTTAAAAAATTATTGTTTATTGATGGCAACAGGGCTGACTGATGTTTGCGTCTATGTTTCTTAAATTGAGAAATAAAAGGGGTGTGTGTGTGTGTGTGTGTGTGGAGGGGAGGTATTAATACCATTAGACTGTTTAGAGATACAAAGAAGAAACTGAGGTAATCAACTCAGGATAAATAAATTACCTGATTGCTTTATAATCGTAAGTAATTAAACTTTACAGCCCATTTCCATTTAGCATGTTCCAGCATGAAAATATTAGTGCAGTTATACTTCCTTATTATGAAGAAAATAAACAAGACATTAATGACCCTTCCTAAGAACCTAAGTGGGTGTGGCACTAGGTCGTTACTGAATATTTGTGTATTTAGCCTAGGGTGGGTGGTACAGGAAGATCCCAGATCCATCCAGAGTTCAGCCACAGGCCACATGTTTTCTTAATCTCTGTCTTTGAAAGGGTTTTAGTTGCTGCTTTCTGCAAATAAACATTTTTTGATACTATGGAGTTTTTACCCAACTATTTTTTGTTGTTGGATTGCCTATTGCAAATATGACTTCAGAAATTCTCCCAGCTTCTTGGAGAGGAAAGTGTGGGATAACTTTTCTTATCTTTTGATAGAAAAGGAAGGTGGTCTTTGGGGATTTTATAGGCAGAGGATCCACGCTTTGTCTGTTCATGAGATGAAAGGATTGGTAATATGATCATTAAATTTCAGATACTGTCTGCCCCTAACTTTAAACACAAATTCCCATTATTTTTGATACAGTATATTTTCATAGAAAATATGATTATAAATAAGCTATTGACAGTCAATACTGAGCATTTTCATGGCTCAAATTGTCATGTATCCAAAGCAAGCAAGAGGGAGACCTCTGCTATTTACAATGGTGGGTTCCTAAAGCAAGTTTAATTTAACCTATTATGTGAGTGGAAACCTCATTTGTATATATAGAAGAGCTGTGAAGTGGTGCAGCAAGGAATTTACAGGATGTTTATTTTGTAGATATTTTTCTAAATTAAAAAAATGCGTATTCATTGTAGTCTTAACTTTCATTTTTTAAACACTTAAATTCCACTTGGGTCCTGGGCATGCTTCTACCACATGTCTTCCTGAGAAGCACAGCATTTGCCTTTGGGGTGACCAAGTGCTTTTGTCCCAGTGGAGGCCTCCAGAAGATACTGTTAATCTCTGTTTTTGGTTAAAATATTAATTGATACCGTGTTTCCTTGTTTAGACCCGTGAGGAATGGCAGAATGTGTTCCTCATAGCTGCCCTGGTGCACTACAGTGGCGTGATCTTCTATGGGGTCTTTGCTTCTGGGGAGAAACAGGAGTGGGCTGACCCTGAGAACCTTTCTGAGGAGAAGTGCGGAATCATTGACAGAGATGAATTAGCCGAGGAGATAGAACTCAACCATGAGAGTTTCACAAGTCCCAAAAAGAAGACGTCATATGGAGCCACCACCCAGAATTGTGAAGTCCAGAGGAAGGAATGGAGAGGACAGAGAGGGGTGACTCTTGATGAGGAAGAGCTGACATCCTACCAGAATGAAGAGGGAAACTTCTCAGATACATCCTAATGTCTGAGGGGGCACTTCTGGCTCCTCCTCACTTTAGAACCAGAAAGTATCCATACCTATTGCTTTCTATTGCCAGAGGGTCAACTCTAGGGACACTGCATGTGGGGGAACGGGGAGAGGAGGTTTACTTAGCAATAGGGAAAAGATAGATATTATCTTGCAATGACAACCTGCTCTAAGTTGATAAAATGGGTGGCTATAATTTTTTTGATTGGCAGTTGACTCTTCTCTCTAAGAACTAAACTTATTCAGGAAAGAGTGACTAGAAAAATAAGAAAGACAATACCATGTTTTTCAAAGAAAAATGGAAGGAAATGGGGATATTTGGCCTGGAGGGGAGAAAACAATAGTTGCTACTACATTTCTGAGAGCCGCCATGCAGAGGAGGGTTTCCTATTCCTAATAAAGGCCACGGCTTACAAAGGCCCTGTATTGTGCCAGGTACTTTATAACATTCTCATTTAATCTCCACACCCCTATGACATACATTTTTTATCCCCATTTTACAACTAAGGAAACGAAAGCAACAGGAGATTGACTTGCCCAAGGTCATCCTGCCAGGGACAGTGCTGAGATTGGTGGGGTCCAAAATAGGTGGCAGCTTTGGAGAAGAAGGTTTCACTTCAGATTAGAGAAGACATTTTTAATAATGAAAACTGAAAATGGAGTGGGTTGTCATGTGGATAATTCCCTATTTTGGCAGGCATGGGGGATGGAAAACATTTGGGTTGACGTGGCAGAGAACATTCAAACATTGTGTGAGAGACTGGATTCAAAGACCTTTAGGGTCCTAGGTGGTCTGAAGAGCCAAATGATTCTGTGAATCCATAGTTTTTCTAAATAATAAGGGTCACAGACTATATGAGAGATTCAAATAGGTTAAACAAAGAAAAATAAAAAGCTAAGCAACACAGCAAATTTCCAGGAATCTGATGGTCAGAATGGCTGAGAAGAACTAAATTTCAACCCTTCATAATATCAAGAATGTGGTTAAATGATGTTCCAAATTACTTGTAAATCTTTAAGATGTTTAGTAATTTAAGAAGTTGGTTCATGCATTTTATTAGGTAAAATTCTCTTAGAAGAGTCCTCTGTTTTAAAAAATGTATGTCTTTAGCCATTTCTGCTGGTGATATTAGGAAATTTGATCAAATTATACAAAATTATGATTGAAGTATTCCTAACGACTCTACTTGGAATGATATTCAGTGAAACCACAATAATACAGCATTAGTTAAACAGTGAAATACTAGAATGTAAACATCTGGGACAACTAGACCCATAGTGTTGAAAAATTAATCTTTGCATAAGGCAATAACATGGATACTCTCTAAATATATTTTAAAATTTAATGATATTTTAAAACTTAATGTTGGCATGTAAAAGGTTGTTTGAAAATAAAATTATTTCCCTGTTCATTGTTTTTGAAAATTTTATTTCTACTTTCAGAAGAAAAATATAATATTGCAGGAAAAATTATAGATTTACTTGTAGTTTGTTATTGTAAAGTGGTTTTTTTTTCTCCTAATTTCTCTCATATATATATATTTCTGGTCCCTAGTTGTATCAGCAGAATTGTAGTGTATTTTATAAAGAGAATAATTTTGAAAAAAAGCCTGATTTTCCATTAAATAGTATTATTGATGTCATCAGTGTATCATTTATGTTATATATCTTTAAATCTCTTTAATGAGTGAATCCATGTAAGTTCCTTTGAACAGTTCCTGTCATGTAGAAAATGCTCAATAAACATTAGTTATCATCATCATTATTATCTTTTAACCTTTTTGGGAACTTTGCAGTTGAAAACAAAGCATGCTATGTCATTTTCACCCATTAGTCACAGGATTTATTGTGAAAGTCGTGCTGTTTTCTAAGTTAAAAAAAAAAAAAATTGAGAAATTTATGGTAGTCAGTGTTTTATTTTTTCTTCTGTTAATGAAGTCAAATAACTATTTTTAAAACTCATGGTAATCCTTAAGGTAATGTTGTAGATTGTGACACAAAGTTGTATTTACTCCATATTTGACGTCAGGGTCATATGTAGAAATTCCACATTTCGATAAATCAAAGCACTTTTGACAGGGTGCCTGTCACTTGCCCTTATAGTATTAAAAAAATGGGGTCCATGGTGTTAAAAACTAGAAAACACATTATTTTGTTATGATGGATTTCGTGAAGGTTGCAATGAGCAGATAATTACATTTGAACATCAGGCAGATGTACTTTGCAAGTTATTGTACATTTGGCTGCAAACATCCATTCGTAGATCAGCTCTTAGAGGCAAACCATGGATTCTAGCAAGAAGGGAAGGAAGCCTGAGGATGCTGGATTCTTGAGACAAAGTTTCATCCTTTTTAAAGAAGAAAAAAAAGGAACAGGAACATGTTTTGGAACATGAACATAACAAGAAAAATATAATTATTCAAGAAATAATGACACATTTGTTATCCCTGCCTGGGTGTTGAATTCAACAGGTAAAACTTGGAATCTACTATTTCTATTTCACACTGACTCCTTCTGAGCCCAACAAACCTAGCCTTCCTTCCCTGTTTCTTATCTCAGTTAATCACATCACCCTTTTGCTGGAGCTAGAAATCTTGGAGTCACCTCTGACTTTTAAAAAAGTAGCCCTTTCTCTCTTCCCTGCCAAGTCCATTTAATTTTATTTTCAGTCTGGGGCTCAATGTCTTACACCAGTTTTCCAAAATGTTCAGCCATTCTCTCTTATTATACTGCTTTTCTCCCTTCTCTCTCTATGCTTTTCCCGAGAGTCCAGTTAAATGGGTGCTGGACTGTGGGTAGGACTCTGACCATCTCCTCTGTATTTTCCAGCCTTTTGCCTCTGTCTTTGTTATTCTGGAGATCTTCTGACTCATTTTTTAAGTTCTTTATTTCTCTCTTTAGCAAGGTTTAGTCTCGTAAAAATCCACCCATTGTGTTCTTAATTTCAGTTATTGTATTTTTAGTTCTAGGACTTTTAGTGGTTCTTTTTCAATTCTGCTATGTCTTTAAAAAAAATATTTCCAGTTCTCTGCTGAGATTTTCAATCCTGTATTTTATTTCCTGGAACACAAGAAGATAATTATTTTAAAGTCTGATCGGTGCCAATATCTGGAGACCATGTAATTCATTATCTATTTCCTACTGGTTTTGCTGATTCTTATTCACATTATCTCAGTCTGTGCCTGGCTTTCTTTGATTGTATCCAAAATCGTATTTGAAGATTTGTTCGTAGAAATGATTTTAGGCTTAAAAAATGTGGGGGTTTTTCTCTCCAGAAATGATTTTTGTTTGATTTTTCCAGGAACCTGAAGGCATTAGCATTCTGGGATCTCTTTAATCCAACTGAAAGGGCTGAGATATTCTGGGCCACCCAGATGATCTGGGAGATCTGAACTAAGTTGTAGGGAGCAAATCGTGTATGGAAGGGATATTTGGGCCCCTTCCAGGAGAAACCATGAAGATTTATATCTTTATTAGAATCGATAGTCATTAGAATACAACAGATTCTGGCCTGATTCAAACT